>NC_136426.1:257907289-258564789 GCF_052849685.1 Lactuca virosa | reverse complement strand
GCTAAGAGATACGGGCCTCGCCCACACCCATAGAGATACGGGCCTCGCCCACACTCTACTAGCTAGGAGATACGGGCCTCGCCCACACTCTACTTTCTGAGAGATACAGGCCTCGCCCACACTCTACTTTCTGAGAGATACGGGCCTCGCCCACGCTCTGCTATCCATGGAGATACGAGCCTCGCCCACACTCCGCTACTAAACCATAACATACAAGTATCACACAGACAACGAGTATAAGCAATTCTATCATACTGGCATATATCACAATCAAACTCAGCTATGAGATACGGGCTCCGCCCACACTCCGATACTAACATATCTTCTATACGGGCCGGCCTTGGTGCCTTAGACCCGTCCCTACTGGAAGGAAACTCACCTCGAGAGTAGCTGCCGAAAACCTGCTCAGACTACGCCTGGCTGCCGCACCGGTAATCCCTCTGGCTATAAATCCATAAACATGGATTAGGTACTCATAAATACCCCTAAGGTCAAATGACTGGTCAAAGTCAACTCCTTGGTCAAAGTCAACCTTCTGATTGACAGGACTCGCCGAGTCCTTCTATGTCTAGCCCGACTCTGACTCATCGGGTCCCTGTTCCCACTCACTGAGTCAGCCTGACTCGCTAGACGGGGACAACTAACAAACCCGCGACTGGACTCGCCGAGTCCAAGGGGGTGACTCGCCGAGTCCGACGAACAGATCTCACAAATCGCTCCAATCTTCCATCAGAACATCAACCTTGGAGATTTGGAGATTCTGGGACTATAGCTACACGTTAAATTGCTAATTCCACGTGCGACTACGGAGGGTTGGACCTCCTACACTTAAACCCTTCTTATCCTAGTGACTGATCATATGACTCGCCGAGTTGGAAGAACAACTCGTCGAGTTCAAGGCTATATTCAAGGGACTCGCCGAGTTTGAAGAACGACTCGCCGAGTACCAGGCAATCTTCATAGGACTCGCCGAGTTGTTTATCCAACTCGCCGAGTCTAAGGCCATCTTCATGGAACTCGCCGAGTGCACTTTGGCACTCGCCAAGTACCCTTCGACTCTTCACCCATTCTGGCCAAAACTGAGACATGCAATGGTTCCAAACCATAAATCTAAGCTCCTAGGGCATAAACACACGGAGTTTGGGAGGTTTAAGGTCTTGAAATCCACATATAAGGGACAAAAATGGAATCTATTATACTAAAGATTAAGAAGGAGCTTTCTTACCTGGTTAGGAGCTTCTCCCAGGGTAGATTTCGGATCTACCACACTTCCTTGCACCCTCCAACTTCCTCCTTCTTCTCTTAAGCTTCAAACTTCCTTCACCAAGCCAAAATCACTCTCAAGGATCAAAATGGGCTAGGGTTTCGCTCTCCAGTTCTTCTGGAAGAGAATGGGACGAAATGGGTGTTTTAGAATGGGTAAAATAGGGTGCAATGTCTGAAAATAGAGTTTCATCCAGACAGGTGGACTCGCCGAGTCCATGCATCGACTCGCCGAGTTCATCGCTCAAATCCCGTGTCCACCCTGCTGCTACTCGGCGAGTCGGGACGCAGACTCGCCGAGTTCGTGGCAAAATTAAGATAAAAACTTAAATAAAATCATACCATGAACCCGGTGTTACAAATCTCCCTCACTTATTTTAGACTTCGTCCTCGAAGTCTGCCGCTCCCTTCCGGAACAGCTCCGGATAATGCTCCATCATCTCATCCGCGGGCTCCCAAGTCCATTCCGAGCCCTTCCGATGCTGCCACTGGACCTTCACCAGCTCCACCCTTTTGTTCCTCAGTTCCTTCGACTTCCGGTGTAGGATAGCCACAGGCCGCTCGATATAATTCAGGTTGTCATCAACCTGGATGTCCTCCAAAGGTACCACTGCTGAATCGTCCACCATGCACTTCCGCAGCTGGGAGACGTGGAAAGTGCTGTGGATCTGACTGAGTTCGGTTGGCAGGTCCAGCTGATATGCCACCTTGCCCACCCGGGCTGCAACCCTAAACGGTCCAATATACATGGGACCCAACTTGCCCCGTTTCCTAAATCGGATGACGCCCTTCCACGGTGACACTTTCAGGAGAACCATATCCCCGACCTGGAACTCCAGGTCTGATCGGCGCCTATCGGCATAACTCTTCTGCCGACTCTGAGCAGTCTGAAGCCTGCTCCGGACCTGCTGAATCTTCTCTGTCGTCTTAAGCACTACTTCGGTGCTCCCCATGACTCTCTGTCCAACCTCGCCCCAACATATCGGGGTCCTGCACTTCCTCCCGTACAACATCTCGAAGGGAGGACAGTCAATACTCGCGTGATAGCTGTTATTGTATGAAAACTCGGCTAAAGGAAGATAGGTATCCCAGCTACCACCGAAGTCTAAAACACATGCCCGCAGCATGTCCTCCAGAGTCTGGATGGTCCGCTCGCTCTGGCCATCCGTCTGTGGGTGAAAGGCTGTACTAAAATGCCGACGAGTACCCAGCTCGTCATGAAACTTCTTCCAGAACCTGGAAGTGAACCGCACATCCCTATCCGAAATCACTGAAACTGGCACCCCGTGCCGTGCCACCACCTCTCTGATGTAGATATCGGCCAATTTCTCGGCCGAGATGCTCTCCTGAATCGGGATAAAGTGGGCGCTCTTGGTCAATCGATCGACGATGACCCATATCGAATCCACTCCCCGCGCGGTCCTGGGAAGCTTGGTGATGAAATCCATCGTGATGTCTTCCCATTTCCACAGCGGGATATCCAACGGCTGCATCTTGCCGTGTGGTCTCTGGTGTTCGGCCTTGACCTTCCTGCAGGTCAGGCACCGCTCAACGTACCATGCTACATCCCTCTTCATGCAGGGCCACCAATAGTCCAGACGAAGATCCCTATACATCTTCGTTGCCCCTGGATGAATGGAGAATCGGGATTTGTGCGCCTCCTCCATCAGAACCTGGCGCACGCCTCCGAGGTATGGAACCCACACCCTGCGGTGTAATGTCAATAATCCCCTGCTGTCATGGTCGAAGGAGGAAACCTGTCCCACAATCCGCTCACTCTTCCGATGTTCCTCCTTTATAGCCTCCTGCTGAGCCTCCCGTATTTGCTCCAAAAGCGGAGTCACCACTGTCATCCGCATGCAAATATCCCTGATCGGCGCCGCCTTGCGGCTAAGCGCATCGGCCACCACGTTGGCCTTCCCCGGGTGGTGAAGGATTTCAAAATCATAATCCTTTACCACATCAAGCCACCGACGCTGCCTCATATTCAGATTTGGCTGGTCCATGAGGTACCTCAAACTCTTGTGGTCCGTGTAAATCGTACAGCGAACCCCATAGAGGTAATGACGCCAAATCTTGAGGGCGAACACAACAGCCCCCAACTCCAAATCATGCGTCGGGTAGTTCGCCTCGTGAGGCTTCAGCTGCCTCGACGCGTAGGCGATGACATGCCCTCTCTGCATCAATACCGCGCCCAAACCTGAGATGGACGCATCGCAGTATACAACAAAATCCTCCATACCCTCTGGCAAGGCTAAGATTGGCGCCTCGCACAATCTCTGTCTCAGTGTCTCGAATGCTGCCTGCTGCTCAGGCCCCCAACGAAAGACCACAGCCTTCCTCGTTAACCTGGTCAGGGGTAATGCTATCTTGGAGAAATCCTGAATGAATCTCTGATAGTAGCCAGCTAATCCTAGGAAACTCCGAATCTCAGATGGAGACTTCGGAACCTCCCATCTCATCACGGCCTCCACCTTGGCCGGATCCACCGAAATCCCGTTCTGGTTGACAAGGTGCCCAAGAAACTACACCTCGCGCAACCAGAACTCACACTTGGAGAACTTAGCATACAAGTTCTCCCTTCTCAAGGTCTCCAAAACCTCCCGCAAATGCTCCTCATGCTGCTCTCGCGTCTTGGAGTAAACCAAGATATCATCAATAAATACTATTACCGACCGGTCTAACATCGGTCTACACACGCGGTTCATGAGGTCCATGAACGCGGCAGGAGCATTGGTGAGCCCGAAAGGCATCACCACGAACTCATAGTGGCCATAACGTGTCCGAAATGCCGTCTTCTGCACATCCTCATCTCTGACCCTCACCTGGTGATACCCTGAACGCAAGTCTATCTTGGAGAACCAAGATACTCCCTGAAGCTGGTCAAAGAGGTCGTCAATCCTCGGGAGTGGGTAGCGGTTCTTCACCGTTACCTTATTCAGCTCCCTATAATCGATACACATCCGATGCGACCCGTCCTTCTTCTTCACAAACAGAATCGGGGCTCCCCAGGGTGAACTGCTCGGTCTAATGAAACCCTTGTCTAACAGCTCCTGAAGCTGTGTAGACAACTCCTGCATCTCAAGAGGAGCCAACCGATGCGGTGCCTTGGCTATCGGAGCCGCACCAGGGACTAGGTCGATCCTGAACTCCACCTGTCGCTCTGGAGGTATCCCAGGCAGCTCCTCGGGGAATACATCCGCGAACTCTCGTACTACGGGCACATTGCCCACCGTCGCCTTACCCGCCTCCCGGGTGTCCATGACATATGCGACATATCCTGCACAACCCTGCTGAAGGTAACGCCTTGCCCTCGCTGCCGAACAGAAGGCTGGCCCTCGCTGTGATCTCTCACCCTGAATTACTAACTCTCCCCTACTTGGGGCTCTGACTCGTACTAACTGTTGCGCGCAATCTATCACTGCCCCATTGGGACTCAGCCAATCCATACCAATAATGACCTTGTTTCCCCGCAATGGAATGGGAACTAGGTCAACCAAATACCCCTCTTCGAACAACCTCAATACACAATCTCGGAAGACCTCTGATGCTCGCACCGACCGGTCGTCCGCAATCTCGACCTCTAAAGGGCAATCCAACATGCTCGAGGACTCAGGAAACTTCTTGCTAAGTGCAAGAGAAACAAAGGATCGGGTAGCCCCCAAATCAAACAACACCTGGACTGGAATACCGTTCACATGGAACGATCCTAAACGTATATACATATAGCACATATCAATATCATAAATCTCATATAAATAGGTCAGAGGGAAAGAATCATACCTGTCACCACATCGGGTGCGGCGCGTGCCTCCTCGGCTGTCAGCTGAAATGCCCGGCTCCTCACCACCGGAGCCTCTGCCTTGCCCTGCCGGCCATCTGTAATCCGCAGGGTCGCTGGAGCTGGCGCCTGTACTGGCGCTGCTGCTGTCAACTGGGGGCAATTGGCCCTCTTGTGGCCCCTCTGGTTGCAGTGGAAACACAGCAACTCAGATGTCTGAATAACCGGAGCAGGGGCAGTACAATCCCTGCTGAAGTGTCCCGTCTTGCCGCACCTGTAGCAGCCTGTCGATCCTAATCTACACGCTCCCTCGTGCGACCTGCCGCACTTCCTGCAGTGGCCCGGTCCTGAATGGCCTTTCGGCCTACCATCTGATCCCTTGGGCTTCTTTCCCGAAGCCCCTATCGTCTGTCCCTCCTCTGCCTTCCTCTTCCGAATGTGCTCCAGATCTATCTCCCTCTCCCTCGCCCTAGCAATCATAGAATCCAGGGTAGGGCAAGCTGAAAAACTGACATGCTCCCGAATGTCGGCTCGCAGCATGTCATGGTAGTGGGTCCTCCTCATATCCTCATAGCCTGCATACTGGGGCACCAGTAACGCCCTCTCCCGGAACTTGGCGGTGATCTCCGCCACAGTCTCCGTCGTCTGTCTCATATCCAAAAACTCTCTAGCTAACTGCTGGAGTTCCACTGCAGGTGCGAACTCCGCTCTGAACTGGGTCACAAAGTCCGGCCATGTCATAGCCTCAATAGCCGATACTCCCAATGAGTCACTAACAGACTCCCACCAATCCCTAGCTCGGTCTCTCAAACATCCTGCTGCATACCTCACCTTCGACCCTTCGGGGCAGAAGCTGGTCAGCTGCGCAGACTCAATGTCTGCGATCCATCGTCTGGCCACAATGGGGTCCTTCGCCCCATGGAAATCCGTCGCACTGCTGCTCCTGAAGTCCTTGAAGGACAGTGTGCGAGATCCTGACTGGCTAGCCGCCATATCACTCTTGAACGCCCTGAGGCGATCCTCCATCAACTCAACAATACCCTCCTTGATCGACCCGAAGATGAGGGGAGTCGACTCAAGGATGCCCCTGGTAATCTCTGACGCGATGAACTCACGTAGACCCTCATCAATTGGTTCGGACCCTGAACCCGAACCCGATCCCGATCCTGAGCCTCCCACTCCATGTCGTGTGGTCACCATACTGAAAAACATAGCATAACCACCATCAAACGATATTCCACTAACGAGGCTCACATACATACCACTAGTCCCCGGTCTCGCCTCGGCCCTTTTTGAATCGAGTACGGATCCTCCGCTTTCAGTAGTACGGGCCCATACTACCTTCGACGTCTATCCGTACTTTCCTCAAGAATTGCCTCAACTCAACCAAGTCCTTTCTACTAATACTGCGGTTCTCGTGCTACTCTCGCCCTAGGCTTACCCTAAGTAATCGCCATCCCACTCTCTGCCATCAGCTGCACAAGAAGTCCCTGCTTTCTTTCCCTAACTAGCTCGCGAATACTATTACATATTACTCAGACTAGATAACTATTCGAATGAGAGGTCCTACCCTACAACGGTTGGACTCAAACAAGAGCTGCGAAATAGGGCTAGACCCAACCTTCTGAAATTATTTAATCCTTGCAATATGTAACTTAGCATATTCGTTCACTAGTTAGTGAAAGACGACTAGAACTCCTAATAGCACAAAGCAAGCAGCATTCGGGCATTGAGTACACATAATCAAGTATATACTACTCTGGCTATCATACTGACTGATCTGTACTAGCATGCAATTCTCAAAAAGCCGAAACACATAAAGCAGGCACATAAGGCATCATTCCTAGATCCTTAGTCCTATTCTAGCATGCTGTTCTACTGAAACTGAAACTGATAATCATATCGTAAACTTGTATGGGTACTTTGGGGAAAACTTACTTGAGCTCGGCCGGTCGCGCACATCACACACCTTTTTCTTTTTAGAAATCCCTTTTACTTAGTCTTTAGAAAATCATTTCTTTATAAAAATCTTTTAATCCCTCGATTTGAGTCCAGACACCCCCGAAGGTGTGTCCGAATCCCTCAAACCAGGGCTCTGATACCAACTTGTAACATCCCAAAAATACCGGCTAAAAATTTCATTTTTAAATTAGGTTAATTCATAAAAACATCGTTACAAAACATTCATAATATTAATTTATGTCTGAGAACCGGTAACATCATAGTAAAATATTCAGAGTACATCCCAGAAAATCCATAGTGCGGAAAACATGAGAGTGTGTGATATGCCGCTACCGCGCCGGCTCCTTCCCCCTAGCTGAAGAGGTACCTGAAAACAAAACTATAAAACGTAAGCACGAAGCTTAGCGAGTTCCCCCATAATGCCACATACCATGCAATCATATAATGAACAGCTAAGAGATACGGGCCTCGCCCACACCCATAGAGATACGGGCCTCGCCCACACTCTACTAGCTAGGAGATACGGGCGTCGCCCACACTCTACTTTCTGAGAGATACAGGCCTCGCCCACACTCTACTTTCTGAGAGATACGGGCCTCGCCCACGCTCTGCTATCCATGGAGATACGGGCCTCGGCCACACTCCGCTACTAAACCATAACATACAAGTATCACACAGACAACGAGTATAAGCAATTCTATCATACTGGCATATATCACAATCAAACTCAGCTATGAGATACAGGCTCCGCCCACACTCCGATACTAACATATCGTCTATACGGGCCGGCCTTGGTGCCTTAGACCCGTCCCTACTGGAAGGAAATTCACCTCGAGAGTAGCTGCCGAAAACCTGCTCAGACTACACCTGGCTGCCGCACCGGTAATCCCTCCGGCTATAAATCCATAAACATGGATTAGGTACTCATAAATACCCCTAAGGTCAAATGACTGGTCAAAGTCAACTCCTTGGTCAAAGTCAACCTTCTGATTGACAGAACTCGCCGAGTCCATATGGCGACTCGCTGAGTCCTTCTATGTCTAGCCCGACTCTGACTCATCGGGTCCCTGTTCCCACTCACTGAGTCAGCCTGACTCGCTAGACGGGGACAATTAACAAACCCGCGACTGGACTCGCCGAGTCCAAGGGGGTGACTCGCCGAGTCCGACGAACAGATCTCACAAATCGCTCCAATCTTCCATCAGAACATCAACCTTGGAGATTTGGAGATTTTGGGACTATAGCTACACGTTAAATTGCTAATTCCACGTGCGACTACGGAGGGTTGGACCTCCTACACTTAAACCCTTCTTATCCTAGTGACTGATCATATGACTCGCCGAGTTGGAAGAACAACTCGTCGAGTTCAAGGCTATATTCAAGGGACTCGCCGAGTTTGAAGAACGACTCGCCGAGTACCAGGCAATCTTCATAGGACTCGCCGAGTTATTTATCCAACTCGCCGAGTCTAAGGCCATCTTCATGGAACTCGCCGAGTGCACTTTGGCACTCGCCGAGTACCCTTCGACTCTTCACCCATTCTGGCCAAAACTAAGACATGCAATGGTTCCAAACCATAAATCTAAGCTCCTAGGGCATAAACACACGGAGTTTGGGAGGTTTAAGGTCTTGAAATCCACATATAAGGGACAAAAAGGGAATCTATTATACTAAAGATTAAGAAGGAGCTTTCTTACCTGGTTAGAAGCTTCTCCCAGGGTAGATTTCGGATCTACCACACTTCCTTGCACCCTCCAACTTCCTCCTTCTTCTCTTAAGCTTCAAACTTCCTTCACCAAGCCAAAATCACTCTCAAGGATCAAAATGGGCTAGGGTTTCGCTCTCCAGTTCTTCTGGAAGAGAATGGGACAAAATGGGTGTTTTAGAATGGGTAAAATAGGGTGCAATGTCTGAAAATAGAGTTTCATCCAGACAGGTGGACTCGCCGAGTCCATGCATCGACTCGCCGAGTTCACCGCTTAAATCCCGTGTCCACCCTGCTGCTACTCGGCGAGTCGGGACGCAGACTCGCCGAGTTCGTGGCAAAATTAAGATAAAAACTTAAATAAAATCATACCATGAACCCGGTGTTACAGCTTGGTTGTTGGATTTTAGAAAGGTTATATGCTGAAATGATCCTGCCTCCCAACTGTCCGACTTGCTGATCCTTGTTTGATAGAACTCGCGATATTCATTGGGATTAGTTAGGGGATGATGGTGCAATGGTTAAAGATGTCGGGAGCCTATAGGCCTGCATGTTGATGAAAAGACATGTAGGCCGTAAGTATACATACCGTTATGTATGTTGGGCAGGGCCCATTAAGTAGTTTGGGCGGGGCCCATTAGGTAGTTGGGTGGAGGCCCATTTTTATGCATGTATATGTATTGTGGTATATGGTATCTTGGGGAACTCACTAAGCATAGAGCTTACTGATGGGTTTATAGGTTATATTTAAAATAATGTGGCGAAAAAACCTAACCCTTAAGTTCACATGCAACCTCTTTGGATATAAGTTTTCTCAATTGATAACTATAATCTATGAACATCAAAGAACCCTAGGAAAACCCGATTATTATCTAAAATCATAATGGGATTAGCGTTTACATACCTTTTAATTATTGTTGTAAATAATCAATAAAATCCTTCTTGAACAAGCTCTAGAAAGCAAGCACCAGAAATCTCGTGCCTCTGATAGTTTGTACCCAAACCCTAACAATTAGAACACTTAAGAAGAAAGGAGAGGGGAGATGATTTTTCGAAAATCCTTCTTGGAGTAATGGTGTAGCATCTGCTTATCAGGTTTCTCCATTTTAGCCCTTAACCTATTTTAGTTTTCACATTTGGTCCCGTTTAGTTGAGCTTCACATTTTATCTCGTACGTTGGGCGTACATATGGGTACGCGCAATGTGCTCATGTGATCCGATCACGGAAGCCAGACTAGTACGCTGGGGATACGTGAGGTACGCTGAGGCGTACTAGATCAACCTCAAAACCCTAATTTTAAGGGTTCTCTCCCCTATTTAAACCACCTTATGCCTCCCTTGGACATTCCTTATTAGCCACCTTCCCTCAAAAACCCTAATCTCGAGTTTAAGCCTTGTTTGTGAGAGTTTGGAGCTTATTAGTGACTTTTGGTGCTTGTTGTTGAAAAAGAAGGCTATTGGAGAAGGAGGTGTTGCTTGCAAGCTTATAGATCCAAAAACTACTTCTCCTTGTGTATCTTTTGAAGGTATAAAGTCTATACCTTGATATGTTTCCTTTTTGATCTCCATAGATGGGTTTTATGAGTTTTTTGTCCCAAAGTTTGGACCTTTATGAGTTTGGGACACTCCAGAGCATATTAGTTGTACTTTCATGCATGTTAGGTCTTGTAGATTCATAAAAATGGTTGCTTGATGGTCCTTTCCTAGCCATGCAAGAGTTTGGTGGTGATGAGTGTGGATTAAGTTAAAGTTTTAAGGTTCAAACCCTTTTCAGCCATGCAAAGGCTTAAAGTTTTAGACATTATTGATTAAAACGTTCTAAGAAGGTCAGATATGTGTTTGGATGCATGTCTTAATGATTAAGACCATTTTGGTATGATTTTGGGGACATACAGAATACACCCCGCGTACTACTGGCTACGCCAAGCGTAGTCAGGAGAAACCCCGATCCCGCCTGATTTCCCCAAGTACGCCCCGCGTAGGAAGAGAGCACGCCCAACGTACGCCCTGGACAGTTGAATTTTGTTGACTTCCATGACTTTTGGTCAAGATTTAGGGTTTTGGACCACGAGAGGGACAAAATGGTATTTTTTTTCCCTTAAGGGGTTTAGTTGTGGGTCTTGGACTCACGAGTTGAGTAATGGACCTTAATTATTAATTAAAGTTATTTATTGTGTTATTAGGTGAAGTCTAGTCCTGACAGTTCGGGTGCGAGATTTATCTGTCATCAGTATTAGGTGAGCTTCCTTCACTGTATATGTGGGTCGAAGGCACCAATGCCAACCCACTAGTTTATGTTTTAGTATGATGGTTGACTTCATGACAACTTTCAGTTATGCCTGTGTTTTCTTGATGACTCTGTGATTCTTTGTTATGTTATTATATGGTAGTAGTAGGGGGTGAAATAGACCCGATATCCGGTTGAAATAGACCGAAGGGGATTGCAAACACCCAGATATGCTTGATGGTATCCGGTTGAAATAGACCAAAGGGGATTGCAAGCACCTATATATGTGTTACTGTATCCGGTTGAAATAGACCGAAGGGGATTGGAAGCACCCAAATATGCTTGGTTGTATGTTTGTATGGTATGGGTAATTTTGGGGGAACTCACTAAGCTTTGTGCTTACAGTTTTTAGTTTATGTTTCAGGTACTTTCAGTTCGAAGGGGAAGGAGCCAACGTGATCGCACCACATCACCCTCTGATTTCCGCATTTTGAGGTTTTAGGAATTTGTACTCTGATAATTTGTTCCTATGCTACACTTTTGATTGATTTGATATGAGTATCGTATGTTTTGAATGAATTTAAAAACAAAATTTCTATTTGTAATTTTGGGATGTTACAAGTTGGTATCAGAGCCTTGGTTTGAGGGCTTCAGGCATACTCTCGGGTGTGCCTGGACTCAAATCGAGGGTTTGGTAGATTTTCCATAAAAAGAAACATTTTAATCAAAGGATTTTAATAAAAGAAAAAGGGGTGAGATGCGTGCAAGCAGCCGAGCTCATGTAAGTCTTCCGAAAATACCCATACATGTTCTATGTTTTATGCTATGATATGATATGGGAATTGCATGCTAGATTAGGGGCTAAGGATCTGCTCAGAATTGCATGATAGAATGGTAGGAAAGATGCCTTTTATGTGCCTATTTGTGTGATCTTATAGATTTGCATGCTAGTATCTGACCAATTACTTGTTAGGATGGCCTGTATAGGTTATGTTTTGAGTTGAATTGCCTGATGCTCGAATGCTGCATGCTTTGTGATTTAGGAAATTATGTTGGTACTAACTAACTAGTCGATGAATGCGTTGGATTACATATGATTGTGATTGGATAATTTTAGAAGGGTAGGTTTAACTTTATTGTGCAACTCTTGTTTGATTCCAACCGTTGTAGTGTGGGACCTGTCATTTGAAGAATTATCTAGTACTGATAGTATGTAATTGTGTTCATGTAGTAGTTAGGTGGTATTGGTGGAAGTTCCTTCGACAACTGATAGCAGAGAGGGGTGAGGAAGGGAGTCATAGGAAATCTATGAGAGATGCTTTGGTATGTAGGACGCCTTATAGTATGAGGAATGTACTAGTTGGGACGAGTGACTTGGAGGATTAGGGGTAGTCCTTGAGGAGGGTATAAATAGGTGTGGAAGGTAGTATTGCGCCCGTACTTCAGGAAGCACATGATTTATACCCGGGACCAGGAAGACCACAATGAATCAAGGGAGCTCAAGAGTGTAAACCTTCTCGTGTATTTGCTAATTGTTTATGTGGTTATGTTTCAATATGGTGGTGACACGACATGGAGCAGGGGGTTCAGGATCGGAATCTAGTTCGGGCACGAGCACCGAACCAATTGATGAGAGGCTATGTGAGTTCATTGCATCTAAGGTTACTAAAGGAATCCTTGATGAGACCCCAGTGATGTTCGGGTCAATCAAGAAGGGTATCATCGAGTTGATGGAGGATCGCCTTCGGATCTTCAAGGCAGATCTGGCCTCTAGCCAGTTTGGGGCCCACACTCTCTCATTCAAGGCTTTCAGGGGATGTGGGGCACCAGATTTGTTTGGGGTGAAGGACCCCATCGCAGCCAGGCATTGGATAGCTGACATTGAGTGTTCCCAGATGATGAGCTTCTGCCCCAAGGAGACGAAGGTGAGGTTCGCTGCAGGATGTCTGAGGGAGCGAGCCTGAAATTGGTAGGAGGATGTTGGCTACACTTTGGGATCCCCAGCCATTGAGGCCATGAACTGGCCAAATTTTACGACCCGGTTTCGAGCATAGTTTGCATCGGCTGTTAAGGTGCAACAGTTAGCTAGGGAGTTTCTATACATGAGGAAGATGACTGAGACCATGGCGGAGATCACCGCCAAGTTCAGAGAGAGAGAGAGAGAGAGATTTGTTATTACCCAGTATGCGGCAGATGAGGAGATGAAGAAGACTCGATACCATGATATGCTGAGATCTAATATCAGGGAGTTCGTTAGTTTTTCTGCCTGCCCGACTCTGGATTACATGATATTAAGGGCACGGTAACGGGAGATTGATTTGGAGCACATTGGGAAGAGGAAGGCGGAGCATGGGCAGACAGTTAGGGTTTTAGAAAAGAAACCAAAGGGTTTCGAATCTAGGTTAAAGAGCCAGTAGGGCCGGAGCCGCTATGGCAAATGCGGCAAGTCGCATGATGGGGTTTGCAGAGCGGGTGGTTCGGGCTGCTACAAGTGCGGCAAGACAGGGAACTTTAGCAAGGATTGCACTGCTGCTATCATCACCACCCAAACATCAGATCTAATTTTCTTTCATTGCAATAAGAAGGGACACAAGAAGGCCAACTGCATGAGTTTAGCATCAGGAGGACCAGTAGTAGCACCTGCTCCAGTGACTCTACGGATTACTGACGTCCGCCAGGGCAAGGCAGATGTGCCTGTTGTGAGGAGCAGGGTTTTCCAGCTGATAGCCGAGGAGGCACGTGCTACACCAGATGTGGTGATGGGAATGTCTCTTCTCCTTAACTCTTTATTTATGTTAATTTATCTGCATATATTTGTGTTTTTTATTCTAGGATCGTTTCTTGTGAACGGTATCTCTGCTTTGATATTGTTTGATACGGGGGCTGCTCGATCTTTCGTATCTCTTGCACTCAGTAAGAGGTTTGTTGGAGCTCCGGGGGAGCTGGATTGTCCATTAGAGGTTGAGATTGCAGATGATCAATTTGTCCAGGTATCAAGGGTGCATCGGGATTGTGTTCTAGATATGTTCAGCGAGTAGTATCCGCTCGATTTGGTTTATATTCCTTTATGCTGGAACAAGTTTATAGTGGGGATGGATTGGCTGAGCCCCAATGGGGCGGTGATTGATTACGAGTGTCAGATGGTGCGTGTTCTCGGGCGGCCCCAAGTGGGGTAGAGTTGGTGGTCCAGGGAGAGGGAGCTTAGCGCGGGCCGGTTCTATGTTCTGTAGCTAGGGCCAAGCGCTACCTTCATCAGGATTGTTCAGGTTACGTCGCCAATGTTATGGAGACCCGGGAGAAGGGAAAGGAGACTGTATGATGTACCGATTGTACGGGAGTACCCATATCTGTTTCTGGAGGATTTTCCTGGAGTGCCTTTGGAGAGGCACGTGAAGTTCCAGATTGACTTGGTTCCTGGTACGGCTCCGATAGCCAAAACACCATATCGGTTAACTCCTCCAGAGATGTAGGAGTTGTCTACACAGCTGCAGGAGCTGTTAGACAAGGGGTTCATTCGACCGAGTAGTTCGCCTTGGGGAACGCCGATTTTATTTGTGAAGAAGAAGGATGGGTCGCATCGGATGTATATTGACTACCAGAAGCTGAATAAGCTAAAGGTGAAGAACCGTTATCCACTCCCAATGATTGATAATTTCTTTGACCAGCTTCAAGGTGCATCTTTGTTTTGCAAGATAGGTCTTCGGTAGGGTTATCATCATATGAGGGTTAGGGAGGATGATGTGCAGAAGACGACATTCTGAACTCGTTATGGTCATTAAGAGTTCGTGGTGATGCCCTTTGGGCTCACCAATGCTCCAACCGCATTCATGGACCACATGAACTGTGTGTACTTACCGATGTTGGATCGGTCTGTGATTGTGTTCATCGAAGACATCCTGGTCTATTCCAAGACCCAGGAGATGCATGAGGAGCACTTGAGGGATGTATTGGAGACCCCGAGGAGAGGGAGAGACTATATGCGAAGTTCTCCAAGTGTGAGTTCTGGTTGCGCGAGGTGCAGTTTCTGGGGCACCTTGTCAACCATATTGGTATTTTGGTCGATTCGGATAAGGTCGAGGCCATGATGAGGTGGGAGGTTCCGAAGTCTCCATCTGAGAGAGTTTCCTTGGGTTGGCAGGTTATTACCGGATATTTATTCAGGATGTCTCCAAGATAGCGGTTCCTATGATTGGATTGATGAATAAGACTGCCACTTTTCGCCGGGGTCCTGAGCAGCAGGCAACGTTTGAGACCCTAAGGCAGAGATTGTGCGAGGCATCGATTCTGACCCTGCCAGAGGGTATTGAGGATTTCGTGGTTTATTGTGATGTGTCGATCATCGGTTTGGGTGAGATTTTGATGCAGAGGGGTCACGTTATTGCTTACGCTTTGAGGCAGCTGAAGTCTCATGAGGCGAATTATCCGAAACATGATTTGGAGCTGGGGGTTGTGGTTTTCGCCCTCATGATTTGGAGACATTACCTCTATGGGGTCTGCTGTACTATTTACACGGATCACAAGAGCCCGAGGTACTTAATGGATCAGTTGAATTTGAATATGAGGCAGCGTTGGTGGTTGGATGTGGTGAAGGATTATGATTGTGAGATCCTTTACCATCCGGGGAAGGCTAATGTGGTGGCTGATGCTCTCAGCCGCAAGGCGGTCGCGGTTCTGATCAGGGATATCTGTATGAGGATGACAGTGATTACTCCAGTCTTGGAGAAAATTCGAGAGGATCGGATCGAGGCAATAAAGGAAGATCACCAAAAGAGTGAGCGCATAGTGGGCTTTCCTTTGATTATGATATACGAGCATTTACTGACTCTCCATCGAAGGGCGTGGGTCCCTTATTGGGGTAGTGTGCATCAGGTTCTAATGGAGGAGGCGCACAAATCGAGATTCTCCATTCATCTTGGGGCGACAAAGATGTATAGAGATCTTCGTCCTGATTATTGGTAGCCCTGTATGATGCAGGATGTAGCTTGGTATGCGGAGAGGTGCTTGACTTGCAGGAAATTCAAGGCCGAACATCATTGGCCTCATGACACGATGCATCCGTTAGACATTCCTGTTGGGAAATGGAAAGAGATTACCATGGATTTCATTACGAAGTTTCCTCAGACCGCGAGCGGAGTGGATTGGATTTGGTTCATCGTGGATCAGTTCAGGAGAGTATCTCGGCATAGAAGTTGGCTAACATTTATATCAGGGAGGTTGTGGTATGGCATGGGGTGCCGGTTTCGATGATTTCAGACAGGGATGTCCGGTTTACTTCCAGGTTTTGGAAGAGGTTCCACGAGGAGTTGGGTACTCGTCTGCATTTCAGCACGGCCTTTCAAACGTTGACGGATGGTCAGAGCGAGTGGACCATCCAAACATTGGAAGATATGCTGCGGGCATGTGTTTTGAACTTCGGCGGTAGCTGGGATACGTATCTTCCGTATACAGAATTTTCATATACCAATAGTTATCACGCTAGCATCAATCGACCTCTTTTTGAGGTGCTATATGGGAGGAAATGTAGGACCTCGATATGATAGGGTAAGGTCGGTCAGCGAGTCATGGAGAGTACCGAAGTGGTACTCAAGACTACCGAGTTGATTCAGCAGGTTCAAAGTAGACTTCAGACAGCTCAGATTCGGCAGAAGAGCTATGCCGACAAGGGACGATCAGACCTAGAGTTTTAGGTCGGGGATATGGTTCTCCTGAAGGTGTCACCTTGGAAAGGTGTCATCCAGTTCAGGAAGTGGGGCAAGCTGGGCCCCAGGTATATCAGTCCTTTCAGGGTTGTAGCCCAGGTGGGCAGGGTAGCGTATTGATTGGATCTTCCGGAGAAAATCATTCAGATTCACAATACTTTTCATGTCTCTCATCTGTGGAAGTTTTTGGTTGACGATTCCGCAGTGGTTCCATTGGAGGACATTCAGGTGGAAGACCGCCTGAACTACATTGAGAGACCGGTAGCGATCCTTGACAGGAAGACGGAAACCTTATGTAACAAGGTTGTTGAGTTGGTGAAGTTGCAGTTGCAGCACCTCAAGGGTTCAGAATAGACATGGTAGATGGAGGATAAGATGAGGGAGCACTACCCAGAGTTATTTCCATTAGCGGACTTCGAGGACGAAGTCTGATTCAAGTATGGGAGAATTGTAGCATCCGTTTATCAGGTATCTCCATTTTATCCCTTAACCTATTAGATTTTATATGTTTGGTCCCATTTAGTTAAGCTTCACATTTAATCTCGTACGTTGGGCCTACATATGGGTACGCGCAGCGCACTCATGTGGTAGGATCTCGAAAGCCCTGCTAGTATGCTGAGCGTACGTAAGGTACGCCGAGCCGTATTAGGTCAGCCTCAAAACCCTAATTTTAAGGGATTTCCTCCCCTATTTAAACCACCTTATGCCTCCCTTGGATATTCCTTATCAGCCACTTTCGCTCAAAAACCCTAATCTCGAGTTTAAGCCTTGTTTGTGAGAGTTTGGAGCTTATTAGTGACTTTTGGTGCTTGTTCTTGAAGAAGAAGGCTATTGAAGAAGAAGATGTTGCTTGCAAGCTTATAGATCTGATAACTACTCCTCCTTGTGCATCTTTTGAAGGTATAAAGTCTACACCTTGATGTGTTTCCTTTTTGATCTCCATATATAGGTTTTATGAGTTTTTTTGTCCCAAAGTTTGGACCTTTATGAGTTTGGGACACTCCAGAGCATATTAGTTGTCCTTTCATGCATGTTAGGTCGTGTAGATTCATAAAAATTCTTTCTTGATGGTAATTTCCTATCCATGCAAGAGTTCGGTGGTGATGAGTATGGATTAAGTTAGAGTTTTAAGGTTCAATCCCTTTTTAACCATGCAAAGGCTTAAAGTTTTAGACTTTATGGATTAAGACGTTCTAAGAAGGTCAGATCTGTTTTTGGATACATGTCTTAATGATTAAGACCATTTTGGTATGGTTTTGGGGTCTGACAGAGTACGAACCGCATACTACTGGCTAGGCCCAGCGTAGCCAGGAGAAACCCTGATCCCACCTGACTTCCCGAGTATGCTCCACGTAGGAAGAGAGTACGCCCAACGTATGTGCTGGGCAGTTGACTTTTGATTAAGATTTAGGGTTTTGGACTATGGGAGGGGCAAAATGGTCTTTTTGCCCTTAAGGGGTTTATTTGTGGGTCTTGGACACACGAGTTGAGTAGTGGACCTTAATTATTAATTAGGGTTATTTATTTTGTTATTAGGTGAAGTCTAGTCCCGACAGTTCGGATGCGAGAGTTATCTGTCGTCAGTATCAGGTGAGCTTCCTTCACTGTATCTGTTGGTCGAAGGCACCAATGCCGACCCATTAGTTTATGTTGTAGTATGATGGTTGACTTCGTGACAACTTTCAATTATGCTTGTGTTTGCTTGATGACTTTGTGATTCTTTGTTATGATATTGTATGGTAGTAGTAGGGGTGAAATAGACCCGATATCCGGTTGAAATAGACCAAAGGGGATTGCATGCACCCATATATGGTAGATGGTATCCGGTTGAAATAGACCAAAGGGGATTGCAAGCACCCAGATATGCTTGACTGTATCCGGTTGAAATAGACCGAAGGGGATTACAAGCACCTAGATATGCTTGGCTGTATGTTTGTATGGTATTAGGTATTTTGGGGGAACTCATTAAGATTTGTTCTTACAGTTTTTAGTTTATGTTTCAGTTGCATCCAATTCAAAGGGGGAAAGGGCCGACCTGATCGCACCGCATCACCCTATGATTTCCACATTTTGAGATTTTGGGAATTTGTACTCTGATAATATGTTGCTATACTACACTTTTGACTTATTTGATATGAGTATCGTATGTTTTGAATGAATTTAAAAACAAAATTTATATCTGTATTTTTGGGATGTTACAAATGGTGGCCAAAAATTACAAGGCTAAGACCCTATTTATAGCTGATAGGAAAACCCTAGATAACCCCAATTTGAAATAAAACAATATTATTTCAAATCATGTCTTTATCTAGTTTCCTTATTATCTATATTATCTATATGTAGTAATCTAGAAATACTAAGGAGCCTTCAAATTTTCGGCTTCCCTTAGAATCCACTCGAATTCTTCTCTTGTTCAACTATTGAACAATTACAACTTAGGTCCTTGCACTTTTTATTAATCCAATTAATCCCAAATATAATTTGAATTAATTTCTGATTAATTATTAATTAAATAATACTATTTATAATTAATATATTAATCTCATAATATATTAATAAATTATTTATTGCTATTTATTAATCATATAATAAACCAATAAATCAGCATCTCTCTCCAAAAGTCATTCTAGTCAATTACTAGATTTGAGGGCAACCCAAAAGGGGGCAACCCAAAAGGACTTTTCTTTTAATTCAAGTATATACCAATTTAATTATGAGCGTAGACACCTAATCCAACAGTCTCCCACTTGGATAAGTCTATAACTACAACTGCAAGTATAACTTCTAAATCAAACAACAAAGTGTGATTTCCGAAGCAACTCCGGACTCTTATCTGATCAGACATCGGTCCTAAGATAAGTGATCAAATATTCCTCCGTTCTACAAGATATCATATGGACACGAGACATGGATTACAATCAATCTCTTGTTCAAAATTTTGTTTCCTGATTTCCTAATTTGTGAAGACCTCATAAGACTACTAATTGAACACATCAATCCAGTCCTGGCTGGGCCCAACACTATAATTTCAACACCAAATCACCGAGGGTCCCAAATATATCGCTTTTACCCATTAGGAAAGAGGAATGAATAAACTTCGACTCATATGCTTGTATCTTTTACTCACCAAATCATGTATGACACTACGTTTTATAACATCATGTTACTGATGCGTTTTCGTAACACAAATTCAAAACTGACTTGTAAATTACAACTCATATATCTCCATTTCAAGAATATAAGATATTATCGTCTCAGAATTACTCGTGATATAATCGATGAAGTAATTCTCTAAGCATGGGTTTATCTAATACTCAAAATCTCCATTTTCTAAGTACTCATGAATATTCTAGCAACCATTGCAATGTCTAATCTCCATTGACAATCTACAATCGATTCATGACAATCATGATTCACTACTTACTTCCAAAAGTTTGAGTGACTGTGGAATTTTGAATAATCAAATCCTTTAGGAAGTAAAACATGCAAAACGAAACACAAGAATAAACAATTGAAAAAGGCAGTAACCATTCTCATAAATAATCTCTATTACTTAATCACCAAATTTAATTACATTTATTTTTTTACAAGTTTCAAAATATCAACTAACTACTAAAACTAATATCATCTCTCAAGCCTATGCTCCTAGCATGCTGATTATGCTTAACCCTACTGAGAGCCTTCATGAAAGGATTTTCATGATTATCTTATGAGGATAATCTCTTCACCAGAAGATGACCTTCTTCAACCCTATGTCTGATGTAATGGTACTTTCTGTCGATATGCTTGGATCTACCATGATCCTTAGGTTGTTTGGTCAAAGCAATCGCACCTTCGTTATCACAGTAAAGTTCCAGTGGCTCCTGAATGGTCGGGACTACTCCGAGATCGCCGATGAAGTTATTCAACCAAGATGCCTCACTCGCTACGATGTAATCTGATTCACAAGTAGAATCAGCCACCATATCCTGCTTGGAACTTTTACAAGTTACTGCTCCACCATTTAACACAAACACCCAGCCTGACTGAGAACAAAAGCTGTCTCAATCTGTCTGAAAACTGGCGTCATTATATCTAGTTACTATTAACCTATCATTGCTAGCAAGGACTAGAATCCAACACTTCGGATAACCACTTGACATTGTCACCTTGGCCAGGTAGATCCGTCCCACTCTCCGGACCTCACCTCTGCTTTTTTTGAGTACGGGATGACTCGGATGGGCAGATAAAACAGAACCTGTCAGTTAAGCCTTTAGGGGCCGCCACGTATAGTGACACAACATGTAATATGCCCTTAACTGCCGTCGACAACCAACATCAAAACACGATAACACAATCTTTTAAACGCCAAAAATTCCAACCATCACTCTTGTAATACCCTGTCCTGAATCGTTTTCTAATTCAGGGCCGCGACCCGGAGACCGGTGATCATAATGCTTAGGTCCTTTGAGAAAGGGAGATTTAGACCCATTTCGGTGTGGGTAAGGTATGATAGATGATCTGGGAAGTTCGGTTTGTGATTTGGAGCCCACAGGTATAACCGTAAAGTGGCAGACGAGCCTTTTATAAATTTTGGATTTTGTGTTCGGAAAGTTTTAAGGCAAGTATGAGTTTATAGAAGTCTAGAGCTTGTCGTTACCTTTTTGTAGATATAAGGATCGTCGAAAACGGACTTAGAACGAAGAAGTTATGGAGTTTGGAAGTTGGGTGGTAAGCCTAGTACAGTGGGCGTACTCAGGAGTACGCGGGGCGTACTAGGAAAGATGGTTGCGAAAGCCTTATGGAGTACGCAGGGCGTACCAGAAGTACGTTGGACGTACTCCAGTCAGTCCCAAACCCTGATCTAGTGTGTTGGACCCTATTTAAGCACCTTAAATCACCACCAGACCCTATTATCTTCAACCTCCATCCTCTTATACCCTAGAAATGAAGCCCTAGCCTCTATTGGTGTGGTTCTTGAGTTCTTGGTGGTATTTCACACATATTGGTGCTCATAGAATAAGAAGAAGCTTCTTAGAGAAGTGTGGAATTGCTTGGAGCTTGTGGATCCAGGCTTAGTGCATCATGATCGATCTTTTAAAGGTATAAAGCTTCAAACTGATAAATCTATTCTTAGTGTCATGGTATAGTTTCATGAGCTTTTGTCCCAAAGTTTGGATCTTTGTGAGTATGGAGTACTCCAAAGCATTTTAGCTGTCCTTTCTGAGGCCTTGAAGTGTAATGAGTCATAAAAATGCTTGCTTGATTGTTTCCCTAGCACCATGCAAGAGTTAAGTGGTTTTGAGTGTTGTATAATAAGGGATTTTGGAGATTTGGACCTCTTTAGCCATGCAAAGGCTTAAAGGTTTCGACTTTATGGTTTAAGACATCATTTAGGGCTAAGAGAAATGGTTGGATTACCTATGACTTAACCCAATAAGAGCTTAATGTGAATTTTTGGCCCCTGATGAGTATGTTGGGCGTACTTAGAAGTACGCTAAGCGTAAGTGGGATTTCATGCTTTAAGAACTTGTACATTCCACATAGAGGGTGAGTACGCGGGGCGTATATGTTTGGTATGAGGGGCGTACTCCCCAGGAGGTGAAATTTTGGGCCTTTTGGTTTGGGCTTTGTTGGACCATTGTACTTCTAACCATGGGCCTTGGATTGAGTATGAGCCTTCTTGAAATTTGATTCATGATGGTTTTCGGCTCAATTTAGAAGTTGGGCAATATCGGGCCTTGGTTTTGGGCCAAGTAAGAAAAAGGGTAAAATGGTCCTTTACCCTGGTCATTAGGCAAGCAATTGAGATTCTTGAGTATGGGTCGAGATTCAATTATTAATTGGATGAACTTGATGGTGCTAGCGCGCGGGGATTTCTGGATCAGCGGTCCAAGCATTTGTTTGAGATATTCATTCGCTTCAGGTGAGTTTTTCCTCACTGTACTTTCAGGTCGAATGCACCAAGGCCGGCCCATTGGATTGATATCCTGGTTTACCGTATGTTGCTATGCTGTAGTGATTTGTTAGATTTTTTATGCTAGTTTATAGGATGTTACTATGCGGTATTGATCAGTTGATATGTCTGTTGTCTGTTGGTTGATTATATGTTTTTTATGTTATGTATATGTGCACATATTTGGTTGGTGGTTGAGGCTTTACTGCTTTGTGTGTGGGCCAAAAAACCGGGGGGCTTTCCAACCCAATGGTGGAGTGGGCCCAAGGGTATTCCATCCCGAGGATGAGGGGCCTGGGGTATTCCATCCCGATGGTTGATTGGAACCATAGTGTATTGGCATTCCAACCCGATGATTGATTGGACCCATAGTGTATTGGCATTCCAACTCGATGGTTGAGGGGCATGGGGTATTCTAACCCGATGGTTGATTGGAACCATAGTGTATTGGCATTCCAACCCGATGTTATTTGTTTGTGTGTTGGTACTTTGGGAGAACTCACTAAGCTTCGTGCTTATTTAAGTTTTGTTTATGGTTTCAGGTGATAGGTTTTGAGCATTCTAACACTCCTATGGTGTGCATGCAACCCTATATGCCTTGGATCTATGTTTTCACTATTACACATGCAAATATACAAAATTCCAAAGCATCATCCTAACTAGCATATTGTGGAGCAACTATACTACAAGATTCTAGTTAGATGACATAACTTTTGATGGAGCTTGAAGTCTTGAACCTTTAAGATCTTAGCCCCAATAGTGTGGAAGCCTCAAATGGAATCACAAATCACCAAATCAACTTGGAAGGCTTGAGAGAATAGTATACACTTGTTCAAAATCGGTTATGCCCTCTTTCTTCACACTCTAGTGTCAATTTCAAGTGCCAAGGACCTCTTTATATAGTATGGCGGATTAGGGTTACATCCATGTAAACCCTAATACCCATGACCTTTCATTTACATAGGACCCATGGGTTAAAAACTCCATGGACTATCCATGCAAGCTTAGCCCATCCTAAATGATTATTGGCCTATTATATATATATATATATATATATATACATATATATATATATATATATATATATATATATATATATATATATATATATATATATATATATATATATATATATATATATATATAAGAGTCCATATTTAATTAGTCTCTTTTTGATCACTAAATTAATTCCAAATTAATTGTTGATCAATACTAATTAAGTAATATGATTTCATATTAATATATTATAACTTATAATATATTAATAAATCATAAATATACCATTCTCAAAAGATTATCCATCCAAATTGTTTCGGTGAAGTGAAACCCAAATGGACCAATGCTACTCTCAGGTCGAGTACATACCAATAATAGTTATGGGCTTAGAAATGTTATCCAACAGTCTCCCACTTGGATAAGTCTAAAACTATTATTAAAGTATGGCTCCAAGATCTCGACTAGAAATTGTAGCTCTTAAAGCTGCTGCCTAACTCTGACCTAGTCAAATGACGTGTCCATTAGATAAGGGATCATATATTCCTCCATTCTAGATATCATATGGACTGAGACATGGATTATAATCATTCTCCCTGTCCATTTGTTGTTTCCCGATTTCCGATTTATGACGACTGACTAATTGAACAAATCAAATCAGTCCAGGCTTGGCCAAGCTCTTAGGGGTGTCATCACTAAATCATCGAGGGGCCCATAGATATCCCTTTTATCCCTCCAAGGGTAAAAGGAATGGATAAACTTCAACCCAAATGTTCGCTTGTACTTACTCATCAAATTACACACAACGATATGTTTTATAACAACCAAGTTACTGGTTGCATTTACATATGTCAATGTGCAACCGACATGCAACTACAACTCACACGTCTCCGTTTGAAGAATATAAGATATTATCGTCTCATGATCACTCGTGATAAAATCCATGAAGTGATTCAAATGAGCGTGGGTTTAATCCAATACTCGAATCTCATTCCAGGAGCACTCATGAATGTTGCAACAACTTTTGCTATGTCTAAACACTTTAGACATCTACAAGCCCAATTCATGACAGTCTTACTTCATACCTACTTCCAAAGTATGATTGACTGTGGAGAGTTTGAATAACCTAGTTATTCGGGAAGTCAAAACATGCAAAGTGAAACACAAGAATAATCGAATCCAATATGGTCTCAGAACTTATGAATATAAATAAAACACCTTTTATTTATCACCATATTGATTACACATTATTCATTATATAATGTTTCGAATAATCAACTTAATACTTGAATTAAAACAATAGTTGTCCCATGCTCCAAGCATGCACACTATGTTTTCTAAACAATAGTTATGCCATACACCAAGTATGCACACTATGTTTGTCTATGATCCTTACTTTGTGAAATAGATCAATTGAACATGATTCCAATGTTGCTCATTTCACAATCCCAAATCCTTACCGTAAATGTAAGAATATCAAATTCTTGTCATTTACTGTAATCTGTTAGATTTTAAACTCATATGCATTGGTCCTCTTGTAATGACTATGCACAAAAGTCACAAAGACTTGGCAACAGACATTACAAAGTATTCCAATGGAGATCAATTCCATGGAAACTAAGTCTCAAATTCAAAGTACATTCCTTTGAACATCCTTCGTGCATTAAGTTTTCTAATCTTACACAGATTGAATAACTTCCACCTATGGAGACATTTCCATTTTCCCGTTTTGACTATCACTTCTGAACAAGAGTTGCCTCTTTTCAGAATATGTCAATATGGTCCTTCCAAAAATTTACACCATACTTCCAATTGTCCGTGAGCAACCAATCTTTGGTACACCTCAGATTGTCCTCGACAATTCTTAATCATTTTAGTCATATCCAATTCTAGACCTTTTCCCCTCTTAATGCCCTAGGCATTTGGAAAATTTAGAAAGGATAAATATTATAACACATGCAATCGATCCTATATCTGAAGCATACAAGACACGATTCATGATGTCTCACATAAAGACATGATACTTGACCAGTCTTTTGCTATAATATTTCTTATAATTTGCCATGTTCTCATAATTCGAATTATGAAAAGGGATACCGTAATCATAATCGAATTTTAGAACGCAAATAATTTAATCATGACTAAATTTGATTAAAATCTCACAATTGCTTAATCATTTTAGTCATATCCAATTCTAGACCTTTTCCCCTCTTAATGCCCTAGGCATTTGGAAAATTTAGAAAGGATAAATATTATAGCACATGCAATCGATCCTATATCCGAAGCATACAAGACACGATTCATGATGTCTCACATAAAGACATGATACTTGACCAGTCTTTTGCTACAATATTTCTTATAATTTGCCATGTTCTCATAATTCGAATTATGATGGGTTTTGAGCATTCTAACACTCCTATGGTGTGCATGCAACCATATGTGTCTTGGATCTATGTTTTCACTATTATACATGTAGATATACAAAATTCCAAAGCATCATCCTAACTAGCATATTGTGGAGCAACTATACTACAAGATTCTAGTTAGATGACATACCTTTTGATGGAGCTTGAAGTCTTGAACCTTTAAGAGCTTAGCCCCAATAGTGTGGAAGCCTCAAATGGAATCACAAATCACCAAATCAACTTGGAAGGCTTGAGAGAATAGTATACACTTGTTCAAAATCGGTTATGCCCTCTTTCTTCACAGTCTAGTGTCAATTTCAAGTGCCAAGGACCTCTTTATATAGTATGGTGGATTAGGGTTACATCCATGTAAACCCTAATACCCATGACCTTTCATTTACATTGGAGCCATGGGTTAAAAACTCCATGGACTATCCATGCAAGCTTAGCCCATCCTAAATGATTATTGGCCCATTCTCTCTCTCTCTCTCTCTCTATATATATATATATATATATATATATATATATATATATAAGATTCCATATTTAATTAGTCTCTTTTTGATCACTAAATTAATTCCAAATTAATTCTTGATCAATACTAATTAAATAATATGATTTCATATTAATATATTATAACTTATAATATATTAATAAATCATAAATATACCATTATCAAAAGATTATCCATCCAAATTGTTTCGGTGAAGTGTAACCCAAAATGGACCATGCTACTCTCGGGTCGAGTACATACCAATAATAGTTATGGGCTTAGACATCTAATCCAGCATCAGGTTCTTCAGAGTACCGTGGCAAGGCGAAGGCATGACCGTACACATCCTTGGTTTTACTACTGATTGGATGTTGGGAGACTCTGATTTTAAAGAATGTTTGGAAACAATGATTTTGTAAACACTTTTATTAGTAAATGGGTTGTTTTGAAAGGTTTAAATTGGTTGTGATTTTTATGGATGTTACAAGTTGGTATCAGAGCCATGGTTTGAGTAATTGGAGGAACACTCATGGAAATCCAATCTCAAACTAAGGAAAAAGGTTTTAAAAATATTTTTCAAAGTAAGGGTTTTAAAAAAATAATTTTCAAAGTTGCTTTCAAAATAACCAAAAGAGGATGCGATGTGTGCGATCAGCCGGAGCCAGTAAGTAGACCCCAAATTACCACACCGTTACTTGATATTGTGATATGGTAGAACAACATGCTAGTGATAGGCTAGGGATCTTCAGGAAATTCATGATAGACTATATGATGCTTGATAGCCTAGGGTCTTCCTTATACGAAATTGACATCATTACTATAGTTGCTTAGTGTATGCATCATAGTTGTACATAACTAAGATTCTATAGGATGAGAATGTTTGGTTTAGCTTTATTTCATGTTCTTGTTTGATGAAGGGATTAGGGTAGAATCAACTATTCGACTGTGTAAAGGATCCAACGTTATGTATGATTAGTATACACGAGTGCTGCTGGGTTGGTGGAAGTTTCATGAGTGGGTGCAGTATAAGGCGGGTCAACGTGAGGATTATTAGCCACGCTTGAGAGAGAAAGAGAGAGAGAGAGAGGGCAGGGCGAAGGTGCATTCGAGATGATGGGAGATAGAGATCATGGATTTCGTATGAGGATCTGTCCGATTTTATTGTGTTTTAGTGTCAGTCGACTCCACTGATCGAATGTTACTCGCTTCGTTCTTTGTGGGACTCACATTGATTGGAGCTAACTATCAAATACATACATTAAGTTACATGCTATGGAGGTTAAATAATCCTAGAGTGAAGGAATTGGCCCTATTGCACAACTCTTGTTTGAGTCTAACCGTTGTAGGGTTGGGTCCTTTAGTCGAAAGATTATTTAAGTTTTGTTGCATGTAATTGTATTCATGAAGTGGTTTGCTAGCATTGATCGGAGCCCCTCAGAAGCTGATGGCAGGGGAGGTGGGGAATCCTAAGAGAGCCTAGGGAGTATTATAGTGCGGTTGTTTCGCTGTTGAGCAGGTTTCGGGAGCATTTTATGAATAGGTCTTAGAGGACCCGAGATGATTCTTGAGGAAAGTATGGATAGGTGTGGAAGGTAGTATTGGGCCCGTACTATTAGAAGCATATGATCCATACTCAAATAGAGGAAAAATCCGGGAATTCTAAGGGTTGGTTGGGGTATATAGCATGGTTTGATACCATGATTCATGGCAGTGGTCCTGTATCGGTCAACCATTCGGTTATGGATGCCCATGCATAAGGATGGATCTGGTAATTTTTTTGATCCCCAGAGGCGATAGCGGTTTGGGTTGATTGGTTCAGACCTCGATGAGTTTGTTGGTTTTGAGGCCTCGAGGGTTTTGCTCGAGCTTGTGCATTGAGTCATGAGACTCAAGAAGGAAACGATTGTTATGATCAGCTTGGAAATTGCAGCTGTAAATTGAGTTGTGGATTGATGAATTGGATTGTCGCTATACGCGGAAAGGATTATGCCCTTTTAGTTTTCCGAGTTTGGAGAAGGAGTGAACATGCTTGTGACTGTCAGAGTTGGGATGTAAACCCAACATGGGGTCTGTTGCCCGCTGTGTTTGGCGGCATTCTGTCAGCATGGAAGTACGCATGTGGATGGATGTGGTATGGATGCTTTGTGATGTGATCAAGGGTTCGTGTTCTTGGGTTATAGGCAGGTCAGGTACCAGATTGACATTTGGTATTGCAGGCAAGGAGAGTACGTTTTGGATCGTAAGTCGGTATTTTCTTATGCATTTTCATGATTGGATAATTTCAGAGGTCTTCAGATGAAATTCAGGATTCTCTTAGGATTTGTTTGATCCTTATCGCGAAGATCGTCCTGCGTGTGTTATACACTCAAAGAGTCTATGGTGGTTGTACCTGGTTAATCCAGATCGAGATATGGTTTGTTCGCAACACCAGTGGGTGGTAGTTCGAACCCTAAGTGGGGGAGAACTAGGTAGCTAATAGATTTTCAACTAGCACCTGGCCTCTAATCGTTAATTCTTAGGTGAGCGAGAGAGATATGGATCGATTTATACGGGATTGACACTCCCACCTGTGGTTGCTAGCTACAACCTGACGGCAAGTCAAAGCAGGCATAACTTTCTAAACACAACGATGTCCGATGAAGCGTCGTGGCATTTTCGGGAGCAACAGTCATAGCTCGATTATAGGAACTCATCGTAACTTTGTCAAACTAAAACTAGGTATCATAAAATACTAATAAAAATTAATTAAGTAGTGATAGTACACAGAAACTCGGGGAAGAAAGTTTAGGTCAAACCAAAACTAAACTATCATAAACTACTAATACCATACGTAGTGATAATTCACATAAACTCGAGGAAACGAGTTCGAATACAACATCCACTATTCTTGAGGAACGCCTTGAGAAGCAGTGCCTACAACATGATAAAAAATATTAGGAGAATATTATAGAAACACTAACCTAGAGATAGGGTAACAAGTAAAATATACATCTTGTATCCAAAACAAGATTCATATTTAGTCACTAAACTATCTGAATCCTACTACCAAAACATTAGAAAATACGCTAACAAACTAACCTAGGTTGAGGTAACAACGAGTGTTAACTTAATAACATCAACAAAGTATTTTCATACTTACCAAACCTGTGAACTCACCAATATTAAGTTGACCCTCTCAAAATCACATGTATTCCTAGGTCAACCCACAAAGATAAAAGTCTAACCACAGAGTACAGATGACATTCATACTATCAAAGGACATAGAAACTCAACACGAAGGCCTCTTCCATAAAGCCAACAATTCAAAAAGTGGCGCTGCTCAGTGTTTCCTCCACCAAGCCAAGGGTGGGATAGATTGGTATCAGAGCTTAGGGTTATAGTGAATTAGTAATTCTTTAGGAAATATGACTATAACCTAGGGACATATACTCTATAAAGATATGTCCTCATATCTAAAACTAAAAGTATTATTAAAATACACTACCGATAGACTACTAACGAGAGAGGTGACTAGTTTGGAGTATCGCTTGGGTTGCTGGATTTCAGAACGAATATATGTTAAAATGATCCTGCCCTCCGGTACTTCTCATCTGGATGATCCTTATTTGATAGTCTTGAAGTACAAAACCAAAACTTAATACAGAAGAAATCAAGATTTTAGGTTAAGTTCCCTAAATAAGTTTAATAACACATTGTCCAAGCCAAGACTAGACATAGAACTGATCAACTCTGTTTTATTTTATGGGTCTAATGCACTACTAAACCTAAATCACGATACCTGTCTCATCGTGAAGGGGTCGCATGAGAAACGACTCTAATAGCGCCATCAAACCCAAATCGCTCGTAGCATGCCATTCTAGAGACTGCGGGATGCTGATCTGCTTAGTTAGCAGCTCCGAACCCCGCCTAATGTAAGAATCTGGTCAGGAAAAGTGGTCGGGAACGATAAAAACGGGTGTGTCGGCCAGTCGTGAGGAAACAACCCAGCTCGTTGTCGTCTGTTCACTGTGGAACCTGAGAAAATAAATTAGGAACGCTAGTAAATTAAAATAAAAATTAAAAATAAGAAAATCTGGGAAAATCGCCCCGCGTGTGCATTTCTTCACGCACGACGTGCATATGAAGATGCGCCCCGGGTATCTTCATATGTGTCGCGTGCCTCAAGAACTCGTCGAAGAACAGATCGGAATTGGGTCTAATTTCGTTCAACTTTCAGTATAGGAAGCATGGGGGTTCGATACTCCTACAAGCTTCTTACAACACCATTTTGGTTTAAAACGTGATAGAAGTTCAGATTCAAATCAAAACCCTAAGTTTTTCCAAAACCTCGAAAAACACCAAATTGGGGGAAAATTAACGGATCTTAACGATAATCGACTATATAACTACTATAATCGGTCCATATATTAGGTAATTAACCCATCAATTTCACATTATCAAACCAAAATTTGAAAAACCCCAAAATACTCTAAAACTCAAAAACGGGAAACTTGAATCCATTATCAATGGAAAGATGTTAAGGATTAGTACACGTGTACGTGGAAGGAAGGGGAATCGGATGGGAGAAAATGACAAAACCTAAAAAGCACGACATGCAAACCTCGTATGGGACCCAGAAATTATGAAAATTGGAATATGAGTCAGATGTGCACGTCGACAAGGAGGGCCAGCACGCTTATTTTACACTTAGCCCCAGCGCGCGCGACGCACCTGCTTGCCCGACGCACATTCCTAGAAATCCAGAAATATATATTTTTTATTTCGCCTGACCACTTTCAATCTAAAAACTGTAGATATTTACCTAGAATACTCATCATTTAAATTAAAACGAGCTCTAGATGCACCAAAAAGGGAAATAAACCAACAACGAAACAAATGAACAATCCTACCTGGAAAGCGACAAGCAGACATGTTGCTAAGAAATTTAGTTAACACAGAAACAAACTCGGAAGTTTTAACCCAACATCAAAATTTTAGGAAAATATCCTTAACAGAGTAGCAGCCAGGAAATGTCTACCAGAAATTCATTAGCAGCTAGAATCCGTCCACAAGGACAAAGAAGCAACTAGCTTAAACCCTAGGAAAAGGAAATAAAAGTCATCTTACGAACCCACATCAATGCTAAGAATGAGTAGGGCTAAGATTATCACCTATAGTATATCACTCAACTGGTATAATACAAAGATTTAAATATTAGGGATGAATACTACACCCTTTAGCAAAGTAAGCATGACTGGATAATAGTAGAATATAACCCACAGAAATAACCCGAGAATAGGAAACACTTGTCAAACCCAATATAAGTATAAACATCGCCCCCTCGAAAATACTAGGAAATTGAGGAGCGGAAAAAGGCACACAAGGAGATAGAAACCCAAGGACTGGAACACCTCTTAGGATTACGAAGACCCTAAACCATTTAAGATAGAACACACCATTTTAGGGCAAGATACACTATAACCCTAGAGAAACCCCCACTCCATGAATTCATGCCCACACAACCATACAACGGGGATAGAAAACGAAGACCAAAAACTCATGGCACAAAAGGCCATACAACTAGAAGCCATAGGAATCCGAATCTCATCATAAACAATCCTACCTGTGGTCTTGGTCAGGAATATATTAGACTCAATCATTCAAGATAACGCAAAACTATGAGGTTCATGACAAACCGCTACGTCAAGTAGATCCCAAACGTCTCGAAAAAACGCACACCATTTAGCTAGAAGTAGAAACCAACTAAGGCTGGAAAAGTGTCCGAAGGTAGCATTAGCATAAGATGAACTGATAAGGAGAACCACCACATCTAGCATACAACGGTTTAGAAAAGAAACAAAAACCACAACTCGAAGCAAACACGTAAGCACTCAAATAAAAAACAGCTAGATCGTGAAACAAAAAAGTAGAGGTTCAAGGGAACCTTAGCATGATTGATTAGTAGAAACTTTAGGTTTCCTCTTAGTGTAAAACAAAATAGGAATATATTTCCTCTTAAAAAAATAGGAACGGATTTCCTCTTAGCGTGAAACAAAATAGGAATGAATTTCCTCTTGATGTAAAACAAAATAGAAGTGGGAATACACTTCCAACTACTCCACAACCCCTCACTAACCAACAAATACCCGACAAAACTCAAAACGAATCCCAACCTCATTGCAAAAACAAACCTTAAAAAAGGGAGAACACTTCTCTAAGACTACGCCATAGGAATAATTTCCGAAAGCTAAATTCCATTAAGATACTCCCAACCAAGTACCTTCACATCAAGCACTATGTTTGAATTCCGGGGACGAATATTCCTTCAACAGGGGGAGGATGTGACAACTCAAGAAATACGCCCCCAATCACCGTTAGCAACCAACTTCAAAACATGATAATAAAAATCTTGTAAATGCCAAAAATTCCAACCATCACTCTTATTAACGTCAAACCATAGACTAAAAAATAAGTGCACAAAAAGTCGTGTCACTTTGCGAGAAGGTTAATATATTTAGATTCTACATGCTACTGCAATTCCATAAAGCCGTGTCACTTCGCTAGAATATGACACAGTATGAGCGATATATGACATTTATAGTAAATAAATGTCTACCGTACTTAGAAAATTTCAACAACGAAAAACAACAGAGAGATTGGTCGACTTTTGGAGAAAGTCGCCCACTAGACAAACATAGTACTACTTAAAGTAGGAATTATGAAGCGAAAAATGCTTAAAACAAAAATCATAAGAGGGAGATATTATTTTTAACAATAATGAAAACTAGTCAAAAAACGAAAGTAAAAAACCAGCAAAAGCGACCAAAAGGAAAGTTGTAGAGAACAAAGAGATCTACAAGAATATATAAAAGTGGTAGGAAACAGAGATCGTACGTGAGAGTTACGGAATTTCAAAGTTTGGTATCCCCGTCATGCACGCTCGCACGTAGTGACACACGATTTCATTGAGATACGGGATGATGTGGCATACCGAAGAGACGACACATGGCATCATCGTATGGTTCACGCGTATTTTCACGGCGCACAATGCATTACGTGCATCTCAAAATCCCTATAAATAGAAAGTATTGGATGATCCTTTCTCACACCTCAATAGACATATCTATCTCTTTTCTCTCTTAAAATGCATGCCAATGACTCCCGAGCGTCTCTCTAGTACCAGAATTGTGGATCTTCTTCCTTACATCAATGGTTTCATAACTCATAGGTGAGTTATGAAAGCACAAAAGAAAAGAAGAAGACTAAACAACCAAAACCTGTTCAAGAACATGTGGAGAAGGAAGTTTCAAAACATGTTCAAGAGCATGTGGAGATGGAAGTTTCTAAGGAAGTCATTCCTTCGAAGACATGCATTCTCCAACGCACAAAGAAGCGAGCTAAAAGGCCTCAACATTCTCCTCTTAGGCCATGTGTTCCAGATGTTGAAGTTCAAACCCCTACCAAATCCCATCACACTCATTCTTCTTCTAAGGGGGTAAAGAAAATTCGTAAACCTCAACTTAACAGACGAGGTGTTCTTATTCGCGAAGTTCATGCTCCTGTTTCACTAGCTTCCATGAAACGTCAAGCAAAAGAGATGGTTAAAAAAGCTTAAGAAGAAACATAGACAACTTGAAAGCCCGATTGATAAAGTCGTTGTTGAATCAGAGCATAGCAGTGATAGCGAACGCTCTGATATTCGCATTGATGATACTGGCTTTGGGTTACCTCAAAGGGATTCTCTAGTTCAGTCGATTTTCATGGAGACTGGAAGTCCCGGTGTCAATTTACAGTTATCTAATACGGATACAAACACCAATTTGAGTGATCCTCCATCTACTTCCATCCCTGAGAAGGCAATAGTCATACCACCCGAGGTTTCGCAAACCGAGTTCTGCACGGAGGAGGTTCCCACCTCAGGCATCATTGTGCACATATCTGATACAAACACAAATGTCACCATGGGTGAAGGGGTGATGAAAAATGAAGCCTTTGGTGCTTCCACTCTTGATACCTCAACTGTTTCTACATCATTAATTCTTTCATCTACCATTGAAACCACAATTCTTGATACTTCAACTTCATTGCCACCATTTTCTTCTCCTATTCCTTCATTATTTCCAGCTTCCACAATCTCACCAACATTCTCCACAATCATGCATGAACCAATAACTACTCTTTTCTCTTCGCAATCCACTAAAGCAGAAAGGATAGTTCAAGAAGATGAACCTAATGACGATGATATAATGTTTTCTTTTACTGACTTAGAATTTGATTGTGAGGAGGATAATGTTCCTCACAACATGCTAATGGCAGGTAAACATTTCATAATCCTCAACAACAAGCTAAATTTTCTGTTATAGATAGAAGGTGAAACTAAGGGTCGAAGTTTTGTGTCTGGGGTTCAAGTGGAATATTTGTTAAAGTTGAAAGAGAGTTGTTTAAGGAGTATGGTGGAAAAAATTGAAAAGCAACAAGCTGAAAGATTGAAAACTCATGCTGATAAATTTGAATATGAGGTTAAAAATCTTCGTGATGTTGCGAAAGAGCGTCATGAAATTTTTGTTGAGCAAGTGAAGATGATCAAAGAGTCTCTTGATCTCAAGATGACCGCGATTAAAGCGGAGAGGGAAAAATAAGTTAAGAAGTTAGAGAAAAGTCATTTTGTTCTTCATGGCAAAGTTGATATAGTTGCTAATGCAATTGCCAAGCTATTTGAGTACAATTCTACTTATTCCACTAAGCTGGATGCGAAGACAGAATCAGATTCCAGTGTCTTAGAAAGATTGGAGGATTTTTTAAGCAGCATCAAGGAATCCATTTCGCAAACTGCTCTTTCAAACCAATCATCTGTTTCCCAAAAAGCAATCACTAAGATGATTTTGTCTATTGAAGCAAATATCAAAAAGGAACTGGCTCCCATCCTTGAGTTGGTTCTTCTTCTACCAATAAATTCTCCACCAACGAAGGAAGTGTCGCAAGGGGGAGAAAAAAGGATGTGGAGGTGTTGGATCTTCAAAATATGTTGATAAGGATGTAGTTGTTGGGAAGGTTATGTCTACACAAATACCCACTTCACTACCAGTTTCTTTGACAACAACTTTGACAACTAGCATTCAAGATCGATAACAAAATGGATTGTCATTGGCGAAAGTGCTGGAGGATCGGGGTCAAGTTCTAAACCACCTCCTTCGAAAGACAATCAATGAGATAAAGGGAAAGGTCTTGAGGTAACTCGATCTGAAGAAGAAAAGAAGAAGATATTATATGGAGATCGAAAGACAAAGACATATCAATATTATTCTGAGGCAAAAAGAGAATGATCCACCAGGTTTGAACAAGGGTGATCCCAACAAACACAGGTAATATGAAACTATTGAGCAAGTTTTTTCATTAGGGAAGATGGATGATTTTCGCAAGGTTCCAAAGAAAAGTTATGATGTTGAAAACTATGAATTCAATTAACTCGATTTTCCTATCAATCACATGACCTACATTTCCTCTCGGTACAAGTTGGTTGATCGATTCAAAGACAGTGAGAAATATAAAAGACTGAAAATGAGATTTCATGCAGTCCTATGAAAAAGAAAAGAGGAGAATTGGTCTTCTGTGAAGATCATCAAAGTGATGTCGATCTCTCCGGAAAGCTTGTTCGAAGGCATTCTACAAAATTTTCACTATGTTGTTGTAAGAGCGAATAATGCAGTCTGTGATTTTTTAGTTGTCGACTTCCCATTGACGAAATTGAACGACTTAGTCACAGTGATGTCGATTCTAAGCAATGTGGATGTAACGAAACTACCAAAGAATAACAAGGACAATTTTCTCATCGACTTCGCTCATATGAAAGTTTTCATCGATAGTGTAACGCCCTGTTCCGAATCAATTCCTAATTCGAAGTTGTGGCCCGAAGATCAGTTATCATAAGGCTTAGAGCCTTTGAGAAGGTGAGATCTAGGCCCATTTGAGTGCAGTGATGTAATTTGGATGATCCGGGTTTTCAGTTTTTGTTTTGTAGCCAAGAGTATAATCGTAATTTGTTAACTTGGTCTTTTATGAATTTTGGATTTTAGTTTGGAAGTTTTTATGGCAAGGGGGGTTGATAGAAGTGTAGAGCTTCTCTTTACCGTTCTGTGGATATAAAAACATCAAAAACGGAGTTGAAACGAAGAAGTTATGGCCGTTTGAAGTTGGAGTGGGTCGGGTGAGTGATCGTTGACTTGTTGACCATGATCATTTAAGGCTTACCAAGTGAGAGGCACTTGATGCTCCAAAACCATAATTTTAGGGTATTTAAAGGTATAATATGATATGGGTTTCTCCTCCTCAACCTCCTTCACTCCTAAGACCTCTGGAAACCCTAATCTCATCCCCCATTGAAATTCTTGGTTATTCTTGGTGGTATTCAAGTGATTTTGGGTCTTTGCAGCCCTTTGAGGAAGAAGAAGATCATTTATGGTGCGTATGTTAGCATCTTGGCTTCATCATCAGCTAGTTGTGGAGCTTTTGGACCTCTATAAGTCCTCAAACTCATGTCTATCCTTTCATTGCTTGCTAGATCTAAGTTTCCATGCATTTATGGCTTGTTATGTTGGTTAGCATTCATGAGATCCATAAAGTTGGAAACTTTATGGATCATGGTGGTATCTTAAGTCTTATAAGTCTTAGATCTGGATTTTGGTCATGGTTTTGCACTCTAAGCTTGATTCTTGGACCTTTTTCCTTCATTTTGACCTAAGATGGTGTTTGAGTCATGCATTGGACATGCATGAATTAAAAGCTTCGATTTTTATGGTACTTGGGGTCAAGGAAGACCCTCTAGACTGTCCCATGTTAAGGCTTAATGGATTAGGAGCTTAATGCTCCTTTTTGGTCAGATCTGGCCTCACGTCGTGAGGAATAAGACCTCACAACGTGAGAGCGTGTTCGAGGGAGTGTCTGGGAAAAAGTCACAACCTCATGATGTGAGCATAGGGTGCTCACGACGTGAGCATCTCCTATGCAAGTTTTGGGCTCTTTGATTGTTGGGTAGCTTGGTCTTGGACTTATCTTTTGGTTTGGGTTCATAATGGACTAAGGATTTTAGAGTAATGGACTTCTGGTTGGACTTGACTTGCTGGGCTTGCCCTAATGGACCTTGGATGGTGATATAGGCCTTAATGGGCCCAATGGAGTTGGGCCTTGATTGGGTCCAATGGGTTTGGGCCAATTGTGGCCTGGTTAGTTGGGTCATTAGTGGGCCTACTGCTTGGGTTTAGACTTGTGTATTGATGGAGTTTAGTTTTGGGGGTTTTTGTTCAGTGTTTGGTGCCGGTTTGCAGCAGAAGCAGTTGTAGGGTTCGTCTTTCGCTTGAGGTGAGTTTTCTCGTTATATCCATGGGTCGAAGACACCAATGCCGACCCATTACGTGTTATGTGGTATGCTAGTTGTCTCTGTGATACTTGCATGGAAGACCCTGGGGGTAGCCTGTCACGCCCCAAAACCGGAACGGCGGAAACGTTCGGGGGCGGAGAACGTCATGTACAGTATCCCAACAATGCATAATAGTAAACAAGCAACAACATCATCCATTGCATTAATAGTAATAATTTTAATACAAGTGTGTTGTGAAGTTTATAAGACACAACCAAAATAAAAGGTGAGTCTTGAATGTGCTCCATCTTCTCAAAACCTGGTCATCGGTACCTGTCTACTGGTGACCTGAGAATACAAGTTATTTTGAAAGCGTAGATCAGCATTAAAGCTGGTGAATTCATAAGTATTTTAGTGTCATTGTTTGTATAAGTTTGAAGAATGTATTTGTAAATGTTTTATGTAAAAGTTTGTAAGTAATTGATGTAAATGTTTGTAAACTTCCTAGAAAATCCTATATTTTCTACTAAAGCAGTCTTCTACCAAGACCCAACTGTTCTCTATGTTTGTTCTTTTGTAAAAGTGTGCATTTTCCCAAAGTATGACTATCATTACCAAAAATATAGTTTTCATTACCGTTTATGTGAGAAGATCACAATGTGAATGAATTGGGAAAAATAAAGATGTACTGTAGTTTTATCTAAGTAACTACCAATGTACTAACTATATTTAAACTTGTTAGTTAATTAAGGTAAAATGTGATATGATTGTAACCATACTTGATTGACTAGTATAACACGACATTCGAGACGTCGAAATGATAGGACATTCGTCACCCGTAGACCTGCAGGTCCCACTGTAGCTAGCAGCAAGGTGTAGGAGGGTCAGTCCCATACAGATCTATACACAAATTCACGCTCTCCCTCCGGGAGACTCTGGGTACAAAACGTGACACAACTGTATATGCCGAGCCATGAAGTAGTGTCTCACATTAATGTTATAGTATTCTTGTATTTGTATAGTATGTACTAGTGTAGTGTATGCTCTCTCTGTCTAGCATGTAGTATGTTCTCTAGTGTATAGTGTATAGTATGTATTGTTTCTCGTTATAGTGTTCTCCGTCTGTTTCTCTTTATAGTGAGTATTGTTTCTCGTTATAGTATTCTCTATCTGTTTCTCTTTATAGTGAGTATTGACTCATGTATGAACTGACTCTTTGTATGTTTCGTTGTTCTAGTAATAGTAATTAGTGACTTCCTAACTAAACCTATTATAGTTTACTAGTAATGTTGTTTGTATGAATGAACATGTTTGTATAACTTTGTTACCCAAAGGTATTGAACTGAATGAAGGACTTTTATATCTATATACATACACATAGTATATAACTAAGATTCAAATGACCTTCGGACAAACAACCGATACCCTAAGTCCACAACCAAACAAGGAACAGGAAGTAAGGCGAGCTATCAGTCCTAAGTCCTTTCAATCCTACTTATATAACTATATCTATATAGATATGCTTTTAACAAAATATAAGTTTGAAAGAGTTTGATAAGGAGTTTTGCATGTAAAAGAGTTTGTAAAACGATTTGAAGCAATTTTATTGACAACACAGTTTAAAGTATAAGAATTTCATTGTTTGATAGTTATAAATCACATATGATTGATATAATAACTATAATGTTTCTACTTGTATTCTCCCCCCATAAAAGCATTTAAAATCATTTAAAAGACAAGTTAAGGGGGTATGAACTCACCTGCAGTGAGTAATACGAAAGAAAGATCGGTTTGCAGGATGCTAAGTGTCAAGTGAAGACTTGAGCACAACGAATCCTAATAAGCATATAATGACACATATATGTATATAATTAGTGTTTAAACAACTAATCATGCAAGGAAATACACCCTAGGACATAGAAAACACTTAGATTCAAGTGCTAGAAGTACCAAGGGTTGCATATAATGGGTGTATGGCCACACCTTGGAGTGTACGGCTAGAATGGTGTGTTTCATGTGTGTGTACGGCCAGAGTGTACAGCCCAAGTGGGTGTGCGGCCGCACACTCATGGTGAAACATGCCATTGAGTGATTTAAAGTCTTATTATAGCATTTAGGAAGTGTGCTTTGACCAATGCTTTGCCTTAATGGAAGTTAGATACCATTTTGGACCTTAAAAAGGGTGTGTACGGACACACAAGGAATGCACGGCCATACACCCTTAATGATCATGTAAAAATGGTCAAAAGTGTATTCCAAGCCTCTATCTTGCATCCCCTAAGTGTTCTTGATAATGTGCTAGCATAAAACATGATTTTGAAGCCCAGTAGCACTAAACAAAGGGGTGTACGGCCACATGGGGTGTGTACAGCCGTACACTCCTTGATGATCATGGTTTGGACGATTCTAAGGAGTATATTCAGTATGTAACAAGCATAAGGAGTGGTACTTACGATATAGGAGCCTTTAGGGGTGTTTGAGGTCCAAAAACATAGTAGGTGTTCTTGGTGTTCTTGGTGAAACTGAAGAACACTTCAAGATCTACTAAAAAGTAGTGATTTCATGGATGAAATCAGTGATCTTTACTAGATGGAGTAAGGAATCAACAAATCAAAGGAAAGAAACACTTACCACTTAAAGATCTAGTTGAAAAATCGGATGCTACTTGAGAGAGAATGAGTTCTTGGCTTGGGAGGGTGAAAAGAGCTAAATGAAGTCCAAGCCTTTAACTCATAGACGTGAGTGTGCTGCCAGAGGAGGGGTGTGTGGCCGCACACCCAAGTGTACGACCGTACACTCCTCATGTTGGAGTGTTTGGCCATTTTTGGGTAGGGGTGAACTCGTGGAACCCAAATCTAGACTCTAACTTGAAGATAATAGGTTTAGAACACTGAAATAGACTCAAAACAATGCTAGAAGGTAGCAGAAACGAGTCTGACTTTGATTGATTTGAATAAGTGTAAATAATAAAGATTTCAGATTGTCACATAGCCCGTGGCACTGGTATATCAGACCATGGGGGGAGCACATGGCATTCCAGGTAAACACCATGGGGGGAGCCCATGGAATTCCAAATAAAGACCATGGGGGGAGCCCATGGCAACTATATGTATGTCGCATGATAATTTGTGATTGTATATTATTTGGTATTTGGGGAACCCACTATGCTTTGTTCTTATGGTTTCCAGTTTATGTTTCAGGTACTCCGGTTGTCAAATGAAAGAGCTCGGGATGATTGCAGTGCACACATCACATGTTTCCGCGTTTTGTGAATTACTCTGATTTGATGATATTTTGCTAACCCTTGGTTTTATGGGAATGATATGTATTAACAAATTATTAATCTAAAAACAAATTTTTTTATGTCATGATTTTCGGGACGTTACAAGTTGGTAATAGAGCCTTGGTTTGAGGGATTTGGACATACTTTCGGGTGTGTCTGAACTCAAATTGAGGATTTGGTAAAGTTTTCAAAAGAAAAGTATTTTCAAGAAAAGAGTTTTCTAAGATAAGAGAAGGGTGTGGTGCATGCAATCAACCGAGCTTAAGTAAGATTTCCCAGAATACCCATACATCTTATCTGTTATGAATTGATTTATGAATCTGTGAATCACATGCTAGTTAGGAATAAGGATCTGCTCAGTTATTGCATGATAGAATTCTAGGAGAGATGCCTTTGTATGTATATTATATGAGCTGGTAGACTTTCATGCTAGTGCTGATTAGTTAGTGGTAGATTGGCTTGATATGTGATGCCTTGTAGCCTTGGGAGTATTGGATGCTATGCTGAGATGGGAATATCTATTGGAATAAGTAATTGCTAAGTGTATGCTTTAAAAATTGTATACAGTTAGGAACTTATAGACCTAGAATAATTGATTTGGCCTTATTTCCCGTTCCTTGTCTGGTTGTGGTTCTAGGGTAGAGTCTGTTATTCGACAGTCTATTTGATCCTGTTCTGTGTATAATTTGCATTCATAAGGCAACCGACAATAAGGGTGGCATTTTTATCATGAGTTGTGGTGTGTGGGCTGAGTGTCCTATGATGGTCCTATGGATTGGAGTGTTACTTCACGAATGCTGTTTGCTTTGTGCTTTGTGGAACTCTTAGGTGATGAGAGTCAGCTACTAAGCGAATATGATGGTATTTATGAGGTGGGTGACTGACATTATGGGGAGTTCTTCAACAGTTGATGGAAGGGTAAGGTCGGGAACCTAGGAGAGCCTAGGAAGTGCTACAAAGGGTGTAGTCGCGTTGTTTAGTGAGCCTTTAGAGGATTCGAGATGATTCTTGAGGAAAGTATGGATAGGTGTAGAAGTTAGTATTGGGCCAGTACTACTGAAAGCACATGATCCATACTCGAATCGGGGAGAGTGTTGGTGAATCTAAGAAGCTTGTGGAAGAGGATTATTGGGTATGTTCTGATCATTTGTAAGTTGTATTTCAGTGTGGTGATGAGCAACCAGGAATGAGGTTCTGGTTCTGGTTTCGGCTCAGGTGCAGGCACTGAGTCGATTAGCGAGCAGATGCGGGAGTTCATCTCGTCGGAGATTACCCGCGGTTTTTTGGAGCAGACTCCTATGATCTTTGATTCGGTCAAAGAGGGGATTTTGGAGATCTTGGATGAGTGCTTGGGTGCGTTCTATGCTGAGGCTATGGCCATCGTTGGAGTTCGCACTTTTTTTCCGTGAGTTCCATGCATGCGGAGCTCCTGCGTTCTATGGGCAAAAGGACCCCATTTCTAGTAGGAGATGGCTAGCGGATATGGCTAACGCGTTCATGACGAGAATCTGCCCCGAGGAGATGAAGGTGAGATATGTTCCTGCCCATTGTAGGTCAGGGCACAAGATTGGTGGGAGAAGGTAGGGCGTGAGGTCGGTGGTAATGCACTTGATGCCATGTCTTAGGATGATTTTTCAACCAGGTTCCAAGCTGAGTTTGCACCGGTGATTGAGGTGCAGCAGTTGGTGCGAGAGTTTCAAGATCTCCGCCAGACTACTGAGACTGAGGCAGAGATCACTGCCAAGTTCCGGGAGAGGGCTTTATTGGTTCCACAGTATGCAGTAGATGACAAAATGAAGAAAGTGACGTATCATGATATTCTGTGGGATGATATCAGGGAGTTTGTGAGTACTTCAGGGTGCAAGACCCTGAATGAGATGATTTCTAGGGCCCGAGAGCGGGAGGTAGATTTGGAGCACATAGGGAAGACGGGGCCAGATCAGGTGCATGTAGTGGAGGGTCCCGGGAAGAGATCCAAGACTTCTAATCAACATTTGAGAGGCCAGCAGGGCCGGAGTCAGTGCAGCACGCACGAGAAACTGCACGATGGAGTTTGTCATACCAGGGGTACGGGTTGCTACCAGTGTCGCAATATTGATCATATCAGCAGGGATTGTCCTCAGGGGGGCAATCCCGTTATGTTGCTCTACGACCAAGTGCACCACAAGAGGACCGTTTGTCCAATGAGGAGGGGAGGAGTAGTGAGTGCACCTGCTCCTGCTATTTTGCGGATTTCTGATAGTCGTGAGGGTGGGGCAGGAACCCCAGCAAAGAGTAGCCAGTTATTTCAGTGTCAGACAGGGGAGGCTTCTGCTCCAGCAGGTAATATTGCGGGTATGCTGTCTTTTGCTTTTTCTTCGGTTGTTATCAGTATTTATGTTGCATATAATATTATATTGGTTTGGGCAAGTGTTATCATTGGCTTAATTCTCTATTAATGTTCAGTTATATCTTCGAGAATTGTTTTATGCATGTTGCATGCCGTAAATCATTAGTGCGTTATTGAGGGGTTGTATCTCGCGCAGCGGGTTCCAATGTGTTCGGTTATTATTTTGGTTTTTGGTCGAGATAGGTTCGGGGGTATTGTGTGGAAGGTCTATGGTCAGGATTCAGTAGGTTAGTTCTCCAATATCGTTTGGGTTTAGTGGTTTTAGCATTTCTTCTGGTAGGAGCGGTAGTTGCCTATGGAAGAACTGTTGGGTTAAAACACTGCCGTGACTAGGAAAGGAGCGGTAACAGGAAGATTGTGGGTTAGTTGCTTGAGTTGTTGGGTCATTGGAAATGTCAGGGGAGTTTCATTTTTCTTAGACTGCAGCCGATTAGGATTCTGTTGAGTATATGGGTTGTGCTATTGGGCTTAGTTAGTTCGGTCCATATGTAATCACGGTTTAGGCCTGTCCAGCCGTGCTTTGTAATTAGGGTGTAGTATATATAGTGCATGCATGCATTATATTAATTACGCTTCTTGATTATTTCTTTTGACAAGTATTGTAACCCTAGCACCCTCCAAAGTAGAAGTTCTTCATCGAGCTCTTCTGAGGTGTTGCTGTTTTAATCATTCGACATTGTTTGATTCATTGTGGTGTTCATTGTCTTCCATTACTTATTATAATCTTATTGATATATGTTTGAATCTATCGATCTTAGAGAATATTATTCTCATCAATTGGTATCAGAGCAGGAGGCTGTGTAAATCATACGCATCTCTTATGTTTGAAGAGTTTTATTAGGGCTTCCGCTTTTATTGGATCTTTTAATCCCTCATTCCTTCATTGACGTTGTTCATAGATCTCGATATTACCCTATTCAATCTTTACAAGTCTGATTCTTAGCAGATATCTGAAAAAGGTCATCATGTCTCATGAAGATTCACAAACCAATCCGATCAATATCTCCAACAACATTGGATCTACTACCAGAATCCCGATTCTATACACTCAAGATTATGAAGTTTGGACGCATCACTTTGAGGACTACGTCGTTGGTTCCGAAGAAAATGGTTATCTTATGTGGGAAGCAATAACATTAGGTCCTTTTGTTCATTCTGGTACAAATAGAACTATTAAAACTCAAAAGGAGTACAAAAAATTCTTAACAGATGTGGACAAGATTCCTCAAGACGAAAAAGATAAGTTGTTGTGTAATGTTAAAGCCATGAGAATGATCCGATTTGCTCTACAGTCTGATACTTTTCGTTTGGTAAGCCCGTGCACCACGGCGAAAGAGATATGGGATAGACTTAAAGAGCTGTATTCCACGGATGAAGACCTAGAGCATTCTATCCAAACGTTATTGCTCTCTGAGTTCGGTGCTTTCCAACAAAAGTCTGATGAAAAACTTATTCAGGCATTCGATTGTTTCAACCATCTTTTGAGCAAGATGATCAAGCACGGCATTGGAAGAGAAGTGATTGAACAGAAGGTCACATTTATGAATGGTTTAAGACCCGAATGGATGGCTGTGGTATCAACTGTGAAGGCTCACGAGCAATTTAAAACCTATTCACTAGCGAAGATGGTAGGTATTCTCAAGTCTCATGAAAGTGTTGTGACTAAGGAAGCGAAAGTGGTGTCTGGTATGGGTTCCCTGGACCTTATCTCTAAGGCGAAGAATGTGGCAGAGGATGAAGAACAGTCAGAGATGTCAGAATGTGATCTGACAAGCGAGGAGTATGCAATGATGGTTTCCAACCCGAAGAGGTTTGCTCGCAAATAGTTTCCTATTGCCAAGAACCGAAAATGTCAGGGAAGTTATAGCTCAGAAAAGGTGAAAGAGGAGATCAAAAATACTCCTCAGAAAGAAGAAGAGAACCGAGATTGCCATGGCAAGAACCACTTTGCCAAAGACTGTATGTTAAGAAAGCTATCGGAGAAGAGGGAGGGTGAAGATGATGAAGCATACTATATGCGCAAGCTGGAGGAGATAAAGAAGAAGAAAGCCTCTAACACTTCAATGAATGCTTTGATTGTGCAGGAGAACGTTGTGGATGATGAGTTCGGTGGCGTAGAGGTCTGGTCTACAGACTCTGAAGATGAAGAAGTACGTAAAACCACACATGGCAAGGTGTTTGTGGCGAAAGAAAAGAGTGCTGAGTTTGCTGGGAGATGCTTGATGGTGACAGCTGGAGTGTCACAAATGAGGGGCTACACAACCGAAGGCGAGTATGAGGAGGCGAATCTGAAGGAAGATAAGTGTTTTGCTGCCAAACCTGTGAGCGAGAGGATCAACGACTGTGATCAGTTGATCAAGAAGGTACAATCTATTCTCGAATAACTTAAAATACCTGTAACAAACTATGAAAAGGAACTAAACGACTTGAAATTGAAATTTTCTAGTTTAAGTGGTAGTTTAATGAAAACACGCCTCACAAATGCTAACCTAACCGATCAAATTAGCAGGGTGACATCCAAGAGTGAGGAGCGAATGATGTCGATAGAGAAGATGGAGTTAGAATTAGTTAGGACGAGAGATGAAGTTATTTATTTGCAACGTGATAACTTGAAACTTATGAAACAAAGAAACATTTTTTGCTTGATTGCTAAACGTTTATATACAAATATCACTCAATTGCATTTAGATTGTGAAATTGGCAAAAAGATTCACAAAATGATTTTGCCCTTCCTGGAGTTAAAGGAGGACGAAGTTGATATTGATGGTTATAAATGTGAATCTATTGTTTCTTCAGATAATATCTCTGACGCCTATAGGGTTGGTCTGGACAAAATCGAGTCCTTTATCAAGTCCAAAGACCATAAGGACATGCTTAAAAATCTTTTGGACGAGAATGATAAATTGAAAATCAAGACCGAAACCATACAAAAATTTGACTCATTGAATGCCAAGTTAAGTTCAGAAAAAAAAATGTTGAAAATGCTTCTGAATTTGACAAGGACAGTGATATGAGTGAAATTTCTGTAGAGGATGTGGTTGACTGTTCAGAATTTGTCAAGAGCGAAACCGAACCTACCAAAGGACTTATATCTTAAAATTCGGTTGAGTTTGCTCGAGTGTCCTAAGATAAATCCAAAGTTCTGAAACCGAAAGAAGTGGTTTATCAAAAGGTACAAACTGTACCAAATCAGGTATACGCCACGACAGGGGTTACTCAAAAACACACAGCCGAACTGACAGCCATAGTAAACGAAGATAACACAGGGGGTTGTGATGATTGCTTTTGGTATGCTCCAATCGACAATGCAGATGAGACTGTCGGTTTATCAGAGAGAACCTCATGGAGGGTTAAAGGCAGATACGTGGAAGAACCACTCAACAAGCCTACAAGCTTTGATGTACCAAGCACAAGTGGTACCAAAGAAATCCCAAGCGAACCAATGACAGCTGCAAGCGAAACCTCTTCATTGAAGAGAGAAACTCATGCTGAGAGACCAAAGCCAAGAGCAAACATACACAAGTCTCAAAAGCAACTTGCTGAACAAAAACGCCAGCGAAACAAAAGATATCAAAAGAATCTCAATGAAAGGAAGCAGTTTTGGAACTCCCAAAACTCCAATTATGTTCGCACAGAAAAGGCGTCAAATCCCAAGGCGAAAGCTGGATCTAAGGATAATTCTGATCCATGCACTCACTGCCAATCCTGCAGTCAAGTGAACCGAAAGCCTAGTTTCGGTCCCAATTCTTGCAGCGACAAGAACCGAAAGACTAGTTTCGGTCCCAAGACAAGTCTTGATAAGAACTGAAAGACAAGTTTCGGTCCTAAATCCCATCCTCCTCAGTCTTGACCAAAACAGAATCCTAACAAGGATGTTAAGGATGTCAAGGGAAAAAGGAAGCTCGTCACTGAAGACAAAACGCAAACAAAGAAGACGTCAGATAACCCTAGGAAACACCAAAACAAGTCCGTTAAGAATCAAAATAAAATTCTTCAATATGATTTAAACAAACTCAAGGTCTTTACCATCAAAAGGAAAGACGAAACCACACTAATAAAAAGAACTTATATGGTTGATCTTTTTATCGCTATTCCCTGTTATGTAAAAGGCTCACGTGGACCCAAGCAACTTTGGGTTCCTAAATCTGCTTAATGTTTGCAGGTTATAAGTGACGAGCAGTTCGACGACGAATGGTACATTGATAGTGGCTGCTCACGTCACATGACAGGAAGGAGGGAAGAGCTAAGGGAGTTTCGGACTCTTAAGGATAGTGGATGTGTCAAATACGAGAATAATTCATATGGCACGATCAAAGGCTACGAAATGATCACAAACGGGGAATTCTCAATCCGAAAGGTTACGTATGTAGAAGGATTGCAACACAATCTGATAAGTGTCTCTCAACTGGTTGTGGGAACTGTGTTGAAGGTCTCGTTCGATGATGAAGGTTCTGAGATTGTTGAAAAGAAGATGAAGTCTGTCCTGTTAAAATCCAATCGAAAAGGAGAAATGTATCCTATAAATCTTAACCCAATTCGAGGAAAGCCAGCTGTATGCCTATTAATGAAAGCACACTCTGACGAAAGTTGGCTATGGCACCGAAGGCTCTCACATCTCAACTTTAAGGATATCAACAAGTTGGTTATCGGTGATCATGTACGAGGACTTCCACTTCTCAAATTTGATAAGGAACACTTGTGCGCAGCATGCGAGATGGGAAAGCAAAGCCAAAAGAGTCATCCCATAATTGTCAACACAAAGATCATTGAATCTCTTGAGTTGCTTCACATCGATCTCTGTGGTCCTTTGGCCATAGAAAGCATCAGTGGTAGTAAGTACATTTTAGTTATTGTTGATGATTTTTCACGTTTCACCTGGGTTTTCTTTCTTAAACAGAAATCAGAGGAAACTCCAAAGCTTAAAGCATTTATAAAGCAAGTGGAACTTCAATTGCGAAAGGTGGTTAGAAATGTCCGAAGTGACAATGGGCTGGAATTCAAAAACCAAGAGTTTGAAGAACTTCTCGCTGAAAAAGGAGTGTCTCACAACTTCTCTGCTCCCTATACTCCACAGCAAAATGGCGTAGTTGAAAGGAAAAACCGTTCGTTGTGTGAAGCGGCCCGAACCATGCTCAGTTTCGCTTCTCTACCTCTGTACTTCTGGGCTGATGCAATTGTTTCTGCGTGCTATACCCAGAACCGAACCTTCCTCAACAAGATATTTTCCATCACTCCATACGAAATCTTGAATAATCGCAAGCCAAATGTCAAGTTCTTCCATGTGTTCGGTTCAAGGTGCTTTATTTTCAACTCCAAAGAGAACCGAAACAAGTTCGATGTAAAGGCAGATGAAGGGATTTTTCTTGGTTACCCACTAACTTCAAAGGAATATAGGGTTCTGAATAAACGTTCAAAGAAACTTGAAGAAACTTAATATGTCACTTTTGATGATAATTATGTGAAGAAACTACAATCCAGCAAAGTACCAACGGAGGAAATCTTTCCAAAATCAGGTCAAGTCTCGGTTCCTATTTCCAATCTATTTAAAGATTACATGTTGCTCTTTGATGAACCAGAGAGAGCAATTCATTCCGAGGCGAAAGCAGCTGACAACAAGATCGAAAACTTGAAGAAAATTATCAATGAAGCAGCAAAAGAAATGGAAAGCGAACATCAAGGCCCAAATGAAAAGCCAGCTCAAAGCTCAAGCGAACCTCAAGTTCAAGGCGAACCCCAAAGCTTGAATGATCCTACTCATAGATGTTCTACATTCCAGGGGGAGAGTTCATCTACACCAAGGCGACCTGACTTACCATTACAGGGGGAGAACCCATCTCCAACAATGACCCATGAAAGTCCAGTCGAGGGGGAGAATTCTGAACCAGATGTTGAGGTTGTTTCGTCATTCGAGGGGGAGAAAAACAATACGAATGACGAAGATTTTCAATCAGAATTCGAGGAAGAAATAAATTCCGAATTAGATCCTGCCTATGATCCAAACTATCCTCCTCTCACAAAATGGACAAAAGATCATCCAAAAACTCAAGTAATCGGTGAAACATCTGAAGGAGTTCTTACTCGGTCTCAAATAAAAGCAAAGCAAATTGCTATGTTCTCTCAAGTAGAATTTTGCATGTTTAATTCGTTCGTCTCGAAAATAGAACCAAAAACGGTTAGTATTGCACTCGATCACTCCGATTGGGTACAAGCAATGCAAGACGAACTCCACGAGTTTGAGCGAAATCGAGTGTGGAGATTGATTCCCACACCAAAGGATGCATCTGTGGTTGGATTGAAATGGGTATTCAGGAACAAGATGGATAAAGAAGGAAATGTAATTCGCAACAATCCAAGGTTGGTTGTCAAGGGATATTGTCAGGAAGAAGGTATAGATTACGAAGAAACCTTCGCTCCTGTGGCAAGGCTAGAATCAGTTCGGATCTTTCTGGCATACGCTGCTCACAAGAATTTTCAAGTCTTTCAAATGGACGTCAAATGTGCCTTCCTGAATGGAGAACTCGAGGAGACTGTATATGTTGAGCAACCACTGGGTTTCGTCAACGAAAAGTACCCTGATCATTGCTATATTCTGGATAAAGCCGTCTATGGTTTGAAGCAAGCTCCTAGAGCCTGGCATGAAACCCTTACTCGATTTCTAAAAATGTCCAAATTTAAACAAGGTTCGGTTGACCCAACCTTCTTTCGCAAGAAAGAGGGTGACCACTTAATGATTGTCCAAATTTATGTTGATGATATCATCTTCGGTTCCACGAATCCCAGCCTCACAGCTAAATTCAGGAAGTTGATGGAGACTAAGTTTGAGATGAGTTCAATGGGTCCAATTAACTTTTTCCTTGGATTGAACATTAGACAGGGACCCGAAGGCATATTTATTAATCAGGAGGCGTACACGAAGACACTACTGGCGAAGTTTGGCATGATGGGAGATTCCAAAGTAAAGGTTCCTATGGAATTTGGAACGAAGTTAACACCATCTTTGGAGAAACCGGCTGTAGATATGACCCTCTATCGACAAATGATAGGGTCTCTAATGTATCTAACAGCTAGTAGACCATATATTATGTTCTCTATTTGTTATTGTGCCAGGTTCCAAGCTAATCCATGCGAACATCATATGGTGGCTGTTAGGAACATCTTCAGATATTTGAAGCGAACCTCATCTCTCGGTCTATGGTATCCTGCTAAATCAGGATTTTTCGTTCAAGCATTCTCTGATGCTGATCTTGGAGGATGTGGTTTGGACCGAAAGAGCACTACAGGCGGATGTCAATTCCTCGATGGCAAACTCGTCAGCTGGCAGTCCAAGAAACAAACATGTGTTTCACTCTCAACAACCGAAGCTTAATATATTGCTGCAGCATCTTGTACTTCACAAGTTATTTGGATACAAAGCCAACTTAGAGACTATGGCCTAAACATGAAGAAGATTCCACTTTATTATGACTCAGAAAGCGCTATTCGAATATGTCACAATCCAGTGCAACACTCCAAAACGAAACATATAGCACTGAGATACCATTTCATCAAAGATCACGTTGAAGATGGTAATGTGGAAATCCATTTTGTTAGATCTGCTGATCAACTAGCTGACATCTTCACTAAAGCCTTACCTGAAGTAAGTTTTAATAAAATTCTCCAAGGCTTAGGGATGATGGAAGCTGAATCAGTACCGAAACTACTTTCGCCTCATCAAAATTGAACAAGCGAAATAAAGCGAACGCTCGGTCTATTTCGGCTCCAAGTTTTTCGGGAACCGAAATGGACCGAACGCGAAATAGAGCGAACGCTCGCTCGGTCTATTTCGGTTCCTGATTTTTTGAGAACCGAAATGAACCGAATGCTCGGTCTATTTCGCTTCACTACTTTTAGGTGAAGTTTCGGTTGTATAGTTTGTACACTATGTATGTCTTTTCTCACTTCATTTCCTCTTATAAAACTCAAAAATATTTTCTTTTCAGTTTTATTTATTTTTCAGAAAATTCATAAAACTCAAAAATATTTTCTTTTCTGTTTTTATTTTTTTATTTTTTTTTCAGAAAATTCATAAAACTCAAAAATATTTTCATTTTTTTTATTTCTTTTGCAGAAAATTCATAAAATCCAAAAATATTGTTTTTGTGTGTTGTTTTTGTTGCTTTATTTTAAAATCAAAAATTCCAAAAATATCACTGAAAGGTATCATCAATCATTCAAATGATGGAGCTGGGACAGGTATACATTTCTTTATCTTTGTACTAGCTAAGCGTCCCTAGAAGCATGCTGATGCATGTCAACCGAAGCCTCAAAGACTTCAAGTGAAGCCTTACTGATTTGATATACACAAATCAACTCTTCCCAATCAGGCTGATAAAATCACTTATGTCATGAGCTACCTTACTCATCTCACATTGAGTTAAGAGTTGTCTGCTCGGTCCTTACTATATAGCAGAGGTACTTTCGGTTCCTTAACCACCATACTCTTTTCTCCATCACTTTCGGTTCATAATAGTAACCCTTGAGACTCTCAGAATTTACCACTGAGGTTTATGGTTACATAACATCTGTGTTAATGATCTTAGCTTCGTTTCACCACGTGCTAAGTGAAACCCAAAATCTAACACCAATAACGAATTGACGGTGAACAATCAAAAGTTCTAGTTTTCACCCACGCTTTAACGAAACCACTTTATTGGAAGGTACCAAGAAATCTCTTTTTAATTTTTGTGCGATCTTTATGAAACTGTCTGACACCAAGGCATTTCTTCCCATAAGATCCAGTTTACTTTTGTTTTTGAGATTTCTACTAATATCACCAAGTCACTGAATATGTTATCATACCTACTTGTTTAACAGACTACACTGGTCTCACAAGTACTTCATCCTACTTTCGGTCTTATGTCAAGTACTGAAGTTCGGTTGAAGCTAAGCCACCCATTATAGCTTAAATTTGAAAAGATGCCTTTCAATGTTTCTTAATAAACATTTGATCGTAATTCAACGGGAAACCACACAGACACTTTTAAGTCTCTCTTGACTTTGTAGGAAGCGATTCGTGCCCGGGATCCATAGTCTCGTGTCTAAATAGACATCACTTAAATCCCACAAATATTTCGCTTTATTTTTTTTCTATTGGCACACTCTTGCACGAAGATCTTTATGATTTTCCCAATTCTTGTTCGTGGTACTAATGGCAATTTTTCAAATTTGATGTTTCGGTTGTTAATGCTATGGTAGTATACTATGTTAAGGCGCGAACATTGCCAGTCTTAAATGAAGCGAAAGAGTTTGTCACAGTTTGAAAAGGAATTTGAAAAGTTTTCGAAGTTGAAACGGCGGTAACAAGATAAGATTTCAAACCACATCATTTGATAAGATTTGAAACGGGCGCGTGAATTTGAAACGGTTCCTAACATCACGCCTGATGACGTCTTCCTAGGGAAACCCAGCTGTCAAATCGCGCTTTTTCAGGCGTCAATTCAGAAGATCGTTGAATCATTACTGTGGATTTTTTCTCTCTCCTGGAGATGGTATATAAGGTTTTCTCACACCCCTTGTACCACTTTACCAATTCACAACTCTCTCAAGCACTATATAGCGAATTCTCTCTCTACTGTTCATCTTCTCTTCAAGGTTCAACAATGGCGAAATCCTCTTCTATTCAAGAACACAGTGCCCAGTCCTCTCTTCTCACCATTAAACCAAATCAAAACCTCATCATCGATCTCTCACCTTTGCAATATGATCCCTACATGCTGCAAGTTGTTGAATGTCTCAAATATTCACCACTTGTCATAGCCCTAACAAAGGTGGAGGTTGTTCCCATGTCGCTACTTTCTCAGGTATACTCAACTGCTGTCTACGACAAAGTCAAAGAGAGAATTTTCTTTGAGATCTTCAATCACAAGACATCGATTTCAAAAGCTAGGTTTTGTTTGCTGCTAAGGCTTGTTATCGACAACTCCATGATCAACCCTGATTCCATCACCAACACTCAGCTCTTCACAATGTTCTATGATATGGGGTACACTGAGATTCTCACCACTGTCATAAAGTTCAAGAAATCATGTCTTCCTCCTCAGTGGAATGGTCTATTTACCCTCCTCTCTAAGGGTTTATCGGAGAGGGTTGCAGGTTCTGATGGAGCGAGCAAGGCATTCATGACCCTTCTATACGGTATGTACCATGGGGTCCACATGGACTTTAGATCTATCTTATGGTCTCAAGTGGTTCAAAGTATTAGTTCTACTTCACGCTACTCTGAAATCTCTTGCGCTAGGTTTTGGATTATTGTTACTCAATGGGCGATGGAGAAGTTTCACGTTCCAACAATGGCAGACTCACTAATGTTGTCTATTACTACTTTCCACACAACGAGGATTCTTGTCTCCGATGCATCGAAGTTTCTCTTTATTGGTTCGGTTCCGGAATCCATGTACAAATGTGTTTCTGGTGAAAGCAAAGTGATTACTGCGTACAAGAAGCTGCCTCCTTCAGGGCCAAGGCAGCTATCTCCTGAAATGCAAAGCTCCCTAGACGCAGCAGATAAACCAGCTAAAAGAGGGAAGAAGCCTGAAAGAAAAGGGGAGAAGGAAGGTCAATCCTCAAAAGTTTCTACTCCCAAGAAGCGAAAGTCTGAACAAGCAGCCCCTACTGCTCCAAAGAAACGTAAGAACAAGAAGAAAGCTCACAAGATGAAGGCTCCTTCTCCTTCTACAAGTGACTCTGACTACGTTCCATCTGACCCACAGCCTGAACCAGATTCCAGTGATGATGTCGTTTCTCTTCACGACAGCCCGCCTCGAGGTAATTTGCCTCCACCCTCACCAACTAATGAAGGTAACCGAAAATCACCTCCTCCTTCTCCTACACAATCGGTTCCTATTACCATTGCTCCCTTTCCTCCTCTCATCTCATCTTCCACTACAACCTCAATTCCAATTCCAACCCCTTTATTCACCGAAGTTACCACAACTACTACTACTCCAAACGAACCTAATGTTCGTGTCAACGTATCTGATACGGGGGCATCTACTTTCAGTTCTGAACCCCCAACTACCTCACAACCTCTATCCTCACCTCCCTCACACGAATCTGCCACTGTTCTTGGTGGCGAAGACATGGAATTTGATTCTGTCTATTTTAGCCCATATCATGTTCAGAGTGATGATGATGATGATGATGCTCCTGTCACGAAGAGGCATTTAAAGGATCTGAATGAAAAGCTTGACCAATTGCCTTCTTCCTCTTCTACTTCCAGTAATGCATACTCTGAAGCAGCTATCAAGGCTCTGTTGGCAACCTTTGTCAAGGAGTATGACACTTCAATTACTAATGCTGTCAAAGCTATTGATGCTTCCACTTCCACCTGTCAGAAAGCTTCTACTGTAATTTAAGCCTCCACCAAAGATTGCAAGAAAACGACCGCAAATGTCGAAAAACTATTTTCTGATACTCAAATTTTCCTTGATTCTCTTCAGGCTGCCGCTCAGAAGAATGCTCAACTGGTGAATGCTTTTGTTGATTCTCATACCCGCTCACTTCAAGCTGAAAAGAAGCACTTTGAGGAGGTACGTAAAGCAATCCAGACTGCCAAAACAGATCTTCACACATCAGTTGATGCCCGTCTTACTTAACTTGAAGCCAAACTCGCAGTAGAAAGTAAGATAACGGATGAGCTGGATCGTCGAACTTGTCAACTTAAAATTCAGAACTTAAAGCTCAAGACGGCAACCAAGGAGATTGAAGAACTCAAGTCTGAGCGAGTAGTGGTCAAAAGTTTTGTTGGTGATGTGCATTCTATTCTTCTACATCTTCTGGAAGCACATGACTCGGTCCTCACAATCTCGGTTCGACGCCACTTGGCTGAGAAATTGAGACCTGATCTAGACATTCTAAGCAGGATTGAAGGTGTTCCGGAGCCCGTTGTCCCTCCGAAACAAGGGGAGAAAAGATTATGAAGGAACAACCACAACAACCTCCAAATAGCAAACCCATCACCCAACCGAAAGTCACTGCTGAAACGAAGGGTAATGAAGCTTCGGGCAGTATGAAGGACAAAGGAAAGAAGAAAATTGGTGATAACGATGAGGATGAAATTCATGATGTGACTGATACAGAAGAAACGGCTTCCAAAACCGAAAACCTCAAAATCAAGCCAAATGATCAAGAGCTTATGGAAAAGGTTCGGAAAGCGAAGGAAGAAGTTGACAGGGAGAGGAAACAAAAAGAAGCGAACGATGCATTAGAACAGAGGAAATATATGTTCCCTCTTTGGACTATGGAAAAGCTTCTAAAGGAGGTAATTGAAGCTCCAAGCACACATTGGCTCGAACCGGTTCTTTCATTCGGTCTTGAGAATTCCAAAGATTCTCAATTTGATATGCCAATCACTCGAAAGTCATTTATCTTTCACTATTTTGAGTCAATAGTTGCCATCCCCTCTCCTGACCCGAAGGTTGATCGAGACTTCCTTGAATACTATCTTGAGTTCTGTCAACCTCAATACCTGACTTGGAGTAAACAGAAGATCACAACAGTCAAGGTGTTGAAACCCACTTCAGCAGGGAAGTTTATCAATATCAAGTTCAAAGTGACCCGAGGCTCAGACAGTTCAGTTCATATGATCTCCCTGGCTGATTTGCCAAATTTGAATCCTCATGACTGGATTCTCCCGAACAATATTTTGCTGACTAATCAAAAGGAGTATGAGCCTATTATAGATCATATCAAGCGAATGCTGGTGTGTTATATTCTTGAAGTCGCAAAGATGGATCAGGAAATCGCCTCTGCCATAAAGAAGAAGCCCACTATCAGGCCAATTGGGAAGGCAAGCGACATCAATGTGATGATGAAGGGTAAAATCGACCCACAGTTTCATACAGTCATGTTCACCAGGGGCGAAAGTCAAAAATGTATGTTTGCTCTTGTTGACAAACACCTGTTCTTCACTTCTTGCTTGGAGCACATTCTTGATATCATACACAGGTGCAATCAGAACAGTGAAGCTGATAAAAAGATGTTTACTGATATGCTTCGGTGGTATATTCATTCTCGTCAAACTCTTCTTGCCATCATCCCCAAGTTGTTCAAGACTGTGAAGAAAACAACCGTTACTCAACCGAAGTGATCTTTCGCCTCAATTGGCGCAAAGGGGGAGATTGTTGAGTCTATGGGTTGCGCCATTGGGCTTAGTGAGTTCGGTCCATATGTAATCACGGGTTGGGCCTGTCCACCCGTGCTCTGTAATTAGGGTTTAGTATATCTAGTGCATGCATGAATTATATTAATTACGCTTCTTGATTATTTCTTTTGACAAGTACTGTAACCCTAGCACCCTCTAAAGTAGAAGTTCTTCACCGAGCTCTTCTGAGGTGTTGCTGTTTTAATTATTCGACATTGTTTGATTCATTATGGTGTTCATTGTCTTCTATTACTTGTTATAATCTTATTGATATCTGTTTGAATCTATCGATCTTAGAGAATATTATTCTCATCATATTCAATGATCCTTCAAGAGAGGGAATTCGGATGAAGATTTTTCAGTCAGGGCAAGGGTTTTGATTTTTAGTCGCCTGCATAAGAACTAAGGGAATTGGTATGGTATCATGGGAGGTGATCTGTATTATCATATTGGTTAAGATTTCTAAAGTATTCTTCAGGGTTTTAGGAGTTGGGCGGTCATTGAGTTTGGCTAGCAATGGAACGCTAGTATAGATTAGCGCAGGTTATAGGCAGTTCATGATATTTGAGGGAGATAGGTCGGAGATCCATCAGAATTAAGAGGTGAGAGAGCTTCGTCGAATCCAAGTGGGGGAGTATTAAGTGGCTGTTTAGATTGAGGTTGTGTTGGTGGGAGTTTAGGAAACTTCCAACCGTTGGTCATCATCTCCTTTGTTATACATAGTAGGCTGTGGGATTCGAATGCGTGACCCGAACTCCTGATTAGATGTAGGATTCGGCTCGGGATGCGTGGTATTTTGATGGTTTGAGTGTGGTAAGGCCATAGGTGGTAACCATGGTTGGTTAGAAGTGTTGTAAGGCTGCGATTGTCAAGGAGTAATGCTCTGTTCTAGGATGAGGACCATGGGAGTCCGAGGCGGAGTCGGCCTGTGTAGCTCTAGATGGGTGGAACCCGTGGACAATGCACGTGTGATTTTGAAACTACAGGTGGGATCAGATAGAGACAGTTGGGTTGAGGTTTTGAATCTTGAGTTTCAGAGTTAAGTGGGTGGTCAGTGTATGGCACATAGGGGTTTATAGGCTGGGTAACATTGTTCTTTGGACTCTTGGGAACCTGGTGGTTGGACCAGGTTCGAGACTGGTAGCCTCAGAGATGGTTTTGGAACCTTTATATCTTGGTCTAGTGAGGGTTTATCGCAAATGAGAAGGTTTGGGGTGAAATACAAGTGCAGACCTGTGGATCTCGGGTTACGAGTCGAGTATCGAATTGGTTTTTGGATGAAATCTTGAGTTGGGAATCGCGAGTGTTTGCGTGCACGATTTTTTTTCAGTGGGATAAGAATTGGGGTATCCATATGCCGGGGGCATCAATCACAGGGTTCGGGGGTAAGGGAGTGGATTCAGTCTCGCTGATAGATCAAGTCATTGTGGTTGTGTCTTCGAATGGTTCTACCTGTGAAGGGCACCAAGTTAAGTCAAGGTGGTATTATCGATTGGAACACGTGTGTGGAGTCGCTTGTTATTCAGAGGATATGTTAGGTTACTTGTAGTTTGGGTTAAATAATCTCAGAGTAAAAGATTTGACCCGGTTATGCAACCCACGTCTGAGTCTAACCGTTGCAGGGATAAGTCTTCTACTCAAAGGATTATCTGAGCATTCTGTCAAGTATAAGTGTTCTGCGGCGATAATTGGTCAGTGATTATGTTTTCTAGTGGGAACATAAAGTTATCAGGAGTTGAGTAGTCAGTTGGGAGATAAGTGGAAAGGACTCAGCAATGGTTCTGCACGGGCGGCCTGTCAGGAAGTCAGACCATCTCGAGACTTCAGGTTTCAGAATGGGTAGATGTGGTTTTTTCAAGGAATTAAGGATTCATTCTTCTTCGGGTCTGGAGAGTCCTGCTAGGATGGGTTTGGTTGCCTTGGGAAGGGGGTGGTATACTCAGGTTTGTGTCCGTGTGGCTCAGACTGTTTGGCGTGTCAGGAATGGTAAGGGCGGATTTCGAGGATGGAATCTAATTTAAGTGGGGGAGAGTTGTAACACCGCGTTCCGAATCAATTCCTAATTCGAGACTGTGGCCCGAAGATCGGTTATCATAAGGCTTAGAGCCTTTGAGAAGTTGAGATCTAGGCCCATTTGAGTGCAAGTGATGTAATTTGTACGATCTTGGTTTTCAGTTTGTGTTTTGGAGACCATGGTATAATTGTAAATTGTTAACTCGGTCTTTTATGAATTTTGGAATTTAGTTCGGAAATTTTTATGGCAAGGGAGAGTTGATAGAAGTGTAGAGCGTCTATTTACCTTTCTGTGGATATAAAGAACGTCGAAAACAGAGTTGAAACGAAGAAGTTATGGCCGTTTGAAGTTGGAGTGGTTCAAGTGAGTGATCGTTGACTTGTTGACCATGCTCATTTAAGGCTCACGACGTGAGCATGAAGTGCTCACAACGTGAGAGGCACCTGATGCCCCAAAACCCTAACTTCTGGGTATTTAGAGGTATAAGATGATTAGGGTTGCTCATCCTCAGCCTCATTCACTCCCAAGACCTCTAGAAATCCTAATCTCAGCCCCCATTGAAGTTCTTGGACATTCATGGTGTTATTCAAGAGCTTTTGGGTCTTTGAAGCCCTTTGAGAAAGAAGAAGATCATCTGTGGTGCGTTTGTTAGCATCTTGGCTTCATCATCAGCTAGTTGTGGAGCTTTTGGACATCTGTAAGTCCTAAAGCTCATGTCTTTCCTTTCCATGCTTGCTAGATCTAATTTTCCATGCATTTATGGCTTGTTATGTTGGTTAGCATGCATGGGATCCATAAAGTTGGCAACTTTATGGATCTTGGTGGTATCTTAAGTCTTATAATTCTTAGATCTGGATTTTAGTCATGGTTTTGGACTCTAAGCTTGATTCTTGGACCTTTTTCCTTCATTTTGACCTAAGATGGTGTTTGAGTCATGCATTGGGCATGGATGACTGAAAAGCTTCGATTTTTATGGTACTTGGCGTCAAGGAAGACGCTCTAGACTGTCCTATGTTAAGGCTTAATGGATTAGGAGCTTAATGCTCCTTTTTGGTCAGATCTGGCCTCACAACGTGAGAGCATGTTCGAGGAAGTGTCTGGGCAAAAGTCACGACCTCACGATGTGAGCATAAGGTGCTCACGATGTGAGCATCTCCTGTGCAAGTTTCGGGCTCTTTGATCGTTGGGTAGCTTGGTCTTGGACTTATCTTTTGGTTTGGGTTCATAATGGACTAAGGATTTTAGAGTAATGGACTTCTGGTTGGACTTGCCTTGCTGGGCTTGCCCTAATGGACCATGGATGGTGATATAGGCCTTAGTGGGCCCAATGGAGTTCGGCCTTGATTGGGCCCAATCGGTTTGGGCCAGTTGTGGGCCTTGTTAGTTGGGTCATTAGTGGGTCTAATGCGTGGGTTTAGACTTGTGTATTGATGGAGTTTAGTTTTGGGGTTTTTGTTCAGTGTTTGGCGCCGGTTTGCAGCAGAAGCAGTTGTAGGGTTCGTCTTTCGCTTGAGGTGAGTTTTCTCACTATATTCATGGGTCAAAGACACCAATGCCGACCCATTACGTGTTATGTGGTATGATAGTTGTCTCTGTGATACTTGCATGGAAGACCCCGGGGGTAGCGCGTGGTACTGGGATATCATACCATGGGGGAGCCCATGGCATTCCAGGTAAAGACTATGGGGGAGCCCATGGCATTCCAGATAAAGACCATGGATGTGATTTATGAACATTAGTTTGGCATGCGGAATTAAAGAACGACAATGAACATGATGATTTCAGTGTTTAAGAGATGCATTCGATTATGTATTGTGTTACAAAAAGGGATCTAGATCTAAATCTACATAAATAACACACACTTACACACTCAATTTTACATCTCTCAAGCACACCTCTACATGTGGAATAAACCCACCTTATATAGAGGTGTTTACATGTCTCTCTCTCACTCTCTATCTCTCATGTCACAAGGCTAAAGCACCACATGCAAGTGGGTCTACAAAAGTCAAACATTTACAAAGTCATTCATGAATAACTTTGTACCCAACATTCTCCCCCTCAAAGTTAGGAATGATGAACTACAAATCTTCAATTTTTCCATGATTCTTCAATTTGGGTTCTAGGATGTGAGACCATACGAACCGAGCATCAACGAATGATTAAGAGCTTCTCAAACTCCAAACAAATCACCCTAAAGTTGAGCATAAAAACACACCCCAAAAATCTTCATTAAGTCCAAACCCATCATGAACCGAAATCACTTCCAAATTTCCAATCGCATCATTTCATAAACTTCAAAAAATTAAAGGTCACTTCGGTCTTCAAGTCCACGTAATATGAAAAATCCAACTTTCGAATTTCCATATAAATTTCTCCCCCTTTTTTATAATCAAAATTTGATTATAAAACCAACAAGGAAAGAGAAAGTGCTATATTTGGAATTTTTCTTGCCAAAACTTCCCCTTAACATGTGGCATAAACATTTTGCTTCAATCTGGAAAATCCAAAAAATCTTCAATTTTCTGCTTCGTTCACGGACCGCCTTTGACAAAATTTCTCAAAAATGGGTAGAAATTGTCAATTTCAAAATTCTGCAGTGACCCGGTGCGCCCAAAACAGCCAAAAATGTGAAACTCTCCCCCATTTGCGAAACTGGGTAGAAAGCGTCAATTCACATCAACTGCAGGGGCCTGAAATGCATATTCTTCAATTTCTCAGCAAAATGAGTCCATTTTCGAATTTGGGCAAAAACTGCCAAACTTTCGAAACTTCAGGGACTGATTTTGAAAGTTCTGCCTTTTTGTCCTCCAAACATTCGAAAAATACCCCAATTGTCGAAGTTGGGTAAAAACTGTCAAAATTTCGAAACAGCAGGGACCATTTTCGAAACTTCTTCCTTTTGTCTTCTAAACTGTCGAAAATTATACCAACTATCGAAATTGGACCATTTGTGCCACTTCGTTAAAAATGCAGGGACCAAAATTGAAAATGATTGTTTTCTTCCCCAATCTAACGAAATTATATGCAGACAACGAAACTTCATTTTTCTCTTCGTTAATCAGGCAACGAAACTTTCTTCATTTTAACGAAAATTTTGCACCACCATTTTAACGAAAAAATTTCTTCTTTCAATTCATGAGCTCAAAACTTCGTTTTCCAAAACTTCGTTACTCAACATCAATGCTCAAATTTTCGACAGTAAGGCAAAAATCTTCGTGATCAAAAATCTTCGCCCTTCCCGATCTAAAATCTTCGACTATCGACATCAAAACTTTCGTTAGTCGACATCCATTTTTCATTTTCCAAAACTTCGATTTCAGTTAGCAAAGAATTCGTTAATAAAAGCCATCGACTCCAAAATCTTCGTTAGTCAATCAAAAAATCTTCGACAGTAAAGCAACCATCCAATTCATGATTCCACAACCATCAATTTTGACTGTCGAGTATTAAACATGTAACCCAAACCTTCGTTCTTATAGTTCTTCCCAAACCCAAAATTTCGACCATTGATATTCAAAATCTTTGATCATCGAAATAACCGACTCCAATCCATTGACATCGGAATTTCGATTAACACCAAAATCGACTCCAAAGAATATCAATTACTTTTGACTATTAAGCTTTGACTTTCGTTCTTCATCCGTCATCGACTTCCAGTGAACATACTATCCAATTGATCAACCAAAATCGAAACTCCAAACAATGACCATATGTTACGAACTCAATTTTGACATCATATACAAACATTCTTGACCTCAAAATTAACCAAACCCAAAACTGTATGAATTCGACATCCTGATGTCGATTCCCAAAATCACAACCTTCGAAATTACATCCATCAGCCATTCATTCGCTTTTCATTCAACACAATCGTCATTAAATCCTTCTTCTTTAACAATCAACTCAAGTTATCAAATGTTTAACATCCAAGATCACAGATGTTGACTTTTTGGTTTGACTTGATTATTCATCTGTTCTTGAATATTCTTCATCAAACCATCAACCAAATTTCATAAAATCTTCAAATCGATGATCAAAAATAAGATTCACGAACATACAAGATCAAGAAATCGATCAGATGAACATCAATAAGAGAATCTAATAACCAAATTGATCAGATGAAGAACTCGATATATGATTTAAATGTGGAAATCAAATTATTGTTCTCGATTATAAAAAGATACATGAAAAATCATATGCACGAATTTATTTAGAGTCAAAGATTAAAAACTCAATCGAACAATTGAATCTGATGAAGAAAATCAACACGTATCACGATTAGAGCGCATCTGATGGATTAGATTTCGATGAACTGGATTGATTATATAACGAAAGTGTGCTTGGAATGGATCATGAACAGTAACAGATTTAAGATTGGGCTCAATCATGAATTATTGATGAACAGTGAAATTAAATCTTTTGGATTGGACTTTGAAAAAAAATGATTGGATCAACAAAGAGATTTGAAACGAATTAGATCTAATGAATCAAAACGATCAAAAATCAAGAACGCAACACACGAATCAATGAGATTAAGAGAGATCATAGAGAGAGACTCACCATAAATGCTCCAATTGTGACAAATTTAGCCAAACTGAGAACCGTTTCTTCAAAAAATCATGTTGATCTTCGAAGACCCGCTCTGATACCAATTGATGTGATTTATGAACATTAGTTTGGCATGCGGAATTAAAGAACGCACAATGAACATGGTGATTTCGGTGTTTAAGAGATGCATTCGATTATGTATTGTGTTACAAAAAGGGATCGAGATCTAAATCTACATAAATAACACACACTTACACACTCAATTTTACATCTCTCAAGCACACCTCTACATAGAGGTTTTTATATGTCTCTCTCTCACTCTCTATCTCTCATGTCACAAGGCTAAAGCACTACATGCAAGTGGGTCTACAAAAGTCAAACATTTACAAAGTCATTCATGAATAACTTTGTACCCAACATATGTTAGGGTGCAAAGTCACTCTTGGATGTATTTGTGCTTTACTCTTTTGTATGTGTAAATGAGTTGTCTTTCCTATAAATAGGAAGTGAGTGACACTCATATTTAGGGATGATCATTTTGGAGTGTTAGACTAGAGAGAGAAATTTGTACAAACCCATTTGTATATCCTTTCTAGATCTAACATGAGCACGCACATATTTATTTACTCCTTGTGTTCTTGAGTTTACATGATGATTCACTAGATCTTTTCTAATTCCGCACATGCCATCATAATCAACACCACTACAATTGGTATCAGAGCGGGTGTTCTTGATTGGATCAAGAATTGTTCCTTGATGGCTTTCTTGATTTGGTGATTCTTCATTTTTGATCTTTGATCTTCATGTTATTGAGAGTTTGGATTCTAGAAATCGAATTCATCTTTGATTCTATTCATAATTCGATTTACTTCACTAGAATTCAAGTGATTTTTACTTTCTCTCTCTAGAAAACCTATTCAAAATCACTTTCTCTCTCTAGAAATTTTCAAGTTCTTGTGATCATGGTGGATTTGCCATATGATTCTTGGATTGTGATCGTTGAAGATATCAAATACAAAGTCAATGAAGATCAATTTTATGGGTTGGTGTTAAGCAAATTGATTTCATGGGGTAATATGGTTTCTTATGGAGATTTGAAGGATGATAATGGAAGCTTGCTTTTTCAACCACTATGTAAGATTGTATGGTTGAATAAAATTGCCTTGTCCATATTAGGTCGTAGTAGAAATCAAAAGGAAGGAGAAGAAATATATTTGTTTAATAAGAAATACATTTCTCTAATTGAAAACCCGAATGATCTTCGTGCTCTTAAGTTTGTTGAAGTTCAAGACAATGGAGTTCAATATGGTATTCTTGATGTTCTTGAAGTTCGTGATAAGAAGATTCAAGTTGATTCTCATGAAGATGAAAAAGTTTTTTGCTCGATTGGAGTTCAAACTGATGATATTTTGTGTTCTTGTGATTCGTTTGAAGGAATGATTCCTTATCGGAAGCCGGCGATCCAAGAAATTCACAAGTATCAAACTCCAAAAGATTTGATTCAAACTCACAAAGTTGATGTTGTGGAAAGTGGGTTTGTTCATGAAATCAAGTCTTCAAGATGCAAAAAGATGAGAAAGAAAAGGAAGAAGAAGATTAAAAGGAAGAACAAGCGGGTTTATTCGCAAAAATCATCAAATATTGTTATGAATCCAAAATCCGTGAAGCAAATTTGGGTTCCAAAGCAACAATCTCCAAAGGTTGCATTGAATTTGAAGTCAAACCCCAAATGTGTTGGTGGTTCTTTTGAAGATGTTCTTGGATCGTTGAAGAACACAAAGAACACGAAGAACGAGTTGTACATCACGTATAGTGGGTGGTACAATGTTCAAATTGGTGATTTTCTCGTTCCAACAAAAGAACCAAGATCTTCTAAATTTGATTTGTTCGTTGCAAATGGAACTCGATTCGTAAAAAAGGTATCTCATCTTCTCAAATGGATTCCAAAACGTCCATGATTTCGATTCGTATTTTTTGTTTTTCATTTTTGATCGATTTGCCTCATTGGATCAAATCCGTTTCAACACCATTGATTGATCCAATTATTTTTTTTAGATCAAAACCAAAATCAAAATCAAAATTCTTTTGTTTTGTTACTTTCATTTACACAAACATTGAGCCCAAACAAAAATATCGAACTGATACTGTTCATCAATCCATATTAAGCCCATATAACTTAATCTTTCTCTGTTCGTTTGATCCATGGTTCCTTGAACCTATAATCGAAAACTATTTTTTAGCCCAAATCATCAGCTACTGTTCGAATTTAGTAACATAAGAAAGTATAAAAGTCAAAGTTTGACTGTTGTTCGCTATTTGTATTTGAATATTGTAAAATTGCTTGAATCGAAACTTGATGTAAGATTTTTGGTATCGATTTCAAATAGTATCTATCATCGATAGATGTTGATTTCGATTTGGAATTAGTTAAGTCGAATGGTGAATGGACAGAAGGTGAAATCGAATGGGTTTTTGATGAATCTGGAAACGATTTCGATTTTGACTGAAATTGTACTTGGTTTGTGTCGATTGAGAGTCACACGTAGATTCAACTGGTCGTTTGCTGTTTGAATCGAAAGAGTTTTTTCGGGTATTCTTTGCGGATTTGAAGACCAGTGTTACTTCGAGGGGGAGTTTGGTCTTGATCGCGCGAGCTCGTTGGATATTGAAGCCGTACATCCAATCCTAACTTTGAGAGGGAGAATGTTAGGGTGCAAAGTCACTCTTGGATGTATTTGTGCTTTACTCCTTTGTATGTGTAAATGAGTTGTCTTTCCTATATATAGGAAGTGAGTGACACTCATATTTAGGGATGATCATTTTGGAGTGTTAGACTAGAGAGAGAAATTTGTACAAACCCATTTGTATATCATTTCTAGATCTAATATGGGTACACTCAGATTTATTTAATCCATGTGTTCTTGAGTTTACATGATGATTCACTAGATCTTTTCTAATTCCGCACATGCCATCATAATCAACACCATTATAACCATGGCGAAGCCCATGGAAACTATATGTATGTCGCCTGATAATCTTGTTGGATTAGGTGTCTAAGCCCATAACTATAATTGGTATGTACTTGATTTGATAGTAGCATGGTCATTTTTGGGTTGCCTTCACTTATGCAACTTAACAGGATGACACGTGGAGAGAGAGATTTATTTATTATTTGGAACAATAAATTGGTGGTTAAAATGATTTATTTATATATTATGAAAATAATATATTAATTGGAAATTATATTATTAATTAGTATTTAATCAGAAATTAATCTGGGATTAATTTTGGGATTATAGGAACTGATTAATAATGGAGGGGTTGTTTTGCATATCATTGATAGTTGTGAAACTGGGTTATTGGATTCCTTATGATGGAGTGGACGAAAACTATGGGAGGACCTATGAAATTTTCGTCCAAGGCCTCATAATGAGGAGTCCATGGGTTGCTAAAGCCCTAAGCAGAAAATTAGGGTTTCCACCTGAAAACCCTAGTAGCCACAAGTATATATGGAGTGTTTTTCTTGGATTTTCGACGAATCTAACCCTTGGAAGAACCCTAGCCAATTTTTTAAGTGCTCTCCTCCTCTCTCCTCTCATCCTCTTGCATTGGGTGTTTGTGAACCATTAGAGGTGCAACATTTGGGGCACTAAGCTTTCAAGAGTCAAGGATCTTCAAGATTGTCTTGTTATTACTACATAACAAGTGAGGTAATCTTCTAACCCTAATTTGTATATGAATTTCGAAATTATATGCTAGATCTAGGGTTATTGCTTTGGTATTCAATTTGCATGTTCAATTAGGGAAAAACTTAGATCCAAAGCAATTAGGGTTCCATGAACACTTAGGTTTGTTGTTATGCTCATCATCCATCAATGGTATCAGAGCCTAGGATGTTTTTCAATTGAATTGATGCAGTAGTGAACTGTGCAAAGAAGAAGCAAAATCGATTTTACTGTCTGCTCAAAGAACTCGACGAGTTCATATAGGAACTCGATGAGTCCATTGTCTAACTCGACGAGTTGACTCGTCAGATCCCTGATTTTTCGATTTCGATATGTTCGTTTGATTAGGATAATTGCCTTAATTCGTTTTTAATGCATAAAACTGAATTTTCTGAAAGGTAATATGATATCCTTATGATAATTAACGGATTTGGTTAAATTTGGTAATGATAAGATTCATATTTAAAATTTAACCTAGTATTTTGAAAAGTTTTAAAATACACCCTTTTGGTTTTATAATTTAAATTTGAAATTAAAAGTTTAATTTTGGAAATTTAAATGGAAAACCCTAGAAGATATCCTTGTGGATTTTATTAATATTAATTAAAATATTAATTAAAAGACAATTAATAAATCCATGTGTGGTTTAAATTTAATTAAATTAAAAGTTTAATTTATTAAAAGATTAAACCTTAGTATTTCAAAAGTTTAAAAACACCCTTATACTATATATAATTAGAAGTTTAATATTATATATGTATAAGAAAAGTCAGTCTTACCGTTAGTAGGCCTCATTCATGAACCTGGTCTATAAGGGGTGTTTAAGGAAGCGGCCTATAAAATGACCGACATTGGGTATCCAATCTTACCCACCGCACTCTTGACTAGTGGAGGGTCGTTAGCCGAACGGGTAGGATATGACTCTAAACTCTCATTAAAAGTATAATGAATTACAAAGTAACTAAACGCTTTTAAAAATTCCCAATCTTAGTTACTTTAAGAAAAATGTGAATTTGATGCTAACCCATGAAATTGCACATTGCGCCCTATTGGTCGTTAGTGGAGTGTATGTGGTTAACCGACACACTAATATGGGACCAATATTGTTGGCAATGGGTGTCTCGTAAATTATCGTTGAGTCAATGGAGCGTATGTGGTTAACCAACACATTGATTTATGACATCGAGAATGCCAAACTAATTTGCATGGTTATTCACATCTTTTTGTGATCCTCGCCATCCCAATCACAAAGTGAGAGCATAGTTGAGATTAAACATGCCATTGAAAAGTTCAATGAATCTCACAAGATCTAGAAATTTCATCTAAAACCTAATTCGTTTAAAATTTCATTTTTATAGTGGAATTGGTAAATCGTCATTTACCTACCTTCAAATAATTTACAATTGGATTACGGCATCCCTCTTCTGAATTGTGAATTATTATGTTGGGTCCTAACCTTAATATTTCATTTGGGTGTTATATTACGGATCTAAATCAACTAACTTGAATTTTATCCCTTTATAGATGTCGAGTTCAGACAACTATGGTCTTCCTCATCCTTTTGGAAAAAGCTTTCCGTCTGAAGATGATCTTCCACGTGTCGATCAATGTGAAAGATCATTCCCTTCTTCGTGCATTGGTGGAACTGGAAATCATACTTATCTTCCTCCACCTCCTCTAGTGATTTTCCCCGACCCACGTTTTCGTCAAGTTGAAAAGTTCAAGATTACTCAAGCCCTATTGGCGTGCAAACACCTAGATGGAAATTCTATGTGTGCACATGTTCTAGACATTAAGTCGCACATTGATAGATTGGGAATGTTGGGTGTCATTTTCCCAGAGGAGCTGGCTGTTGAGTTGGTTCTTCGCTCGCTTCCTGAGTCATATAGTCAGTTTGTTAAAGACTACTATATGACTGAAAACGATGTGACCCTTATTGATCTGACATATTTGCTAATTGCTGTTGAACTAGAAATGCTAAAGTGCAATGGTCAAGCAAATATTTTTGAAGGATCAATCTCCCAAAGTTCCATGGACGTTGGTGATGGCAACAGTGATAGTCTAGAAATGGTTTCTCCTCCTAAGGAAGAGAAATCAGCTAATGTCAAAACGTTTAATCATAAGAGAAAGACCAGTTCTGAGATAGTTCCATGCGCCGATGCTAAACAATCCATCTGTTTCTACTGCCAATTGAAGGGACATTGGAAGCGAAGCTGCCCAGACTACGTGAGAGATCTTAGAGAAAGTGAAGTCAAATTGTATGACTCTACTTCAGGTACATTCACTATCTAACTCTTTATTAATTTCCTATTTATAGATTCTTATTACATGATGTGATAAGCACATTTTGATGTTTTGTAGGATCAAAGAGAAAGAAGGAAGCTTAAAAGAGAAGTAAGTTGAGTCTGATCGTGAAGAATGGATTTTGGTCGCATGGTTCGATGATCAGATTTTTGAGCTGCTACTTAGGAGTTATGATAGATTGTTTAGGAATATTTAGAAACATAGTTTCCATATATATATTTGCATTGTAAAGACAAGCTTTCCGCATATTATCAATAAAGTAAATTTTAGTTTTATCTTATTTTCTTTATGATTACTTGCAATGGCATTTATGAAAATTGGTGTTTATATTTCTATTATTAGAAATGTTGAAAATGGATTTGACTCTTACTTATATCGCTTATGGAAATGTCATAATTTTCCAAGTGAGGAAGGATTCTCATCACCCAAGTTTCAATTGGACAGAAACTTGGAGTCATGCGATTTGAATTGTGTAATGTATGAGAATCTTGATCTTTGGTAAATTGAGACTAATCCCTTGTTCACATGTAAATGTGAGTCAAGTGAAGGATTAAAGGATCTAGTACACATTGATGTGAACTGGTCAGATCCACCACAAAGGATGATAATTCTATTCGTCATAGTTTACTAATGGTTCAGTAAATATGTTTATGCTTATAAGATTAAGTGTAATTATGATACCTTGAAAAGTTTCAAGATATAGGAGAATGATTAAGAAGAATCCATTGGGAAGAAAGATAAAAGTTTCTCCAATCTGAAAGGAAAGGAGAGTACTTGAGTATCATGTTTTATGATCATCCTAATGATTATGGAACCATGTCACAATTGATCCTCTAAGAACACCTTAGTGCATTTACATGACTAAGAAGAGGAATCAGGTATTGTTGAAATGGTTAAATCAAGAAGATGAGTCATACTTCGTTCAAAAATCAAGTTTTAGAGTTATACTCTAGTTACTCTAGGTTGTGCCTTGAGTAACATGTTCTAAGTAGGTTTACAACACCTCATGAAATGTGGAGTAGAAATGTTTTCTTGCTCTAGCACATTGGAAATTGGTAGTTGTGATGTTTTGGTTAAGACAAAGACCAACTAAGACCAATTATATGAAATGTTTTCTTGATAAGAACCCACACTAACTCTTGAATATTTGTTTGTCGAGGAATGTTCCTTCACAGAGAATCTTATATGTCAAGAAGTCAGTGGGAGTCTTGTTGATCTTAAAAACTTTCAGGAGACAATCAAGAATAAACCTTTTAGTAATCACTAGCAGACGACTTGAGGTTGATAACCTATCGTGTCGAAACATTCTTGTTTCTGTTCCCATTCCAGTTGAGTTGGAAATGCTTATGAGTTCTATGGTATTCATTTGACTACATACGACAAAGCACCTTGATCAGTGAAAGTACATTGATCTGTATGGGTGAGCTGCTCAATAACTTGGAAGCACTGGTAGGCCCTTGTTCTACCGGATGGCAAGAAATTAAAATTAAGCAAGTTCAGTCCATATGAGTTTGAATTTGTCATAAACCTTGTCTTATGATAGTTGTTGGAAATGTCAAATTCACATGGTTAGGAACACATACACCATAAAATCTATGTGACAAGAGGTTTTGCTCTACTTCATGAAAATGATTGTGAGGAAACACTTTCACTTGTAGTTTTTAAAGGATTGATTAGTATCATTAGAGTTAGCAGTTGTGATAATTGCGTTCTCAAATTCGAATATGATTACGAAATCCCTTTTCATAGTTCGAATTGTGAGAAATGGAAAATAGTTTGAACTTTCGGGACTTATTGCTATAAGTTCTGAAAAGGTTTAGACACACACATAAGTTATCTGATGAAAGGTGTATCAACTTGAGAAGTCTAGATAAAGACTTATCAAAGCACCACATGTCAGAAATCTAAACTTTGGTAAGAAAGTCAAGAGGTATTGATTTCTAGAAGTCCAGCTGATTTCTGGGTACATGTCAAAGCTGGTGGGAGCATAATTGTTATGCTAGTAAGAACATAATTATTATGCTAATGGGAGCGTGATCGTTATGTTAAGTATTGCAAGTTAGCAATGTTATTTGTAGGATACAAAGGTTACAAATTTGCAAGTTGCGAAGTTTAGAAGTTGTTTCGCTATAGAAAGTTTTAAAGGAGAAGATACTTATACTTAATTTCGAATCTAAATGCTTAGATTGACGTTTTAATGGAACTTAGTCATAAACATATATGAATATCGTGTTGAAGTGATTCAACATAGGAAATTCGATATATGGAAATATTATAGCAAGAGACTAATCTAGTATCATGTCTTTATGTAAAAAATTATGTATCGAATCCCATACGCTTCAGGTATTGGATTGATTACATATGTCATAGTATTCACTTGTTCTGATTTTCCAAATGCCTGAGGCATTAAGAAGGAAAAGGACTAGAACCAGAAATGACTAAAGATTGTTAAACACCTATCAAGGACAATCTGAGGTTTACCAAAGATTGATTGCTTGTGGCCAGTTGGAAGTATAGTATAGTTTTGGAAGGAGCATATTGACATGTTATGAGTAAAGGTAACTCTTGTTCAGAATTGATATTCATATGGGAATATGGAAATGTTTCCATAGTGGGAGTTGGATATTGAGATCTATGTGTGAGTTAGAAACTTTAATACACGAAGGATGTTCAAGGAATGCTCTTTGAATATGAGAATTCATTTTCATGGAATTGTTTTTTAACCAATCTCCAATGGAATGCTTTGTAATATCATTGGCAAACTCTCTGTGACTTTGGTGCCTTGACATTACAAAAGGATCATTGCATGTAAGTTTAGACTCTAACAGGTTCAAGTAGTGGCAAGAACTTGGTATTCTTACATTTGTGATAAGGATTTGGACTTGTGAAATGAGCATCATTGGAATTGTGTTCAATTGATCTGTTTCAAAAAGGAAGGACCATAGATAAACATAGTGTGCGTGCTTGGAGCATGGCATGATTGTTGTTTTAATTCAAGTATTAAGTTGATTACTCGAAACATTATACAATGAATAAAGTTTGATTAACATGGTGATTAAATAATAAGCGTTTTATTTATATTCAAACGTTTTGAGACCATAGTTAATTAGGTTATACTTGTGCTTCACTTCGCATGTTTTACTTCCCGAATAACTAGGTTATTCAAACATCCACAGTTGATCATACTTTTGGAAGTATGTAGTGAATTAAGATTGTCATGAATCTGACTGTAGATTGCCTAAGAGCCTAGACATGGCACTGGTTTGCTGGAGTATTCATGAGTACTTTTGAAATGGAAATTTGAGTATTGGATTAACCCACGCTCAAAAAAAATACTTTGTGGATTTTATCACGAGTAATTCTGAGATGATAATATATTATATTCTTGAAACGGAGACATATGAGTTGTTGTTTACGAGTAAGTTGTGCATTGATAATACCTAAACGCATCAGTAACTTGATGTTATAAAACGTATTGTTGTGCGTGATTTGATTAGTTAATAGTGCAAGCATATGAGTCGAAGTTTATCTGTTCCTTTTGGCCTAAACGGGAAAGCCAATATTTATGGGTCCCTCGACGAATTAGTGATGACATCTTAAGCGCTTGGCCAAGCCTGGACTTAATTGATGTGTTTAATTAGTAGTCTGTTGTCAGTCGTCATAAATCGGAAATCGGGAAACAAATCTTGGACATAGAGAATGATTAAAATCCATGTCTCATGTCCATATGATCTCTTATATAACGGTGTGATATTAGATCACTTATCTAAAGGAAACGTAACTGACTAGGTTAGAGTTCGACAACGGCTTTTGAAAGCTACGATTGTTGGTTCAATTTTGAGGTCATACTTGCAATCATAGTTATTAGACTTATCCAAGTGGGAGACTGTTGGATTAGGTGTCTAAGCCCATAACTATAATTGGTATGTAGTTAATTTGATAGTAGCATGGTCCTTTTTGGGTTGCCTTCACTCATGCAACTTGACAGGATGACAAGTGGAGAGAGAGTTGAATTTATTATTTGGAATAATAAATTGGTGGTTAAAATGATTTATTTATATATTATGAAAATAATATATTAATTGGAAATCATATTACTAATTAGTATTTAATCAGAAATTAATCTGGGAATAATTTTGGGATTAAAGGAACTGATTAATAATTAAGGCGTTGTTTTGCAAATCATTGATAGTTATGAAACTAGGCTATTGGATTCCTTATGATGGAGTGGAAAAAAATATATAGGAGGCCCTATGAGATTTTCGTCCAAGGCCTCATAATGAGGAGTCCATGGGTTGCTTAAGCCCTAAGCAGGAAATTAGGGTTTCCACCTGAAAACCCTAGTAGCCACAAGTATATAAGGAGTGTTTCTCTTGGATTTTCGGCGAACCTAATCCTTGGAAGAACCCTAGCCTATTTTCTAAGTTCTCTCCTCCTCTCTCCTCTCATCCACTTGCCTTGGGTTTTGTGAACCATTAGAGGTGCAACATTTGGGGCACTAAGCTTTCAAGAGTCAAGGATCTTCAAGATTGTCTTGTTATTAATACATAACAAGGGAGGTAATCTTCTAACCCTAATTTGTATATGAATTTCGAAATTATATGCTAGATCTAGGGTTATTGCTTTGGAATTTAATTTTCATGTTCAATTAGTGAAAAACTTAGATCCAAAGCAATTAGGGTTCCATGAACCCATAGGTTTGTTGTTATGCTCATAACCTATCAAATCAGTGGTTGTATGTTATATGGTATTTTGGGGAACGCACTACGCTTTGTGCTTATGATTTTCAGCTTATGTTTCAGGTACTCCGGTTTTCAAATGAAAGAGCTCGGGATGATTGCAGTGCACACACCACATGTTTTCCGAATTTTGTGAATTACTCTGATTTGATGATGTTTTGCTAAACCTTGGTTTTATGGGAATGATATGTATTAACAATTTATTAATATAAAAAGAAAATTTTTTTATGTCATGATTTTCGGGACGTTACAGATAGTTATTATGATTGTCTCTCAATCACAGATATCGAGCTTGTCGTGGCCGTCAACAAGACTTCAAAAGTTCCCCAGTCCTTGCTAGAGGGGAAGATTAATATTGACAAATATGAAGATGGATAAATTGTTCATTAGGCTCTGGGGGTAGTATTTCGTGGCAAGAACAAGAACCAGATAATGACAAAGTTTTTGTTCCAAGTGGATGATGTTGAGAGGTACGCGAATGTCCAGTATACAAGCCTTCTAGTTCGAATCAATAATTGCAAGAAGAATAATGCTGAGGTTAAGGGTGAAATACGGAAGACTATTCTTTGGTATATGGAAATTCGCAGAGTACTTCTCCAGACCATGAATATGATGACGTGATTTCGACGCTTCTCACTACGGGGGAGATTGTTGAGTGCGAAATGTCTAGTGAGAGGTCGAAAGTTGTTTTGGTCTATATAGATGTGAAGTCTAGTACTTCGCAATGTATGTATTTTGTAAGACATTTTTATGTTGATGTCGAATGTCTAGTCCTTACATACTTTTTGAGCGTCTGTATTACTATATAAATAGAGTTAGTATAGAATTAGAGAGAAGCTTTTGGGAACTTTTGTTCTTATTCTCTCTCTAGAACTTTTGTACTCATTCAAACAAATTAACGAGCCAAACATATATTATTTACGATCGTCTTCTTAATGCATTCTTTTACTGATTTCATTTTCTAAAATCGATTCAAACACTCTTCAAGGTCAACCCACAGAGATAAAAGACTAACCACAGAGTACATGCGACCGTCACACTATCAAAGGAGATAGAAACTCAATGCGAAGGCCTCTTCCATAAATCCAACAATTCTGAAAGTCGCGTTGCTTGGTGTTTCCTCCTCCATGATGAGGGTGAGACATAATCATATCCTTTGACCTTCGCAGATACTTAAGAATGTTCTTTATATCAGTCCAATGAGCTCCACCAGGATTCCCCTGAAATCAGCTAACCAAGCTCAAAGCATAAGACACAACAGGGCGAGTACATGTCATAACATACATGATTGAACCTACAGCTGAAGCATATGGGACTTGACTCATCTTATCTATCTCTTCATCTGTACTAGGGCTTTGAGTCTTACTCAACTTGGCATTACTCTGAATAGACAGTTCCCTTTTCTTGGATTTTTCCATACTAAAACTCTTTAGTATTTTATCCAAGTAAGTACTCTGACTAAGACCAATAAGTCTTTTCTTTCTATCCCTCAGAATCTTTATCCCAAGAATATAGGTTGCTCAACTAGATCCTTCATGGCGAAAGAGTTCCCAAGCAAAGATTTTACTTCTTTCAAGGTTGGAATGTCGTTTCGCATAAGGAGTATGTCACCAAGATACAAAACCAGGAAAGTTAATATACTCCCACTAGCTTTGACAAGTACACATGACTCATACTCGCTCTTAGAAAAACCCTCTCGTTGGCTCATGTAAACATTCTCAGCCAAATTCCCATTAAGGAAAGCAGTTTTAACGTCCATCTTCCATATTTCATAATCACAAAAGGCAGTTATGACAAGCATTATCCTTATAGACTTTATCCTAGCCACTGGTGAAAAGGTCTCATCAGAGTCAACCCCGAAGGTTTGAGTAAAGCCCCTCACAACCAGTCATGACTTGAACGTGTGTACTTCTCATCCATGTCGGTCTTCTTCTTGAAGATCCATTTGCAACCTACTGTCTTTTGACCAACTTCATATCAACAAATTTCCAAATTTGGTTGTCATATTTGGACTGCATCTCGTTGTCGATTGCCTCTATCTATTGCCAGCTTCAGGGCTCTCCATCGCTTCCTTGTAGTTAGTTGGCTCATCTAAATTCACAATTGTACAATCACTGATAAACGTGTCACTATCTAACGTTATATAGAAACCATAGAACGTAGATGGCATGCTAAACCTACTGGATCGACGAAGAGGTAACAAATTGTCAATAGCCTCAACAGGAGTATCATCCTCTGGTTGAGAGCTATTATCTTCTAAAGTTCCTTCATTGGTTGATTTTGGAATTTCTTCCAGATCAATAGCACTCCCACTGTCCTCTTTGAATATGATCTCTCTCTCTCTCTCTCTCTCTCTCTCTCTCTCTCTCTCTCTCTCTCTCTCTCTCTCTCTCTCTCTCGCTCTCGCGAGCGCGAAAGACTTTTCTTTGAGCTACAAAGGCCACGTTCTCACTAGGTATGTGGTACAAGTATCCAAAAGACTTTTGTGGGTAACCAATGAAAACACACCTATCACTTTTAGGTTCTATCTTGTAATGAGACTATCGTCTAATGAAAGCTTCACAGCCCCAAACCTTGATGTGGGCTAGCGAATGAACTTTCCATGTCCACATATCATGAGGTGTTTTCAAAACCTTGTTAGTAGGGACAAGATTAAGGATATGGGGAATTGTCTCTAAGGCATGACCCCAGAAAGAAATAGCAAGGGAAGCTCGACTCATCACTGAATGAACCATGTCTAACAAGGTTAAATTTCTCCTCTCATCCACACCATTAAGTTGTGGTGTTCTACAAGGAGTCAATTATGAAACTATTCCATATTCCTTGAAATTTTCGTGAAACTCGATACTAAGATACTCCCCACCTCTATCAGATCAGAACATCTTTATTTTCCTACCCAATTGATTTTTTACCTTGTGTCTAAACTCCTTGAACTTTCAAAGGTTTCTGATTTATGTTTGATTAAGTAGATATATTCATATATAATATAATCATCCGTAAAATGTCACATAGAATGAATTTCCATACATTGTGGTAGATATGAAGGGTCCACACACATCTGTGTGTATGAGATTCAACAAAACTGCACCTCTTTCACAAGAGCCAGTGAAAGGTGATTTTGTCATCTTACCCAAAAGATAAGACTCACACTCATCATCTGACCTTAAGTTAACTGATTACAACGCTCCATCCTTTTGGAGTTGGGCGATGCGTTTCTTTTTAATGTGTCTAAGACGACAATGCCACAAGCATGGTTTGTCTACATCATTAGACGAATCAATATTCAATACACTATTGCCTAAGCTATCAACACAAATCACAGTTTCAAACACACCATTACAAGGTAAAGCTTCAAACATAAAAACACCATTTTTATAAGCTAAATTCTAACCATTCATATCATTAAAAGAATATCGAAACCCTTTTCTAAACAACTTATGAAAAGAAATAATGTTTCGCACCATTTCTGACAAATAGAAATAATTAATCAAATCTATCCTAACACCACCGTCGAGCACAAGACCAATAGTTCCAATCTTGGTAACAGGAGAAGATCGCCTATTACCCATGATCATATTAATTCTTCCATGCTCCACCTCCTCACTTTCTCTTAGCCTCTGAATATCAAAACAAATGTGAAATCCACATCGTGTATCAATGAATATTCAACCCTTTAATTAATTCCCAAAATATATTTCCAATTAGTTTCTAATTAATTATTAACCATAATAATTAATAAACCAATTTCTCCTTTATTTATTCTACTCAATTTGGGTCTTAAGGGCAACCCAAAAGGGCCATGTTATTATTAGAAATATTACCAATAATTAATGACCTTGGACACTCTTTCCAACAGTCTCCCACTTGGACAAGTCCTCAACTATACGAGGACCAATATTTCGCTAATAATCAACAGAGAGTTAGCCATCCAATGCAATTACCGAACTCTTGATCTAATCAAAATTCAACCCTTAGATAAGTTATCAACTATCCCTTCGTTCTATGATATATGTATGAATTCGAGACATGGATAATGGTCAATCTCAGAATTCAAGATCATGTTTCCCGATATAGATTTGTGGCAATGCATCTGACTACTAAATTGAACACATCAATTCTAGCCGGGGCTCGGCCAATCATTTTAGATGTCGGCACCAAATCATCGAGGGGCCCATAGATATCGCTTCTCCTGTTAAGGCAGAAGGAACAAATAAACTTTGACTACATTGTTTTTTTCTACTTCATCATGTCACACATGGACATGCCCTTTATAACTACCAATTACGGATAGCGATGGAGTAGACCAATGCATAACATAATCATAGAGCAAAACCCCACATGTATCTACGTTTGAAGAATAGAAGATATTATCTTCTTAGAATTAGTCATGACTGTATCCATGAAGTAATCTCTAAGCGCGGGTTGGTCCAATACTTAAATATCTATTAAGTACTCATGAGTGTTAGTACAATCTTTATGTTATGTCCAATCACTATGGAAAATCCACTAATGCTCATGACAGTCTTGAATCACTACTTACTTCCAAGAGTATGAGCGACTGTGGACGTTTGAGTAAATTAATACTCGAGAAGTGGGTTCCAAACATGCAAAGGGGGAACATAGTAATAGGCTAATTAAAATGCTGATCTCCATCATATATTCAGATATCCACTTAATAATCACCATATCAAATTAACACTTATATTGTTCAAGTTCTCAACTTTAAACAAACGAAACTAAAAGTGTTCAAGCCAATTCATTTGCAAATCTAATGCCTCTTGACTTTGTCTGACTGTCAGACTTGGCTTATGGAATGGATCGACAAGATTATATTTCGATATGACTCATTGAATATGATGTCTTTACATTTGAATAACTATCAAATGTGTTGGTACTTACTGAGTATGTATCCATGTGAGCTTGTGTGACTTGGGATCCATACTTGAGGTAAGTTCGCCCTTATAGTCACAAGAAACTTCAAAAGGACCATCAATGATTGAATTTCAACAAAGATGCCACTAATGAATCTCTTTTATTCACATTGTTTTCTTTGCAATTTAACCAAATACAATGTACTATAAGTTTATTAAATCCACTATGGTGTATTACTTGGTACTCTTCCATGCTAATACTTCACCATTTCATAAAAGCACGAATTTCGACTACGAACGAAATTATCTTTATCAGTGTGGAACTGAGCATAATTTTACGATGAACTATTCCATACTATCAAGATCATTTCCTCTATCCTCCTAGGACACTTAAGAATGTTCTTGATCTTGATTCGTTGATTCTTACCAAATTGATCTAATCCAACCTGTCATGCTCAAAGCATACGAGTCATCAAATCTGGTACATGTCATGACATATATGATCGATCCCGTAGTAGAAGCATGCGGGATACGAATCATAACCTCTAGTTCAATAGTAAAAGCAGGACATTAGCATTGCTTAATGTTATGCTATATTTTAATAAACACGAACTCCTTTTTGAGTTCTGCATGTCGAGTTTCCTTAATATTCCATGTACTTTTGGTTAATCAAACGAATCACTTTGATCTATCTCCATAGATCCTTATTATGTACGTGTTATGTATCTCCCGTGTATATCATAGCGAAACAGTTCTCATACTAAGCCAAGTTTTTACACTTTCAAAGTTATAATATAGTTTCCTATGAATCGTACATTATCTATGTACAATACAAGGGTGACTACAATGCTCCCACTAGCATTAACATATATATGATTAATCTATGTTTCTCGAAATTCAAACTCCTTGAACTTTGTCATTGAAACAAAGATTCCAATTACTCCCGCTAGCTTTGACATATGTATGGCTCATCTTTATTTCTCGAAATTCAAACTCTTTGAACTGTCCCATTGAAATAATGATCCCACTTGCGAGATGATTATTTCGTTTCATAAATGAACTTATTAAGCCTGCACATCCTTCACAACTTATCTTGGTTTGATTATGTGTTTGTTCCTATCTATCCTTGTCTCTTCTCAAAGATCTACTTATACCTAATGTTTAAGGTCAAGTGATTGATCTATCAAGTTTTCACATACATGGACCGAATGTCGCTCTCCATGTCCTCTGTTCATGTTTTAGCATGTAAGTCCTACCATAGCTTCCGATAGCTGGTATACTCTGATTGCTCCATACCAGTGACTCATTTACCTCGGTAATATAAAATCTTATAAAATAGGTGTATAACATCCTCTATCAGATTTATAAGGAAGATGTGGAAATATGTCAGTTTCCTCAATAGCTCTTTCAACCTCGATATGAAATGCTAGGTCCAACTTTAGGCTCTTCGTCGGTTGACTGTTGAATCTTATCAAGATCAATGTGGCTCCTACTAGCCCTTTTGGAAATCATCTCCTTCTCTTGGAAGACTGCCCTTCGAGCAACATACACTTTGTTTTCAAAAGGATTGTTGAACAATTATCCAAAATTCTTGATGGGTTCCTCAACGAGATAACACATCTCTATTCTAAGTTCTAGATTGTCGAGTGCTTCACGACGAGTGTAAGCCCCATAATCGTAGACTTCCATATGTGGTAGAGAGGACTGCATCCAACTTCACGTATCATAGAGTGTTTCATGAACCTACTTAGTTGGTACAAGATCAAAGGACTTCTCGTAACATTATTCATGATACAATCCATAAATTTTTAGGATGCATAATGCGACTCATCTAGTACAAAATCAATCAATGATTTGTATCTCTATGCAACTAACACTTCCTAGTGGTAGTGTTCTGGGTGGAGATAGCTTGTGAAACACTTTCACATTTACTTAGATGATCGATAAAGTTTGGACTGAGATTCTCACTATAAGTGTCTCATCCTATTGCCAGTTGATTCTTAAATTCACTTCATGAGAGCTCTTAACACCTGAAAGGTTCTAGACTCACGTTCATACGAAGTTGGTTTTACCATGTATTTGGTTAATCTGAATGGTGCATTAGTGTAGACTAATTCCAACAAATATTTTCATCACCTAGTGATGTATTCATCATCTATCTTGATAAACAAGATTTGCATTTATCATAAGACTCGAGGTCAAATGATATCCAAAATCTGATCCAACTGGATACTTAGTAAAGTATTTCTCATTTATGTATCAAAGACTATGATTCCACAAATACATTTTACACAAACCTTTTGGATGTAGTTGAATCAGTACATATTGGGGTTAATCTGAACATTTCAACAGACATTTCCACCACAATCTTATTCAAATATTTGAATCAACTTTAAACAATTGCTACTAAACTAGTTTCATAGATTTCATGACTTTCTTTTAAAATGTTAGAATGCTCTACATTTAAATAAGTTAGAACTATCTCATGGATCATAGTATAAACAATTTCAATTATAATACCCTACTAAACATTTGGGAAAAGAGTTGTCGTTTGATCCCAGGTATAGTAGCAAGGGCTTGGCATTCATGATCAAATTATCTTCTCCATGTTTCAGTCTCCTTACCTCATTTTATTCACTGCACATTCTTGCAAATGTTAGTCACAATCCTTAGTAAAATACTCAAGGCTTAGAAGTAATGTTCTGATGGAATTATAAATCCATATATTTAATTGAACACCAAACATGGGAGAACTAGTTATATTTTGATCCTATGGAAAGTAGCAAGGGATCGTGATCCATGATCAAATTTAACTTCTTCATGTTTCAGTCCTTTCACCTCAAATATATATTTTGGGCATGTATTCTTTCTTAGTCCTTTCTTTTTATGAAAACGAATAGTTATCTGAACATGTCTCAAAATAAGCCTTCCTTTTCCCTTAGCATTTGGGCCTAGATTAGGTATACCATGACTAATCGCCTTTTAACCCACGGGAAATTGGCTTTCTTCTTTTTGACACTTCCATTCATGATAGTAAAAATATGGGAGTGTTTTGAAGTTTGAGTTTCTATGATTGGCCATATTAGTTCCAAAAGGAAACCTCAAAATGCTACACAACTCCTTCATGGTCATTCCAATTTGTTCATATCAAAATCAAAATGAACTGATTATATGTACATGTCAGCTAGTCGACTAACCCTAGTCAACTCCTAACTCAAGGAAATTCCATTTTACTTCAATATATCAATTTACAATGTACACTTGATAACTGATCTTCTAATAGATTAGAATGCAATGTTTGGAGTAACCTAGGAAGAGCTTTATCAAAGGCATGATCTGTCTTTTCGTTTATGAGAACTATTTCCAAACTACGAATTTGACAAGATTGATCATCCTCATAGCTAATCCTTTCCTAGGTTTTATAGAAGTAGATTTGAGTGGATAGGGTTATAGACATCATTCAATATCAAATTCCCATTATAGTTTGTTTTACTTATCCTTAGAAACTTATCACCCTAAATAAAATTATTTTAGAAGGCTAGGATCCATACTTGGCTCCATGATGTGTAAAGGGATGTCGTAAACACACCATAAAGTTATTTAGGTATGAAAAGCCCTTTGCCAATTTCGATCACTACGAAATTCCTAGATCTTTGAGATTCATTGACTATCAATGGCATGTTAAGATCGTATTATGTTCATCTCTAACTCAATGACGGGGCACCAAAGATCACTGAATAGATGGTGAATTGACCATACCAAATCGCATGGTCCCCGACTCAAGTTACGCTTGAGATTCACGAGTTCCACATCATTCTCTACCTATACTCTCAAATTAACGTGCCGGTTAACCACACGAGCTCAATCAACAAGTTATAAAGAGAATGTGAAACTTTTATGGATAACATAAGATTCACGTCAAATAGATTGTGAATTAACCATGCAAAATCGCATGGTCCACAGCTCAAGTTACGCTTGAGATTCGCGAGTTCCATATCATTCTCAACTATACTCTAGATTGTGTGTTGGTTAATCACACGAGCTCCATCAACAGAATATAAAGAAAATGTGCAATTTTCATGGATAATATGAACTTCACATTCTATTAATAAAACGGGATTTTGTTTTTATACTTATATTTACAATACTTTTAGATTGACCATTATCACTATCAAACCCTTTCGCTAACTCCATTCTCAAAATGCAATATGGCGGTGAGGGTGGTAAGCACGAAGCATATGAAAAACCGACCTCATTAGAAATCATAGAGACCTCCTTAAACCCCTACATCATAATGGATGAGCCTAGTCATGGTAAAACTGACAATGTCAATATTTAAAACATACGAGGGCGCATGTGGTAACTTTTTTATACATATAATAGACACAATTCTATATATATATATATATATATATATATATATATATATATATATATATATATATATATATATATATAAGGGGTAAATTTAAAACTCTTTAAATTTAGTTGTATATTATTAATTCTAATTAATTGCGAGGACGCAATGTAACAATTAATAAATCATGAGAAGTTAATATTCAAATTTATAAATCTCTATTATAAATAATATTAAATATTTAAATTCACCATTTAAATAATAAATAAATATTTAAATTCAAATAAACATATTTAAATAATATTTATCAATTATCCAGATTTAAAACATTTTAAATTTGGTATTTATCCATATTTGATAAATCCTCAAATTTGAAAAATGAAAAAATTATGGAAACCATAAGCTACCTAGCTCACGTCGTGAGCACCAAGCTCTCACGTCGTGAGCTGCGATTGAAGGTTTTATCAATTAAGAATTTTTTCAATCTTCCTTTTTTCATTCAATTTCAAACAATTATTTTCAGAAAACATGGATCTAGGGTGAATGTAATCATGAAGCAGTGGCTCTGATACCACTGTTGGGTTTTCTAAGCATCAAATACACTCTAAACTAGGTAGCGGACAAATCGAAAACTACGATATACCTAAGTGTACATGCAACCTATGGATCTAATGTTTCATGATAATTACATCTACCCTAGAAAATGTAAATACAAAGAAGAAAAACATACCTCTTATGTAGCGCTTGATCTCCATGCTTGAGATCTTGACCCTCCATAAAATTGCTTGGATGAGAGTACCCAAACCAGAATCGTGTTGGGTTTTGAGCATTCTAACACTCATATGGTGTACATGCAACCCTATAAACCTTGGATCTATGTTTTCTCTATTATACAAGCAAATATTTAATATTCCAAGGTTTCATCCTAACTAGCATAATAAGAAGTATAAGTATCTAGTAGAATGACATACCTTTTTGATGAAGCTTCAAGTATTGAACCTTTAAGAGCCTGGTGCCTCAAGTGTTGCACCTCAAATGGTTCACACAACACCAAGAACCCTTGTAATAACTAGAGAATAAGGATACTTAGGTTCACACTCATGAAATCGGTTTGCCCTCTTTTGTGTATACACACTAGTGCCATTTCATGAACCATGGACCTCTTTATATAGTGTGGAGGATTAGGGTTACATTCATGTAAACCCAAATACCCATGACCTTTCATTTCCATAGGATCCATGGGTTAAACACTCCATGGACTATCCATGAAAGCTTAGCCCAACCTAAATGAACTTGGCCCACCATATATATAAGAGTCCATATTTAATTAGTTCCTTTTTTATCACTAAATTAATTCTAAATTAATTATTGATCATTACTAATTAAATAATATGATTTCATATTAATATATTAGAACTTATAATATATTAATATAAATCACTAGTATCCTTTTTCTCATTTTGTCTATCCAATTGTTCCGATGCCATGCAACCCAAATGGACCATGCCAAGTCGGGTCAAGTACATACCAATTATAGTTATGGACTTAGACACTAATCCAACAGTCTCCCACTTGGATAAGTCTAAAACTATTATTGCGTATGACTCCAAAACCCGACTAGCAATCGTAGCTCTTAAAGCCGCTGTCGAACTCTGACCTTAGTCAATGACTTGTCCATTAGATAAGGGATCATATATTCCTCCATTCTAGATATCATATGGACCGAGACATGGATTGTAATCATTCTCTCTGTCCATTTGTTGTTTCCCAATTTCCGATTTATGACGACCGACTAATTGAACAAATCAAATCAGTCCAGGCTTGGCCAAGCACTTGGAGGTGTCATCACTAAATCATCGAGGGGCCCACAAATATCGCTTTTATCCCATCAAGGGTAAAAGGAATGGATAAACTTCGACTCATATGCTTGTTCTACTGCTTGTTGAATCATACACAAAGGTATGTTTTATAACATCGAGTTACCAATGCGTTTTCGTACAATCAATGTATAACCAACTCATAGTCAACAACTCATATCTCTAGGTTTGAAGAATATAAGATATTATCGTCTCATGATCACTCGTGATAAAATCCATGAAGTGATTCAAATGAGCGTGGGTTTAATCCAATACTCAGAACTTATGAGCACTCATGAATGTTGTAGCAACTCTTGCTATGTCCAATACCTTAGAGATCTACAAACCAACTTCATGACAGTCTTGCCTTAATACCTACTTCCAGCGTATTATCGACTGTGGATGGTTTGAATAACTTAGTCATTCAGGAAGAATGACCTAGTTATTCTGGAAGTCAAAACATGCAAAGTGAAACACAAGAACAATCGAATCCAATATGGTCTCAGAACTTATGAATATAAATAGAACACCTTTTATTTATCACCATATTGATTACACATTATTCATTGTATAATGTTTCAAATTTATCAACTTAATACTTGAATTAAAACAATAGTTGTCCCATGCTCCAAGCATGTACACTATGTTTTCTGAACACTAGTCATGCCATACAACAAGTATGCACACTAAGTTTGTCTATGATCTTTACTTTGTGGAATAGATCGATTGAACATAATTCCAATGATTCTCATTTCACAATCCTAAATCCTTACCGCAAATGCAAGAAAGTCCAGTCGAGGGGGAGAATTCTGAACCAGATGTTGAGGTTGTTTCGTCATTCGAGGGGGAGAAAAACAATACGAATGACGAAGATTTTCAATCAGAATTCGAGGAAGAAATAAATTCCGAATTAGATCCTGCCTATGATCCAAACTATCCTCCTCTCACAAAATGGACAAAAGATCATCCAAAAACTCAAGTAATCGGTGAAACATCTGAAGGAGTTCTTACTCGGTCTCAAATAAAAGCAAAGCAAACTGCTATGTTCTCTCAAGTAGAATTTTGCATGTTTAATTCGTTCGTCTCGAAAATAGAACCAAAAACGGTTAGTATTGCACTCGATCACTCCGATTGGGTACAAGCAATGCAAGACGAACTCCACGAGTTTGAGCGAAATCGAGTCTGGAGATTGATTCCCACACCAAAGGATGCATCTGTGGTTGGATTGAAATGGGTATTCAGGAACAAGAAGGATAAAGAGGGAAATGTAATTCGCAACAATCCAAGGTTGGTTGTCAAGGGATATTGTCAGGAAGAAGGTATAGATTACGAAGAAACCTTCGCTCCTGTGGCAAGGCTAGAATCAGTTCGGATCTTTCTGGCATACGCTGCTCACAAGAATTTTCAAGTCTTTCAAATGGACGTCAAATGTGCCTTCCTGAATGGAGAACTCGAGGAGACTGTATATGTTGAGCAACCACTGGGTTTCGTCAACGAAAAGTACCCTGATCATTGCTATATTCTGGATAAAGCCGTCTATGGTTTGAAGCAAGCTCCTAGAGCCTGGCATGAAACCCTTACTCGATTTCTAAAAATGTCCAAATTTAAACAAGGTTCGGTTGACCCAACCTTCTTTCGCAAGAAAGAGGGTGACCACTTAATGATTGTCCAAATTTATGTTGATGATATCATCTTCGGTTCCACGAATCCCAGCCTCACAGCTAAATTCAGGAAGTTGATGGAGACTAAGTTTGAGATGAGTTCAATGGGTCCAATTAACTTTTTCCTTGGATTGAACATTAGACAGGGACCCGAAGGCATATTTATTAATCAGGAGGTGTACACGAAGACACTACTGGCGAAGTTTGGCATGATGGGAGATTCCAAAGTAAAGGTTCCTATGGAATTTGGAACGAAGTTAACACCATCTTTGGAGAAACCGGCTGTAGATATGACCCTCTATCGACAAATGATAGGGTCTCTAATGTATCTAACAGCTAGTAGACCATATATTATGTTCTCTATTTGTTATTGTGCCAGGTTCCAAGCTAATCCATGCGAACATCATATGGTGGCTGTTAGGAACATCTTCAGATATTTGAAGCGAACCTCATCTCTCGGTCTATGGTATCCTGCTAAATCAGGATTTTTCGTTCAAGCATTCTCTGATGCTGATCTTGGAGGATGTGGTTTGGACCGAAAGAGCACTACAGGCGGATGTCAATTCCTCGATGGCAAACTCGTCAGCTGGCAGTCCAAGAAACAAACATGTGTTTCACTCTCAACAACCGAAGCTTAATATATTGCTGCAGCATCTTGTACTTCACAAGTTATTTGGATACAAAGCCAACTTAGAGACTATGGCCTAAACATGAAGAAGATTCCACTTTATTATGACTCAGAAAGCGCTATTCGAATATGTCACAATCCAGTGCAACACTCCAAAACGAAACATATAGCACTGAGATACCATTTCATCAAAGATCACGTTGAAGATGGTAATGTGGAAATCCATTTTGGTAGATCTGCTGATCAACTAGCTGACATCTTCACTAAAGCCTTACCTGAAGTAAGTTTTAATAAAATTCTCCAAGGCTTAGGGATGATGGAAGCTGAATCAGTACCGAAACTACTTTCGCCTCATCAAAATTGAACAAGCGAAATAAAGCGAACGCTCGGTCTATTTCGGCTCCAAGTTTTTCGGGAACCGAAATGGACCGAACGCGAAATAGAGCGAACGCTCGCTCGGTCTATTTCGGTTCCTGATTTTTTGAGAACCGAAATGAACCGAATGCTCGGTCTATTTCGCTTCACTACTTTTAGGTGAAGTTTCGGTTGTATAGTTTGTACACTATGTATGTCTTTTCTCACTTCATTTCCTCTTATAAAACTCAAAAATATTTTCTTTTCAGTTTTATTTATTTTTCAGAAAATTCATAAAACTCAAAAATATTTTCTTTTCTGTTTTTATTTTTTTATTTTTTTTTTCAGAAAATTCATAAAACTCAAAAATATTTTCATTTTTTTTATTTCTTTTGCAGAAAATTCATAAAATCCAAAAATATTGTTTTTGTGTGTTGTTTTTGTTGCTTTATTTTAAAATCAAAAATTCCAAAAATATCACTGAAAGGTATCATCAATCATTCAAATGATGGAGCTGGGACAGGTATACATTTCTTTATCTTTGTACTAGCTAAGCGTCCCTAGAAGCATGCTGATGCATGTCAACCGAAGCCTCAAAGACTTCAAGTGAAGCCTTACTGATTTGATATACACAAATCAACTCTTCCCAATCAGGCTGATAAAATCACTTATGTCATGAGCTACCTTACTCATCTCACATTGAGTTAAGAGTTGTCTGCTCGGTCCTTACTATATAGCAGAGGTACTTTCGGTTCCTTAACCACCATACTCTTTTCTCCATCACTTTCGGTTCATAATAGTAACCCTTGAGACTCTCAGAATTTACCACTGAGGTTTATGGTTACATAACATCTGTGTTAATGATCTTAGCTTCGTTTCACCACGTGCTAAGTGAAACCCAAAATCTAACACCAATAACGAATTGACGGTGAACAATCAAAAGTTCTAGTTTTCACCCACGCTTTAACGAAACCACTTTATTGGAAGGTACCAAGAAATCTCTTTTTAATTTTTGTGCGATCTTTATGAAACTGTCTGACACCAAGGCATTTCTTCCCATAAGATCCAGTTTACTTTTGTTTTTGAGATTTCTACTAATATCACCAAGTCACTGAATATGTTATCATACCTACTTGTTTAACAGACTACACTGGTCTCACAAGTACTTCATCCTACTTTCGGTCTTATGTCAAGTACTGAAGTTCGGTTGAAGCTAAGCCACCTATTATAGCTTAAATTTGAAAAGATGCCTTTCAATGTTTCTTAATAAACATTTGATCGTAATTCAACGGGAAACCACACAGACACTTTTAAGTCTCTCTTGACTTTGTAGGAAGCGATTCGTGCCCGGGATCCATAGTCTCGTGTCTAAATAGACATCACTTAAAACCCACAAATATTTCGCTTTATTTTTTTTTTCTATTGGCACACTCTTGCACGAAGATCTTTATGATTTTCCCAATTCTTGTTCGTGGTACTAATGGCAATTTTTCAAATTTGATGTTTCAGTTGTTAATGCTATGGTAGTATACTATGTTAAGGCGCGAACATTGCCAGTCTTAAATGAAGCGAAAGAGTTTGTCACAGTTTGAAAAGGAATTTGAAAAGTTTTCGAAGTTGAAACGGCGGTAACAAGATAAGATTTCAAACCACATCATTTGATAAGATTTGAAACGGGCGCGTGAATTTGAAACGGTTCCTTACATCACGCCTGATGACGTCTTCCTAGGGAAACCCAGCTGTCAAATCGCGCTTTTTCAGGCGTCAATTCAGAAGATCGTCGAATCATTACTGTGGATTTTTTCTCTCTCCTGGAGATGGTATATAAGGTTTTCTCACACCCCTTGTACCACTTTACCAATTCACAACTCTCTCAAGCACTATACGGCGAATTCTCTCTCTACTGTTCATCTTCTCTTCAAGGTTCAACAATGGCGAAATCCTCTTCTATTCAAGAACACAGTGCCCAGTCCTCTCTTCTCACCATTAAACCAAATCAAAACCTCATCATCGATCTCTCACCTTTGCAATATGATCCCTACATGCTGCAAGTTGTTGAATGTCTCAAATATTCACCACTTGTCATAGCCCTAACAAAGGTGGAGGTTGTTCCCATGTCGCTACTTTCTCAGGTATACTCAACTGTTGTCTACGACAAAGTCAAGACATCGATTTCAAAAGCTAGGTTTTGTTTGCTGCTAAGGCTTGTTATCGACAACTCTATGATCAACCCTGATTCCATCACCAACACTCAGCTCTTCACAATGTTCTATGATATGGGGTACACTGAGATTCTCACCACTGTCACAAAGTTCAAGAAATCATGTCTTCCTCCTCAGTGGAATGGTCTATTTACCCTCCTCTCTAAGGGTTTATCGGAGAGGGTTGCAGGTTCTGATGGAGCGAGCAAGGCATTCATGACCCTTCTATACGGTATGTACCATGGGGTCCACATGGACTTTAGATCTATCTTATGGTCTCAAGTGGTTCAAAGTATTAGTTCTACTTCACGCTACTCTGAAATCTCTTGCGCTAGGTTTTGGATTATTGTTACTCAATGGGCGATGGAGAAGTTTCACGTTCCAACAATGGCAGACTCACTAATGTTGTCTATTACTACTTTCCACACAACGAGGATTCTTGTCTCCGATGCATCGAAGTTTCTCTTTATTGGTTCGGTTCCGGAATCCATGTACAAATGTGTTTCTGGTGAAGGCAAAGTGATTACTGCGTACAAGAAGCTGCCTCCTTCAGGGCCAAGGCAGCTATCTCCTGAAATGCAAAGCTCCTTAGACGCAGCAGATAAACCAGCTAAAAGAGGGAAGAAGCCTGAAAGAAAAGGGGAGAAGGAAGGTCAATCCTCAAAAGTTTCTACTCCCAAGAAGCGAAAGTCTGAACAAGCAGCCCCTACTGCTCCAAAGAAACGTAAGAACAAGAAGAAAGCTCACAAGATGAAGGCTCCTTCTCCTTCTACAAGTGACTCTGACTACGTTCCATCTGACCCACAGCCTGAACCAGATTCCAGTGATGATGTCGTTTCTCTTCACGACAGCCCGCCTCGAGGTAATTTGCCTCCACCCTCACCAACTAATGAAGGTAACCGAAAATCACCTCCTCCTTCTCCTACACAATCGGTTCCTATTACCATTGCTCCCTTTCCTCCTCTCATCTCATCTTCCACTACAACCTCAATTCCAATTCCAACCCCTTTATTCACCGAAGTTACCACAACTACTACTACTCCAAACGAACCTAATGTTCGTGTCAACGTATCTGATACGGGGGCATCTACTTTCAGTTCTGAACCCCCAACTATCTCACAACCTCTATCCTCACCTCCCTCACACGAATCTGCCACTGTTCTTGGTGGCGAAGACATGGAATTTGATTCTGTCTATTTTAGCCCATATCATGTTCAGAGTGATGATGATGATGATGATGCTCCTGTCACGAAGAGGCATTTAAAGGATCTGAATGAAAAGCTTGACCAATTGCCTTCTTCCTCTTCTACTTCCAGTAATGCATACTCTGAAGCAGCTATCAAGGCTCTGTTGGCAACCTTTGTCAAGGAGTATGACACTTCAATTACTAATGTTGTCAAAGCTATTGATGCTTCCACTTCCACCTGTCAGAAAGCTTCTACTGTAATTTAAGCCTCCACCAAAGATTGCAAGAAAACGACCGCAAATGTCGAAAAACTATTTTCTGATACTCAAATTTTCCTTGATTCTCTTCAGGCTGCCGCTCAGAAGAATGCTCAACTGGTGAATGCTTTTGTTGATTCTCATACCCGCTCGCTTCAAGCTGAAAAGAAGCACTTTGAGGAGGTACGTAAAGCAATCCAGACTGCCAAAACAGATCTTCACACATCAGTTGATGCCCGTCTTACTTAACTTGAAGCCGAACTCGCAGTAGAAAGTAAGATAACGGATGAGCTGGATCGTCGAACTTGTCAACTTAAAATTCAGAACTTAAAGCTCAAGACGGCAACCAAGGAGATTGAAGAACTCAAGTCTGAGCGAGTAGTGGTCAAAAGTTTTGTTGGTGATGTGCATTCTATTCTTCTACATCTTCTGGAAGCACATGACTCGGTCCTCACAATCTCGGTTCGACGCCACTTGGCTGAGAAATTGAGACCTGATCTAGACATTCTAAGCAGGATTGAAGGTGTTCCGGAGCCCGTTGTCCCTCCGAAACAAGGGGAGAAAAGATTATGAAGGAACAACCACAACAACCTCCAAATAGCAAACCCATCACCCAACCGAAAGTCACTGCTGAAACGAAGGGTAATGAAGCTTCGGGCAGTATGAAGGACAAAGGAAAGAAGAAAATTGGTGATAACGATGAGGATGAAATTCATGATGTGACTGATACAGAAGAAACGGCTTCCAAAACCGAAAACCTCAAAATCAAGCCAAATGATCAAGAGCTTATGGAAAAGGTTCGGAAAGCGAAGGAAGAAGTTGACAGGGAGAGGAAACAAAAAGAAGCGAACGATGCATTAGAACAGAGGAAATATATGTTCCCTCTTTGGACTATGGAAAAGCTTCTAAAGGAGGTAATTGAAGCTCCAAGCACACATTGGCTCGAACCGGTTCTTTCATTCGGTCTTGAGAATTCCAAAGATTCTCAATTTGATATGCCAATCACTCGAAAGTCATTTATCTTTCATTATTTTGAGTCAATAGTTGCCATCCCCTCTCCTGACCCGAAGGTTGATCGAGACTTCCTTGAATACTATCTTGAGTTCTGTCAACCTCAATACCTGACTTGGAGTAAACAGAAGATCACAACAGTCAAGGTGTTGAAACCCACTTCAGCAGGGAAGTTTATCAATATCAAGTTCAAAGTGACCCGAGGCTCAGACAGTTCAGTTCATATGATCTCCCTGGCTAATTTGCCAAATTTGAATCCTCATGACTGGATTCTCCCGAACAATATTTTGCTGACTAATCAAAAGGAGTATGAGCCTATTATAGATCATATCAAGCGAATGCTGGTGTGTTATATTCTTGAAGTCGCAAAGATGGATCAGGAAATCGCCTCTGCCATAAAGAAGAAGCCCACTATCAGGCCAATTGGGAAGGCAAGCGACATCAATGTGATGATGAAGGGTAAAATCGACCCACAGTTTCATACAGTCATGTTCACCAGGGGCGAAAGTCAAAAATGTATGTTTGCTCTTGTTGACAAACACCTGTTCTTCACTCTTTGCTTGGAGCACATTCTTGATATCATACACAGGTGCAATCAGAACAGTGAAGCTGATAAAAAGATGTTTACTGATATGCTTCGGTGGTATATTCATTCTCGTCAAACTCTTCTTGCCATCATCCCCAAGTTGTTCAAGACTGTGAAGAAAACAACCGTTACTCAACCGAAGTGATATTTCGCCTCAATTGGCGCAAAGGGGGAGATTGTTGAGTCTATGGGTTGCGCCATTGGGCTTAGTGAGTTCGGTCCATATGTAATCACGGGTTGGGCCTGTCCACCCGTGCTCTGTAATTAGGGTTTAGTATATCTAGTGCATGCATGAATTATATTAATTACGCTTCTTGATTATTTCTTTTGACAAGTACTGTAACCCTAGCACCCTCTAAAGTAGAAGTTCTTCACCGAGCTCTTCTGAGGTGTTGCTGTTTTTAATTATTCGACATTGTTTGATTCATTATGGTGTTCATTGTCTTCTATTACTTGTTATAATCTTATTGATATCTGTTTGAATCTATCGATCTTAGAGAATATTATTCTCATCATATTCAATGATCCTTCAAGAGAGGGAATTCGGATGAAGATTTTTCAGTCAGGGCAAGGGTTTTGATTTTTAGTCGCCTGCATAAGAACTAAGGGAATTGGTATGGTATCATGGGAGGTGATCTGTATTATCATATTGGTTAAGATTTCTAAAGTATTCTTCAGGGTTTTAGGAGTTGGGCGGTCATTGAGTTTGGCTAGCAATGGAACGCTAGTATAGATTAGCGCAGGTTATACGCAGTTCATGATATTTGAGGGAGATAGGTCGGAGATCCATCAGAATTAAGAGGTGAGAGAGCTTCGTCGAATCCAAGTGGGGGAGTATTAAGTGGCTGTTTAGATTGAGGTTGTGTTGGTGGGAGTTTAGGAAACTTCCAACCGTTGGTCATCATCTCCTTTGTTATACATAGTAGGCTGTGGGATTCGAATGCGTGACCCGAACTCCTGATTAGATGTAGGATTCGGCTCGGGATGCGTGGTATTTTGATGGTTTGAGTGTGGTAAGGCCATAGGTGGTAACCATGGTTGGTTAGAAGTGTTGTAAGGATGCGATTGTCAAGGAGTAATGCTCTGTTCTAGGATGAGGACCATGGGAGTCCGAGGCGGAGTCGGCCTGTGTAGCTCTAGATGGGTGGAACCCGTGGACAATGCACGTGTGATTTTGAAACTACAGGTGGGATCAGATAGAGACAGTTGGGTTGAGGTTTTGAATCTTGAGTTTCAGAGTTAAGTGGGTGGTCAGTGTATGGCACATAGGGGTTTATAGGCTGGGTAGCATTGTTCTTTGGACTCTTGGGAACCTGGTGGTTGGACCAGGTTCGAGACTGGTAGCCTCAGAGATGGTTTTGGAACCTTTATATCTTGGTCTAGTGAGGGTTTATCGCAAATGAGAAGGTTTGGGGTGAAATACAAGTGCAGACCTGTGGATCTCGGGTTATGAGTCGAGTATCGAATTGGTTTTTGGATGAAATCTTGAGTTGGGAATCGCGAGTGTTTGCGTGCATGATTTTTTTTTCAGTGGGATAAGAATTGGGGTATCCATATGCCGGGGGCATCAATCACAGGGTTCGGGGGTAAGGGAGTGGATTCAGTCTCGCTGATAGATCAAGTCATTGTGGTTGTGTCTTCGAATGGTTCTACCTGTGAAGGGCACCAAGTTAAGTCAAGGTGGTATTATCGATTGGAACACGTGTGTGGAGTCGCTTGTTATTCAGAGGATATGTTAGGTTACTTGTAGTTTGGGTTAAATAATCTCAGAGTAAAAGATTTGACCCGGTTATGCAACCCACGTCTGAGTCTAACCGTTGCAGGGATAAGTCTTCTACTCAAAGGATTATCTGAGCATTCTGTCAAGTATAAGTGTTCTGCGGCGATAATTGGTCAGTGATTATGTTTTCTAGTGGGAACATAAAGTTATCAGGAGTTGAGTAGTCAGTTGGGAGATAAGTGGAAAGGACTCAGCAATGGTTCTGCACGGGCGGCCTGTCAGGAAGTCAGACCATCTCGAGACTTCAGGTTTCAGAATGGGTAGATGTGGTTTTTTCAAGGAATTAAGGATTCATTCTTCTTCGGGTCTGGAGAGTCCTGCTAGGATGGGTTTGGTTGCCTTGGGAAGGGGGTGGTATACTCAGGTTTGTGTCCGTGTGGCTCAGACTGTTTGGCGTGTCAGGAATGGTAAGGGCGGATTTCGAGGATGGAATCTAATTTAAGTGGGGGAGAGTTGTAACACCGCGTTCCGAATCAATTCCTAATTCGAGACTGTGGCCCGAAGATCGGTTATCATAAGGCTTAGAGCCTTTGAGAAGTTGAGATCTAGGCCCATTTGAGTGCAAGTGATGTAATTTGTACGATCTTGGTTTTCAGTTTGTGTTTTGGAGACCATGGTATAATCGTAAATTGTTAACTCGGTCTTTTATGAATTTTGGAATTTAGTTCGGAAATTTTTATGGCAAGGGAGAGTTGATAGAAGTGTAGAGCGTCTATTTACCTTTCTGTGGATATAAAGAACGTCGAAAACAGAGTTGAAACGAAGAAGTTATGGCCGTTTGAAGTTGGAGTGGTTCAAGTGAGTGATCGTTGACTTGTTGACCATGCTCATTTAAGGCTCACGACGTGAGCATGAAGTGCTCACAACGTGAGAGGCACCTGATGCCCCAAAACCCTAACTTCTGGGTATTTAGAGGTATAAGATGATTAGGGTTGCTCATCCTCAGCCTCATTCACTCCCAAGACCTCTGGAAATCCTAATCTCAGCCCCCATTGAAGTTCTTGGACATTCATGGTGTTATTCAAGAGCTTTTGGGTCTTTGAAGCCCTTTGAGAAAGAAGAAGATCATCTGTGGTGCGTTTGTTAGCATCTTGGCTTCATCATCAGCTAGTTGTGGAGCTTTTGGACATCTGTAAGTCCTAAAGCTCATGTCTTTCCTTTCCATGCTTGCTAGATCTAATTTTCCATGCATTTATGGCTTGTTATGTTGGTTAGCATGCATGGGATCCATAAAGTTGGCAACTTTATGGATCTTGGTGGTATCTTAAGTCTTATAATTCTTAGATCTGGATTTTAGTCATGGTTTTGGACTCTAAGCTTGATTCTTGGACCTTTTTCCTTCATTTTGACCTAAGATGGTGTTTGAGTCATGCATTGGACATGGATGACTGAAAAGCTTCGATTTTTATGGTACTTGGCGTCAAGGAAGACGCTCTAGACTGTCCCATGTTAAGGCTTAATGGATTAGGAGCTTAATGCTCCTTTTTGGTCAGATCTGGCCTCACAACGTGAGAGCATGTTCGAGGAAGTGTCTGGGCAAAAGTCACGACCTCACGATGTGAGCATAAGGTGCTCACGATGTGAGCATCTCCTGTGCAAGTTTCGGGCTCTTTGATCGTTGGGTAGCTTGGTCTTGGACTTATCTTTTGGTTTGGGTTCATAATGGACTAAGGATTTTAGAGTAATGGACTTCTGGTTGGACTTGCCTTGCTGGGCTTGCCCTAATGGACCATGGATGGTGATATAGGCCTTAGTGGGCCCAATGGAGTTCGGCCTTGATTGGGCCCAATCGGTTTGGGCCAGTTGTGGGCCTTGTTAGTTGGGTCATTAGTGGGTCTAATGCGTGGGTTTAGACTTGTGTATTGATGGAGTTTAGTTTTGGGGTTTTTGTTCAGTGTTTGGCGCCGGTTTGCAGCAGAAGCAGTTGTAGGGTTCGTCTTTCGCTTGAGGTGAGTTTTCTCACTATATTCATGGGTCAAAGACACCAATGCCGACCCATTACGTGTTATGTGGTATGATAGTTGTCTCTGTGATACTTGCATGGAAGACCCCGGGGGTAGCCCGTGGTACTGGGATATCATACCATGGGGGAGCCCATGGCATTCCAGGTAAAGACTATGGGGGAGCCCATGGCATTCCAGATAAAGACCATGGATGTGATTTATGAACATTAGTTTGGCATGCGGAATTAAAGAACGACAATGAACATGATGATTTCAGTGTTTAAGAGATGCATTCGATTATGTATTGTGTTACAAAAAGGGATCTAGATCTAAATCTACATAAATAACACACACTTACACACTCAATTTTACATCTCTCAAGCACACCTCTACATGTGGAATAAACCCACCTTATATAGAGGTGTTTACATGTCTCTCTCTCACTCTCTATCTCTCATGTCACAAGGCTAAAGCACCACATGCAAGTGGGTCTACAAAAGTCAAACATTTACAAAGTCATTCATGAATAACTTTGTACCCAACATTCTCCCCCTCAAAGTTAGGAATGATGAACTACAAATCTTCAATTTTTCCATGATTCTTCAATTTGGGTTCTAGGATGTGAGACCATACGAACCGAGCATCAACGAATGATTAAGAGCTTCTCAAACTCCAAACAAATCACCCTAAAGTTGAGCATAAAAACACACCCCAAAAATCTTCATTAAGTCCAAACCCATCATGAACCGAAATCACTTCCAAATTTCCAATCGCATCATTTCATAAACTTCAAAAAATTAAAGGTCACTTCGGTCTTCAAGTCCGCGTAATATGAAAAATCCAACTTTCGAATTTCCATATAAATTTCTCCCCCTTTTTTATAATCAAAATTTGATTATAAAACCAACAAGGAAAGAGAAAGTGCTATATTTGGAATTTTTCTTGCCAAAACTTCCCCTTAACATGTGGCATAAACATTTTGCTTCAATCTGGAAAATCCAAAAAATCTTCAATTTTCTGCTTCGTTCACGGACCGCCTTTGACAAAATTTCTCAAAAATGGGTAGAAATTGTCAATTTCAAAATTCTGCAGTGACCCGGTGCGCCCAAAACAGCCAAAAATGTGAAACTCTCCCCCATTTGCGAAACTGGGTAGAAAGCGTCAATTCACATCAACTGCAGGGGCCTGAAATGCATATTCTTCAATTTCTCAGCAAAATGAGTCCATTTTCGAATTTGGGCAAAAACTGCCAAACTTTCGAAACTTCAGGGACTGATTTTGAAAGTTCTGCCTTTTTGTCCTCCAAACATTCGAAAAATACCCCAATTGTCGAAGTTGGGTAAAAACTGTCAAAATTTCGAAACAGCAGGGACCATTTTCGAAACTTCTTCCTTTTGTCTTCTAAACTGTCGAAAATTATACCAACTATCGAAATTGGACCATTTGTGCCACTTCGTTAAAAATGCAGGGACCAAAATTGAAAATGATTGTTTTCTTCCCCAATCTAACGAAATTATATGCAGACAACGAAACTTCATTTTTCTCTTCGTTAATCAGGCAACGAAACTTTCTTCATTTTAACGAAAATTTTGCACCACCATTTTAACGAAAAAATTTCTTCTTTCAATTCATGAGCTCAAAACTTCGTTTTCCAAAACTTCGTTACTCAACATCAATGCTCAAATTTTCGACAGTAAGGCAAAAATCTTCGTGATCAAAAATCTTCGCCCTTCCCGATCTAAAATCTTCGACTATCGACATCAAAACTTTCGTTAGTCGACATCCATTTTTCATTTTCCAAAACTTCGATTTCAGTTAGCAAAGAATTCGTTAATAAAAGCCATCGACTCCAAAATCTTCGTTAGTCAATCAAAAAATCTTCGACAGTAAAGCAACCATCCAATTCATGATTCCACAACCATCAATTTTGACTGTCGAGTATTAAACATGTAACCCAAACCTTCGTTCTTATAGTTCTTCCCAAACCCAAAATTTCGACCATTGATATTCAAAATCTTTGATCATCGAAATAACCGACTCCAATCCATTGACATCGGAATTTCGATTAACACCAAAATCGACTCCAAAGAATATCAATTACTTTTGACTATTAAGCTTTGACTTTCGTTCTTCATCCGTCATCGACTTCCAGTGAACATACTATCCAATTGATCAACCAAAATCGAAACTCCAAACAATGACCATATGTTACGAACTCAATTTTGACATCATATACAAACATTCTTGACCTCAAAATTAACCAAACCCAAAACTGTATGAATTCGACATCCTGATGTCGATTCCCAAAATCACAACCTTCGAAATTACATCCATCAGCCATTCATTCGCTTTTCATTCAACACAATCGTCATTAAATCCTTCTTCTTTAACAATCAACTCAAGTTATCAAATGTTTAACATCCAAGATCACAGATGTTGACTTTTTGGTTTGACTTGATTATTCATCTGTTCTTGAATATTCTTCATCAAACCATCAACCAAATTTCATAAAATCTTCAAATCGATGATCAAAAATAAGATTCACGAACATACAAGATCAAGAAATCGATCAGATGAACATCAATAAGAGAATCTAATAACCAAATTGATCAGATGAAGAACTCGATATATGATTTAAATGTGGAAATCAAATTATTGTTCTCGATTATAAAAAGATACATGAAAAATCATATGCACGAATTTATTTAGAGTCAAAGATTAAAAACTCAATCGAACAATTGAATCTGATGAAGAAAATCAACACGTATCACGATTAGAGCGCATCTGATGGATTAGATTTCGATGAACTGGATTGATTATATAACGAAAGTGTGCTTGGAATGGATCATGAACAGTAACAGATTTAAGATTGGGCTCAATCATGAATTATTGATGAACAGTGAAATTAAATCTTTTGGATTGGACTTTGAAAAAAAATGATTGGATCAACAAAGAGATTTGAAACGAATTAGATCTAATGAATCAAAACGATCAAAAATCAAGAACGCAACACACGAATCAATGAGATTAAGAGAGATCATAGAGAGAGACTCACCATAAATGCTCCAATTGTGACAAATTTAGCCAAACTGAGAACCGTTTCTTCAAAAAATCATGTTGATCTTCGAAGACCCGCTCTGATACCAATTGATGTGATTTATGAACATTAGTTTGGCATGCGGAATTAAAGAACGCACAATGAACATGGTGATTTCGGTGTTTAAGAGATGCATTCGATTATGTATTGTGTTACAAAAAGGGATCTAGATCTAAATCTACATAAATAACACACACTTACACACTCAATTTTACATCTCTCAAGCACACCTCTACATAGAGGTTTTTATATGTCTCTCTCTCACTCTCTATCTCTCATGTCAGAAGGCTAAAGCACTACATGCAAGTGGGTCTACAAAAGTCAAACATTTACAAAGTCATTCATGAATAACTTTGTACCCAACATATGTTAGGGTGCAAAGTCACTCTTGGATGTATTTGTGCTTTACTCTTTTGTATGTGTAAATGAGTTGTCTTTCCTATAAATAGGAAGTGAGTGACACTCATATTTAGGGATGATCATTTTGGAGTGTTAGACTAGAGAGAGAAATTTGTACAAACCCATTTGTATATCCTTTCTAGATCTAACATGAGCACGCACATATTTATTTACTCCTTGTGTTCTTGAGTTTACATGATGATTCACTAGATCTTTTCTAATTCCGCACATGCCATCATAATCAACACCACTACAATTGGTATCAGAGCGGGTGTTCTTGATTGGATCAAGAATTGTTCCTTGATGGCTTTCTTGATTTGGTGATTCTTCATTTTTGATCTTTGATCTTCATGTTATTGAGAGTTTGGATTCTAGAAATCAAATTCATCTTTGATTCTATTCATAATTCGATTTACTTCACTAGAATTCAAGTGATTTTTACTTTCTCTCTCTAGAAAACCTATTCAAAATCACTTTCTCTCTCTAGAAATTTTCAAGTTCTTGTGATCATGGTGGATTTGCCATATGATTCTTGGATTGTGATCGTTGAAGATATCAAATACAAAGTCAATGAAGATCAATTTTATGGGTTGGTGTTAAGCAAATTGATTTCATGGGGTAATATGGTTTCTTATGGAGATTTGAAGGATGATAATGGAAGCTTGCTTTTTCAACCACTATGTAAGATTGTATGGTTGAATAAAATTGCCTTGTCCATATTAGGTCGTAGTAGAAATCAAAAGGAAGGAGAAGAAATATATTTGTTTAATAAGAAATACATTTCTCTAATTGAAAACCCGAATGATCTTCGTGCTCTTAAGTTTGTTGAAGTTCAAGACAATGGAGTTCAATATGGTATTCTTGATGTTCTTGAAGTTCGTGATAAGAAGATTCAAGTTGATTCTCATGAAGATGAAAAAGTTTTTTGCTCGATTGGAGTTCAAACTGATGATATTTTGTGTTCTTGTGATTCGTTTGAAGGAATGATTCCTTATCGGAAGCCGGCGATCCAAGAAATTCACAAGTATCAAACTCCAAAAGATTTGATTCAAACTCACAAAGTTGATGTTGTGGAAAGTGGGTTTGTTCATGAAATCAAGTCTTCAAGATGCAAAAAGATGAGAAAGAAAAGGAAGAAGAAGATTAAAAGGAAGAACAAGCGGGTTTATTCGCAAAAATCATCAAATATTGTTATGAATCCAAAATCCGTGAAGCAAATTTGGGTTCCAAAGCAACAATCTCCAAAGGTTGCATTGAATTTGAAGTCAAAACCCAAATGTGTTGGTGGTTCTTTTGAAGATGTTCTTGGATCGTTGAAGAACACAAAGAACACGAAGAACGAGTTGTACATCACGTATAGTGGGTGGTACAATGTTCAAATTGGTGATTTTCTCGTTCCAACAAAAGAACCAAGATCTTCTAAATTTGATTTGTTCGTTGCAAATGGATCCAATTATTTTTTTTAGATCAAAACCAAAATCAAAATCAAAATTCTTTTGTTTTGTTACTTTCATTTACACAAACATTGAGCCCAAACAAAAATATCGAACTGATACTGTTCATCAATCCATATTAAGCCCATATAACTTAATCTTTCTCTGTTCGTTTGATCCATGGTTCCTTGAACCTATAATCGAAAACTATTTTTTAGCCCAAATCATCAGCTACTGTTCGAATTTAGTAACATAAGAAAGTATAAAAGTCAAAGTTTGACTGTTGTTCGCTATTTGTATTTGAATATTGTAAAATTGCTTGAATCGAAACTTGATGTAAGATTTTTTGTATCGATTTCAAATAGTATCTATCATCGATAGATGTTGATTTCGATTTGGAATTAGTTAAGTCGAATGGTGAATGGACAGAAGGTGAAATCGAATGGGTTTTTGATGAATCTGGAAACGATTTCGATTTTGACTGAAATTGTACTTGGTTTGTGTCGATTGAGAGTCACACGTAGATTCAACTGGTCGTTTGCTGTTTGAATCGAAAGAGTTTTTTCGGGTATTCTTTGCGGATTTGAAGACCAGTGTTACTTCGAGGGGGAGTTTGGTCTTGATCGCGCGAGCTCGTTGGATATTGAAGCCGTACATCCAATCCTAACTTTGAGAGGGAGAATGTTAGGGTGCAAAGTCACTCTTGGATGTATTTGTGCTTTACTCCTTTGTATGTGTAAATGAGTTGTCTTTCCTATATATAGGAAGTGAGTGACACTCATATTTAGGGATGATCATTTTGGAGTGTTAGACTAGAGAGAGAAATTTGTACAAACCCATTTGTATATCATTTCTAGATCTAATATGGGCACACTCAGATTTATTTAATCCATGTGTTCTTGAGTTTACATGATGATTCACTAGATCTTTTCTAATTCCGCACATGCCATCATAATCAACACCATTATAACCATGGCGAAGCCCATGGAAACTATATGCATGTCGCCTGATAATCTTGTTGGATTAGGTGTCTAAGCCCATAACTATAATTGGTATGTACTTGATTTGATAGTAGCATGGTCATTTTTGGGTTGCCTTCACTTATGCAATTTAACAGGATGACACTTGGAGAGAGAGATTTATTTATTATTTGGAACAATAAATTGGTGGTTAAAATGATTTATTTATATATTATGAAAATAATATATTAATTGGAAATTATATTATTAATTAGTATTTAATCAGAAATTAATCTGGGATTAATTTTGGGATTATAGGAACTGATTAATAATGGAGGGGTTGTTTTGCATATCATTGATAGTTGTGAAACTGGGTTATTGGATTCCTTATGATGGAGTGGACGAAAACTATGGTAGGACCTATGAAATTTTCGTCCAAGGCCTCATAATGAGGAGTCCATGGGTTGCTAAAGCCCTAAGCAGAAAATTAGGGTTTCCACCTGAAAACCCTAGTAGCCACAAGTATATATGGAGTGTTTTTCTTGGATTTTCGACGAATCTAACCCTTGGAAGAACCCTAGCCAATTTTTTAAGTGCTCTCCTCCTCTCTCCTCTCATCCTCTTGCATTGGGTGTTTGTGAACCATTAGAGGTGCAACATTTGGGGCACTAAGCTTTCAAGAGTCAAGGATCTTCAAGATTGTCTTGTTATTACTACATAACAAGTGAGGTAATCTTCTAACCCTAATTTGTATATGAATTTCGAAATTATATGCTAGATCTAGGGTTATTGCTTTGGTATTCAATTTGCATGTTCAATTAGGGAAACACTTAGATCCAAAACAATTAGGGTTCCATGAACACTTAGGTTTGTTGTTATGCTCATCATCCATCAATGGTATCAGAGCCTAGGATGTTTTTCAATTGAATTGATGCAGTAGTGAACTGTCCAAAGAAGAAGCAAAATCGATTTTACTGTCTGCTCAAAGAACTCGACGAGTTCATATAGGAACTCGATGAGTCCATTGTCTAACTCGACGAGTTGACTCGTCAGATCCCTGATTTTTCGATTTCGATATGTTCGTTTGATTAGGATAATTGCCTTAATTCGTTTTTAATGCATAAAACTGAATTTTCTGAAAGGTAATATGATATCCTTATGATAATTAACGGATTTGGTTAAATTTGGTAATGATAAGATTCATATTTAAAATTTAACCTAGTATTTTGAAAAGTTTTAAAATACACCCTTTTGGTTTTATAATTTAAATTTGAAATTAAAAGTTTAATTTTGGAAATTTAAATGGAAAACCCTAGAAGATATCCTTGTGGATTTTATTAATATTAATTAAAATATTAATTAAAAGACAATTAATAAATCCATGTGTGGTTTAAATTTAATTAAATTAAAAGTTTAATTTATTAAAAGATTAAACCTTAGTATTTCAAAAGTTTAAAAACACCCTTATACTATATATAATTAGAAGTTTAATATTATATATGTATAAGAAAAGTCAGTCTTACCGTTAGTAGGCCTCATTCATGAACCTGGTCTATAAGGGGTGTTTAAGGAAGCGGCCTATAAAATGACCGCCATTGGGTATCCAATCTTACCCACCGCACTCTTGACTAGTGGAGGGTCGTTAGCCGAACGGGTAGGATATGACTCTAAACTCTCATTAAAAGTATAATGAATTACAAAGTAACTAAACGCTTTTAAAAATTCCCAATCTTAGTTACTTTAAGAAAAATGTGAATTTGATGCTAACCCATGAAATTGCACATTGCGCCCTATTGGTCGTTAGTGGAGTGTGTGTGGTTAACCGACACACTAATATGGGACCAATATTGTTGGCAATGGGTGTCTCGTAAATTATCGTTGAGTCAATGGAGCGTATGTGGTTAACCAACACATTGATTTATGACATCGAGAATGCCAAACTAATTTGCATGGTTATTCACATCTTTTTGTGATCCTCGCCATCCCAATCACAAAGTGAGAGCATAGTTGAGATTAAACATGCCATTGAAAAGTTCAATGAATCTCACAAGATCTAGAAATTTCATCTAAAACCTAATTCGTTTAAAATTTCATTTTTATAGTGGAATTGGTAAATCGTCATTTACCTACCTTCAAATAATTTACAATTGGATTACGGCATCCCTCTTCTGAATTGTGAATTATTATGTTGGGTCCTAACCTTAATATTTCATTTGGGTGTTATATTACGGATCTAAATCAACTAACTTGAATTTTATCCCTTTATAGATGTCGAGTTCAGACAACTATGGTCTTCCTCATCCTTTTGGAAAAAGCTTTCCGTCTGAAGATGATCTTCCACGTGTCGATCAATGTGAAAGATCATTCCCTTCTTCGTGCATTGGTGGAACTGGAAATCATACTTATCTTCCTCCACCTCCTCTAGTGATTTTCCCCAACCCACGTTTTCGTCAAGTTGAAAAGTTCAAGATTACTCAAGCCCTATTGGCGTGCAAACACCTAGATGGAAATTCTATGTGTGCACATGTTCTAGACATTAAGTCGCACATTGATAGATTGGGAATGTTGGGTGTCATTTTCCCAGAGGAGCTGGCTGTTGAGTTGGTTCTTCGCTCGCTTCCTGAGTCATATAGTCAGTTTGTTAAAGACTACTATATGACTGAAAACGATGTGACCCTTATTGATCTGACATATTTGCTAATTGCTGTTGAACTAGAAATGCTAAAGTGCAATGGTCAAGCAAATATTTTTGAAGGATCAATCTCCCAAAGTTCCATGGACGTTGGTGATGGCAACAGTGATAGTCTAGAAATGGTTTCTCCTCCTAAGGAAGAGAAATCAGCTAATGTCAAAACGTTTAATCATAAGAGAAAGACCAGTTCTGAGATAGTTCCATGCGCCGATGCTAAACAATCCATCTGTTTCTACTGCCAATTGAAGGGACATTGGAAGCGAAGCTGCCCAGACTACGTGAGAGATCTTAGAGAAATTGAAGTCAAATTGTATGACTCTACTTCAGGTACATTCACTATCTAACTCTTTATTAATTTCCTATTTATAGATTCTTATTACATGATGTGATAAGCACATTTTGATGTTTTGTAGGATCAAAGAGAAAGAAGGAAGCTTAAAAGAGAAGTAAGTTGAGTCTGATCGTGAAGAATGGATTTTGGTCGCATGGTTCGATGATCAGATTTTTGAGCTGCTACTTAGGAGTTATGATAGATTGTTTAGGAATATTTAGAAACATAGTTTCCATATATATATTTGCATTGTAAAGACAAGCTTTCTGCATATTATCAATAAAGTAAATTTTAGTTTTATCTTATTTTCTTTATGATTACTTGCAATGGCATTTATGAAAATTGGTGTTTATATTTCTATTATTAGAAATGTTGAAAATGGATTTGACTCTTACTTATATCGCTTATGGAAATGTCATATTTTTCCAAGTGAGGAAGGATTCTCATCACCCAAGTTTCAATTGGACAGAAACTTGGAGTCATGCGATTTGAATTGTGTGATGTATGAGAATCTTGATCTTTGGTAAATTGAGACTAATCCCTTGTTCACATGTAAATGTGAGTCAAGTGAAGGATTAAAGGATCTAGTACACATTGATGTGAACTGGTCAGATCCACCACAAAGGATGATAATTCTATTCGTCATAGTTTACTAATGGTTCAGTAAATATGTTTATGCTTATAAGATTAAGTGTAATTATGATACCTTGAAAAGTTTCAAGATATAGGAGAATGATTAAGAAGAATCCATTGGGAAGAAAGATAAAAGTTTCTCCAATCTGAAAGGAAAGGAGAGTACTTGAGTATCATGTTTTATGATCATCCTAATGATTATGGAACCATGTCACAATTGATCCTCTAAGAACACCTTAGTGCATTTACATGACTAAGAAGAGGAATCAGGTATTGTTGAAATGGTTAAATCAAGAAGATGAGTCATACTTCGTTCAAAAATCAAGTTTTAGAGTTATACTCTAGTTACTCTAGGTTGTGCCTTGAGTAACATGTTCTAAGTAGGTTTACAACACCTCATGAAATGTGGAGTAGAAATGTTTTCTTGCTCTAGCACATTGGAAATTGGTAGTTGTGATGTTTTGGTTAAGACAAAGACCAACTAAGACCAATTATATGAAATGTTTTCTTGATAAGAACCCACACTAACTCTTGAATATTTGTTTGTCGAGGAATGTTCCTTCACAGAGAATCTTATATGTCAAGAAGTCAGTGGGAGTCTTGTTGATCTTAAAAACTTTCAGGAGACAATCAAGAATAAACCTTTTAGTAATCACTAGCACACGACTTGAGGTTGATAACCTATCGTGTCGAAACATTCTTGTTTCTGTTCCCATTCCAGTTGAGTTGGAAATGCTTATGAGTTCTATGGTATTCATTTGACTACATACGACAAAGCACCTTGATCAGTGAAAGTACATTGATCTGTATGGGTGAGCTGCTCAATAACTTGGAAGCACTGGTAGGCCCTTGTTCTACCGGATGGCAAGAAATTAAAATTAAGCAAGTTCAGTCCATATGAGTTTGAATTTGTCATAAACCTTGTCTTATGATAGTTGTTGGAAATGTCAAATTCACATGGTTAGGAACACATACACCATAAAATCTATGTGACAAGAGGTTTTGCTTTACTTCATGAAAATGATTGTGAGGAAACACTTTCACTTGTAGTTTTTAAAGGATTGATTAGTATCATTAGAGTTAGCAGTTGTGATAATTGCGTTCTCAAATTCGAATATGATTACGAAATCCCTTTTCATAGTTCGAATTGTGAGAAATGGAAAATAGTTTGAACTTTCGGGACTTATTGCTATAAGTTCTGAAAAGGTTTAGACACACACATAAGTTATCTGATGAAAGGTGTATCAACTTGAGAAGTCTAGATAAAGACTTATCAAAGCACCACATGTCAGAAATCTAAACTTTGGTAAGAAAGTCAAGAGGTATTGATTTCTAGAAGTCCAGCTGATTTCTGGGTACATGTCAAAGCTGGTGGGAGCATAATTGTTATGCTAGTAAGAACATAATTATTATGCTAATGGGAGCGTGATCGTTATGTTAAGTATTGCAAGTTAGCAATGTTATTTGTAGGAAACAAAGGTTACAAATTTGCTAGTTGCGAAGTTTAGAAGTTGTTTCGCTATAGAAAGTTTTAAAGGAGAAGATACTTATACTTAATTTCGAATCTAAATGCTTAGATTGACGTTTTAATGGAACTTAGTCATAAACATATATGAATATCGTGTTGAAGTGATTCAACATAGGAAATTCGATATATGGAAATATTATAGCAAGAGACTAATCTAGTATCATGTCTTTATGTAAAAAATTATGTATCGAATCCCATACGCTTCAGGTATTGGATTGATTACATATGTCATAGTATTCACTTGTTCTGATTTTCCAAATGCCTGAGGCATTAAGAAGGAAAAGGACTAGAACCAGAAATGACTAAAGATTGTTAAACACCTATCAAGGACAATCTGAGGTTTACCAAAGATTGATTGCTTGTGGCCAGTTGGAAGTATAGTATAGTTTTGGAAGGAGCATATTGACATGTTATGAGTAAAGGTAACTCTTGTTCAGAATTGATATTCATATGGGAATATGGAAATGTTTCCATAGTGGGAGTTGGATATTGAGATCTATGTGTGAGTTAGAAACTTTAATACACGAAGGATGTTCAAGGAATGCTCTTTGAATATGAGAATTCATTTTCATGGAATTGTTTTTTAACCAATCTCCAATGGAATGCTTTGTAATATCATTGGCAAACTCTCTGTGACTTTGGTGCCTTGACATTACAAAAGGATCATTGCATGTAAGTTTAGACTCTAACAGGTTCAAGTAGTGGCAAGAACTTGGTATTCTTACATTTGTGATAAGGATTTGGACTTGTGAAATGAGCATCATTGGAATTGTGTTCAATTGATCTGTTTCAAAAAGGAAGGACCATAGATAAACATAGTGTGCGTGCTTGGAGCATGGCATGATTGTTGTTTTAATTCAAGTATTAAGTTGATTACTCGAAACATTATACAATGAATAAAGTTTGATTAACATGGTGATTAAATAATAAGCGTTTTATTTATATTCAAACGTTTTGAGACCATAGTTAATTAGGTTATACTTGTGCTTCACTTCGCATGTTTTACTTCCCGAATAACTAGGTTATTCAAACATCCACAGTTGATCATACTTTTGGAAGTATGTAGTGAATTAAGATTGTCATGAATCTGACTGTAGATTGCCTAAGAGCCTAGACATGGCACTGGTTTGCTGGAGTATTCATGAGTACTTTTGAAATGGAAATTTGAGTATTGGATTAACCCACGCTCAGAAAAAATACTTTGTGGATTTTATCACGAGTAATTCTGAGATGATAATATATTATATTCTTGAAACGGAGACATATGAGTTGTTGTTTACGAGTAAGTTGTGCATTGATAATACCTAAACGCATCAGTAACTTGATGTTATAAAACGTATTGTTGTGCGTGATTTGATTAGTTAATAGTGCAAGCATATGAGTCGAAGTTTATCCGTTCCTTTTGGCCTAAACGGGAAAGCCGATATTTATGGGTCCCTCGACGAATTAGTGATGACATCTTAAGCGCTTGGCCAAGCCTGGACTTAATTGATGTGTTTAATTAGTAGTCTGTTGTCAGTCGTCATAAATCGGAAATCGGGAAACAAATCTTGGACATAGAGAATGATTAAAATCCATGTCTCATGTCCATATGATCTCTTATATAACGGTGTGATATTAGATCACTTATCTAAAGGAAACGTAACTGACTAGGTTAGAGTTCGACAACGGCTTTTGAAAGCTACGATTGTTGGTTCAATTTTGAGGTCATACTTGCAATCATAGTTATTAGACTTATCCAAGTGGGAGACTGTTGGATTAGGTGTCTAAGCCCATAACTATAATTGGTATGTAGTTAATTTGATAGTAGCATGGTCCTTTTTGGGTTGCCTTCACTCATGCAACTTGACAGGATGACAAGTGGAGAGAGAGTTGAATTTATTATTTGGAATAATAAATTGGTGGTTAAAATGATTTATTTATATATTATGAAAATAATATATTAATTGGAAATCATATTACTAATTAGTATTTAATCAGAAATTAATCTGGGAATAATTTTGGGATTAAAGGAATTGATTAATAATTAAGGCGTTGTTTTGCAAATCATTGATAGTTATGAAACTAGGCTATTGGATTCCTTATGATGGAGTGGAAAAAAATATATAGGAGGCCCTATGAGATTTTCGTCCAAGGCCTCATAATGAGGAGTCCATGGGTTGCTTAAGCCCTAAGCAGGAAATTAGGGTTTCCACCTGAAAACCCTAGTAGCCACAAGTATATAAGGAGTGTTTCTCTTGGATTTTCGGCGAACCTAATCCTTGGAAGAACCCTAGCCTATTTTCTAAGTTCTCTCCTCCTCTCTCCTCTCATCCTCTTGCCTTGGGTGTTTGTGAACCATTAGAGGTGCAACATTTAGGGCACTAAGCTTTCAAGAGTCAAGGATCTTCAAGATTGTCTTGTTATTAATACATAACAAGGGAGGTAATCTTCTAACCCTAATTTGTATATGAATTTCGAAATTATATGCTAGATCTAGGGTTATTGCTTTGGAATTTAATTTTCATGTTCAATTAGTGAAAAACTTAGATCCAAAGCAATTAGGGTTCCATGAACCCATAGGTTTGTTGTTATGCTCATAACCTATCAAATCAGTGGTTGTATGTTATATGGTATTTTGGGGAACGCACTACGCTTTGTGCTTATGATTTTCAGCTTATGTTTCAGGTACTCCGGTTTTCAAATGAAAGAGCTCGGGACGATTGCAGTGCACACACCACATGTTTTCCGAATTTTGTGAATTACTCTGATTTGATGATGTTTTGCTAAACCTTGGTTTTATGGGAATGATATGTATTAACAATTTATTAATATAAAAAGAAATTTTTTTTATGTCTTGATTTTCGGGACGTTACAGATAGTTATTATGATTGTCTCTCAATCACAGATATCGAGCTTGTCGTGGCCGTCAACAAGACTTCAAAAGTTCCCCAGTCCTTGCTAGAGGGGAAGATTAATATTGACAAATATGAAGATGGATAAATTGTTCATTAGCCTCTGGGGGTAGTATTTCGTGGCAAGAACAAGAACCAGATAATGACAAAGTTTTTGTTCCAAGTGGATGATGTTGAGAGGTACGCGAATGTCCAGTATACAAGCCTTCTAGTTCGAATCAATAATTGCAAGAAGAATAATGCTGAGGTTAAGGGTGAAATACGGAAGACTATTCTTTGGTATATGGAAATTCGTAGAGTACTTCTCCAGACCATGAATATGATGACGTGATTTCGACGCTTCTCACTACGGGGGAGATTGTTGAGTGCGAAATGTCTAGTGAGAGGTCGAAAGTTGTTTTGGTCTGTATAGATGTGAAGTCTAGTACTTCGCAATGTATGTATTTTGTAAGACATTTTTATGTTGATGTCGACTGTCTAGTCCTTACATACTTTTTGAGCGTCTGTATTACTATATAAATAGAGTTAGTATAGAATTAGAGAGAAGCTTTTGGGAACTTTTGTTCTTATTCTCTCTCTAGAACTTTTGTACTCATTCAAACAAATTAACGAGCCAAACATATATTATTTACGATCGTCTTCTTAATGCATTCTTTTACTGATTTCATTTTCTAAAATCGATTCAAACACTCTTCAAGGTCAACCCACAGAGATAAAAGACTAACCACAGAGTACATGCGACCGTCACACTATCAAAGGAGATAGAAACTCAATGCGAAGGCCTCTTCCATAAATCCAACAATTCTGAAAGTCGCGTTGCTTGGTGTTTCCTCCTCCATGATGAGGGTGAGACATAATCATATCCTTTGACCTTCGCAGATACTTAAGAATGTTCTTTATATCAGTCCAATGAGCTCCACCAGGATTCCCCTGAAATCAGCTAACCAAGCTCAAAGCATAAGACACAACAGGGCGAGTACATGTCATAACATACATGATTGAACCTACAGCTGAAGCATATGGGACTTGACTCATCTTATCTATCTCTTCATCTGTACTAGGGCTTTGAGTCTTACTCAACTTGGCATTACTCTGAATAGACAGTTCCCTTTTCTTGGATTTTTCCATACTAAAACTCTTTAGTATTTTATCCAAGTAAGTACTCTGACAAAGACCAATAAGTCTTTTCTTTCTATCCCTCAGAATCTTTATCCCAAGAATATAGGTTGCCCAACTAGATCCTTCATGGCGAAAGAGTTCCCAAGCAAAGATTTTACTTCTTTCAAGGTTGGAATGTCGTTTCGCATAAGGAGTATGTCACCAAGATACAAAACCAGGAAAGTTAATATACTCCCACTAGCTTTGACAAGTACACATGACTCATACTCGCTCTTAGAAAAACCCTCTCGTTGGCTCATGTAAACATTCTCAGCCAAATTCCCATTAAGGAAAGCAGTTTTAACGTCCATCTTCCATATTTCATAATCACAAAAGGCAGTTATGACAAGCATTATCCTGCTAGACTTTATCCTAGCCACTGGTGAAAAGGTCTCATCAGAGTCAACCCCGAAGGTTTGAGTAAAGCCCCTCACAACCAGTCATGACTTGAACGTGTGTACTTCTCATCCATGTCGGTCTTCTTCTTGAAGATCCATTTGCAACCTACTGTCTTTTGACCAACTTCATATCAACAAATTTCCAAATTTGGTTGTCATATTTGGACTGCATCTCGTTGTCGATTGCCTCTATCTATTGCCAGCTTCAGGGCTCTCCATCGCTTCCTTGTAGTTAGTTGGCTCATCTAAATTCACAATTGTACAATCACTGATAAACGTGTCACCATCTAACGTTATATAGAAACCATAGAACGTAGATGGCATGCTAAACCTACTGGATCGACGAAGAGGTAACAAATTGTCAATAGCCTCAACAGGAGTATCATCCTCTAGTTGAGAGCTATTATCTTCTAAGGTTCCTTCATTGGTTGATTTTGGAATTTCTTCCAGATCAATAGCACTCCCACTGTCCTCTTTGAATATGATCTCTCTCTCTCTCTCTCTCTCTCTCTCTCTCTCTCTCTCTCTCTCTCTCTCTCTCTCTCTCGCTCTCGCGAGCACGAAAGACTTTTCTTTGAGCTACAAAGGCCACGTTCTCACTAGGTATGTGGTACAAGTATCCAAAAGACTTTTGTGGGTAACCAATGAAAACACACCTATCACTTTTAGGTTCTATCTTGTAATGAGACTATCGTCTAATGAAAGCTTCACAGCCCCAAACCTTGATGTGGGCTAGCGAATGAACTTTCCATGTCCACATATCATGAGGTGTTTTCAAAACCTTGTTAGTAGGGACAAGATTAAGGATATGGGGAATTGTCTCTAAGGCATGACCCCAGAAAGAAATAGCAAGGGAAGCTCGACTCATCACTGAATGAACCATGTCTAACAAGGTTAAATTTCTCCTCTCATCCACACCATTAAGTTGTGGTGTTCTACAAGGAGTCAATTATGAAACTATTCCATATTCCTTGAAATTTTCGTGAAACTCGATACTAAGATACTCCCCACCTCTATCAGATCAGAACATCTTTATTTTCCTACCCAATTGATTTTTTACCTTGTGTCTAAACTCCTTGAACTTTCAAAGGTTTCTGATTTATGTTTGATTAAGTAGATATATTCATATATAATATAATCATCCGTAAAATGTCACATAGAATGAATTTCCATACATTGTGGTAGATATGAAGGGTCCACACACATCTGTGTGTATGAGATTCAACAAAACTGCACCTCTTTCACAAGAGCCAGTGAAAGGTGATTTTGTCATCTTACCCAAAAGATAAGACTCACACTCATCATCTGACCTTAAGTTAACTGATTACAACGCTCCATCCTTTTGGAGTTGGGCGATGCGTTTCTTTTTAATGTGTCTAAGACGACAATGCCACAAGCATGGTTTGTCTACATCATTAGACGAATCAATATTCAATACACTATTGCCTAAGCTATCAACACAAATCACAGTTTCAAACACACCATTACAAGGTAAAGCTTCAAACATAAAAACACCATTTTTATAAGCTAAATTCTAACCATTCATATCATTAAAAGAATATCGAAACCCTTTTCTAAACAACTTATGAAAAGAAATAATGTTTCGCACCATTTCTGACAAATAGAAACAATTAATCAAATCTATCCTAACACCACCGTCGAGCACAAGACCAATAGTTCCAATCTTGGTAACAGGAGAAGATCGCCTATTACCCATGATCATATTAATTCTTCCATGCTCCACCTCCTCACTTTCTCTTAGCCTCTGAATATCAAAACAAATGTGAAATCCACATCGTGTATCAATGAATATTCAACCCTTTAATTAATTCCCAAAATATATTTCCAATTAGTTTCTAATTAATTATTAACCATAATAATTAATAAACCAATTTCTCCTTTATTTATTCTACTCAATTTGGGTCTTAAGGGCAACCCAAAAGGGCCATGTTATTATTAGAAATATTACCAATAATTAATGACCTTGGACACTCTTTCCAACAGTCTCCCACTTGGACAAGTCCTCAACTATACGAGGACCAATATTTCGCTAATAATCAATAGAGAGTTAGCCATCCAATGCAATTACCGAACTCTTGATCTAATCAAAATTCAACCCTTAGATAAGTTATCAACTATCCCTTCGTTCTATGATATATGTATGAATTCGAGACATGGATAATGGTCAATCTCAGAATTCATGATCATGTTTCCCGATATAGATTTGTGGCAATGCATCTGACTACTAAATTGAACACATCAATTCTAGCCGGGGCTCGGCCAATCATTTTAGATGTCGGCACCAAATCATCGAGGGGCCCATATATATCGCTTCTCCTGTTAAGGCAGAAGGAACAAATAAACTTTGACTACATTGTTTTTTTCTACTTCATCATGCCACACATGGACATGCCCTTTATAACTACCAATTACGGATAGCGATGGAGTAGACCAATGCATAACATAATCATAGAGCAAAACCCCACATGTATCTAGGTTTGAAGAATAGAAGATATTATCTTCTTAGAATTAGTCATGACTGTATCCATGAAGTAATCTCTAAGCGCGGGTTGGTCCAATACTTAAATATCTATTAAGTACTCATGAGTGTTAGTGCAATCTTTATGTTATGTCCAATCACTATGGAAAATCCACTAATGCTCATGACAGTCTTGAATCACTACTTACTTCCAAGAGTATGAGCGACTGTGGACGTTTGAGTAAATTAATACTCGAGAAGTGGGTTCCAAACATGCAAAGGGGGAACATAGTAATAGGCTAATTAAAATGCTGATCTCCATCATATATTCAGATATCCACTTAATAATCACCATATCAAATTAACACTTATATTGTTCAAGTTCTCAACTTTAAACAAACGAAACTAAAAGTGTTCAAGCCAATTCATTTGCAAATCTAATGCCTCTTGACTTTGTCTGACTGTCAGACTTGGCTTATGGAATGGATCGACAAGATTATATTTCGATATGACTCATTGAATATGATGTCTTTACATTTGAATAACTATCAAATGTGTTGGTACTTACTGAGTATGTATCCATGTGAGCTTGTGTGACTTGGGATCCATACTTGAGGTAAGTTCGCCCTTATAGTCACAAGAAACTTCAAAAGGACCATCAATGATTGAATTTCAACAAAGATGCCACTAATGAATCTCTTTTATTCACATTGTTTTCTTTGCAATTTAACCAACTACAATGTACTATAAGTTTATTAAATCCACTATGGTGTATTACTTGGTACTCTTCCATGCTAATACTTCACCATTTCATAAAAGCACGAATTTCGACTACGAACGAAATTATCTTTATCAGTGTGGAACTGAGCATAATTTTACGATGAACTATTCCATACTATCAAGATCATTTCCTCTATCCTCCTAGGACACTTAAGAATGTTCTTGATCTTGATTCGTTGATTCTTACCAAATTGATCTAATCCAACCTGTCATGCTCAAAGCATACGAGTCATCAAATCTGGTACATGTCATGACATATATGATCGATCCCGTAGTAGAAGCATGCGGGATACGAATCATAACCTCTAGTTCAATAGTAAAACCAGGACATTAGCATTGCTTAATGTTATGCTATATTTTAATAAACACGAACTCCTTTTTGAGTTCTGCATGTCGAGTTTCCTCAATATTCCATGTACTTTTGGTTAATCAAACGAATCACTTTGATCTATCTCCATAGATCCTTATTATGTACGTGTTATGTATCTCCCGTGTATATCATAGCGAAACAGTTCTCATACTAAGCCAAGTTTTTACACTTTCAAAGTTATAATATAGTTTCCTATGAATCGTACATTATCTATGTACAATACAAGGGTGACTACAATGCTCCCACTAGCATTAACATATATATGATTAATCTATGTTTCTCGAAATTCAAACTCCTTGAACTTTGTCATTGAAACAAAGATTCCAATTACTCCCGCTAGCTTTGACATATGTATGGCTCATCTTTATTTCTCGAAATTCAAACTCTTTGAACTGTCCCATTGAAATAATGATCCCACTTGCGAGATGATTATTTCGTTTCATAAATGAACTTATTAAGCCTGCACATCCTTCACAACTTATCTTGGTTTGATTATGTGTTTGTTCCTATCTATCCTTGTCTCTTCTCAAAGATCTACTTATACCTAATGTTTAAGGTCAAGTGATTGATCTATCAAGTTTTCACATACATGGACCGAATGTCGCTCTCCATGTCCTCTGTTCATGTTTTAGCATGTAAGTCCTACCATAGCTTCCGATAGCTGGTATACTCTGATTGCTCCATACCAGTGACTCATTTACCTCGGTAATATAAAATCTTATAAAATAGGTGTATAACATCCTCTATCAGATTTATAAGGAAGATGTGGAAATATGTCAGTTTCCTCAATAGCTCTTTCAACCTCGATATGAAATGCTAGGTCCAACTTTAGGCTCTTCGTCGGTTGACTGTTGAATCTTATCAAGATCAATGTGGCTCCTACTAGCCCTTTTGGAAATCATCTCCTTCTCTTGGAAGACTGCCCTTCGAGCAACATACACTTTGTTTTCAAAAGGATTGTTGAACAATTATCCAAAATTCTTGATGGGTTCCTCAACGAGATAACACATCTCTATTCTAAGTTCTAGATTGTCGAGTGCTTCACGACGAGTGTAAGCCCCATAATCGTAGACTTCCATATGTGGTAGAGAGGACTGCATCCAACTTCACGTATCATAGAGTGTTTCATGAACCTACTTAGTTGGTACAAGATCAAAGGACTTCTCGTAACATTATTCATGATACAATCCATGAATTTTTAGGATGCATAATGCGACTCATCTAGTACAAAATCAATCAATGATTTGTATCTCTATGCAACTAACACTTCCTAGTGGTAGTGTTCTGGGTGGAGATAGCTTGTGAAACACTTTCACATTTACTTAGATGATCGATAAAGTTTGGACTGAGATTCTCACTATAAGTGTCTCATCCTATTGCCAGTTGATTCTTAAATTCACTTCATGAGAGCTCTTAACACCTGAAAGGTTCTAGACTCACGTTCATACGAAGTTGGTTTTACCATGTATTTGGTTAATCTGAATGGTGCATTAGTGTAGACTAATTCCAACAAATATTTTCATCACCTAGTAATGTATTCATCATCTATCTTGATAAACAAGATTTGCATTTATCATAAGACTCGAGGTCAAATGATATCCAAAATCTGATCCAACTGGATACTTAGTAAAGTATTTCTCATTTATGTATCAAAGACTATGATTTCACAAATGCATTTTACCCAAACCTTTTGGATGTAGTTGAATCAGTACATATTGGGGTTAATCTGAACATTTCAACAGACATTTCCACCACAATCTTATTCAAATATTTGAATCAACTTTAAACAATTGCTACTAAACTAGTTTCATAGATTTCATGACTTTCTTTTAAAATGTTAGAATGCTCTACATTTAAATAAGTTAGAACTATCTCATGGATCATAGTATAAACAATTTCAATTATAATACCCTACTAAACATTTGGGAAAAGAGTTGTCGTTTGATCCCAGGTATAGTAGCAAGGGCTTGGCATTCATGATCAAATTATCTTCTCCATGTTTCAGTCTCCTTACCTCATTTTATTCACTGCACATTCTTGCAAATGTTAGTCACAATCCTTAGTAAAATACTCAAGGCTTAGAAGTAATGTTCTGATGGAATTATAAATCCATATATTTGATTGAACACCAAACATGGGAGAACTAGTTATATTTTGATCCTATGGAAAGTAGCAAGGGATCGTGATCCATGATCAAATTTAACTTCTTCATGTTTCAGTCCTTTCACCTCAAATATATATTTTGGGCATGTATTCTTTCTTAGTCCTTTCTTTTTATGAAAACGAATAGTTATCTGAACATGTCTCAAAATAAGCCTTCCTTTTCCCTTAGCATTTGGGCCTAGATTAGGTATACCATGACTAATCGCCTTTTAACCCACGGGAAATTGGCTTTCTTCTTTTTGACACTTCCATTCATGATAGTAAAAATATGGGAGTGTTTTGAAGTTTGAGTTTCTATGATTGGCCATATTAGTTCCAAAAGGAAACCTCAAAATGCTACACAACTCCTTCATGGTAATTCCAATTTGTTCATATCAAAATCAAAATGAACTGATTATATGTACATGTCAGCTAGTCGACTAACCCTAGTCAACTCCTAACTCAAGGAAATTCCATTTTACTTCAATATATCAATTTACAATGTACACTTGATAACTGATCTTCTAATAGATTAGAATGCAATGTTTGGAGTAACCTAGGAAGAGCTTTATCAAAGGCATGATCTGTCTTTTCGTTTATGAGAACTATTCCCAAACTACGAATTTGACAAGATTGATCATCCTCATAGCTAATCCTTTCCTAGGTTTTATAGAAGTAGATTTGAGTGGATAGGGTTATAGACATCATTCAATATCAAATTCCCATTATAGTTTGTTTTACTTATCCTTAGAAAATTATCACCCTAAATAAAATTATTTTAGAAGGCTAGGATCCATACTTGGCTCCATGATGTGTAAAGGGATGTCGTAAACACACCATAAAGTTATTTAGGTATGAAAAGCCCTTTGCCAATTTCGATCACTACGAAATTCCTAGATCTTTGAGATTCATTGACTATCAATGGCATGTTAAGATCGTATTATGTTCATCTCTAACTCAATGACGGGGCACCAAAGATCACTGAATAGATGGTGAATTGACCATACCAAATCGCATGGTCCCCGACTCAAGTTACGCTTGAGATTCACGAGTTCCACATCATTCTCTACCTATACTCTCAAATTAACGTGCCGGTTAACCACACGAGCTCAATCAACAAGTTATAAAGAGAATGTGAAACTTTTATGGATAACATAAGATTCACGTCAAATAGATTGTGAATTAACCATGCAAAATCGCATGGTCCACAGCTCAAGTTACGCTTGAGATTCGCGAGTTCCATATCATTCTCAACTATACTCTAGATTGTGTGTTGGTTAATCACACGAGCTCCATCAACAGAATATAAAGAAAATGTGCAATTTTCATGGATAATATGAACTTCACATTCTATTAATAAAACGGGATTTTGTTTTTATACTTATATTTACAATACTTTTAGATTGACCATTATCACTATCAAACCCTTTCGCTAACTCCATTCTCAAAATGCAATATGGCGGTGAGGGTGGTAAGCACGAAGCATATGAAAAACCGACCTCATTAGAAATCATAGAGACCTCCTTAAACCCCTACATCATAATGGATGAGCCTAGTCATGGTAAAACTGACAATGTCAATATTTAAAACATACGAGGGCGCATGTGGTAACTTTTTTATACATATAATAGACACAATTCTAATATATATATATATATATATATATATATATATATATATATATATATATATATATATATATATAAGGGGTAAATTTAAAACTCTTTAAATTTAGTTGTATATTATTAATTCTAATTAATTGCGAGGACGCAATGTAACAATTAATAAATCATGAGAAGTTAATATTCAAATTTATAAATCTCTATTATAAATAATATTAAATATTTAAATTCACCATTTAAATAATAAATAAATATTTAAATTCAAATAAACATATTTAAATAATATTTATCAATTATCCAGATTTAAAACATTTTAAATTTGGTATTTATCCATATTTGATAAATCCTCAAATTTGAAAAATGAAAAAATTATGGAAACCATAAGCTACCTAGCTCACGTCGTGAGCACCAAGCTCTCACGTCGTGAGCTGCGATTGAAGGTTTTATCAATTAAGAATTTTTTCAATCTTCCTTCTTTCATTCAATTTCAAACAATTATTTTCAGAAAACATGGATCTAGGGTGAATGTAATCATGAAGCAGTGGCTCTGATACCACTGTTGGGTTTTCTAAGCATCAAATACACTCTAAACTAGGTAGCGGACAAATCGAAAACTACGATATACCTAAGTGTACATGCAACCTATGGATCTAATGTTTCATGATAATTACATCTACCCTAGAAAATGTAAATACAAAGAAGAAAAACATACCTCTTATGTAGCGCTTGATCTCCATGCTTGAGATCTTGACCCTCCATAAAATTGCTTGGATGAGAGTACCCAAACCAGAATCGTGTTGGGTTTTGAGCATTCTAACACTCATATGGTGTACATGCAACCCTATAAACCTTGGATCTATGTTTTCTCTATTATACAAGCAAATATTTAATATTCCAAGGTTTCATCCTAACTAGCATAATAAGAAGTATAAGTATCTAGTAGAATGACATACCTTTTTGATGAAGCTTCAAGTATTGAACCTTTAAGAGCCTGGTGCCTCAAGTGTTGCACCTCAAATGGTTCACACAACACCAAGAACCCTTGTAATAACTAGAGAATAAGGATACTTAGGTTCACACTCATGAAATCGGTTTGCCCTCTTTTGTGTATACACACTAGTGCCATTTCATGAACCATGGACCTCTTTATATAGTGTGGAGGATTAGGGTTACATTCATGTAAACCCAAATACCCATGACCTTTCATTTCCATAGGATCCATGGGTTAAACACTCCATGGACTATCCATGAAAGCTTAGCCCAACCTAAATGAACTTGGCCCACCATATATATAAGAGTCCATATTTAATTAGTTCCTTTTTTATCACTAAATTAATTCTAAATTAATTATTGATCATTACTAATTAAATAATATGATTTCATATTAATATATTAGAACTTATAATATATTAATATAAATCACTAGTATCCTTTTTCTCATTTTGTCTATCCAATTGTTCCGATGCCATGCAACCCAAATGGACCATGCCAAGTCGGGTCAAGTACATACCAATTATAGTTATGGACTTAGACACTAATCCAACAGTCTCCCACTTGGATAAGTCTAAAACTATTATTGCGTATGACTCCAAAACCCGACTAGCAATCGTAGCTCTTAAAGCCGCTGTCGAACTCTGACCTTAGTCAATGACTTGTCCATTAGATAAGGGATCATATATTCCTCCATTCTAGATATCATATGGACCGAGACATGGATTGTAATCATTCTCTCTGTCCATTTGTTGTTTCCCAATTTCCGATTTATGACGACCGACTAATTGAACAAATCAAATCAGTCCAGGCTTGGCCAAGCACTTGGAGGTGTCATCACTAAATCATCGAGGGGCCCACAAATATCGCTTTTATCCCATCAAGGGTAAAAGGAATGGATAAACTTCGACTCATATGCTTGTTCTACTGCTTGTTGAATCATACACAAAGGTATGTTTTATAACATCGAGTTACCAATGCGTTTTCGTACAATCAATGTATAACCAACTCATAGTCAACAACTCATATCTCTAGGTTTGAAGAATATAAGATATTATCGTCTCATGATCACTTGTGATAAAATCCATGAAGTGATTCAAATGAGCGTGGGTTTAATCCAATACTCAGAACTTATGAGCACTCATGAATGTTGTAGCAACTCTTGCTATGTCCAATACCTTAGAGATCTACAAACCAACTTCATGACAGTCTTGCCTTAATACCTACTTCCAGCGTATTATCGACTGTGGATGGTTTGAATAACTTAGTCATTCAGGAAGAATGACCTAGTTATTCTGGAAGTCAAAACATGCAAAGTGAAACACAAGAACAATCGAATCCAATATGGTCTCAGAACTTATGAATATAAATAGAACACCTTTTATTTATCACCATATTGATTACACATTATTCATTGTATAATGTTTCAAATTTATCAACTTAATACTTGAATTAAAACAATAGTTGTCCTATGCTCCAAGCATGTACACTATGTTTTCTGAACACTAGTCATGCCATACAACAAGTATGCACACTAAGTTTGTCTATGATCTTTACTTTGTGGAATAGATCGATTGAACATAATTCCAATGATTCTCATTTCACAATCCTAAATCCTTACCGCAAATGCAAGAATTCTAAATCCCTGCCATTTACCGAAATCTGTTAGATTTTAAACTTATATGCACTGATCCTCTGTAATGATTATGCACAAAGTCACAAAGACTTGTCAACAGACATTACAGAGTATTCCAATGGAGATCAACTCCATGGAAACGAAGTCTCATATTCAAAGTACATTGCTTTGAACATCCTTCTTGCATTAAGTTTTCTAATCTTACAAAAATTGAATAGTTTCCACCCATGGAGACATTTCCATATTCCCATTTTGACTATCACTTCTGAACAAGAGTTGCCTCCTTTCAGAATATGTCAATATGGTCCTTCCAAAATTTACACTATACTTCCAACTGTCCCTGAGCAACCAATCTTTGGTAAACCTTAGATTGTCCTCGACAATTGCTTAATCATTTTAGTCATATCCAATTCTAGACCTTTTCCCCTCTTAATGCCCCCAGACATTTGGAAAATTTAGAAAGGATAAATATTATAGCACATGCAATTGATCCTATACCCGAAGCAAATGGGACACGATTCATGATGTCTCACATAAAGACATGATTCTAGACCAGTATTTTGCTACAATATTTTTATTTTCCATGTTTTCATAATTCGACTATGAAGAGGGATGCCGTAATCATAATCGAATTTTGAGAACTCAATATATATAGAATTTCCTCAAGTTGAGCCATTCCAACATAAAATTCATATATATATATATATATATATATATATATATATATATATATATATATATATATATATATATATATATATATATATATATATATATATATATATATATCCTTGACTAAAGATGATTAAAATCTCAATCTAAGCTTTTAGATCTGAAATGAAGTATAATTTCCTCTCTCTTAATTATAGCAAAACAACTTTTCCAAATTGAAAATTTTGTTTTCTATAATTAATATTGCTAACTTGCAACACTTATCATAATTATCATGCTCCCACTAACATGATGATTATTAGCATAACACTTATGCTCCCACTAGCTTTGACATGTACTCAGAAATCAGCTGGACTTCTAGAAATCAATACTTTATTGACTTTCTTACCAAAGTTCAGATTTCTGATACGAGATGCTTTGATAAAACTTTATCAAAATCATACACCTTTCCTTAGATAGCACACATGTGTGTCTAAACAATTTCAGAACTATGAAAATGGATGTCGTAATCATAGTCTCAATTGTTTAGACTTTTTCCATTCCTCACAAGTCCATGTTAGTGTGCCGGTTAACCACACACGCTCCACTAACGACTTTGAGAATGCAAATATCACAATTGCTATCTACTTAAAACCTCTTAGTGAAAGCGTTTCCTCACCATCATTTTCAGGAATCGGAGAGAAACCTTATGACACTTAGATTTTATGGTGTATGTGTTCCTATCCATGTGAATTTGTCAAAACCATAATCACAAGACACGGTTAGTGACAAATTCATATGGATTGAACTTGTGCAGTCTTTACTTCTTGCCACCTAGAAGCACAAGGGCCTACCATTGCTTCCAAGTATTTATGCAAACAACTGAGAACATGTACAACTCAGATGCATAGTCAACTCTAACTGGAATGGGCACAGAAATAGGAATATGTCAACACGATAGGTTACAAACCTCAGGTCGTGCGCTAGTGATAAACTCCAGGTTTTATTCTTGATTAGTTCTTGAAACTTTTTCAAAATCTTCAAGAATCCCACTGACCTCTTGACATATAAGATTCTCTTGTCAAGAACCATTCCTTGACAAAGCAAATATTCAGAAGTTAGTGCGGATTCTTATCAAGACAAACACTTCACACAATTGGCCTTAGTTGGTCTCTGTTTTATCCAAAACATCACAACTTACCAATTTCAAATGTACAAGAGTAGAAAACATTTTACTCTTAGACTAGACAAGTGTTATAAACCTTCTTAAGATTATGTCACTCAAGTTACAATCTTGGAGTATTACTCTAAGACTCAATTTTGGAATGAAGTATGATTCATCTTTTGATTTAACCAATTCAACAATTCACAATTCTTCTTCTTAGTCAAACAAATGTACTAAGATGTCCTTAGAGGATCAATTGTGATATGGTTTCATGATCACTAAGATAATCACAAAACACGATACTAAAGTACTCTCCCATCTTTTCAGATTGGAGAAACTTTTATCTTTCTGCCTAATTTGATTCTTCTCATTCGTTATGTCATACATTGAAACTTTTCCAATGTTTCAGAATTATACTTAAAGTTGTAAGTATAACCATATTTACTAAACTTCAGTAAAACATGACGAATAATCTTATCGATCTTTGTGGTGGACTTGACCAGTGCACAAGAATGTGTACTCGATCCCTTAGTCCTTCACTCTCTCACATATACATGTGAACAAGTAATTAGTCTTAATTTTCCAAAGATGAAGATTTTCATTCATCATACTATACGACTTGCATGATTCCAAGTTTCGGTCCAATTGAAACTTGAGAGATGAGAATCTTTCCTTATTTGGGAAATTTAGACACTACCACAAATGAAAGAATCAAATTCACATTTCCATTATTGCTAGAAACATACAAATATCAATTTTCCATAAATGCCATTGCAAGGAGATATAAAATAAAACAAAATTTTAAAAAATACGGAAAAAACTTTTTCCTTACAATGCAACTTTAAATGAAAACTATGCTATTACATATTTTCTAGCAATCTATCATACCTCCTAAGTAGTAGCTCAAGAATCCGATCTTCGAACCATGCGATTGAAATCCATCTTCGCGATCAGATTCAACATACTCTTCTTTTAAGCTTCCTTCCTTTTGCTTGATCTTGCCAAACATCAAAATGTAACCGAGTCACATTTTATATTAAGAATCATCAATTAGGAACTTAACAGAGTTAGATAGTGGACTTACCTGAAACAGAATCAAACTTTTTGATTCTTCCTTTTCTCTTAGATCTTTCAGGTAGTTAGGGCAGTTCCGCAACTAATGCCCCTTCTCTTGACAATGAAGACATATAGACTCTTTGGGAATGGTACACGGGACTATCACAGACTTAGCTTTTCCCTTTACCTTTTGGTCAACCGGGTTGACCAAGCCCGATCCCTTTCCATTGGGAAGAGAAAGCTTCTCTGGACTTCCAATGTTACCATTGTCAATGTCAATGGAAGTTTGAGAAATAAACCTTCCACCAATATTTGCTTGACCATTGCGCCAAATCATTGCTGATTCAGCAGCAACAAGCAAATAAGAAAGATCTATTAGGGTCATGTCGTGATCTGTCACATAGTAGTCTTTAATAAACTCACTATATGACTCAGGAAGTGATTGAAGAACCCAGTCAATAGCCGAACTTCCTTGGAACAACGACACCCAACATTCTCAACCTGTCAATGTGTGACTTCATTCCTAAGACATGAGTACACACAGGTCTTCCATCTTTATGTTTCATTGCTAGTAGGGCTTGAGTGACCTTGAACTTTTCAAGTCTTCGAGCTTGTGGGTCAGGGAGAATAAATGGAGGAGGTGGAGGAAGAGAAGAATGATTTCCATGAACCAATCGCGAGAAATCATCTTCATTAGGAAAGCTTGTTCCAAGAGATTTGGGAAGATCATAGTTGTCTAAACCAGACATCTACAATGGGAGAAATTCAAGTTAGTTGATTTAAGTCCTTCATATAACACCCAATATGAAATATTAAGGCTAGCACCCAACACAATAGTTTTATAACTTGGAAGAGGGATGCCATAATCCAAGCTATAAAATATTTGAAGGTAGGCGAATGACGATTCACCAATTTCCACCATGAAAAACAAAATAGGAATTAGGTTTTAATTGGTTTGAAACTTCTAGATCTTTTGAGATTCATTGAACTATTCAATGGCATGTTTAAATCTCGAGTGTGCCCTCTCAAGTTTGTGACTGGGATGCCGACGATCATAAACAAGGTGTGAATAACCATACAAATATACTTGGTACCCTTAATATTTATCACTTAATCGATGTGCCAGTTAACCACACGCGCTCCACCGATCCTATGATAAACATTAAGTTACCCTTTTCCTACCTTGTTAAATCCAGGTTAGTGTGGCGGTTAACCACACACGCTCCACTAACGACTTAATCAAAGTGCAAAGTGTAATTTCATGGGTTAGCACCAAATTCACATTTTCCTAAAGTAACTAAGATTGGGAATTTATAAAAGGTTTAGTTACTTTATATTTATAATTATACTTATAATGAAGGGAGAATTATAGTCCTTGTCCTACCCGTTCGGCTAACGACCCTCCACCAGTCAAGGAAGCGGTGGCTGAGAGTGGACACCCATTAAACTGCCATTTTATAGGCAGTAACCTTATACCCCCCTTATAGGCCGACTTCGTGAATGACGCCTACTAACGGTAAGACTGACTTTGATCTTATACATATATATATATTATTAACTTATAATACTATAAAGTATAATGGTTGAATTTTAACTTTTAAAATTCTAAGGATTTAACTTGGTATTAAAGTATTAATGAGGGGAAACTTTACAAATTCCAAAACTTGAGGGCAAGTTTTGAACTATTCAAAAACTTTTGGATTTTCATAACGTATGAGTTTAATTAAGGTTTTAAAACTTTAATGAAGAGACTCTTGAACATCCATAACTTGAGGACAAGTTATGGAGTTCATAAAACAAAAAGACTCTTCAATTTTGTAACCTATGCATTTTAATGAATCTTTAAAAGAAATGTCTTTTGGTAATCCATAACTTGAGGAAAAATTATGGACTCCATTGAAATACATTTAGATCAAGAATTAACTAACAACCAATTTGCAAATAATTCTTATGATCTACCAAAACTCATAAGTGTATGAACAATCATATCAACAATTTCAAGAATTACATAAACACACATAAAACTTGAAATTTTGATAACAACCTTGAAATTGGTTTACCATAATCATTACCACATCAAAAATAGGTTTTATAGGTCCAAAACAGTTTAAGGTAATGATTCTAGACCAATTCCAGCCTTAAAACTCGAAGATATGTTGTTAGGGGGTCCAACTCGTCGAGTGCAAGAACCAACTCGACGAGTTGGATTAATTTAGGCATGGACTCATCGAGTCCCTTAATGGACTCGGCGAGTCAGCTGTCCAGATAGCATACAAACTTCGATTTTCAGCAATTTGCATCAAGTTTAAATGAAAACAAGCCTAGGCTCTGATACCATTGTTGGGTTTTGAGCATTTTAACACTCCTATGGTGTACATGAAACCCCATAAAGCTTGGATCTATGTTTTCTTTATTATACATGCAAATATTTAATTTTCCAAGGTTTCATCCTAACTAGCATAATAAGAAGTATAAGTATCTAGTAGAATGACATACCTTTTCGATGAAGCTTCAAGTCTTGAACCTTTAAGAGCCTAGTGCCTCAAGTGTTGCACCTCAAATGGTTCACACAACACCAAGAACCCTTGGAATAACTAGAGAATAATGATACTTAGGTTCACACTCATGAAATCGGTTTGCCCTCTTTTGTGTACACACACTAGTTCCATTTCAAGAACCATAGACCTCTTTATATAGTATGGAGGATTAGGGTTACATTCATGTAAACCCTAATACCCATGACCTTTCATTTCCATAGGATACATGGGTTAAACACTCCATGGACTATCCATGAAAGCTTAGCCCAACCTAAATGAACTTGGCCCACCATATATATATAAGAGTCCATATTTAATTAGTTCCGTTTTGATCACTAAATTAATTCTAAATTAATTCTTGATCAATACTAATCAAATAATACGATTTCATATTAATATATTAGAACTTATAATATATTAATATAAATCACTAGTATCCTTTTTCTCATTTTGTCTATCTAATTGTTTCGATGCCATGTAACCTAAATGGACCATGCCAAGTCGGGTCAAGTACATATCAATTATAGTTATGGACTTAGACACTAATCTAACAAATCGCTCTAATGGTATCACACCCAATCACACCGAAGAATGGAATAAAAATAACTAGGAGAAGGGTCAATTTCACAAACCCTAAGAGGGTTAGAAATCGTCCATAAGAGGGGGGAGGAAGAAGGATTGGGGAAACTTCAAGCCAAGGTGCAAGGAAGAATGAAATCCTGAAGGCCCTATTTATAGCCTTGGATCCCTTCCCAGGTTTTGTACTCCTTCCCATGTCGGATTAGGAGGTAACCACGAAATTCACTCATTTTCGCATGTGGGATGGAGTGATTTTCATCCAACCGTAATTACGTAAGGTTTATGGAACATTCCTGATTAACCAACTATCGATTAATGAATATTCAACCCTTTAATTAATTAAATTGTTAATTAATTCCCAAAATATATTACAAATTAGTTTCTAATTAATTATTAACCATAATAATTAATAAACCAATTTATCCTTTATTTATTCTACTCAATTTGGGTCTTGAGGGCAACCCAAAAGGACCCTGTTATTATTAGAATTATTACCAATAGTTATTGACCTTGGACACTCTTTCCAACAGTGGAGTTGGGCCAATGTGGTCTCTGTGTTGTTCTAATGACAAGCCAAGATGAACTGATCATAACAAGGTGGCAAGGAGTTAAGGACCATTTCGACGGTCAACTCCTCGTCAAAAGTCACATTGAGCCTTTCAAGACGCTCCATGTATCTTTGTATTCTATACACATGATTGCAGATAGACTCTCCCTCCTTTGACTTGCATGCCATTAATACTTTGATGACCTCATACTTTTCTTGACGCGCTCTCTTGTGGAACTTTTCCACAAGATCCAATCCCATATCGTGCGGCCAATAGTCCTCATAGAACTTTTGCAACTCAGGTACCACGGTTGCAACCATGATGCAAGCGACCTTTGTTGTGTCGTCATCGTGTTTCTGGTTGGTGGCAAGCTCTTTTGGAGTTGCAGTTGACTTATTGACTTCGAATAGAGGTTTTTCGAGGGCATATTGTTTTCCCTCGCATCGAAGAGTCATTTTGAGATTTCACATCCAGTCCATGTAGTTTGGACCAACTAATTTATCTTTTGATAGGATCGATATTAGAGAGAAGTTGTTGTTGGAAGACTGAGCAGCAGTAGCATCTCACGGAGTAGACATCTATATAATAGATAGTTTACTAAGTTGATATAAATCCTTAATATTTTAACCCATTATAAATATTCAAGGCTAGGATCCAATATAACAATTCACAACTATGAAAAGGGATGCAGTAATCTTATTGTGAATTTTATGAAGGTAGGTAAAACAATTCACCAATTTCAATCTATGAAATTCCTAGATCTTTTGAGATTCATTGAATCTTATGATGCAATGTTTAATCTTAGATTATGCTCTTCTATTTGTGATTGGGATGGCGTGGATCAGAAACAAGATGTGAATAACCATGCAAACATGTTTGACAGCCTCGATGTCATTTATCATCTCTAATTAATGTGCCAATTAACCACACAGGTTCCATTAACAATGATAATTTTCGAGATGCCCATCAATTCTCTTTAAAGTCCTTATTAGTGTCCCGGTTAGCCACACAAGCTCCACTAACGACATATTAAAGTATGATGTGTGTTTTCATGGATTAGCATACTTTTCACATTTTTCCTAAAGTAACTAGAATGGGATTTTAAAAGAAAGTTCTAGTACTTTTATATCATTATACTTTTAATGAGATTATGTCCTATCAAATATGTTTGGCTAACAACCCTCCACCATACAAGAGAGCGGTGGTTGAGAGTGGACAGCTAATTTTGGTCATTTTATAGGCCGCTTCCTTATACCCCCTTATAGTATGGTTTCGTGAATGAGACGTACTAGCGATTTGACTAACTTGTCTTATACATATAATATATTAATCTTTTAAGAGTATATATATAGGGTGTATTTTACAGCTTTTCAAAATACAAGGTTTAAATATTAATTATTTAAATTAAATCTTTTAATTAATTACTATTAAACCAATTATGATTTATCTTTATCTTTTAATTAAACAATTAATAAAGTTAATTAAATCATTTAGAATTAAATAATTATTTAAATTAAAATATTAATAAAATAATTCAAATTTAATCCTAATCCAAACCCTTCTAATTTTCGAAAAAAGGGTAGGGTTTATCAGGTTTTAATTATTCAAGTTTTAAGGCTTTTAAAATAATAATTAAGGAAACAAGATAAAACTCTAAAAAGGCTCCCCTCATTTTCGAAAATAGGGTTAGGGAGGCTAGGGTTTCAAGAAACCCTAGCCAAGTCGAAAATCATGGCCATTAGGGTTTAATTTCCATAAACCCTAAGTTTGATCTATTCACTATTATGGACAATCAAATAGAAAACATATGACTCTGATACCACTGATGGGTTTAATAAGTTATATTTAAAATCATGTGGCGGAAAAACTTAACCCTTAAGTTCATATGCAACCTATTTGGATCTAAGTTTTCTCTATCGATAGCTATAATCTATGAAAATCAAGAACCCTAGGAAAACCCTATTATTATCGAAATAAATAAAGGGATTAGGGCTTACATACCTTTTGATTATTGTTGTAAATAATCAATAAAACCCTTCTAGAACAAGCTGTAGAAAGCAAGCACCAAAAATCTCAAGGTTAAGGCCATATTAGAACACTTGAGGAGAGAGGAAAGAGGAGAGAGGAGATGATTTTTCGACAATCCTTTTTGGAGTAATGGTAGCCGAAAATCACAAGGCTAAGGCCATATTTATAGCTGATACGAAAACCCTTGATAACCCTAATTTGAAATAAAATAATATTATTGAAAATCTTGCCTTTATCTAGATTCGTTATTATGTATATTATCTATATGGAATAATTTAAAAACCCAAAGGTTCCTTCAAATTTCCGGCCTCCCTTAGAATCCTCTAAAGTTCTTCTCTTGTTCAATTATTGAACAATTACAACTTAGGTCATTGCACTTTTAATTAATCGAATTAATCCGAAAATTAATTCTAATTAATTTCCAATTAATTATTAATTATATAATACTATTTTAATTAAGATATTAATCTCATAATATATTAATAAACTATTTATTGCTATTTATTAATCATATAATAAACGACTAAATCAACATCTCTCTAAAAAATTCATTATAGTCAATTACTAGATTTGAGGGCAACCCAAAATGACTTTGCTTTTAATTCAAGTATATACATACTTAGTTATCGGCTTAGACACCTAATCCAACACTTACCTAGTTGTTATAAATGTTTTTCAGGTACTCATGTGAATGGAAAGGTTCGAATGTACACACACGCGTTCGCAACATGTTTCCGCACCATGTAATTATACTATGATATATTTTGAATAAAAAAAATGAAAATTTTGGGTAGAAAATCAAGACGTTACAAGTTGGTATCAGAGCCCTAGTTTGAGTGAACTGGATGAACAATCATGGGATTCCAAATTCAAAATAAGGATCCATATTTGTTATATTAATAAGTGAACTATTAGAAATACATGTTGGTATGTAACCTAGGGAATTGCTTGTTATTTGTTGCATAGAACCTTTATTATTATTAGTTAGTTATTTGACAAATACTTTAGGTTGCATGCTCCCAGAATTAAATAGTATTAGATTTCTTGATTTAACGTTATTTCACAGCTCTCGTATGAGTCTAACCATTGTAGTGTTGAATATTTCCATCAACAGACTGTTCGATTTTAGAGGCATTTAATCGTATTCGTCCAATAGTTAGTTAATATTGGTAGAAGTTTTTACTCTGCAAATAGTAGGGTGAAGTGGAAGAAATCCTAGAAGAAGTCTTTTAGGAATTGCATGTTAGAATTTCCTGATAAATTAGATGCCTTACAGGCTAGGGATTTGCTTGCTGTTTGTTGCTTAGAACCTATATTGATACTAATTAGTTATTTGAAAAATAAGTAAGCTTACATGCTCCCAGAACTGGATAGTTTTAGACTTCTTGATTTGGTGCTATTTCGCAGCTCTCGTATGAGTCTAACCGTTGTGGTGTTGGATCTTTCAGTCCACAGACGGTTTGATTTTAGCAACATGTAATCGTCTTTGTCTGATAATTAGTTAATATTGGTAGAAGTTCTTCCTCAGCTAATAGTAGGGTAAAGTGGAAATGAATCTTAGAAGGAGATACTAGGAAGTTTAATATATGCTTGATAGGGCATATATTCGCATGGTAGGACACATACATATGTTTAGAGGTCATCAGGTGTTGTTTTGGAAGCGACATGGAAACTACGAGACAAATATTTGGACAAGTTTGAGTAGGTGTGAAAGGTAGTAGAGGCCTATACTACCCAAAGCATATGACTCACACTTGGATCAGGAAGAGTCACTAAGTTGCTAATGCACTGGTAGTTAGGTAGATAGTGTGGCTAACACTATGAATTTGTTTCATTTCCATCATTACCTATTGTACGGTGATATCTAGAAGAGTGACTCTAAGTTCGAGCCCAAGTGGCCATATAAGATCGAGTCCAATTTACGTACGTTAGGTTCTGAGAACCTTGTCCAACATAGTGTCGACTTTAGTCGTGAGATTTAAGAAGGAAGTAATCAAGATAATCGACATAACAGTTGCAACCTTTGTTGGGGAGAAACAAATAGCAGCCAGAGTTGCTACCTATTGTCGTTGTTGTTAGTAGTTCAACTATGTTAGAATACCCCTTTATACTAATTAGTTATATGTGTGCGTTAGTGCGTAGGGCTACAAATCATGTAGGCAAGGCTTAGACTCCACTTAATTACGAGCAGCAGCAGATGATGGGTCAAACCCAAGTGTGGGAGAGCCGACCCTTAAGTAGAAAAGTGCAAAAAGTAGTTCAACTTTTGATTTCGACATCAAGGTCCAGGATAGTAGCATCATGAGTAGGCGGAGAGAGTTAGTTTCGTTTTCGGGTAATGAAGAAGGGAAATCTTCTATTAGATTACCCATCGGCCATGAGTTTCTTGATTCTCGAGGAAAGGTTAGTCTTTCATCCCGAGCATCTTATAGGATTTAGGAAATTGCCAACTCCTAGGTACAACTCAGATAGCCAAGAGAACCATATAGGTTCGTGCCTCCGAGGATGTAGGATTTATCCTCACAATATAGGATTAGTTAGAATTTCAATATGTCGTGTAGGTTGCCATGAGAGAATCGAATACATAAGACATACACCAAACTTAAGAATTTGATTTCAACCATAGTAAAGGATTTAGTTAACCCGAGCCAAAGGATTATAGCAGTAGGATCAATGTCAAGGGAGAGAGTATTTTTGTAAGTATAATTAGAAGCCCATAATAGTGGTTTGAAAAGGACTATGCCCATTAACACTTCGTTGTTATTTTAGGCTTCAGGGTAGACTTTGTGTTTAGCTTAGTTATTCCTTTAGTCGATAAGCGTAAGAATTAATAGAAAACTAGGTTCAAATTTAAAATTCCATAGGTTGACATAGGGCGACAATTAGACTTTAGCACCCATAAAATGTAGATTAAGGACCTCTAAATTAGTTATAGCCTCAAACGTTTTAAAAGGCAAAGATATATCGTGATAAGTAGATATCGAGGAAGGACGAAGATTGAGTTCCTTTAAGGGTAATCAGAGGATGGTTGTGAGTCTTTAAGACCACTGAAGGGCTGATCGTGAGTCTTCAGGCCCGAGAGGGGATGATGATAAGATCGATCCAATATTCTAATCCAAGTAGTTGGATATTGTCATGAATTGCGCGAACAATTGTTGTACCTTGATATGAAAAGTAGCTAGGGCCTTCAAAAAGGCTATTAGGTGACCTAGTGTTCATTATAATATAGTAGGATGGAAGATAAGCAAACCTTATAATGAGGCCGTCACGGATATTATACTATTGGTTCCAGTGCCTTAAAGCCAACAAACCCGTCATAGTAGTTTTGGTTAAAATTCAAGATGTTGGAACACCTGAATTAGATTTAAATACCAATTGCAATCTAGATTCATGTGTGTTTTAATATATGTCGTAAGTCTTTTTAGAGGCATGATCCGGAAAGTACATTCCGTTAGGATGTCATAGATAAATTTCCTTAACTAATCGTCTTATATCAAGTCGACTGTGCCGACATTTCACATCTGAAATCGATCATCGATCGTAGTCCAAACTGATGAATTCTTGGTTTTGGAAGACTTCGCGAGGAGTTCGGGAGTACACCTAAGGTAGAAAATGAAGTTCTACGGCCAAATAAGTACGGATGGACGAATTCGATGCAACAACGTCGGGTAGATACTGAGTGATCTAGTGAAACCACAGTAGGATAGTATAGGAATTATATCAAGGTGTCCTACGAGTAGGATTTCAGGGATGAAATCTCTATAAATGGGGGACAGCTGGAACACCTCATTTTTCACCTTACATTATAATTGACCAGTCACGTAAATAGACATTTTTGCTAGAGGACTATTTAGGATAAATACTCTTAACAGAAGTCATAGTAATCGAAAAACTGTGAGCGTGCATAGAGAGAACGTACAAATCTGAATTCATAAGAGGAATTTATGATTTTTAAATGTTACAAAACAACAGTGTACGACACAGAAACCTAAATAGAGATCAGTCGATTGTTAGGAAAAACAATCTAGACTAGAGTTGAAGATCTCGTGCATATGATTACATCGATATAAAGACAGTCGAGAACGGAATTCATATGAGAGAGTTATCATTTTTGTACAGTATTTAACAGTCTAAGCCTGTTTAAAATATAGCTCTAAAATAAAGTAAGAATTATCCAACATAGTCTAAATGAAAGTTGCAAATCTCGTCGATAGCTACGCGTGGATATAAAACGCGTCAAAAGCGGAGCTCGTATGAAGAAGATATGAATTTTGAAAGAAACATAAAATTAATCGCGTGCGCTCGTGCACAACGACAGAGTGTGCGGAACACACTGACACTCCAACTGTTATCCGCCATGTGTCACTCAACTGCTGGATCTACGTGATCATGTACAACTAAGTGCATGACGCGCACCCGCCAAATGTGCGGCGTGCAGTCAAAATTTCCCCTATAGATATCCTTCAAACTTCAGTTCATTGCCACACCCTTTCAACTACCCTCTCTCAAATTTCTTGTTGCTTTAGCTTTATATTTCCCTTAAGTTTAGTCTTCGGCAAAGCCCTGATATCACTAGAACCCCTGCGGTGTTAGATAGTCGGTGAATAAAAGCTCCCAGATCAGAGTTCTGCCCGCATAGATCCCGGTTTCATGAGAAACTCTCGGTAAGTTAGGATATACTTATTATGCTTTAAGTATAGCTTATATTTATATTCATAGTCGTTGTTATGAATATATAAATAGGATTTATCAGTAATTCTAGTTATAATGTTGATTGATCTACTTATAAGAGAGGTGTCTAGAATGGTCACATTGGCTTGGTTGTTGGATTTCAGAAAGGCTATACGCCAAAATGATCCTTCCTCCCAACTGTTCGGCCTGACTGATCCTTATTTGATAGAACTCTCAGTATTCATTGGGATTAGTGATGGATCTAAATTTCATTATCATATTGTTTTAGGAATTGATATGATATAGTATTCTAGGTTAATATATGTTAGACGCATTACTCGTTCCGCCGGAGGGATATCTGTCAATTGTCGGAGTAAATGTCCAGGTGAGTTATCTCACTATACATGCACTACAATATATATCCATATATGTTAGGATAGGGAACGAGTAGAATAGAGCTAGTAGTATAATCTCTATATGCTTAAGTGTGAACTGGTAGAGTAGAAAGTATAAATGTGCCTGTATTAGTAGAATCTAAAGTGCAGTCTTTATGTGTGTGATCGTTATAAATAAAGACTTAGTTTGGCAATGATGGTGGAATGGTTAAAGAGCCCGGGATCCTATAGGTGTGTGTGTTAACGAAATGGCACGTAGGCCGTAAGTACACACATTGTTATGTATGTTGGGCGGGATCCATTATGTAGTTTGGGTGGGGCACATTTGTATGCATGTATATGTATTCTTGTATATGGTATCTTGGGGAACTCATTAAGCCTAGCACTTACCCAGTTGTTACATATGTTTTTCATGTAGTCATGTGAAGGGCAAAGTTTGACTCTACACACGCGCGTTCGCAACACGTTTCCGCACAATGTAATTATATTCTGATATATTTTGAATAAATAAATGAAAATTTTGGGTAGAAAATCAGGACGTTACAAAAAGGCACGCTACAAGCTATTAACAAACAATATGTTAGAAAGAAATATCGAGGGATGGACCCTGGTACTGCTCTCTAATGCCTAAGTCATATGTCGACTAAGAATGTAGTAAAATTGCTTGGGTTGAGTAAAATTTATGCCTTACCGATGTGTATTGAAACTCTTATATACAAATGAGATGGTCTGAGTTCTTTCTTCTTCATTTGGGTATTGCAAGAGTCCAATAGTTGCAAGGGTAGTGCCCTTATGTAGGATCCCATGGAAATGACATTACGGAATTAAGAACAATCAACATGAATCAAACAATAAGGAAATCAACACAAGGTGTAAATAATTTTGTTTAAGCTCATTAATTCTGGAAGGTAATCTAAAGTGTACAAATGTGGAAATGTATGAACTCTCTCTTTCTAACACTTAATACTATAACACCATATATAGTATTGCCCTCAACAGACTAAAAATACATAGTGTGACTAAGACCTGAAGTACAATCTTATGTTCACACTAAAATACATAAATATATCAAAGGTTTTTCACCTTCGATATAGAGAACTATCCATGACCTTCTATAGAGAAGCTGGCATTCTCCCCTAAAAGTGTGAGAAGCATCAACATTTTAGGGATGTCAAAGAGAGAGGAACAAATTTAAAAAAATATCATCATAAAGCACATAGATCTGAAAAGACGAACTCCTCCTCGAATAAACAACTCTCCCCCTTTAATTTTCGAGATAAGCATGAAAATATCTCTGAATGCTGAAAAGTTTTCAGACATTTTCACATATCTGAAAACTTTGACCATCTGAATGGTTTAGCGAGACTTGCAAAAACGAAGACATGCGAAGCTCTGAATGGGAACAATAACCTATGAAATATTAAAACTAAAACATCATATGCGAATCATATCAACAATGCGACGATCTTTGAGCAAACGTCTCAACTGAAGAGTAGTTGTCACAACATGGAAGTCATACTCACATATGAGAAGACATCATCGCATATGAGAAGTCTTGTTCGCAGAACATGAGCCATATTCACATAATACCAACCAGAACAAACTTCGCATACAAGGAACTCGTTACAATTGTTCGCAAATGTACAATATCCTTCAAGAAAAAAAAAACTAAAACACATTCTTTTTTAGTTTTCAGGGTTTTTCTGAGGATTCAAACAAAAAGACAAACAAAACAAAAACCTTTTTGAGTTTTCTGGGGTTTTCTAAGGCTTATAAGAACACAGAACAAAAACGAAAATCATTTGGTGTTTTTTTCTCAATGTTCTTGAGAATCAGACCAATAGAAAAGATAAGAAACAAAAATAAGATGGAGGAAATGTTCTTTGAGAAAGCTTCGATATCAAAATCGAACGTTTGAGATCATATTTGAAGGTTTGATATCATAGTCGAAGGTTTTGATATTAGAATCGAAGGTTTTTCAACAAAATTCATCTTCATTTTTAAACTAGCATTCTCTTTGACCTATACATCTTCCCAAACACTTCCAGATAGGTTCGATTTGCACTCTAATGTTGAAGAATAAACTTCGATATGCCAAACCTTTATGGAAGACTTCAATTTCACACAATCCAAAACAATGGTTATCAAAACATCAGAAACACTTTGTTAATGTGAAACCTTTGATTTTTAGCCAAGAAATCCGTTGAAAGTGCTTTTTCCATACATCATCGACATTAATCACAGATACAATGAAAACTTGAATAAAAAACAACTCTTCGACGGAGACAATGCATTCATAGCTGTTCACACTTCCCAAAATCAATTTACAACTCATAGACGATCTTCAACACACTTCTGCCGGACGCAGTATCCTAGACATGCAAACTGAATGAACAAATGTGCTTCCAGTTGTCAGAATTTGATGAGTACATGATCATACTTTCAACAACTTTACCTTTTACTGCAGAGGAGAGAAAGTAGCTTCAACTTTCTCATACACATTAAATGTCAATGCATCTTTTCTGAAACCAATCACTGCCGACCTCTTTCTAGCGTTTTGGTTGTCACTTTCATATCTCCTTTCTTGTTGGACTTATTTGAAAAACTAAAAGCCAGCCAACATAATTTCCTTAACTGCCAATAGTGTACGCATTTGTATTGTTGTAGATTTTTGTCATCAAATGGTACTTGTAGCTTTTCTATTAAGAGTTGTCACATTTAACTTTTCCAGACACATCACACTCATCAAAGTTTAAAGAGAAACACTCTCATAAAAGCTGTCGCACTCAAGAATTAATGTTGTTGAACGTGATTTCTAATCACAACAAGTGAACCATCGCTTTTAATGACCGATTAAATCCATCTCTCATACACAGTTAACAACAATGAAAACCCATTAATTGTTTGACTTGTTGTTGCTATCCCCATTTTGTAACAACCGGTTATTTCGGATCAATAAAAGTCAAACAAGTCAAACCAAAGTCAAACGAGTCAAACATAAGTGAAAATTTTAAAATTTCATAATGCATTATACCCCACTATAAGGGTTTACAGTTTTGAGAATCAAAATCACAAACCTTGGCCGAGAACACTCCTTGACCGAGAACACTTCTTGGACCGAGAACACCTAGGCCGAAATCCCTCCCATGACTGAGATCCCTTTGGACCGAAACCCCTAGACCGAAGACTAGTTTCTCGGTTGAAGCTTGGACCGAAATCACCTATGATTTCGGTGAGGATAAGCCGAAATCTCAATTTGGAAATGGTGGCACACTATCCAATATGATAAAATACACTTACCGATGCAAATGTCAAATCAGCATTACCATATATATATATATATATATATATATATATATATATATATATATATATATATATATATATATATATATATATATATATATATATATATATATATATTCAACCGAAATCATTCCTCCCATTCCTCATTTTCACTTCAAAGTTCCTTCACATTTGCTCTCAAAACTCATACGAACACCTTCAGATATTCATACAATCATCAAATCTTCATCAGTTTCTCAAAAACACCTTCAAGCTTTTCCCAGAAAGCTATTTTAAATAGTTGATTCCTAAGAGAGTTTGGTAAATTTTCCTAAATAATCTAGTGTTTTTATAAACACTTTCATATTAGTACAACTAATTCACACGTTAACGTATGATGAAAACTCGTAGGACACGAATACTTTCAAGTGTTTTAAATTGAAGATTATCACCGTCATTTCGTTATCCAGCAAAGAACCCACTCGAGGTGAGTTCATACGCCTACAGTTTTCACGATTTTTCTATGTTTTAGGGGGAGAATACAAGTAAAACATAGGAAAACTTGTGTTATTATACAAACCGTTACATTTATATTTTCACAAAATATATATATATATATATATATATATATATATATATATATATATATATATATATATATATATATATATACATATGGGTACAAATTTGATTACAATAAAACTTTAACCCTTTCGCAACATGTCGAGCAAAAAGGGTATAATTATATAAACATACATATATAATTATTTCATTGCATATTATTATCATGGTAAATTGATAATAGAATACAAAAGATTCATTATTTCAACGAAAGATTTTTATAAACTATGATAGGTATAGTTTATGAGACATACACATTATTTTACCATTTCAAGATACAATACCAAAAATAATTATTTAAAGGCATAATTATTTTATACCATGTAAATACTATAAAAGGATGATACATGCATTTACAAGAAAAGGAAAATTTCATCATACTACACGTAAACAGTCAATATGGCTTTGTGAGACACGTCTTCAAGTACTTACCTAAGTGCCAACAAAAGTCCTGAATTATAACCAGAATCTCTTGGAGGGAGAGCGAGACACTTGTGTATAGATCTATACGGGACTGACAATCCCGCACCTAAACTATTAGCTATAGTTGGACCGTAGGTCTGGGGTGAAAAATGTCGTTACATTTTGACACCTGAAGAACGTCGTATCATGCTAACCCGGTCATTAAGCATGGTTATAATAACTCACAAGGGGTATTAACAATACGTTTGGTTTACGAATACATACATGTCTTCAAATGGTTTTATTTATATAAAACTACATTACACTATTTTCCAGCACAATACAGTTTACATTTCTAGAAACATGCATTCAAATGGTTTTATAAAGATATAAAACTACATTATTCTACTTCAGAGTAGAACAATACTTATACATTATCAGTCTTAGGATATTTAAGACTACATTACATTTAAGAGAAAACATTGGATTTTCTGGAAGAACACACTATCATTTTCAAGGAGAAAAAACTATATCTTTCTCATACAAAATGGTTATGAACTCACCAACTTAATTGTTGACACTCTTTTTCAAAACCACTTGTATTCTCAGGGAATCCGTAGACAGGTACCCACCCAGGTTTTGTGAAGACGGAGCTTAGTATTCTTATGTCTTATATTTTTGTCGTATGTTTTTGGAGTTAAACAAACAATGATTCGAACTCAATGTAAATATTAAATTATCAATACAATGTTTGTAATGCTTTGATCTCTATTATTCAACTGTTATGATACTATTCATGATGTCATCCGCCCCCGGACGTTTCTGTCGTTTTATCGGTTCGGGGGTGTGACAGATTGGGGGCTAAAACACTCTGATTAAAAGTATACTTATAAAATATAAAGTATTTTTATAAAAGTATACGCACCTACATGCATACCAGAACAGTGTTGTAATAAGAACTATATAAAAGTATTTAGATAAGTTGGACGTTGCGGTTATGCCTAGAAAGTTATGTAATCATATATGGGATGAATATGGCCTGATCAACTATATTCATGCGTAATATGACTAACATGTGTTTGGGAATGATCATGAAGAACAACGAGTCTAAAACTTACCAATACCCCATATAAGGAAACTCTAGAACCAAACATAAATTTTAAAATACGATAGGAGTATTTTATGATACTACAAGACTACACAATTAGGCCAATTATTGTGTCGTTCATACCACTACTCTTATACAGCCGACATAAACAAGCCTATAGTTAAGATGTTCTAATTCAAAAACATCTTTAAACCTTATGGCAGAAAGATGCCACCACGTAAATCAATCAGGCTTGTCAACAACACAACACCAACTCCACCACCTCCACAAATGGACACTGTCATGTTCCAAGCTGTTGTAACAGCCGCTATGGCAGCCGCCATGGCGCAAATCAGCACAAATGGTGCCAGTGGTTCGGGAGGCGGTACCAACAATACCAACCAGGGAGACATCCAGGGACACCCGAGGGAATGTTCCTATAAAGACTTCACAAATGGCAAACCAAAGTCTTTTGATGGCACTGGAGGTGTCATTGCTCTAACAAGGTGGTTTGAGAAAACATAGCCAGTGTTTGAAATTTGCGCATGCCCAGAGGCTAGCATAGTCAAATTCGCAGCTTGTACATTCATGGATAGAGCCCTCTCCTGGTGGAACGGTTATGTCAAATCGCTGACTCTCCCAGTGGCCAACTCCATGAGCTTGGAAGATCTTAAAATTCTGATGCTAGTAGAATATTGCCCGAGGGGCGAGGTGCAAAAGCTAGAGCAAGAGCTCTGGAACCTTACAATGAAGGACTTCGACATTGCAGCGTACACTATTATGTCCCGGGATGGTCACCCTAGAGAGTAAAAAGGTTGAGTGATACATTTGGGGACTATCTCCTCAGATTCAAGGAAACATGATATCTACAAACCTACTTACTTTTGACAGTTCCAAGCGCCTGGCACAAACACTTATGGATCATGGAGTCCGCCAGGGCTTCATGACAGCCATTCCCGAACAAACCAAAGGAAGTGACATGGCAGGAATACGACTTTTTAGGTCGAGCACTACACTACATAGAAGCGATAGCGAAGCCAAGCCGTATAAAGGCGAGCAGCCCTTATAGCGATAGCAAACGGCCTACTTATAGCCCTTCCCAATTTCCAGTAGTAAACTTCCCAAGTTTAAGCTGGATAACCCCCTCTTTATTCTTCTCTTCATGTATGTGGGTTGCCTGCCCCGTCCCGAATAGACAAACAGGAACAAGTTGTAGAAGCGAGAGAGATTTGAGATTCCGTAAGTAACTCAGTACTAAGAAAGAAGGGCTTAGAAGAAGAAAATGAAATACGAACAACCGCGCTAGTTGTAATAGATCTAAGAAGAAGTTTTGGAACAAGAGGAAGGGCCAGCCGACAGAAGAGCCAACAAAAAGCAACAAATTGTGGCAGTTCATGCTGCTACTGTTCCTACCGCTCCAACACCTACCAAACAATATGTTGGAACCCTTCCAAAGTGTAACAAGTGTAATTTCCATCACACCGGGGCTTCTCGGGAAATGTACTGCAGCAATTGCAAAAAGAAGGGGCATACCGCCCGTTTCTGTAGGACGCCGACCCAACAAACCACCCAAGCTGCTAATGCCGAGGTGAGTCAAGCTTGCTACAGATGTGGTGAAACAGGACATTTCAAGAAGTATTGCCCAAAAGCAAGGAATATAAGAGGAGTGGGCAGAGTTCTAACAATGGGGCACGAGGAGGCCGTGAATGATCCTATCGTGGTTACCGGTACATTCCTCCTCAACAATTCATATGCATGCATACTTTTCGATAGTGGTGCGGAGAAAAGTTTCGTGAGCCATAAAATTGAACACTTACTTAAAAAAAATCCCCAATAACTAAAAGACACATTCACCGTAGAAATGGAAAATGGAAAGGTACAGAGAACTAACGATATATACATAGGATGTACCCTCACTCTAAACAACTATTCTTTCCAAATCGACCTAATGTCGGTCACAATAAAAATTTTTGGCGTTATCATTGGCATGGACTGGTTAAGCCCTCACCATGTCGATATCCTATGTTACGAAAAATCATTCGCCTTAATCTACCAAGTAGCGAAACCCTCGTCATCTACGACGACAAACCCGACACGAACCTCCAAATCATCTCATGCGTCAAGGCTCGAAAGTATCTTCGCAAGGAATACTACGCCTTCTTAGCTCACGTGGTAGATAAGAAACAAGATGTAAAAGACATCAAGGATATTCCCGAAGTTTGTAACTTCCCCGTTATATTTACCGAAGATCTTCCAGGAATACCACCCGAACGCCAAGTCGAGTTCAAAATCGACTTGATTCCCGGAGATATCCCCGTAGCCAAATCCCCATACCGCTTAGCTGTAACGCCCGTAGATCCGGGCTAGTCAATTTAGATCCGGGCTAGTCAATTTAGAAGGATTAATCTTAACTAAGTTATATTATATGTTACAAGGATTCCGTACATATAAAGAACGCCGAAATCTGAGTTATAACGAAGAAGTTATGACCTGTCGAAGTTTCGCGACAGAACCGGCACGACACAGCGCGACGTAAATAGTGAATTTACGTTAGAGCGATATTTGGCCTTAGCGATCTAAATGAAGGTCGTAGAATACGTTAAACCGAGAGCGTGCATAAAAAGAACGTCTAAATCTGACTTCGTATGAGGAAGTTATGATTTTTCGAAGTTTCAGCATTAGCAGTATGCAGCCCGAAGTTCGAATATGAGATCGAGTGATTTCTAGCCGAAATGATCTAAACGAGAATCGAAGATCTCATCGATTGTAGTCCAACGGTAAAAAGACAGACGAAAACGGACGTCAGACGAAGAAGTTATGGATTTATAACCGAGTTTTCCTATCCCGGCCTACTAAAAATAATATAATAAAAAAATCAAAATTAGCCGACGAAGTCTAAACGAGAGTTGTAGAGCATAATCTCACCTACGCGTGCATATAAAGAACGTCGAAAACGAAGTTTGTATGCGAAAGTTATGAATTTCTGAAGTTCGGGCGCGAAACCCCAAAACTGTCAGTGTTCACGACATGAAAACAGTGTTCACGACGTGAACTGACTTCTGACGCCTTCTGGAGCCTCCAGAGCAAGTGGACGAATGACGATTGTTGGATATAGTGTCTAAGTCCATAACTTTATTTGGTATGTACTTGACCCGACCCGGCATGGTCCATTTGGGTTGCATGGCATTGCAATACTTGGATAGACTAAATGAGAGAATAAGGCACTTATGATTATTAATATATTATAAGTTCTAATATATTGATAATAGTATTATTTAATTAGTATTGATCAAGTATTAATCTAGTATTAATTTGGTGATCAAAGTGAGACTAATTAAATATATATGGTTGATTATGACAATCATCAATTCTTTTATGGTGGATTAATGATCCATGGTTTATGGGTTTGGTTATAACCATATGGAGCTCCATGGATAGTTCATGGGAGTTACAAACCCATGGGTCATGAGAAATCAAGAGTCATGACAATTAAGGGCATTCATGTGTAAACCCTAATTGTGACAACACTATAAAAGGAACCCTATGGCTAGCAAAATCGTGACCTAGTGTTACTAGAGAGGGCATAACCGATTTTGAGTGCTAGAAGTATTCTCTCAAGTTATTCCAAGTCTTGTGGTGTTGTGTGAAGCATTTGAGGCACAACATTTGGGGTGCTAGGCTCACAAAGTCTTGAAGGAATCCAAGCAACAACAAGGTATGTATTTCTACTAGTTTTTATGTTTTATGTAATCCCCATACCATGCTAGTTAGGAAATAACCTTGAAAAAGAAATTTGCATGTATATAGAGAAAACATAGATTCAAGGTTATTAGGGTTGCATGTATACTTAGGAAGTGTTAGAATGCTTAAAAACCCATCAGTGGTATCAGAGCCTAGGATTGTTTTCTGTATACTTGATGCAAAACTGCTTAAAAATCGAAAATTCTGCACTCTGACGACTGGACTCGCCGAGTCCATGGGGAGGACTCGCCGAGTCCATGAACAAATTCATCCTACTCGACGAGTAGAATAATGCACTTGGCGAGTAGGAGCGTGCTGGGCAGTTTTTTCGAGTTTTGTTGCTGGAAATGGATTAAGATCATTATCCCAATCTGTTTTGGACTTGTAAAATCTGTTTTTCAAAATGATAATGATTATGTTAATCCATTTTACATGACTTTTATCAATTTTCAAGTATTGTATATGTTTATATGATTTTCTTGAAATTGCTTGACATGAATTTGTGTTCATATGAGTTTAGAAGATCATAGGAATTATGTGTAACCTCCATGTGTGTTTAATTCATGATCTTAATGGCAATGATGGTGTCCATAACTTGTCCTCAAGTTATGGATAACCAAAAGTCACTTCTTTAAATTGTGATTAAAGAACTAAAGAGGTTTCATAAAATGAAGAGTCTTCATTTTTATGAACCATTAAAACTCATAAGTTACAAATTGAAGAGACTTGGAATAGTTTCAAATCTTGCCCTCAAGTTTTGGAATTTGAAAAGTCTTACACTTTAATACTTTAATTCCAAATTAAACCTTAGATTTTTAAAAGGTTTAAAAATCAACACTTATACTATTATTATAATTTTATTATATAGATATGTATAAGAATATGCCATTCTTACCGTTAGTAGGCCTCATTCACGAAGCCGGTCTATAAGGGGGGTATAAGGTTGTTGCCTATAAAATGGTGACTTAATGGGTGTCCACTCTCACCCAGCGCTTCCTTGATCGGTGGAGGGTCGTTAGCCGAACGGGTAGGATACGACTTTAAATACTTGTTAAAAGTATAATGAATTATAAAGTAACTATACATTATAAATTCCCAATCTTAGTTACTTTAGGAAAATGTGAAATTGGTGCTAGCCCATAAAATTACACTGTGTACCTTACCAAGTCGTTAGTGGAGCGTGTGTGGTTAACCGGCACACTAACATGGACTAGTAAGAGTGGCAAAGGGTAACTTGACTTTATTATAGATCGGTGGAGCATGTGTGGTTAACCGGCACATCGATTAGGTAATATTGTTGAGGGTACCAAGTCAATTTGTATGGTTATTCACACCTTGTTTGTGATCCTCGGCATCCCAGTCACAAACTTGAGAGGGCAATCGAGATTCAAACATGCCATTGAAAAGTTCAATGTATCTCAAAAGATCTAGGAGTTTCAAAACCAATAAAACCTAATAATAAAATATTTCGTTCTTATGGTGGAAATTGGTAAATCGTCATTTACCTACCTTCAAATATTTTATAGTATGGATTACGGCATCCCTCTTCCAACTATAAATAGTTTGTTGGATCCTAGCCTTAATATTTCATTTGGGTGAATTATTAAGGATTCCTAATCTAATGAAACTTGTCTTTCTTTCCTTTCAGATGTCTTCCAACAATGCTTCTGGCTCAAACCCAACAGGCTCCTTTTCCCTTATGAACTTGTGTGGTAAGGTCATCATTGATGGATCCAATTTCAATGAGTGGATCAGAAACATTAGAATGATTACCCGCTATGAGGACAAAGAATATGTCCTCGATAGGGAGCTTAAGGTTGTGAGTGAAGCCACTGCTACTCCTGAAGAGTTTGCGGAGTTTGTTGCACATGAAAAGGATGCTACTAAAGTAGCATGCATCATGATGGCCACCATGACTCCTGAACTTCAAAAATCCTATGAAGATTTCTACCCCTGTGAGATGCACCTGGATCTGATGGAAAGGTACCATCAGAGCGCGCGTCAGGAGAGGTATGAAATCATCTCCTCCATGATAACCGCAAGGATGAAGGATGGTGAACCCATCACCGGTCACTTGCAGAAGATGCAAAGGTTCGTTGACCGGTTGCTGAAGCTAAATGTTGACTTTCCTGAGGAAATGGCGATTGACATCATTCTCCATTCCTTACCTCCAAGTTATGATCAGTTTCGTATGACTTATCATATGAACAAGGAGGAAGTCACACTTAGCAAACTTCAAGGACTCTTAAGGACAGCTAAAAATGGCCTTAAGGGTAAAGCGGTTGCTACTTCTACTCCTTCAACAGCCCCTGTTCTGGCTATTGGGCAGGGAAAGGGTAAGAAGAGGAAAAACCCTTCGAAGGGTACCAAGGGTAAGACTCTTGATGGTTCCTCTTCAAGTGGGACAAAGAAAGGTCCCATTACTCCTTCTTCAAACCCAAAGGAAGCACAGTGCTTCTATTGCCAGGATAAGGGACACTTCAAGCGAAGCTGCCCTAAATATCTGCAAGATGTAAAGGATGGGAAGGTTAAACCCACCCATGCAGGTATTTACACAATATTGTCTAATAACTCATCTAATGCTAATTCTTGGGTGCTTGATACAGGTTGTGGTATTCACATTTGTACTGATTTGCAGGCACTAAGAAGAAGTGAGAAAGTGGAGCACGGGAAGATAAACTTAGTCATGGGCAACAGGAAAGCATCACCTGTTACCAAGATAGGAGTTTATTCTTTATTGCTTAATAATGGGTTAATGTTAGATTTGAATAAGTGTTGTTACTCGCCCGAAATGGCGAGAAATATTATTTCTTTTCATGGCTTGTACAAACAAGGTTTTTCATTTTCATTTGATAATAAAAATGGTGCTATTAATGTTTATTACAATGATGTATTTTACTTTAAAGCATTACCTTGTGATGGTGTATATGAAGATGTGAATGTTGTAGACAATCTAGGAAATAATGTGTTGTATATTGATTCTTCAGATAGCTTGGATAAAGCATCCTTGTGGCATTGTCGTCTTGGACATGTTAACAAGAAGCGCATAGGCCAACTCCAAAAGGCTGGAGTCTTGGAATCATTTGACCTCAAGTCAGATGATAGTTGCGAGTCTTGTTTGCTTGGAAAAATGACAAAGTCACCCTTCATAGGTACTTGTGATAGGGGTGAAGGTTTGTTGGACCTTGTACACACGGATGTGTGTGGGCCCTTCAGAGTTGCTACAAGGGATGCTAATCGCTATTATGTGACTTTTACTGATGATTACAGTAGATATGGATATATTTACTTAATCAAGCATAAGTCAGAAACCTTTGAAAAGTTCAAAGAGTTTAAGCAGGAAGTGGAGAATCAATTGGGCAGGAACATCAAGATGCTCCGATCCGATCGGGGAGGAGAGTATCTTAGCATTGAGTTCCTTGACTATCTTAAGGAATGTGGGATTGTCTCACAATTGACACCTCCCAGAACACCACAGTTAAATGGTGTAGCTGAGAGGCGCAATCGAACCTTGTTGGATATGGTTCGTTCCATGATGAGTCGAGCTTCGTTACCAATCTCTTTCTGGGGGTATGCCTTAGAGACTGCCGCCCATATCCTTAATCTAGTCCCTACTAAAAAGGTTGCCAAAACACCTCACGAGATGTGGACTGGGAAAGTTCCCAATTTGTACCACATCAAGATTTGGGGTTGTGAAGCTTTCGTGAGGCGTGAGACTCATGATAAGCTTGAACCTCAAAGTGAGAGGTGTATTTTCATCGGCTACCCACAGAGATCCTTTGGTTACCTCTTCTACAGACCCAGTGATAATGTGGTCTTTGTAGCAAGAAGAGAAGTCTTTCGTGAGAGAGAATTCATAAGCCAAGGGGACAGTGGGAGGCAAATTGACCTTGAAGAGCTTCAAGAGTCAAGTGGTGAAGGAACCTCAAATGCTATCGACCAACCTAAGGAGGAAACTCCTGTTGATCTGATAGATGAGTCTGTACCTCCAAGACGTTCCACTAGGGTGAGGAACACACCTGATTTTTATTATGGTTATCACATCACCACTGAAGGTGATACATTTATTAGTGATAGTACACTAATAGATTTGGATGAACCTAATAACTACAGGGAAGCCATGGCAGGCCCTGAGTCAGCTAAATGGAAGGAGGCTATGGACAACGAGATTCAGTCCATGTATGACAATCAAGTTTGGAACTTGGTTGACAATGTACCAGGTCGTAAGACAGTTGGGTGCAAATGGATCTTCAAGAAGAAGACCGACATGGATGGGAAGGTACATACTTACAAAGCGCGACTGGTTGCGAAGGGCTTTACTCAAACTCCGGGAGTTGACTATGATGAGACCTTCTCACCAGTAGCTAAGATTAAGTCTATTAGAGTATTGTTAGCCATAGCTACATTTCATGATTATGAAATATGGCAAATGGATGTCAAAACCGCTTTCCTTAATGGAAAGTTGGCTGAGGATGTTTACATGGCTCAACCAGAGGGTTTTGTCGATACAAGATACCCTAATAGAGTGTGTAAGCTTGATAAATCTATTTATGGATTGAAACAAGCATCTCGCAGATGGAATCTTTGCTTTGATGAGAAAGTCAAAGAGTTTGGCTTTTCTAGGAGTGAGGATGAGTCTTGTGTGTATGTCAGGGCTAGTGGGAGCATAGTTAGCTTCTTGGTGTTGTATGTGGATGACATACTTCTCATAGGAAACGACGTCCCAACCTTGCAGGAGGTTAAGTCCTGGCTTGGGAAGTGTTTCGCTATGAAGGACCTTGGAGAAGCTGCCTATATCCTAGGGATAAGGATATTGAGAGATAGGAGTAAGAGACTAATTGGACTTAGTCAAAGTACTTACTTGGATAAAGTGCTGAAAAGGTTCAGCATGCAAGAATCCAAGAAAGGAGAATTACCAATCCAGAGTAATGCCAAGCTGAGTAAGACTCAGAGTCCGAGTACAGAGGCTGAGATAGCTGAGAGTCATATACCATATGCTTCCGCTGTGGGCTCGATCATGTATGCTATGACTTGTACTCGCCCTGATGTGGCCTTTGCTTTGAGCATGGTCAGTAGATATCAAGGGAACCCTGGCAAGGCACACTGGACAGCCGTAAAGAACATTCTCAAGTATCTGCGGAGGACTAAGGATTGGGTCCTTACCCTCGGAGGCAGTGATGACTTGAGAGTGGAAGGATATAGCGATGCTAGCTTCCAGACTGATAGGGATAATTTCCGCTCTCAGTCAGGCTGGGTCTTTATCCTAAATGGAGGGGCAATTACTTGGAAAAGTTCCAAGCAGGAGACAGTAGCTGATTCTACTTGTGAATCAGAGTACATAGCAGCAAGTGAAGCAGCTAAGGAGGCAATATGGCTAAAGAACTTCATCGGACACCTTGGAGTTGTACCAGCTATAAAGGAGCCAATGAAAATTTTCTGTGACAATGAAAGTGCGGTTGCTTTGGCTAAGGAACCAAGAGATCACGGGAGATCTCGGCACATTGACAGAAAATACCATTTCATCAGACATCGAATAGAAGAAGGACTCCTCGTTGCTAAGAGGGTATCATCAGATGAGAACCCGACAGATCCCCTCACGAAGGGACTGAGCAGGGTTAAGCATTTACAGCATGCAAGGCGCATTGGGCTGAAGGATGATATTAGTTTCAATAATTAGATTCCTGAAACTTGTAAAATGTAATTGACATTTGATGATAAATAAAAGTTGTTATTTATTTATGAGTAAGGTGTTACTATCTTGTGTTGATTGTTTACTATGTTTCAATTTTGCATGTTTTTACTTCCAGAATAATTATGTTATTATTCAAACCATCCACAGTCAGTCAAACTTTGGAAGTAAGTATTGATTTAAGACTGTCATGAATTTGGCTTGTATGATTTGTCTAAAAGTGTTTTGGACAATGCAATGGTTGCTACAACATTCATGAGTACTCATAAGGGCTGAGTATTGGATCCAACCCACGCTCACTTGCATCACTTCATGGAATTTATCTCGAGTGATCGTGAGACAGTAATATCATATAAATCTTCAAACCTAGAGATATGAGTTGTTGACTATGAGTTGGTTATTCATTGATTGTACGAAAACGCATTGGTAACTCGATGTTATAAAACGTGCCTTTGTGAGTAATTCAACAAGTAGTTAGTACAAGCATATCAGTCGAAGTTTATCTGTTCCTTCTAGAAATAGAAGCGATATCTGGGCCCCTCGATGATTTGGTTTTGACCTATGTACCGGGCCCGGTCAGAACCTAATTGATGTGTTCAATTTAGTTCTATGTCGAAACAAATCAGAGATCGAGAAACAAATGCTGGACAATAAGTAAGACCATGTTCCATGTGTTTGTCCGGCTGATATTATGAGAACAGAGGATTATATGATCACTTATCTTAAATGGCGTATCATCATCATCTCAGTTCCGAGAGACTTTGAAAGAGCTACGATTGCTAGTCGGATTTTGAAGTCATATTTGCAAATATAGTTATTAGACTTATCCAAGTGGGAGACTGTTGGATATAGTGTCTAAGTCCATAACTTTATTTGGTATGTACTTGACCCGACCCGGCATGGTCCATTTGGGTTGCATGGCATTGCAATACTTGGATAGACTAAATGAGAGAATAAGGCACTTATGATTATTAATATATTATAAGTTCTAATATATTGATAATAGTATTATTTAATTAGTATTAATCAAGTATTAATCTAGTATTAATTTGGTGATCAAAGTGAGACTAATTAAATGTATAGGGTTGATTATGACAATCATCAATTCTTTTATGGTGGATTAATGATCCATGGTTTATGGGTTTGGTTATAACCATATGGAGCTCCATGGATAGTTCATGGGAGTTACAAACCCATGGGTCATGAGAAATAAAGAGTCATGACAATTAAGGGCATTCATGTGTAAACCCTAAATGTGACAACACTATAAAAGGAAACCTATGGCTAGCAAAATCGTGACCTAGTGTTACTAGAGAGGGCATAACCGATTTTGAGTGCTAGAAGTATTTTCTCAAGTTATTCCAAGTCTTGTGGTGTTGTGTGAAGCATTTGAGGCACAACATTTGGGGTGCTAGGCTCACAAAGTCTTGAAGGAATCCAAGCAACAACAAGGTATGTATTTCTACTAGTTTTTATGTTTTATGTAATCCCCATACCATGCTAGTTAGGAAATAAACTTGAAAAAGAAATTTGCATGTATATAGAGAAAACATAGATTCAAGGTTATTAGGGTTGCATGTACACTTAGGAAGTGTTAGAATGCTTAAAAACCCATCAAAGATAACGTATGGAATCATTATACAAGTCCTATTTCGTTGATGATTCCAGGACGTAATCATCGTAAGGGGGAGATAATTGTAACGCCCGTAGATCCGGGCTAGTCAATTTAGAGACGATAAGCATCAAAAATGACTTTTTGATGGAAGATTATTTAGAAGGATTAATCTTAATTAAGTTATAGCATATGTTACAAGGATTCCGTACATATAAAGAACGCCGAAATCCGCGTTATAACGAAGAAGTTATGACCTATCGAAGTTTCGCGACAGAACCGGCACGACACAGCGCGACGCAAATAGTGAATTTACGTTAGATCGATATTTGGCCTTAGCGATCTAAATGAAGGTCGTAGAATACGTTAAACCAAGAGCGTGCATAAAAAGAACGTCTAAATCTGACTTCGTATGAGGAAGTTATGATTTTTCGAAGTTTCAGCATTAGCAGTATGCAGCCCGAAGTTCGATTATGAGATCGAGTGATTTCTAGCCGAAACGATCTAAACAAGAATCGAAGATCTCATCGATTGTAGTCCAACGGTAAAAAGACAGACGAAAACGGACGTCAGACGAAGAAGTTATGGATTTCTAACGGAGTTTTCCTGTACCGGCCTACTAAAAATAATATAATAAAAATATAATAAAAAAATCAAAATTAGCCGATGAAGTCTAAACTATAGTTGTAGAGCATAATCTCACCTACGCGTGCATATAAAGAACGTCGAAAACGGAGTTCGTATGCGAAAGTTATGAATTTCTGAAGTTTGGGCGCGAAACCCCAAAACTGTCAGTGTTCACGACATGAAAACAGTGTTCACGACGTGAACTGACTTCTGACGCCTTCTGGAGCCTCCAGAGCAAGTGGACGAATGACGAACGCAGTGACCTACTGTGCTCACGACGTGAGCACTTAAAACTCACGACGTGAGTGCAGAAATTTCACCCTATAAATAAAAATCAAGGGTCAGCCGATTTTGGTTGCTCCGTCTCTTCTCTCTCACTCTCGATACTCTCTCTAAGCCCTATTTTAACCCCCCAAAGCCCCGATATCATCCCGAGACCCGAAGCGAGTCCCGAAGCCCCGAAGATCCCGAGGAGAAAGGAGTTCCCGAGCCGAAGCTCTGCCTGCGAGAAGCCAGGTATTTGGGGATATTCCGGTTTCACCGAAGAATACTATTTGAAGAGCCGTAGTGCTGTCCGATCATCTTCTGATCAAGTGAGTGTATAGTCCCTTTCACAAACACGATTTTAATACAAGTATTGTTTGAATGTATTAAGTATATGTTTTGTGTAAGTGTGTAGTTACTTTCTTTTAACACATAAATATTAAGTATTTGCTATGAAATACGTGCTATGTGTTTATATATTGTTGATTATTTGAGATGGGTGTGGAATGGATGTTTTATATAGGTTTTAAATGAGTTAAAGTGTATATGTATTTTATATCTACAAATATGTTGGGTAGAACATGGGTAGACGAAATAGTTGGTGTGTGATGAAGGATGAGTTTGAGGATGAGACGAAAGATAAACCTCGGTAGCTATGGATTTAGTACTGTAAAGATAAACCTCGGTAGCTATGGATTTTGTATTGTATAGATGAACCTTGGTAGCTATGGATTTAGTATTGTATAGATGAACCTTGGTAGCTATGGATTTAGTACCGTATAGACGAACCTTGGTAGCTATGGATTTAGTATCGTATAGACGAACGCTGGTAGCTATGGACTTAGTACCTGTTAGATAAACGTTGGTAGCTATGGACTTAGTACCTACACTGGTAGCTATGGATTTAGTACCCGATGAATGAATCATAGCAGCTATGGAATTAGTGCTTTACGAAAGAACCTTGCCAGCTATTGTCTTAGTGCCTAATAAAGAATCCTGGCAGCTATTGTCTTAGTGCCTAATACGGAATGAAAGAATAGATGACTCTTAGGGTAAAACCTTAAGAAATAATGAAGATAATGGGGATGGGTAATTGGGTTGATTGTTTGATGATTAAATATAATAATTATATTATTGTGGGTTGAAAACCCTATATGCTCACCAGGCTCCCAAGCCTGACCCACTCAGTTTTCTTTGTATCACAGGTATCGATGCGAAGACCCATTTCACTGAGAGATTAAAAGATATGTAAATCACTAGTGTAAATGAATATATGATATGTTTATGCTTATGTGTCTGTATCGGAACATGACATCCCGAGGTTTTATTATTAAATAAAAATACATTCTCTTTGAGAAATGTTTTGATAAGTTATTATCATATCTTGTTTTGGGAACAAATTCCGCAACCGTTTTCTTTAAACGGTCACTCTGATTTATAAAACAAAGCATAAACAAATCGGTCTTTTCTGGCCGTGAAATTGGGGATGTCACAGTTGGTATCAGAGCATTAGTTTAAGCGAACTAGGAATTTGTAGGATTTCTAGACTTAAACTTAGAATGCTAAGCGATGATTGTGAGATGAGTGTCTACCATATTTTAAGACACGAGCACTAGTATATTTTAGGAAAGATGCCTAAAATGCTTTTATGTGCTAAATGTTATATGTTTGCCATATATGATATTAATTGTTCGGATCTATGGTCTGTTGCCGACCGGGTCTGGAAACCTTATGTGTTTAGGATTCTAAGCGTATGACTACGATATTAGAACTAGCATGTAAACGTTTCGGGGTGATAAGGAGATTTATACGTCTATCATAAATAAAGCTTTATTATCTTAAATTCTCGCCCGGTACACCGAACGTCTGCTTGGGTGTACAAAACGTTATGGTGGAGACTCGTAGAGAATTGAGTAAATGGAGGAAATGAAAGGCTTATGATAGTGAATGACACCTATCGGAAGATTTCGTAAGAGTGGTATCTTGCCTTTAGAATATGGATGATAAAATAACGAAACGTTTAGAGGAGTACGGTACGTCTGAAGTACACCTTCGATTGGCAGGATGATGGAACGATTGGCGTAATTCTTGAAGTTGTCCCATCGTCTGGAATTTCCATCACCAATCGAGTTGAAGTAGAATTGATGATTGAAGATACGCATGGAAGAAGTCTTAGTAGAGTCTAGGAAAACTTTTCTGATTAATTGGACACATTCGTATGTGTTAAATTGTTTTGTGATTTTAGGACTTGGGGACTGCGAGACAATACTTGGGACGAGTATGAGTAGGTGTGAATAGTAGTAGAGATCTATACTACTGGAAGCACAGGACTCACGCTTGGATCAGGGAAAGTCACAAGGTTACCAAGAAGCTAGTGATTGGTCTCGTTTTATTCAAGTATGTCGTTACCATTGTTTCGATAGTGACTAAGAAGATGATTGATATTCTGACCCTAGCGGTCATATCAAATTGAGTCCGACTATGATGAGTTTGTTACGTGGTTCATAGAACCAAGTTCGAGGTAGCATCTGACTCAAGTCAGAAGATTGAAATCAATGCGATCGATAGCATCGCGCTCGTTGTTAAGGAAGCTTGTAGCTAGAAATGATACATGTAAAAATGTGATTATATCACATTAGAATATGAAGGAAGGCATATTCCATTCTGGAATTTGACTCTAAGAGACTTGAGTCTAAGCGTTACGATGAGAGGTCATTAGAACACGACCCATCGGTCTGTTACAATAGATAAAGGAAAGTACTTATTATAAGAAGAAGAAGGAGTCCTCAATAAGGATTTATTTTGTAACTTGTAGGTTACGATTGAAAGTCCAACATAGTACGAAGAGCAGATGCAAGATTGAGCACTACCTGCTATCGAGAAGTCCAAGAGTTAGATACTCTTTCGAGGAAACATAGAACTTACAGTTATTACCTAGGATGAAAAGATAACGTATGGAATCATTATACAAGTCCTATTTCGTTGATGATTCCAGGACGTAATCATCGTAAGGGGGAGATAATTGTAACGCCCGTAGATCCGGGCTAGTCAATTTAGAGACGATAAGCATCAAAAATGACTTTTTGATGGAAGATTATTTAGAAGGATTAATCTTAATTAAGTTATAGCATATGTTACAAGGATTCCGTACATATAAAGAACGCCGAAATCCGCGTTATAACGAAGAAGTTATGACCTATCGAAGTTTCGCGACAGAACCGGCACGACACAGCGCGACGTAAATAGTGAATTTACGTTAGATCGATATTTGGCCTTAGCGATCTAAATGAAGGTCGTAGAATACGTTAAACCAAGAGCGTGCATAAAAAGAACGTCTAAATCTGACTTCGTATGAGGAAGTTATGATTTTTCGAAGTTTCAGCATTAGCAGTATGCAGCCCGAAGTTCGATTATGAGATCGAGTGATTTCTAGCCGAAACGATCTAAACGAGAATCGAAGATCTCATCGATTGTAGTCCAACGGTAAAAAGACAGACGAAAACGGACGTCAGACGAAAAGTTATGGATTTCTAACGGAGTTTTCCTATACCGGCCTACTAAAAATAATATAATAAAAATATAATAAAAAAATCAAAATTAGCCGACGAAGTCTAAACTATAGTTGTAGAGCATAATCTCACCTACGCGTGCATATAAAGAACGTCGGAAACGGAGTTCGTATGCGAAAGTTATGAATTTCTGAAGTTTGGGCGCGAAACCCCAAAACTGTCAGTGTTCACGACATGAAAATAGTGTTCACGACGTGAACTGACTTCTGACGCCTTCTGGAGCCTCCAGAGCAAGTGGACGAATGACGAACGCAGTGACCTACTGTGCTCACGACGTGAGCACTTAAAACTCACGACGTGAGTGCAGAAATTTCACCCTATAAATAAAAATCAAGGGTCAGCCGATTTTGGTTGCTCCGTCTCTTCTCTTTCACCCCCGATACTCTCTCTAAGCCCTATTTTAACCCCCCAAAGCCCCGATATCATCCCGAGACCCGAAGCGAGTCCCGAAGCCCCGAAGATCCCGAGGAGAAAGGAGTTTCCGAGCCGAAGCTCTGCCTGCGAGAAGCCATGTATTTGGGGATATTCCGGTTTCACCGAAGAATACTATTTGAAGAGCCGTAGTGCTGTCCGATCATCTTCTGATCAAGTGAGTGTATAGTCCCTTTCATAAACATGATTTTAATACAAGTATTGTTTGAATGTATTAATTATATGTTTTGTATGAGTGTGTAGTTACTTTCTTCTAACACATAAATATTAAGTATTTGCTATGAAATACGTGCTATGTGTTTATATATTGTTGATTATTTGAGATGGGTGTGGAATGGATGTTTTATATAGGTTTTAAATGAGTTAAAGTGTATATGTATTTTATATCTACAAATATGTTGGGTAGAACATGGGTAGACGAAATAGTTGGTGTGTGATGAAGGATGAGTTTGAGGATGAGACGAAAGATAAACCTCGGTAGCTATGGATTTAGTACTGTAAAGATAAACCTCGGTAGCTATGGATTTTGTACTGTATAGATGAACCTTGGTAGCTATGGATTTAGTACTGTATAGATGAACCTTGGTAGCTATGGATTTAGTACCGTATAGACGAACCTTGGTAGCTATGGATTTAGTACCGTATAGACGAACGCTGGTAGCTATGGACTTAGTACCTGTTAGATAAACGTTGGTAGCTATGGACTTAGTACCTACACTGGTAGCTATGGATTTAGTACCCGATGAATGAATCATAGCAGCTATGGAATTAGTGCTTTACGAAAGAACCTTGCCAGCTATTGTCTTAGTGCCTAATAAAGAATCCTGGCAGCTATTGTCTTAGTGCCTAATACGGAATGAAAGAATAGATGACTCTTAGGGTAAAACCTTAAGAAATAAAGAAGATAATGGGGATGGGTAATTAGGTTGATTGTTTGATGATTAAATATAATAATTATATTATTGTGGGTTGAAAACCCTATATGCTCACCAGGCTCCCAAGCCTGACCCACTCAGTTTTCTTTGTATCACAGGTATCGATGCGAAGACCCATTTCACTGAGAGATTAAAAGATATGTAAATCACTAGTGTAAATGAATATATGATATGTTTATGCTTATGTGTCTGTATCGGAACATGACATCCCGATGTTTTATTATTAAATAAAAATACATTCTCTTTGAGAAATGTTTTGATAAGTTATTATCATATCTTGTTTTGGGAACAAATTCTGCAACCGTTTTCTTTAAACGGTCACTCTGATTTATAAAACAAAGCATAAACAAATCGGTCTTTTCTGGCCGTGAAATTGGGGATGTCACAGTTGGTATCAGAGCATTAGTTTAAGCGAACTAGGAATTTGTAGGATTTCTAGACTTAAACTTACAATGCTAAGCGATGATTGTGAGATGAGTGTCTACCATATTTTAAGACACGAGCACTAGTATATTTTAGGAAAGATGCCTAAAATGCTTTTATGTGCTAAATGTTATATGTTTGCCATATATGATATTAATTGTTCGGATCTATGGTCTGTTGCCAACCGGGTCTGGAAACCTTATGTGTTTAGGATTCTAAGCGTATGACTACGATATTAGAACTAGCATGTAAACATTTCGGGGTGATAAGGAGATTTATACGTCTATCATAAATAAAGCTTTATTATCTTAAATTCTCGCCCGGTACACCGAACGTCTGCTTGGGTGTACAAAACGTTATGGTGGAGACTCGTAGAGAATTGAGTAAATGGAGGAAATGAAAGGCTTATGATAGTGAATGACACCTATCGGAAGATTTCGTAAGAGTGGTATCTTGCCTTTAGAATATGGATGATAAAATAACGAAACGTTTAGAGGAGTACGGTACGTCTGAAGTACACCTTCGATTGGCAGGATGATGGAACGATTGGCGTAATTCTTGAAGTTGTCCCATCGTCTGGAATTTCCATCACCAATCGAGTTGAAGTAGAATTGATGATTGAAGATACGCATGGAAGAAGTCCTAGTAGAGTCTAGGAAAATTTTTCTGATTAATTGGACACATTCGTATGTGTTAAATTGTTTTGTGATTTTAGGACTTGGGGACTGCGAGACAATACTTGGGACGAGTATGAGTAGGTGTGAATAGTAGTAGAGATCTATACTACTGGAAGCACAGGACTCACGCTTGGATCAGGGAAAGTCACAAGGTTACCAAGAAGCTAGTGATTGGTCTCGTTTTATTCAAGTATGTCGTTACCATTGTTTCGGTAGTGACTAAGAAGATGATTGATATTCTGACCCTAGCGGTCATATCAAATTGAGTCCGACTATGATGAGTTTGTTACGTGGTTCATAGAACCAAGTTCGAGGTAGCATCTGACTCAAGTCAGAAGATTGAAATCAATGCGATCGATAGCATCGCGCTCATTGTTAAGGAAGCTTGTAGCCAGAAATGCTACATGTAAAAATGTGATTATATCACATTAGAATATGAAGGAAGACATATTCCATTTTGGAATTTGACTCTAAGAGACTTGAGTCTAAGCGTTACGATGAGAGGTCATTAGAACACGACCCATCGGTCTGTTACAATAGATAAAGGAAAGTACTTATTATAAGAAGAAGAAGGAGTCCTCAATAAGGATTTATTTTGTAACTTGTAGGTTACGATTGAAAGTCCAACATAGTACGAAGAGCAGATGCAGGATTGAGCACTACCTGCTATCGAGAAGTCCAAGAGTTAGATACTCTTTCGAGGAAACATAGAACTTACAGTTATTACCTAGGATGAAAAGATAACGTATGGAATCATTATACAAGTCCTATTTCGTTGATGATTCCAGGACGTAATCATCGTAAGGGGGAGATAATTGTAACGCCCGTAGATCCGGGCTAGTCAATTTAGAGACGATAAGCATCAAAAATGACTTTTTGATGGAAGATTATTTAGAAGGATTAATCTTAATTAAGTTATAGCATATGTTACAAGGATTCCGTACATATAAAGAACGCCGAAATCCGCGTTATAACGAAGAAGTTATGACCTATCGAAGTTTCGCGACAGAACCGGCACGACACAACGCGACGTAAATAGTGAATTTACGTTAGATCGATATTTGGCCTTAGCGATCTAAATGAAGGTCGTAGAATACGTTAAACCAAGAGCGTGCATAAAAAGAACGTCTAAATCTGACTTCGTATGAGGAAGTTATGATTTTTCGAAGTTTCAGCATTAGCAGTATGCAGCCCGAAGTTCGATTATGAGATCGAGTGATTTCTAGCCGAAACGATCTAAACGAGAATCGAAGATCTCATCGATTGTAGTCCAACGGTAAAAAGACCGACGAAAACGGACGTCAGACGAAGAAGTTATGGATTTCTAACGGAGTTTTCCTGTACCGGCCTACTAAAAATAATATAATAAAAATATAATAAAAAAATCAAAATTAGCCGACGAAGTCTAAACTATAGTTGTAGAGCATAATCTCACCTACGCGCGCATATAAAGAACGTCGGAAACGGAGTTCGTATGCGAAAGTTATGAATTTCTGAAGTTTGGGCGCGAAACCCCAAAACTGTCAGTGTTGACGACATGAAAACAGTGTTCACGACGTGAACTGACTTCTGACGCCTTCTGGAGCCTCCAGAGCAAGTGGACGAATGACGAACGCAGTGACCTACTGTGCTCACGACGTGAGCACTTAAAACTCACGACGTGAGTGCAGAAATTTCACCCTATAAATAAAAATCAAGGGTCAGCCGATTTTGGTTGCTCCGTCTCTTCTCTCTCACTCCCGATACTCTCTCTAAGCCCTATTTTAACCCCCCAAAGCCCCGATATCATCCCGAGACCCGAAGCGAGTCCCGAAGCCCCGAAGATCCCGAGGAGAAAGGAGTTTCCGAGCCGAAGCTCTGCCTGCGAGAAGCCATGTATTTGGGGATATTCCGGTTTCACCGAAGAATACTATTTGAAGAGCCGTAGTGCTGTCCGATCATCTTCTGATCAAGTGAGTGTATAGTCCCTTTCATAAACATGATTTTAATACAAGTATTGTTTGAATGTATTAATTATATGTTTTGTATGAGTGTGTAGTTACTTTCTTCTAACACATAAATATTAAGTATTTGCTATGAAATACGTGCTATGTGTTTATATATTGTTGATTATTTGAGATGGGTGTGGAATGGATGTTTTATATAGGTTTTAAATGAGTTAAAGTGTATATGTATTTTATATCTACAAATATGTTGGGTAGAACATGGATAGACGAAATAGTTGGTGTGTGATGAAGGATGAGTTTGAGGATGAGACGAAAGATAAACCTCGGTAGCTATGGATTTAGTACTGTAAAGATAAACCTCGGTAGCTATGGATTTTGTACTGTATAGATGAACCTTGGTAGCTATGGATTTAGTACTGTATAGATGAACCTTGGTAGCTATGGATTTAGTACCGTATAGACGAACCTTGGTAGCTATGGATTTAGTACCGTATAGACGAACGCTGGTAGCTATGGACTTAGTACCTGTTAGATAAACGTTGGTAGCTATGGACTTAGTACCTACACTGGTAGCTATAGATTTAGTACCCGATGAATGAATCATAGCAGCTATGGAATTAGTGCTTTACGAAAGAACCTTGCCAGCTATTGTCTTAGTGCCTAATAAAGAATCCTGGCAGCTATTGTCTTAGTGCCTAATACGGAATGAAAGAATAGATGACTCTTAGGGTAAAACCTTAAGAAATAAAGAAGATAATGGGGATGAGTAATTGGGTTGATTGTTTGATGATTAAATATAATAATTATATTATTGTGGGTTGAAAACCCTATATGCTCACCAGGCTCCCAAGCCTGACCCACTCAGTTTTCTTTGTATCACAGGTATCGATGCGAAGACCCATTTCACTGAGAGATTAAAAGATATGTAAATCACTAGTGTAAATGAATATATGATATGTTTATGCTTATGTGTCTGTATCGGAACATGACATCCCGAGGTTTTATTATTAAATAAAAATACATTCTCTTTGAGAAATGTTTTGATAAGTTATTATCATATCTTGTTTTGGGAACAAATTCCGCAACCGTTTTCTTTAAACGGTCACTCTGATTTATAAAACAAAGCATAAACAAATCGGTCTTTTCTGGCCGTGAAATTGGGGATGTCACAGTTGGTATCAGAGCATTAGTTTAAGCGAACTAGGAATTTGTAGGATTTCTAGACTTAAACTTAGAATGCTAAGAGATGATTGTGAGATGAGTGTCTACCATATTTTAAGACACGAGCACTAGTATATTTTAGGAAAGATGCCTAAAATGCTTTTATGTGCTAAATGTTATATGTTTGCCATATATGATATTAATTGTTCGGATCTATGGTCTGTTGCCAACCGGGTCTGGAAACCTTATGTGTTTAGGATTCTAAGCGTATGACTACGATATTAGAACTAGCATGTAAACGTTTCGGGGTGATAAGGAGATTTATACGTCTATCATAAATAAAGCTTTATTATCTTAAATTCTCGCCCGGTACACCGAACGTCTGCTTGGGTGTACAAAACGTTATGGTGGAGACTCATAGAGAATTGAGTAAATGGAGGAAATGAAAGGCTTATGATAGTGAATGACACCTATCGGAAGATTTCGTAAGAGTGGTATCTTGCCTTTAGAATATGGATGATAAAATAACGAAACGTTTAGAGGAGTACGGTACGTCTGAAGTACACCTTCGATTGGCAGGATGATGGAACGATTGGCGTAATTCTTGAAGTTGTCCCATCGTCTGGAATTTCCATCACCAATCGAGTTGAAGTAGAATTGATGATTGAAGATACGCATGGAAGAAGTCTTAGTAGAGTCTAGGAAAATTTTTCTGATTAATTGGACACATTCGTATGTGTTAAATTGTTTTGTGATTTTAGGACTTGGGGACTGCGAGACAATACTTGGGACGAGTATGAGTAGGTGTGAATAGTAGTAGAGATCTATACTACTGGAAGCACAGGACTCACGCTTGGATCAGGGAAAGTCACAAGGTTACCAAGAAGCTAGTGATTGGTCTCGTTTTATTCAAGTATGTCGTTACCATTGTTTCGGTAGTGACTAAGAAGATGATTGATATTCTGACCCTAGCGGTAATATCAAATTGAGTCCGACTATGATGAGTTTGTTACGTGATTCATAGAACCAAGTTCGAGGTAGCATCTGACTCAAGTCAGAAGATTGAAATCAATGCGATCGATAGCATCGCGCTCGTTGTTAAGGAAGCTTGTAGCTAGAAATGCTACATGTAAAAATGTGATTATATCACATTAGAATATGAAGGAAGGCATATTCCATTCTGGAATTTGACTCTAAGAGACTTGAGTCTAAGCGTTACGATGAGAGGTCATTAGAACACGACCCATCGGTCTGTTACAATAGATAAAGGAAAATACTTATTATAAGAAGAAGAAGGAGTCCTCAATAAGGATTTATTTTGTAACTTGTAGGTTACGATTGAAAGTCCAACATAGTACGAAGAGCAGATGCAGGATTGAGCACTACCTACTATCGAGAAGTCCAAGAGTTAGATACTCTTTCGAGGAAACATAGAACTTACATTATTACCTAGGATGAAAAGATAACGTATGGAATCATTATACAAGTCCTATTTCGTTGATGATTCCAGGACGTAATCAACGTAAGGGGGAGATAATTGTAACGCCCGTAGATTCGGGCTAGTCAATTTAGAGACGATAAGCATCAAAAATGACTTTTTGATGGAAGATTATTTAGAAGGATTAATCTTAATTAAGTTATAGCATATGTTACAAGGATTCCGTACATATAAAGAACGCCGAAATCCGCGTTATAACGAAGAAGTTATGACCTATCGAAGTTTCGCGACAGAACCGGCACGACACAGCGCGACGTAAATAGTGAATTTACGTTAGATCGATATTTGGCCTTAGCGATCTAAATGAAGGTCGTAGAATACGTTAAACCAAGAGCGTGCATAAAAAGAACGTCTAAATCTGACTTCGTATGAGGAAGTTATGATTTTTCGAAGTTTCAGCATTAGCAGTATGCAGCCCGAAGTTCGATTATGAGATCGAGTGATTTCTAGCCGAAACGATCTAAACGAGAATCGAAGATCTCATCGATTGTAGTCCAACGGTAAAAAGACAGACGAAAACGGACGTCAGACGAAGAAGTTATGGATTTCTAACGGAGTTTTCCTGTACCGGCCTACTAAAAATAATATAATAAAAATATAATAAAAAAATCAAAATTAGCCGACGAAGTCTAAACTATAGTTGTAGAGCATAATCTCACCTACGCGTGCATATAAAGAACGTCGGAAACGGAGTTCGTATACGAAAGTTATGAATTTCTGAAGTTTGGGCGCGAAACCCCAAAACTGTCAGTGTTCACGACATGAAAACAGTGTTCACGACGTGAACTGACTTCTGACGCCTTCTGGAGCCTCCAGAGCAAGTGGACGAATGACGAACGCAGTGACCTACTGTGCTCACGACGTGAGCACTTAAAACTCACGACGTGAGTGCAGAAATTTCACCCTATAAATAAAAATCAAGGGTCAGCCGATTTTGGTTGCTCCGTCTCTTCTCTCTCACTCCCGGTACTCTCTCTAAGCCCTATTTTAACCCCCCAAAGCCCCGATATCATCCCGAGACCCGAAGCGAGTCCCGAAGCCCCGAAGATCCCGAGGAGAAAGGAGTTTCCGAGCCGAAGCTCTGCCTGCGAGAAGCCATGTATTTGGGGATATTCCGGTTTCACCGAAGAATACTATTTGAAGAGCCGTAGTGCTGTCCGATCATCTTCTGATCAAGTGAGTGTATAGTCCCTTTCATAAACATGATTTTAATACAAGTATTGTTTGAATGTATTAATTATATGTTTTGTATGAGTGTGTAGTTACTTTCTTCTAACACATAAATATTAAGTATTTGCTATGAAATACGTGCTATGTGTTTATATATTGTTGATTATTTGAGATGGGTGTGGAATGGATGTTTTATATAGGTTTTAAATGAGTTAAAGTGTATATGTATTTTATATCTACAAATATGTTGGGTAGAACATGGATAGACGAAATACTTGGTGTGTGATGAAGGATGAGTTTGAGGATGAGACGAAAGATAAACCTCGGTAGCTATGGATTTAGTACTGTAAAGATAAACCTCGGTAGCTATGGATTTTGTACTGTATAGATGAACCTTGGTAGCTATGGATTTAGTACTGTATAGATGAACCTTGGTAGCTATGGATTTAGTACCGTATAGACGAACCTTGGTAGCTATGGATTTAGTACCGTATAGACGAACGCTGGTAGCTATGGACTTAGTACCTGTTAGATAAACGTTGGTAGCTATGGACTTACTACCTACACTGGTAGCTATGGATTTAGTACCCGATGAATGAATCATAGCAGCTATGGAATTAGTGCTTTACGAAAGAACCTTGCCAGCTATTGTCTTAGTGCCTAATAAAGAATCCTGGCAGCTATTGTCTTAGTGCCTAATACGGAATGAAAGAATAGATGACTCTTAGGGTAAAACCTTAAGAAATAAAGAAGATAATGGGGATGAGTAATTGGGTTGATTGTTTGATGATTAAATATAATAATTATATTATTGTGGGTTGAAAACCCTATATGCTCACCAGGCTCCCAAGCCTGACCCACTCAGTTTTCTTTGTATCACAGGTATCGATGCGAAGACCCATTTCACTGAGAGATTAAAAGATATGTAAATCACTAGTGTAAATGAATATATGATATGTTTATGCTTATGTGTCTGTATCGGAACATGACATCCCGAGGTTTTATTATTAAATAAAAATACATTCTCTTTGAGAAATGTTTTGATAAGTTATTATCATATCTTGTTTTGGGAACAAATTCCGCAACCGTTTTCTTTAAACGGTCACTCTGATTTATAAAACAAAGCATAAACAAATCGGTCTTTTCTGGCCGTGAAATTGGGGATGTCACAGTTGGTATCAGAGCATTAGTTTAAGCGAACTAGGAATTTGTAGGATTTCTAGACTTAAACTTAGAATGCTAAGAGATGATTGTGAGATGAGTGTCTACCATATTTTAAGACACGAGCACTAGTATATTTTAGGAAAGATGCCTAAAATGATTTTATGTGCTAAATGTTATATGTTTGCCATATATGATATTAATTGTTCGGATCTATGGTCTGTTGCCAACCGGGTCTGGAAACCTTATGTGTTTAGGATTCTAAGCGTATGACTACGATATTAGAACTAGCATGTAAACGTTTCGGGGTGATAAGGAGATTTATACGTCTATCATAAATAAAGCTTTATTATCTTAAATTCTCGCCCGGTACACCGAACGTCTGCTTGGGTGTACAAAACGTTATGGTGGAGACTCATAGAGAATTGAGTAAATGGAGGAAATGAAAGGCTTATGATAGTGAATGACACCTATCGGAAGATTTCGTAAGAGTGGTATCTTGCCTTTAGAATATGGATGATAAAATAACGAAACGTTTAGAGGAGTACGGTACGTCTGAAGTACACCTTCGATTGGCAGGATGATGGAACGATTGGCGTAATTCTTGAAGTTGTCCCATCGTCTGGAATTTCCATCACCAATCGAGTTGAAGTAGAATTGATGATTGAAGATACGCATGGAAGAAGTCTTAGTAGAGTCTAGGAAAATTTTTCTGATTAATTGGACACATTCGTATGTGTTAAATTGTTTTGTGATTTTAGGACTTGGGGACTGCGAGACAATACTTGGGACGAGTATGAGTAGGTGTGAATAGTAGTAGAGATCTATACTACTGGAAGCACAGGACTCACGCTTGGATCAGGGAAAGTCACAAGGTTACCAAGAAGCTAGTGATTGGTCTCGTTTTATTCAAGTATGTCGTTACCATTGTTTCGGTAGTGACTAAGAAGATGATTGATATTCTGACCCTAGCGGTCATATCAAATTGAGTCCGACTATGATGAGTTTGTTACGTGGTTCATAGAACCAAGTTCGAGGTAGCATCTGACTCAAGTCAGAAGATTGAAATCAATGCGATCGATAGCATCGCGCTCGTTGTTAAGGAAGCTTGTAGCTAGAAATGCTACATGTAAAAATGTGATTATATCACATTAGAATATGAAGGAAGGCATATTCCATTCTGGAATTTGACTCTAAGAGACTTGAGTCTAAGCGTTACGATGAGAGGTCATTAGAACACGACCCATCGGTCTGTTACAATAGATAAAGGAAAGTACTTATTATAAGAAGAAGAAGGAGTCCTCAATAAGGATTTATTTTGTAACTTGTAGGTTACGATTGAAAGTCCAACATAGTACGAAGAGCAGATGCAGGATTGAGCACTACCTGCTATCGAGAAGTCCAAGAGTTAGATACTCTTTCGAGGAAACATAGAACTTACAGTTATTACCTAGGATGAAAAGATAACGTATGGAATCATTATACAAGTCCTATTTCGTTGATGATTCCAGGACGTAATCATCGTAAGGGGGAGATAATTGTAACGCCCGTAGATCCGGGCTAGTCAATTTAGAGACGATAAGCATCAAAAATGACTTTTTGATGGAAGATTATTTAGAAGGATTAATCTTAATTAAGTTATAGCATATGTTACAAGGATTCCGTACATATAAAGAACGCCGAAATCCGCGTTATAACGAAGAAGTTATGACCTATCGAAGTTTCGCGACAGAACCGGCACGACACAGCGCGACGTAAATAGTGAATTTACGTTAGATCGATATTTGGCCTTAGCGATCTAAATGAAGGTCGTAGAATACGTTAAACCAAGAGCGTGCATAAAAAGAACGTCTAAATCTGACTTCGTATGAGGAAGTTATGATTTTTCGAAGTTTCAGCATTAGCAGTATGCAGCCCGAAGTTCGATTATGAGATCGAGTGATTTCTAGCCGAAACGATCTAAACGAGAATCGAAGATCTCATCGATTGTAGTCCAACGGTAAAAAGACAGACGAAAACGGACGTCAGACGAAAAAGTTATGGATTTCTAACGGAGTTTTCCTGTACCGGCATACTAAAAATAATATAATAAAAATATAATAAAAAAATAAAAATTAGCCGACGAAGTCTAAACTATAGTTGTAGAGTATAATCTCACCTACGTGTGTATATAAAGAACATCGAAAACGGAGTTCGTATGCGAAAGTTATGAATTTCTGAAGTTTGGGCGCGAAACCCCAAAACTGTCAGTGTTCACGACATGAAAACAGTGTTCACGACGTGAACTGACTTCTGACGCCTTCTGGAGCCTCCAGAGCAAGTGGACGAATGACGAACGCAGTGACCTACTGTGCTCACGACGTGAGCACTTAAAACTCACGACGTGAGTGCAGAAATTTCACCCTATAAATAAAAATCAAGGGTCAGCCGATTTTGGTTGCTCCGTCTCTTCTCTCTCACTCCCGGTACTCTCTCTAAGCCCTATTTTAACCCCCCAAAGCCCCGATATCATCCCGAGACCCGAAGCGAGTCCCGAAGCCCCGAAGATCCCGAGGAGAAAGGAGTTTCCGAGCCGAAGCTCTGCCTGCGAGAAGCCATGTATTTGGGGATATTCCGGTTTCACCGAAGAATACTATTTGAAGAGCCGTAGTGCTGTCCGATCATCTTCTGATCAAGTGAGTGTATAGTCCCTTTCATAAACATGATTTTAATACAAGTATTGTTTGAATGTATTAATTATATGTTTTGTATGAGTGTGTAGTTACTTTCTTCTAACACATAAATATTAAGTATTTGCTATGAAATACGTGCTATGTGTTTATATATTGTTGATTATTTGAGATGGGTGTGGAATGGATGTTTTATATAGGTTTTAAATGAGTTAAAGTGTATATGTATTTTATATCTACAAATATGTTGGGTAGAACATGGATAGACGAAATACTTGGTGTGTGATGAAGGATGAGTTTGAGGATGAGACGAAAGATAAACCTCGGTAGCTATGGATTTAGTACTGTAAAGATAAACCTCGGTAGCTATGGATTTTGTACTGTATAGATGAACCTTGGTAGCTATGGATTTAGTACTGTATAGATGAACCTTGGTAGCTATGGATTTAGTACCGTATAGACGAACCTTGGTAGCTATGGATTTAGTACCGTATAGACGAACGCTGGTAGCTATGGACTTAGTACCTGTTAGATAAACGTTGGTAGCTATGGACTTAGTACCTACACTGGTAGCTATGGATTTAGTACCCGATGAATGAATCATAGCAGCTATGGAATTAGTGCTTTACGAAAGAACCTTGCCAGCTATTGTCTTAGTGCCTAATAAAGAATCCTGGCAGCTATTGTCTTAGTGCCTAATACGGAATGAAAGAATAGATGACTCTTAGGGTAAAACCTTAAGAAATAAAGAAGATAATGGGGATGAGTAATTGGGTTGATTGTTTGATGATTAAATATAATAATTATATTATTGTGGGTTGAAAACCCTATATGCTCACCAGGCTCCCAAGCCTGACCCACTCAGTTTTCTTTGTATCACAGGTATCGATGCGAAGACCCATTTCACTGAGAGATTAAAAGATATGTAAATCACTAGTGTAAATGAATATATGATATGTTTATGCTTATGTGTCTGTATCGGAACATGACATCCCGAGGTTTTATTATTAAATAAAAATACATTCTCTTTGAGAAATGTTTTGATAAGTTATTATCATATCTTGTTTTGGGAACAAATTCCGCAACCGTTTTCTTTAAACGGTCACTCTGATTTATAAAACAAAGCATAAACAAATCGGTCTTTTCTGGCCGTGAAATTGGGGATGTCACAGTTGGTATCAGAGCATTAGTTTAAGCGAACTAGGAATTTGTAGGATTTCTAGACTTAAACTTAGAATGCTAAGCGATGATTGTGAGATGAGTGTCTACCATATTTTAAGACACGAGCACTAGTATATTTTAGGAAAGATGCCTAAAATGCTTTTATGTGCTAAATGTTATATGTTTGCCATATATGATATTAATTGTTCGGATCTATGGTCTGTTGCCAACCGGGTCTGGAAACCTTATGCGTTTAGGATTCTAAGCGTATGACTACGATATTAGAACTAGCATGTAAACGTTTCGGGGTGATAAGGAGATTTATACGTCTATCATAAATAAAGCTTTATTATCTTAAATTCTCGCCCGGTACACCGAACGTCTGCTTGGGTGTACAAAACGTTATGGTGGAGACTCGTAGAGAATTGAGTAAATGGAGGAAATGAAAGGCTTATGATAGTGAATGACACCTATCGGAAGATTTCGTAAGAGTGGTATCTTGCCTTTAGAATATGGATGATAAAATAACGAAACGTTTAGAGGAGTACGGTACGTCTGAAGTACACCTTCGATTGGCAGGATGATGGAACGATTGGCGTAATTCTTGAAGTTGTCCCATCGTCTGGAATTTCCATCACCAATCGAGTTGAAGTAGAATTGATGATTGAAGATACGCATGGAAGAAGTCCTAGTAGAGTCTAGGAAAATTTTTCTGATTAATTGGACACATTCGTATGTGTTAAATTGTTTTGTGATTTTAGGACTTGGGGACTGCGAGACAATACTTGGGACGAGTATGAGTAGGTGTGAATAGTAGTAGAGATCTATACTACTGGAAGCACAGGACTCACGCTTGGATCAGGGAAAGTCACAAGGTTACCAAGAAGCTAGTGATTGGTCTCGTTTTATTCAAGTATGTCGTTACCATTGTTTCGGTAGTGACTAAGAAGATGATTGATATTCTGACCCTAGCGGTCATATCAAATTGAGTCCGACTATGATGAGTTTGTTACGTGGTTCATAGAACCAAGTTCGAGGTAGCATCTGACTCAAGTCAGAAGATTGAAATCAATGCGATCGATAGCATCGCGCTCGTTGTTAAGGAAGCTTGTAGCTAGAAATGCTACATGTAAAAATGTGATTATATCACATTAGAATATGAAGGAAGACATATTCCATTCTGGAATTTGACTCTAAGAGACTTGAGTCTAAGTGTTACGATGAGAGGTCATTAGAACACGACCCATCGGTCTGTTACAATAGATAAAGGAAAGTACTTATTATAAGAAGAAGAAGGAGTCCTCAATAAGGATTTATTTTGTAACTTGTAGGTTACGATTGAAAGTCCAACATAGTACGAAGAGCAGATGCAGGATTGAGCACTACCTGCTATCGAGAAGTCCAAGAGTTAGATACTCTTTCGAGGAAACATAGAACTTACAGTTATTACCTAGGATGAAAAGATAACGTATGGAATCATTATACAAGTCCTATTTCGTTGATGATTCCAGGACGTAATCATCGTAAGGGGGAGATAATTGTAACGCCCGTAGATCCGGGCTAGTCAATTTAGAGACGATAAGCATCAAAAATGACTTTTTGATGGAAGATTATTTAGAAGGATTAATCTTAATTAAGTTATAGCATATGTTACAAGGATTCCGTACATATAAAGAACGCCGAAATCCGCGTTATAACGAAGAAGTTATGACCTATCGAAGTTTCGCGACAGAACCGGCACGACACAGCGCGACGTAAATAGTGAATTTACGTTAGATCGATATTTGGCCTTAGCGATCTAAATGAAGGTCGTAGAATACGTTAAACCAAGAGCGTGCATAAAAAGAACGTCTAAATCTGACTTCGTATGAGGAAGTTATGATTTTTCGAAGTTTCAGCATTAGCAGTATCCAGCCCGAAGTTCGATTATGAGATCGAGTGATTTCTAGCCGAAACGATCTAAACGAGAATCGAAGATCTCATCGATTGTAGTCCAACGGTAAAAAGACAGACGAAAACGGACGTCAGACGAAAAAGTTATGGATTTCTAACGGAGTTTTCCTGTACCGGCATACTAAAAATAATATAATAAAAATATAATAAAAAAATAAAAATTAGCCGACGAAGTCTAAACTATAGTTGTAGAGTATAATCTCACCTACGTGTGTATATAAAGAACATCGAAAACGGAGTTCGTATGCGAAAGTTATGAATTTCTGAAGTTTGGGCGCGAAACCCCAAAACTGTCAGTGTTCACGACATGAAAACAGTGTTCACGACGTGAACTGACTTCTGACGCCTTCTGGAGCCTCCAGAGCAAGTGGAAGAATGACGAACGCAGTGACCTACTATGCTCACGACGTGAGCACTTAAAACTCACGACGTGAGTGCAGAAATTTCTCCCTATAAATAGAAATCAAGGGTCAGCCGATTTTGGTTGCTCCGTCTCTTCTCTCTCACTCCCGATACTCTCTCTAAGCCCTATTTTAACCCCTGAAGCCCCGATATCATCCCGAGACCCGAAGCGAGTCCCGAAGCCCCGAAGATCCCGAGGAGAAAGGAGTTTCCGAGCCGAAGCTCTGCCTACGAGAAGCCAGGTATTTGGGGATATTCCGGTTTCACCGAAGAATACTATTTGAAGAGCCGTAGTGCTGTCCGATCATCTTCTGATCAAGTGAGTGTATAGTCCCTTTCACAAACACGATTTTAATACAAGTATTTTTTGAATGTATTAAGTATATGTTTTGTGTGAGTGTGTAGTTACTTTCTTTTAACACATAAATATTAAGTATTTGCTATGAAATACGTGCTATGTGTTTATATATTGTTGATTATTTGAGATGGGTGTGGAATGGATGTTTTATATAGGTTTTAAATGAGTTAAAGTGTATATGTATTTTATATCTACAAATATGTTGGGTAGAACATGGGTAGACGAAATAGTTGGTGTGTGATGAAGGATGAGTTTGAGGATGAGACGAAAGATAAACCTCGGTAGCTATGGATTTAGTACTGTAAAGATAAACCTCGGTAGCTATGGATTTTGTACTTTATAGATGAACCTTGGTAGCTATGGATTTAGTAATGTATAGATGAACCTTGGTAGCTATGGATTTAGTACTGTATAGACGAACCTTGGTAGCTATGGATTTAGTACCGTATAGACGAACGTTGGTAGCTATGGACTTAGTACCTGTTAGATAAACGTTGGTAGCTATGGAGTTAGTACCTACACTGGTAGCTATGGATTTAGTACCCGATGAATGAACCATAGCAGCTATGGAATTAGTGCTTTACGAAAGAACCTTGGCAGCTATTGTCTTAGTGCCTAATAAAGAATCCTGGCAGCTATTGTCTTAGTGCCTAATACGGAATGAAAGAATAGATGACTCTTACGGTAAAACCTTAAGAAATAAAGAAGATAATGGGGATGGGTAATTGGGTTGATTGTTTGATGATTAAATATAATAATTATATTATTGTGGGTTGAAAACCCTATATGCTCACCAGGCTCCCAAGCCTGACCCACTCAGTTTTCTTTGTATCACAGGTATCGATGTGAAGACCCATTTCACTGAGAGATTAAAAGATATGTAAATCACTAGTGTAAATGAATGTATGATATGTTTATGCTTATGTGTCTGTATCGGAACATGACATCCCGAGGTTTTATTATTAAATAAAAATACATTCTCTTTGAGAAATGTTTTGATAAGTTATTATCATATCTTGTTTTGGGAACATATTCCGCAACCGTTTTCTTTAAACGATCACTCGGATTTATAAAACAAAGCATAAACAAATCGGTCTTTTCTGGCCGTGAAATTGGGGATGTCACATTAGCACCGTACGAAATGCAGGAATTTTCCAGTCAACTGAACGAACTGCTAAGCAAAGGATTCATCAGACCAAGCTTCTCACCTTGGGGAGCAGCGGTCTTGTTCGTGAAAAAGTAGGATGGATATTTCCGCATGTGCATAGACTACCGAGAACTAAATTAACTCACTATCAAAAACCGATACCCTTTACCTCGAATCGACGACCTCTTCGACCAACTACAAGGATCAAGCTACTTCTCAAAGATCGACCTAAGATCCGGGTACCATCATCTGCGAGTCCATGAGGAAGATATTCCCAAGACTGCATTCAGAACTCGCTACGGTCACTACGAATTCGTAGTAATGCCCGTCGGATTAACAAACACACCCGCGGTGTTCATGGACCTGATGAATCGGTTATGCTGACCTTACTTAGAAAAATTCGTGATAGTATTCATCGATGACATACTAGTCTACTCACGAAGTAAGGAAGAACAAAGTCAGCACCTACGACAAGTATTGGAAACATTAAGGGTAGAGAAATTGTATGTGAAGTTCTCGAAATGTGAATTATGAATTTGAAAGGTGGTTTTCTTAGGGCATGTGGTTAGCGAGGAAGGGATAGATGTAGATCCCTCCAAAATTAAGGCAATAAAAAACTGGGCGACACCAAGAACTCCAACTGAAATTCGTCAATTCTTAGGCCTCGCTGGCTACTACAGGAGGTTCATACAAAACTTCTCCAAGATCACAAAGCCACTCACCACCTTGACTCAGAAAGGTGTGACCTTCAACTGGGAGAAGAAACAAGAAACTGCATTCCAAACACTAAAGCAAGCCCTATGCAGCGCCCCAATCTTGTCCGTCCCAGAAGGGACGGAAGATTTTATAGTTTACTGCGATGCGTCCAAGTAAGGGCTAGGTTGTGTACTTATGCAACGAGGAAAAGTTATTTCATACGCCTTGAGACAACTTAAGGATCACGAAGTTAACTACACCATGCACGACCTTGAACTGGGAGTAGTCGTATTCGCTCTGAAGATCTGGAGGCACTACCTCGACGGCACGAAGTGCACCATCTTCACGGATCATAAGAGTCTCGCACATCTTCGATCAAAAGGAACTCAACATGAGGCAATGAAGATGGGTAGAAATACTAAATGATTACGAATACGAGATTCTCTATCATCCAGGAAAGGATAATGTAGTAGCAGATGCCCTTAGTCGAAAAGAATACTCGGGCCGCCAAGTAAAGTCATTAACCATGACTATCCATTCACACCTCTCCATGCAGATTAAAAAGGCCCAGCTAGAAGCCTTGAAACCCGAGAATGTGGCAGGTGAAGCGTTAAGAGGAATGGATAAAAACCTGGAAGTTAAGGTTGACGGGGCGCGTTACCTCATGAATTGGATCTGGACACTGAAGTTTGGCGGGTACAGAGACGTTGTCATGAACGAAGCTCACAAGACCAGATACTCCGTTCATCCCGTTTAAACAAGATGTACCTAGACCTCAAGAAACTTTATTGGTGGCCAAACATGAAGGCAGAAATCGCTACCTATGTGGGCAAGTGTCTGACTTGCGCCAAAGTCAAGGTAGAATACCAGAAACCTTCGGGTTTACTACAACAACAACCAGAAATACCCGAGTTGAAGTGGGAGCGGATAACCATGGATTTCATAACCAAGTTACCCAAGACAACGGGTGGTCTTGACACCATTTGGGTGATAGTAGACAGGTTGACCAAATCCACGCACTTCCTACCAATAAAAGAGACCGAAAAGATGGAGAAGTTAACCAGGACGTACATTAAAGAGATCGTATGATTGCATGTTGTGCCAATATCCATTATTTTCGATAGAGATAGTAGATTTAGCTCAAGATTTTGGCAATCAATACAAAAGTCCTTGGGAACCAAACTCGACATGAGTACAGCGTACCATCCTCAAACTGGCGGGCAAAGCGAGAGAACTATTCAGACGCTGGAAGACATGTTGAGAGCTTGTGTGATAGACTTTGGTAAAGCTTGGGATACCCATTTACCAATCGTCGAATTCTCAAACAATAACAGCTATCACACTAGCATCAATGTCGCACCATTTGAAGCACTATACGGACGCAAGTGCAGATCACCTCTGTGCTGGGCTGAAGTGGGTGACACACAACTAGCAAAGAAGCAAGTTCCTGAAAGCACTCTCACCGGCCCTGAGATCATAAGGGAAACAACAGAGAAAATCATCCAAATTCGGGAACGACTAAAAGCATCTAGGGATCGACAAAAGAGTTATGCGGATAAACGACAAAAGCCTTTGGAGTTTCAGGTTGGTGACCACATTCTGTTAAAGGTCTCACCCTGGAAAGGAACAATACGTTTCGGAAAACGTGAACTAAATCCAATGTATATCGAGCCATTCGATATTCTTGCTAGGATTGGCCCGGTGGCTTACAAACTTCAACTACCGCAAGAACTCAGTAACATACATCCCACCTTCCACGTGTCCAATCTAAAGAAGTGTCTGTCCGACGAGACTCTTGTAATCCCACTTGATGAAATTGAGATAAACGAGAGTCTACACTTCGTAGAGGAACCTGTGGAAATCATGGACAGGGAAATCAAGAGAACAAAACAAAGTAGTATACCAATAGTGAAGGTCCGCTGGAACGCCAAGCGAGGACCTGAATTCACTTGGGAACGAGAAGAACAGATGAAAAAAAAGTACCCGCATCTCTTCCCTAGTTCATGAGTACCCATATTAGAAATAATTTCGAGACGAAATTCCCTCTAACGGGGGGATAATGTAACAACCGGTTATTTCGGGTCAATAAAAGTCAAACAATTCAAACCAAAGTCAAACGAGTCAAACATAAGTTAAATAGTTAAAATTTACTAATGAATTATACCCCACTTTAAGGTTTTCGGTTTTGAGAATCAAAATCACAAACCTTGGCCGAGAACACTCCTTGACCGAGAACACTTCTTGGACTGAGAACACCTAGGCCGAAATCCCTCCCATGACCGAGATCCCTTTGGATCAAAATCCCCTAAACCGAAGACTAGGTTCTCGGTTGAAGCTTGGACCGAAATCACCTATGATTTCGGTGAGGATAAGCCAAAATCTCAATTTGGAAACAGTGGCACACTATCCAATATGATAAAGACACTTACCAATGCAAATGTCAAATCACCTTTACCCCATATATACATACGGGTACAAATTTGATTACAATAAACCTTTAACCCTTTCGTAACATGTCGAGCAAAAAGGGTATGATTATATAAACATACGTATATAATTATTGCATTTCATATTATTATCATGGTAAATTGATAATAGCATACAAAAGATTCATTATTTCAACGGAAATTTTTTATAAACTATAATAGGTAAAGTTTATGAGACATACACACTTTTTTACCATTTCAAGATACAATACTAAAAATAATTATTTAAAGGCATAATTATTTTATACCATGTAAATACTATAAAATGATGATACATACATTCACAAGAAAAGGAAATTTTCATCATACTACACGTAAACAGTCAATATGGCTTTGTGAGACACGTCTTCAAGTACTTACCTAAGTGCCAACAAAAGTCCTGAATTATAAGCAGAATCTCTTGGAGGGAGAACGAGACACTTGTGTATAGATCAATACGGGACTGGCAATCTCGCACCTAAACTATTAGCTATAGTTGGACCGGCAGGTTTGGGGTGACAAATGTCGTTACATTTCGACACTTGAAGAACGTCGTATCAGGCCAACACGGTCATTAAGCATGGTTATAATTACTCACAAGGGGTATTAACAATACGTTTTGTTTACGAATACATACATGTCTTCAAATGGTTTTATTTATATAAAACTACATTTCACTATTTTTCAGCACAAGAGATTCAACATATTGCTTTATAACTTCGACATTGCACTTTTTGTAACATATCATTTGGAGTTTGATACATTTGAACATATTGAATTATAGGCTTTCAGTAACTCTATAAGGCATCATTCCTTCAAATGAATCACAAGAACATGAGTAATCTTCAGTTGGAATTCTAATAGAGAAAAACACTTTCACAACTTCAGGATATTTGCTTTGCAATTATTTGTTTGACACAACAAATTCGAAGTGTAAATCTTCTGAATCACAAGAATTTTACAAAACACCTAACTCCCCTAAACATGAGCATTTGGAGTTATCTCCTTTTTGGAACACTATGAACATCTTTAAGAACACCATTATGAACTTCATGAACATCTTCAACGAATTCAAGAGAATGAATAATACTTGGATCTTCAATCATAGAAACATATTTCCCAATATACATTTGCAATTCCTTAGGTTCTTTATCATAAGCCCTTGCAAGATTCATTGTTTCTTTAATCAGACGTAAATTCAACTATGAAAAAGATGTTGAAATATTAACTTTCCACAACTATCTTTCTTCCCATAAGAAATTGGAATGCTCCAATTGAATCTACCATCTTTCGAATATTTGAACATAAATCCATAGGATTGCTCCTTATTGACTTTATACTTGACACTTTCAATCATCATGATCTAAGAATCATACTCCAAATTCACCATTTTTTTAAATACCAAAAAGATCACCATATCTTGGATATTTCAGGAGAGAGAAAATAGATCTGAAACGAATTCTAAAGAGAGAAAGTAGATCTGAAACGAATTTTAAGAGATCTAGAACGAATCTATGAACAAATTTGAATCTATTCAAAAAAGCGCTTCTAAAACACAAATCAATAACATATATGAATGAATTTTCGAATACGAAACAAGATCTGAAAAATGTTCTAGAGAGAAATGAATCAATTTAGAGATAACAAGCGTTACAAATGACTTTTTGATAGGAGATATTAAGGACAACTAATCTAAACAAAAGTTATAGAATATGTAAAAAGGATTTTGTACATATAAACACCGCTGAAATCTGACTTCATATGAAGAAGTTATACTTCTTCGGAGTTTCGCAACTAAACGGGCGCGACTCTATGTTAGTAAAAAGAGAATTTTTGAGAAATTAATTTTAGCCTAAAAAGATCTAAACGAAATTCATAGTATTCGTTAAAACAAGAACCTGCATATAGAGAATGTCCAAATTTAACTCCGTAAGAGGAAGTTATGATTTTTCATTGTTTCAGCGCAACAGTGTGGGCACAAAAATCGAAACTCTAATTGGTTGATTGTTATCTGAAACAATATAAACGAGAATTTAACATCTCGTCAATAGGAATCCGTCGATATAGAGAACATCGAGAACGGAGTTCGTATATTGGAGTTATGATTTCTACAACGATCTCTAACAGCCTACGCCTATCAAAAATATAAACATATGATAGAGTAATAATTAGTTGTTGAGGTCCGAAGGAAAGATGTAGATCTCATTGAGAGCTTTTGGGGATATAAAAACGTCAAAAATGAAGCTCGTATGAATAAGTTACATCATTTTGATAATCTAAAAAATCACGCGCGCGAAGTGTGCGACGTACGCAATGACGTGGCACTCTCCGGAGGTGACACGTGGCGATATCGGGTGGCCGACTCTCTCCTGAGACAAGGCAATGTGGCCCAAGGAAAAGCCGACACGTGGCTCCATAGGAATGTGACACGTGTCACATTCTAGAAAGATGCAAGGTGGGCGAACAACGACGCGACACGTGGCAGAAGCCCCATGGATCCAACATGACCCTTGTGCGCGGCGCGCACTAATACCATGTGCGGTGCACATTTCAAAAGACTATATATATGGCTCATTTACGTATAAGTTCTTCATATTCAGCCCCTAGAGCCTCTCACTCTCAAATCTATCTCATGTAGGCCCTTTTTCCTTGAGTTTCTGGCATGCGGCGAAGCCCTGCGACACCCCTGAATACTTAGCTAGTTGTAACCTTCAAATAGGAGTTCCCGAGTCAGTATTCTGCCCTCTTAGATTTCGATTTTCTTCAAGAACCTCTATAAGTTAAGATACACTTTTTTGTTTTGAGTGTAACTTATATTTATCGTCATAAGTCGTTATTATTAACATATAAATAAGATTTATCAGTAATTCCAAGTCATTATACATATTGATCTACTTACATGAGAGGTGTCTAGAATAGTCACGTTGGCTTGGTTGTTGGATTTCAGAAAAAGCTATTATGCCGAAATGATCTAGCCTCCCAACTATCATGTTTGGCTGATCCTTGCTTGATAGATCTTGATGTAGACATCGGTACATTATGCGTCTAGGTCTTTTCAAAGTACGAAGCGAAGCGCTGCCGAAATCATTAGTCGCCCATTTTTATCATGTGAGTGCATAGTCCCTTTCATGAACATGATTTTAATACAAGTATTAACTAAAGTATTAAATATCTATTAAAGAGTTTATGTGTGAGATATTTGCTATTGCCTGGAATACGTGTTAAGAACATATCTGATAATATATGATATGTGAAACAAGTATGGTTCTATATGAGTTAAGTTATTATTTCATGATAACAATAATAAAAGTATCGTTAGAGAGAAGGATAGAGGTTTATTAATACCTAAATACTCTATGATGGGTTTTGAGCATTCTAACACTCCTAAGTGTACATGCAACCCTAGAAAACCTTGGATCTATATTTGTCTAAAATACATGCAAAATTTGATTTCCAAGGTTCATAATCCTATCTAGCATACATGGGGAACTTTTATCATAAAAGATGGCTAGAATTGCATACCTTGTAGTTGATTTGATTCCTTGAAAACCTTGAGAGCCTAGCACCCCAAGTGTGATGCCTCAAATGTTTCACACAACACCAAGTGCTTTGGAATAACCTTGAGAGAATGTAGAACACTTCAAAAATCAGCCTAGCCCTCTTCTTTTCTTAGTGTAGCTGATTTTAGATGATATCATGTTCTTTATATAGTGTGTTATACTTAGGGTTACACCATGTAAACCCTAATGTAACATGGCTCTTCATTTCCATGACCCATGGGTTTAAACCTCCATGGAGCATCCATGGAGCATCCTATGGGTCTTAGCCCAACTTGATAATCCATGGAGCCTTTAGCCTACTATACAAGTTATGGATGATTTACATAATCAACCCATATATTTAATTAGTCATCTTTTGATCACTTAATTAATTCTAAATTAATTCTTGATCAATACAAAATAAATAATATTATTAATATATTAGAACTTATAATATATTAATAACCATAATTGTTATTTCTCTCATTTTAGTCTATCCAAATGCATGATGCCATGGAACCCAAATGGACCATGCTAAACCAGGTCAAGTACATACCAGAAATAGTTATGGACTTAGACACCTTATCCAACAGTCTCCCACTTGGATAAGTCAAATAACTATAACTGCAAGTATGACTTCAGGAACCGATCAGCAATCGTAGCTCTTTCAAGGTCTCTCGGAACTGAGATGATGATGATATTCCATTTAAGATAATTGATCATATAATCCTCTGTTCTAGATATCAGCCGGACAAATACATGGAACAATGTCTTACTTATTGTCCAGCAGTTTGTTTCTCGATTTCCGATTTGTTTGACAAAGAACTTAATCGAACACATCAATTTAGTTCTGACCGGGCCCGGTACATGGGTCAACACAAAATCATCGAGGGGCCCAGATATCGCTTCTAATCCAAGAAGGAACTGATAAACTTCGACTCATATGCGTGTTCTACTACTTGTTGAATCATACACAAAATCACGTTTTATAACATCGAGTTACCAATGCGTTTTCGTACAATCAATGTATAACCAATTCATAGGCAACAAATCATACCTCTAGTTTTGAAAATTTATATGATATTACCGTCTCGTGATCACTCGAGATAAATTCCATGAAGTGATACCAGCGAGCGTGGGTTGAATCCAATACCTAGAACTTATGAGCACTCATGAGTGTTGTAGCCATGTCCAACATCTTAGACCTCTACAAACACCTCATGACAGTCTTGATTCATACCTACTTCCAACATATGACCGACTGTGGAGAATTCGAATACTATGATATACCAAACATAATTATTCTGGAAGTCAAAACATGCAAAATGAAATGATAGTAAACGATTGACAAAAGATAGCAACACTTTACTCATAAATAAATACAAATTTTATTCCTCATTAAATGTCAATTACACTTTACACATTTCAAAACTATCTAACTACTAAAACTAATATCATCCTTCAGCCCTATGTGCCTCGCATGCCGGAGATGCTTAGCCCTACCCAGTCCCTTCGTGAGGGGATCTGCCGAGTTCTCATCCGATGATACCCTTTTTGCCACGAGGAGTCCTTCTTCTATTCGATGTCTGATGAAATGGTATTTTCTGTCGATGTGTCTAGATCTCCCGTGATCCCTTGGTTCCTTTGCTAAGGCAACTGCACTTTCACTATCACATAAAATCTCTATAGGCTCCTTTATAGCTGGTACAACCCCAAGGTCTCCAATGAAGTTCTTTAGCCATATAGCCTCCTTTGCTGCCTCGCTTGTCGCTATATACTCTAATTCGCAAGTTGAATCAGCAACTGTCTCCTGCTTGGAACTTTTCCAAGAAATTGCTCCTCCGCTTAAGGTAAAGACCCAGCCTGACTGAGAGCAAAAATTATCCCTATCAGTCTGGAAGCTGGCATCACTATACCCTAATACTCTCAAGTCATCACTCCCACCGAGGGTAAGGACCCAGTCCTTAGTCCTCTGCAGGTACTTTAGAATGTTCTTTACCGCGGTCCAGTGAGCCTTGCCAGGATTCCCCTGATATCTGCTAACCATGCTCAAAGCAAAGGCTACATCAGGTCGAGTACAAGTCTTAGCATACATGATCGAGCCTACAACGGAAGCATAAGGTACTCGACTCATTTCTGCTATCTCTGCCTCTGTACTCGGGCTTTGAGTTTTACTCAATCTGGCGTTACTCTGGATCGGTAACTCTCCTTTCTTGAAGTCCTGCATGCTGAACCTCTTCAGCACCTTATCCAAGTAGGTACTCTGACTAATTCCAATTAGTCTTTTACTCCGGTCTCTCAGAATCCTTATCCCTAGGATATAGGCAGCTTCTCCAAGGTCCTTCATAGCAAAACACTTCCCAAGCCAGGACTTCACTTCCTGCAAGGTTGGGATGTCATTTCCTATGAGTAGTATGTCATCCACATACAATACCAAAAAGCTGACTATACTCCCACTAGCCTTGACATATACACAAGATTCATCTTCACTCCTCGAAAAGCCAAACTCTTTAACTTTCTCATCGAATCAAAGATTCCATCTGCGAGGTGCTTGCTTTAATCCATGGATGGATTTCTCAAGCTTACACACTCTATTAGGGTACTCTGTATTGACAAAACCCTCTGACTGACTCATGTAAACATTTTCAGCCAACTTTCCATTAAGGAAAGCGGTTTTGACATCCATTTGCCATATGTCATAATCATGAAATGCAGCAATGGATAACAGGACCCTAATAGACTTAATATTTGCTACTGGTGAAAAGGTCTCATCATAATCAACTCCCGGAGTTTGAGAAAAGCCCTTTGCAACCAGTCACGCCTTATAAGTGTGTACCTTACCATCCATGTTGGTCTTTTTCTTGAAGATCCATTTGCACCCAACTGTCTTACGACCTGGTACATTGTCAACCAAGTTCCACACTTGATTGTCATACATGGACTGTATCTCGCTGTCCATTGCCTCTTTCCATTTAGCAGACTCGGGCCTACTACGGCTTCCGCGAAACTGTTAGGTTCATCCAGACTTACCAGTGTCTCATCACTGATAAGTGTATCACCTTCCGCAGTAATATGGAAACCATAGTAGTGCTCAGGTGCATTTCTAACTCTTGTGGAACGCCTCAGAGGTACAGACTCGTCAATTGGATCAACAGGAGTTTCCTCCTCAGGTTGACTGCTAGGGTTTGAAGTTCCTTCACCACTTGACTCTTGAATTTCTTCAAGGTCAATTTGCCTCCCACTGTTTCCTTGGCTTATGAACTCTCTCTCTCGAAAGACACCCCTCCTTGCTACAAAGACCACATTTTCACTAGGTCTGTATAAGAGGTTGTTGGATTAATGTCTAAGTCCATAACTATATTTGGTATGTACTTGACCCGACCCGGCATGGTCCATTTGGGTTGCACATCACCGGCACAATTTATATGGATAGTCTTTTGAGAATAGTATATTTATGATTTATATTTATATATTATAAGTTCTAATATATTAATATGGAATCATATTATTTAATTAGTATTGATCAAGAATTAATTTAGAATTAATTAAGTGATCAAAAAGAACTAATTAAATATGGACTCTTATATATATGGAATGGGCCAAGTTCATTTAGGTTGGGCTAAGCTTTCGTGGATGGTCCATGGAGCTTTTAACCCATGGATCCTATGTAAATGAAAGGTCATGGGTATTAGGGTTTACATGGATGTAACCCTAATCCTCCATAATATATAAAGGGGTCCTTGGCTCACAAAATTGGAACAAGTGTGTGAAAATAAGAGTGGGTCGATTTTAGTGTGCATACATATTCTCTCAAGTTCTTCCAAGGTGTTTTGGTGATTTGTGATTCCATTTGAGGCTTCCACACTATTGGAGCTAAGCTCTTAAAGCTTGAAGACATCAAGCTACATCAAAAGGTATGTCATCTAACTAGAACTTTGTAGTATAGGTGCTTCATAATATGCTAGTTAGGATGAAACCTTGAAATAGTTAATATTTGCATGTATAATAGAGAAAACATAGATCCAAGGTTTATAGGGTTGCATGTACACCATAGGAGTGTTAGAATGCTCAAAACCCAACAGTGGTATCAGAGCAAGGGTTGTTTTCTGTTATATTGATGCAAATGTTTTATTTTCAAGTTGGAAAAAAAAGGAAAAAAAACATGACGTTTGTCAAATTTTAAGATAATTATTTGTTTTGTGAAAAACGAATTATTTGTAAAATTTGAATCATTTGTTATATGAGTTGAATTAGGTCAAATTTAGTAAAAGATAAAATGATATGATTATTTTATTAGTTTTAAAAGTTTGATCTAAATGTCTTAAGGAGTTACATATTTTGTCATAAAATTTTGGAGCTCAAAAGTTTTTTTAAAGTTGTGATCTTAAGGGTTTTTGAAACTTCCATAAGTTATGGATATGAAAGTTTTTTTTTTAAAAAAAAAAAAAATTTGATTCAAAGTTTTTATGGGGTTACAAAATTTGGTGTTAATGTTTTAAAGAATTCCATAACTTGTTCTTACGTTATGGAACATGAAAAGTTTCATCATAAAACAAGTATTTAACTCCATAAGTTATGGAATCCAAAGGTTTTCAAGAGTTACAAAACTTGCCCTCAAGTTTTGGAATTTGGAAAAAGTTTTTTATAAAAAAAAGGATTGAATTCTAAAACTCTTGGGTTCATAACTTAAACAATTAATTAAATGGTTTTAATTTTGAATTTAATAATTGGAATTATGATCTTTTATTGAATAATTCAATTAACTCTTATGGACTTTATTAATAGATAATTAAAGCGTTTAATTAAAAGAGTATTATTAAATCCATAAATATATGGTTTGAGTTTAATTAAATTAAAAGTCTAGTTTAATTAATAGATTAAACCATCAAGTATTTTAAATGTCTAAAATACACCCTTATACTATTATAATATTAAAAGTTTAATATATTATATGTATAAGAGCAAGTCGTCTTACCATTAGTAGGCCTCATTCACGAAGCCGGTCTATAAGGGGGGTATAAGGTTGTTGCCTATAAAATGGTAGTTTAATGGGTGTCCACTCTCACCCACCGCTTCCTTGACTGGTGGAGGGTCGTTAGCCGAACAGGTAGGACAAGGACTATAATTCTCCCTTCATTATAAGTATAATGATAAATACTAAGTAACTAAACACTTATAAATTCCCAATCTTAGTTACTTAGGAAAATGTGAATAAGGTGCTAATCCATGAAATTACACTTTGCACTTTGTTTAAGCTGTTAGTGGAGCGTGTGTGGTTAACCGGCACACTAACCTGGACTCAACAAGGTAGGCAAAGGGTAACTTAATGTTTATCATAGTATCGTTGGAGCGTGTGTGGTTAACCGGCACATCGATTGAGGGGTAAATATTAAGGGTACCAAGTATATTTGCATGGTTACTTCACACCTTGTTTTGTGATCCTCGGCATCCCAGTCACAAAACCTGAAGGGCACACTCGAGATTGAAACATGCCATTGAAAAGTTCAATGAATCTCAAAAGAATCTAGGAGTTTCAAAACCAATTAAAACCTAATAATACATTTCGTTTATCTTGGTGGAAATTGGTGAATCGTCATTCACCTACCTTCAAATATTTTATAGCTTGGATTACGGCATCCCTCTTCCAAGTGATAAAATAGTTTGTTGGGTCCTAGCCTTAATATATCATATTGGGTGTTATATTAAGGACTTAAATCAACTTTACGTGAATTTCTCCCATTGTTGATGTCTGGTTTAGACAACAATGATCTTCCAAAACCAAGCTTTCCTAATGAATATGACTTCCCGAGTTTGGCTCATGGAAGTCATACTTCTCTTCCTCCACATCCTCCAATTATTCTCCCTAACCCACAAGTTCAAGGTCACTCAAGCCCTAATGGCAAGCAAGGTCTATGTGTGATCACATCTTAAAGATGAAGTCACATATTGACAAGCCGGGAGAGTTGGGTGTCAAAGTCTTGAGAAAGTTGGATGTTCAATCACTTTCTAAGTCACATAGTGAGTTCCTTTGGGACTACTATGAAACAGACTATGACATGAACCTTAATGATCATATCTATTTGCTTGGTGCTGCTGAATCAGCAATGATTTGGAACGATAGTAAAGCAAATTTGATTAGAAGATCAACTTCCCAAAAACTTTATGGACAGTGACAATGGTGACACTGGAAATCCAGAAAAAGCATTCTCTTCCCAATGGAAAGGATTGGCCATAGTCAACCCGGTTGACCAAATGGTAAAGAGAAAGGCTAAGTCTGAGATAGTCCCATTACCAAAGGGTCCATATGTTTATTTTGCAAAAGGAAGGGGCGTTCGTTGCAAAGCTGCCAAATTTACCTAAGGATGTTAAAGTCAATAAGTTTGACTCTACATCAGGTAGAGCCCATTATCTAACTCTGTTAAGTTCTATTCTGAGATCCTCATTACATGATGTGACTGGGTCACATGTTGATGTTTTAAGAATCAAAGAATAGAGAGAAATCTTAAAGGAAGTATATGTTGATTCTGATTGCGAAGGTGGATTTCGATCGCATCAGAATTTTGAGCAGTTGCTTAAGAAGTTATGATATATTGCTAAGGAATAGATAACAACAATTTTCCATGTGGATTGTAAGGATAAGTTTTTCCGCAAAGTTTTAAAATAAAAGAAAATTGTTTAATTTTATTTATTTGAAGTATCCTTACAATGGCATTTGTGGAAAATTGTTGCTTATATGATTCCACTGACAGCAATATTGGAAAATGGATTTGATTCTTTCATTTGTGGTAGTGTCTAAATTTACCAAATCAGGAAAGTTCCTCATCGCCCAAGTTTCAATTGGACCGAAACTTGGAATCATGCAAGTTGAATAGTATGATGAATGAGAACTTTCAAGCATTGGAAAATCAAGACTAATTACTTGTTCACATGGATGTGTGAGTCAAGTGAAGGACTAAAGGGATCGAGTACACATTCTTGTGCACTGGTCATGTCCACCACAAAGCTCGTTAAGACTATTTGATTTACTAAAGTTTAGTAAATATGGTTATACTTACAAGTTTAAGTATAATTCTGAAACATTGGAAAAGTCTCAATGTATGGCAGAACGAATGGGAAGAATCAAATTAGGCAGAAAGATAAAAGTTTCTCAAATCTGAAAAGATGGGAGAGTACTTTAGTATCATGTTTGTGATCATCTTAATGATTTAGAAATCATATCACAATTAGTCCTCTAAAGGTCATCTTAGTGCATTCTTATGACTAAGAAGAGGAGTCATGAATTGTTGAAATGGTTAGATCAGGAAGATGAGTCATACTTCGTTCCAAAACAATTCTTAGAGTCATACTCCAAGATTGTAACTTGAGTGACATATCTTAAAGAAAGGTTTAAAACACTTGTCAAATGTAAGAGTAAAAGTGTCCTACTCTTGTACTTTTGAAATTGGTAAGTTGTGATGTTTTGGATAAAACAAAGACCAACTCAGGCCAATTGTGTGAAGTGTTTGTCTTGATAAAGAATCTGCACTATCTCTTGAATATTTGGCAAGATAGTCTTATATGTCAAGAGGACAGTGGGAGTCTTAAAGATCCTAAAAAGAATTTCAAGAACTAATCAAGAATAAAACCTGAGGTTCTTCACTAGCACACGACTTGAGGTTTATAACCTATCGTGTTGAGATATTATGTGCCCATTCCAGTTAAAGTTGGCTTTGCATAGGAGTTCTAAAAGTTCTCAATTGGTTGCATAACAACTTGGAAGCAACTGCAGGCCCTGTACTGCCAGGTGGCAAGAAGTTAAGATTGCATAAGTTCAGTCCATATGAGTTTGGATTTGTCATTATCCTTGTCTTGTGACTATGGTTTTCACGATTCACATGGATAAGAACACATATACCATAAAATCTAAGGGTCATAAGGTTTCTCTCCGATTCATGAAAATGATGGTGAGGAAACACTTCCACCAAGTAGATTTGAAGCAGATGGCAAAAGGTCTAAACAATTGAGACTATGATTACGGCATCCCTTTTCATAGTTCTGAAATTGTTTAGACACACATGCATGCTATCTAAGGAAAGGTGTATGATTTTGATAAAGTTTTATCAAAGCATCTCGTATCAGAAATCTGAACTTTGGTAAGAAAGTCAATAAAGTATTGATTTCTAGAAGTCCAGCTGATTTCTGAGTACATGTCAAAGCTAGTGGGAGCATAAGTGCTATGCTAATAATCATCATGTTAGTGGGAGCATGATAATTATTGTTAGTGTTGCAAGTTAGCAATGTTAATTATAGAAAACAAAAGTTTCAATTCGTGAGGCTGCAGGGATTGAAAAAGTTGTTTTGCTATAATTAAGGGAGAGGATATACTTCATTTCAGTTCTAAAGGCTTAGATTGAGACCTTAATCATCTTTAGTCAAGAATATATATATGAATTTCATGTTGGATTGGTTCAACTTAAGGAAATTCTATATATTGCATTCTCAAAATTCGATTATGATTACGGCATCCCTCTTCATAGTCAAATTTTGAAAACATGGCAAATAAAAATATTGTAGCAAAAGACTGGTCTAGAATCATGTCTTTATGTGAGACATCATGAATCGTGTACCATTTGCTTTGGGTACAGGATCGATTGCATGTGCTATAATATTTGTCATTTCTAAATTTTTCCAAATGCCCAGAGGCATTAAGAAGGGAAAAGGTCTAGAATTGGATATGACTAAAATGATTAAGCAATTGTCGAGGACAATCTGAGGTTTACCACAGATTGGTTGCTCAGGGACAGTTGGAAGTATAGTGCTAATTTTGGAAGGACCATATTGACATATTCTGAAAAGAGGCATCTCTTATTCAGAAGTGATAGTCAAAATGAGAATATGGAGTTGTCTCCATAGGTGGAAGTTATATGTGTAAGATTAGAAAACTTAATGCAAGAAGCATGTCCAAAGCAATGTACTTTGAATATGAGACTTAGTTTCCATGGAGTTGATCTCCATTGGAATAACTTATAATGACTGTTGACAAGTCTTTGTGACTTTGTACATATTCATTACAGGAGGGTCAGTGCATATAAGTTTAAAATCTAAACAGATTTCGATAAATGATAGGAATTTGAAATTCTCACATTTTTCGATAAGGATTTGGGAGTGTGAAATTAGAATCATTGAAATTATGTTCAATTGGTTTATTTCACAAAGTAAGGATCATAGACAAACATAGAGTGCATACTTGGTGTATGGCAAAGCTATTGTTTAAGAAAAACATAGTGTACATGCTTGGAGCATGGGACAACTAGTGTTTTTAATTCAAGTATAAAGTTGATAAAACCGAAACAATGAATAATGAGTAATCAGTATGGTGATAAATAAAAGTGTTTATTTATATTCATAGGGTTTGATACCATATTTGATTCATTTATTCTTGTGTTTCACTTTGCATGTTTTGACTTCCAGAATAACTAAGTCGCTCTTCCTGAATGATTAAGTTATTCAAACCATCCACAGTCGGTCATATGTTGGAAGTAGATATGAATCAAGACTGTCATGGGTTGGTTTGTAGAGGTCCAAGTTGGTGGACAAAGTGGTGCTACCACACTCATGAGTGCTCATAAGTTCTGAGTATTGGATTCAACCCGCTCTCATATAAATCACTTCATGGATTTTATCACGAGTGATCATGAGACGATAATATCTTATATTCTTCAAACCTAGAGATATGAGTTGTTACTATGAGTTGGTTATACATTGATTGCACGAAAACGCATTTGGTAACTCGATGTTATAAAACGTGCCTTTGTGTATGATTCAACAAGTAGTAGAACAAGCCATATGAGTCGAAGTTTATCCATTCCTTTTACCTTCGGGATAAAAGCGATATCTGTGGGCCCCTCGATGATTTAGCGATGACACATGTGAGTGCTTGGCCAAGCCAGGACTGATTTGATTTGTTCAATCAGTCAGTCATCATAAATCGAAAATCGGGAAACAACAAATGGACAGAGAGAATGATTATAATCCATGTCTCAGTCCATATGATATCTAGAATGGAGGAATATATGATCCCTTATCTAATGGACAAGTCATTGACAAGGTCAGAGTTCGACAACGGCTTTAAGAGCTACGATTTCCAGTTAGGTTTTGAAGTCATACTCAATAATAGTTTTAGACTTATCCAAGTGGGAGACTGTTGGATTAATGTCTAAGTCCATAACTATATTTGGTATGTACTTGACCCGACCCGGCATGGTCCATTTGGGTTGCACTTCACCGGCACAATTTATATGGATAGTCTTTTGAGAATAGTATATTTATGATTTATATTAATATATTATAAGTTCTAATATATTAATATGGAATCATATTATTTAATTAGTATTGATCAAGAATTAATTTAGAATTAATTAAGTGATCAAAAAGAATTAATTAAATATGGACTCTTATATATATGGAATGAGCCAAGTTCATTTAGGTTGGGCTAAGCTTTCGTGGATGGTCCATGGAGCTTTTAACCCATGGATCCTATGTAAATGAAAGGTCATGGGTATTAGGGTTTACATGGATGTAACCCTAATCCTCCATAATATATAAAGGAGTCCTTGGCTCACAAAATTGGAACAAGTGTGTGAAAATAAGAGTGAGCTGATTTAATGTGCATACATATTCTCTCAAGTTCTTCCAAGGTGTTTTGGTGATTTGTGATTCCAATTTAGGCTTCCACACTATTGGGGCTAAGCTCTTAAAGCTTGAAGACATCAAGCTACATCAAGAGGTATGTCATCTAACTAGAACTTTGTAGTATAGGTGCTTCATAATATGCTAGTTAGGATGAAACCTTGGAATAGTTAATATTTGCATGTATAATAGAGAAAACATAGATCCAAGGTTTATAGGGTTGCATGTACACCATAGGAGTGTTAGAATGCTCAAAACCCAACAGAGGTAACCAAAGGATTTCTGTGGGTAGCCGATGAAAATACACCTCTCGCTTCGAGGTTCGAGCTTATCGTGAGTCTCGCGCCTCATGAAAGCCTCGCAACCCCAAATATTAATGTGGTCTAGTTTGGGTACTTTTCCAGTCCACATCTCATGAGGAGTTTTGGCAACTTTCTTTGTAGGGACAAGATTAAGGATATGGGCGGCAGTCTCTAAGGCATACCCCCAGAATGAGATTGGTAGCAAAGCTCGACTCATCATGGAACGGACCATATCCAACAAGGTTCGATTACGCCTCTCAGCCACACCATTCAACTGTGGTGTCCTGGGAGGTGTCAATTGTGAGACAATCCCACATTCCTTAAGATAGTCGAGGAACTCTGAACTAAGATACTCACCACCTCGATCGGATCAAAGCATCTTAATGTTCCTGCCCAATTGATTCTTGACTTCCTGTTTAAACTCTTTAAACCTTTCAAAAGTCTCTGACTTATGCTTGATTAAGTAGACATATCCATATCTACTATAATCATCCGTAAAAGTCAAATAGTAACGATTAGCATCCCTTGTGGCAGTTTTGAAGGGTCCACACACATCCGTGTCTACGAGATCCAACAAACCTTCACCCCTATCACAAGAACCAGTGAAGGGTGACTTTGTCATTTTTCCAAGTAAGCATGATTCACAACTATCATCTGACTTTATGTCAAATGACTCCAGACTCCATCCTTTTTGGAGTTGGCCTATGTGTTTCTTGCTCACATGTCCAAGACGACAATGCCATAATGATGCTTTATCCAAGTTATTATTATTAACAGAATCAATACACAACACATTATTTCCTAAGTTATCTACAACAGACACAGCTTCATACACACCATCACAAGGTAATGCTTTAAAATAAAGAACATTATTAAAGAAAGCATTTATTGCACCAATTTCATTATCAAAAGAAAAGGTAAACCCTTGTTTGTACAAAGCATGAAAGGAAATAACATTTCTTGCCATTTCTGGCGAATAACAACATTTATTCAAATCTAAAGTAAACCCACTACTTAGCAATAAAGAATAGACTCCAATCTTGGTGACAGGTGAAGCTTTCCTATTTCCCATGATCAAGTTTATCTTTCCATGCTCCAAATTCTCACTTCTTCTTAGTCCCTGCAAATCAGAACAAATACGAATACCACAACCGGTATCAAGGACCCAAGAGTTAGAATAGGGTGAGTTATTAGATAATATAATGTAAATACCTACATGGTTGGGTTTAACTTTCCCATCCTTCACATCTTGCTGGGACTTTGGGCAGTTCCACTTCCAATGCGATTTTTCATGGCAATAGAAGCATTCAGCCTCTTTTGGGTCAGAAGAAGGAGTGACGAAACCTTTCTTGGTTCCACTTGAAGAGGAGCCTTCAAGGGTCTTACCCTTGGTACCCTTCGAAGGGGTCTTCCTCTTCTTACCTTTCCCTTTCCCGATTTCCAAGACAGGGGCGGAGTTGGTAGTAGGAGTAGAAGTGGTAACAACCGACTTACCCTTAAGACCACTTTCTGCGGTCTTCAAGAGTCCTTGAAGTTTGCTGAGTGTGACCTCTTCCTTATTCATGTGATATGTGATGCGGAATTGATCATAACACGAGGGTAAGGAGTACAAAATGATATCTATTGCTAGCTCCTCAGGGAAGTTCACATTAAGCTTCAGCAAACGGTCCACATACCTTTGCATTTTCTGCATGTGGTCCGTGATGGGTTCACCATCCTTCATACGGGTTGTTATCATGGAGGAGATGATTTCATACCTCTCTTGACGGGCACTTTGATGATATATTTCCATCAAGTCTTGGTGCATTTCAAAAGGGTAGAAGTCCTCATATGACTTGTGGAGTTCAGCTGTCATGGTAGCCATCATGATACAAGCCACTTTGGTGGCATCTCTTTCATGTGCCCGGAAGTCAGCGATCTCCTGGGGAGTAGCAGTGGACTCATCGATCTCCTTTAGCTCCTTATCGATGACATATTCCTTGTCCTCGTAGCGAGTCACCATCCTGATGTTCCGAATCCAATCCATAAAGTTGGAACCATCAAATATGACCCTCCCACATAGGTTCATGAGGGAAAAAGAGCCAGAAGGGTTTGAGCCAGAAGCAGCATTGTTGGAAGACATCTGAAAAAGAAGAAGGACAAGATTAGTTTAGATATAAAGATAGTCCTTAATAAAACACCCAAATGTAATATTAAGGCTAGGACCCAATCACAATATATTATACTTAGAAGTGGGATGTCGTAATCTAAGTAATAACATATTTGAAAGGTAGGTGAATGACGATTCACCAATTTCCACCAAAAAATGAAATATTAAATTATTAGGTTTTTTTTAATTGGTTCTATAGAAATTCCTAGATTCTTTTGAGATTTAATGAACTTTTCAAAGGCATGTTTCAATCTCGAGTGTGCCCTCCAAGTTTTGTGACTTGGATGCCGAGGATCACAAAACGAGGTGTGAAGTAACCATGCAAATCACTTGGTACCCTTAATGTTTATCACTCAATCGATGTGCAGGTTAACCACACGCGCTCCATCGACCTATAATAAACCTTAAGTCACCCTTTACCTACCTTGTTAAGTCCAAGTTAGTGTGCCGGTTAACCACACAGGCTCCACTAACGACTTAAACAAAGTGTAAAGTGTAATTTCATGGATTAGCACCTTATTCACATTTTCCTAAAGTAACTAAGATTGGGAATTTAATAAAACATTTAATTACTTTATAATAATCATTATACTTTTAATGAGAATTTTGTAAGTCCTTGTCCTACCTGTTCGGCTAACGACCCTCCACCAGTCAAGGAAGCGGTGGGTGAGAATGGACACCCATTAAGCTGCCATTTTATAGACAACAACCTTATACCCCCCTTATAGACCGGCTTAATGAATGAGGTCTACTAACGGTAAAACGACTTGATCTTATATATATATATATATATATATATATATATATATATATATATATATATATATATATATATATATATTATTAACTTATAATATTATAAGGTATAAGGGTTGAATTTTTAACTTTTAAAACTCTAGGGGTTGGAACTAAAGTTTACTAGATGACTTTACATGTTCCAAAACTTGAGGGCAAGTTTTGTAACTTTACAAAACTTTTCAATTCATAACTTATGAGTTATTGTTTATTAAAAATGAAGACTCTTCATTTTTTGTAACTTATGTGTTCTTTTAATGGATTTATTACAAAGTGACTTTTGGTTATCTATAACTTGAGGACAAGTTATGGACTCCATTAAAACACATCTTGATCATGATTTAACTACCAATCAATAGCACATAATTCCTATGATCTAACAAGAATTCATAAGAACATGAATATTCATATCAAAATTTCAAGAACATATGAACACATATAAACATGGAATTTTGATATTAGCCATTGTAAATGGATTAGAACAACCATTACACCATCTAAAACAAGTTTTAAAACACCAAAACAGTTTAGGGTAATGTTTCTAGTCCATTTCCAGCAGCAACAATCGAAAAACTGCATTCTGACTAGCCAACTCGTCGAGTGCATGAATTGACTCGCCGAGCTGGTTGAAGATTCGCTTGGACTCGTCGAGTCCCCCCATGGACTCGGCGAGTCCCCTGTGCAGACAGCATAAAATGTTGATTTTTTCAACTATTTTGCATCAAGTATCAACAAACAAGCCTAGGCTCTGATACCACTGATGGGTTTTGAGCATTCTAACACTCCTAAGTGTACATGCAACCCTAGAAAACCTTGGATCTATGTTTGTCTAAAATACATGCAAAATTTGATTTCCAAGGTTCATAATCCTATCTAGCATACATGGAGAACTTTTATCATAAAAGATGGCTATAATTACATACCTTGTAGTTGATTTGATTCCTTGAAAACCTTGATAATCCATGGAGCCTTTAGCCCACTATACAAGTTATGGATGATTTACATAATCAACCCATATATTTAATTAGTCATCTTTTGATCACTTAATTAATTCTAAATTAATTCTTGATCAATACTAAATAAATAATATTATTAATATATTAGAACTTATAATATATTAATAACCATAAGTGTTATTTCTCTCATTTTAGTCTATCAAAATACATGATGCCATGCAACCCAAATGGACCATACTAAACCGGGTCAAGTACATACCAGAAATAGTTATGGACTTAGACACCTTATCCAACACTCTATACATATTGAAGTAGGATAATGTTATCTAAACAGAGCCAATATTAGGAGTTGAGCATACAGTCTTACCAAGAGATAATATAAGACTTGTAAAAGAGACTTAAGTTTAATTAAGTTGGACAATGAGTAGCATATCCTTAAGAGTGCATGCAAGACATTAACAAATATTAGAATTCTGACGTTCCTGGTCCGAGAGTATGGATTAGGCATAGCCATTCATCCCTGGTCTGAGAGTATGGACTAGGAATAATTATTTTTCACTGGTCCAAGAGTATGGGTTAGAAATAGGCATTCATTTCTTATCTGAGAGTATGGATTAGATACAGTTATTCATTCCTAATCCGAGAGTATGGATTAGATATACTTATTCGTCCCTAGTTCGAGAGTATGGATTAGGAATAGTCATTTGTCACCAATCCAAGAGTATGAATTAGACATCAACATTGATTCCTGATCTGAGAGTGTGGATTAGATAAAGTCATTCATTTCTGAATCTGCGAGTATGGATTATGTCATTGTATAGGATTAAAGTGTGAGGATCGACGAAATGGGGTAGATTTCTTATATGAGGTGTGTGTGTGTGTGTGTGTCTATATATATATATATATATATATATATATATATATATATATATATATATATATATATATGTGTGTGTGTGTGTGTTATAACATTGTGCGATTGAAATCCCTATGTATCCGTAGGTTTGCCAACCTGACCCACTCAGCTTCTTTGTATCATAGGTACCAGTACCAAGATACATGCACAATGAGATATTCAAAGAGATGTAGATTGTTATTCTAATACACTGTACGTCCTGTTTATGCTTATGCTTTGTATCAGTTATGACATCCCAAACTTTTTATATGATAGTGAAAAAAATTTCTTCATAAATACTTTTATGGGACAAATTCTGCATTTATAAATAAATTGTGTTATAAATAAGCATAAATAAATGGCCGTTATAACGCCCGCAGATTCGGGCTAGTCAGTTTAGAGATAATAAGCATTAAAAACGAATTTTGGATAGAGGATTATTTAGAATAAATAATCTTAACCACAGTATAGTATATGTCACAAGGATTCCGTACATATAAAGAACTTTGAAATCCGACTTATAACGAAGAAGTTATGACTCATCGAAGTTTCGCGATTAAACCGACACAGCTCCTCGTATTGTAAAAAGTAAATTTTTGAGAAAATAATTTTTAGCCATATAAATCTAAACAAAAGTTGTAATAGACGTTAAACTGAGAGTGTGCATATAGAGAACGACCAAATCTGACTTCATTTGAGGAAATTATGATTTTTCTAAGATTCAGAATAACAGTATACTGTCCGTATATCAAATTTTAGATCGATCGAACATTAGCCAACACAACCTAAAAGAGAATTGAATATCTCATTTATAGGAGCTCAACGATATAAAGACAGTCGAAAACGGACGTCGAATGACAAAGTTATGATTTTTTTAACGGACTTTAATTGTCTAAGCCTGTTAAAATATAAATTTACAAATAAATTCAAAATTAGCCGATGGAGTCTAAACGAAAGTTGTAGATCACGTCTCTACCTATGCGTGGATATAAAGAACGTCAAAAATGGAGCTCGTATCCGAAAGTTACAGATTTTAGAAGATAATTAGTTTTGGATTAAAACCTCGGAGTGACACGTGACAAGATCTGAGCCACACCTTCTTCCCACGGCTTTGCACAAGATAGCAACATGTGGCATGACTACGCCCAACATAGCTCTATGTATGCCTAGCATACTGAGTACACCCATAGTACTCTTCGCGTACGTCCCGTGTACTCGGTGCTGGCAGCCTATAAATAGAAGGCATTTTTCACTCTTTTTCTCGCATCTCTTCACCCTTTTATCTCTCAAACACCCCCAAATCCTCTAATCCTTTACCTAGCACCTCCTATGTGTTAGTAGAGAGTCCCAGAGAGCTAGAAGGCCCTGAGAAGAAAAGCTTTCGGCTCAAAAGTTCTGCCCGCGCAGAGCCCAATTTCTTGCTAAACCACTTGTAAGTTAAGTTATGCTTACTGTACTTTAACTACAACTTATGTTTAAGTTCATTATCGTTATTATGAACCTATAAAAAAGATTCATCAGTGATTCCAAGTCGTTATACTGGTTGATCTACTTATGGGGATGATGTCTAGGCTGAATTTAGTGAGGTGTTTAAAGTGGGATTTCCAAACATTATACTGCGTATACCAAACAGACCCTACCTCTGATATGATCCTACCTGGTTGTCCCTTACTTGATAGATCTTGAAGTAGACTTTGAGGTAATGATGAATCTAGACTAATATTTAGTCGCAATAAATATTTGACTAAAACTTAGTGATAATGATACTAGTTTTCATCAAAGGAAAAGACAATTACGCGAAGCGTTGCCCAAATTTCGAATCGTCACTTTAACAAGTGAGTGCTAGTTCCTTTCATTAAAATGATTTTAATACAAGTATTAATAAAAGTATTAAATATATGTTGAAAGTTTATATGTTATTTATATGCTTATTATCTGGAAATATGTGTTATATGTATATTTGATGATATACGCTATACGAACCAGACATGGTTCTATATGTGTTAAGATGTATTTACATGATGATAATAATAAAAGTTTTATAAATGAGAAGATAAATGTATGTTAATACTTAGTACTCTATATAAAATATTACACTAAATTAGGATAGTGTTGCCGAAATAGAGTTGGTATTTAATGATGATTATAAGCATTGTAGGCTTGCCTAGTGATAAAAATAAGACTTAAAAGAGATGCTTAGTTCAATTAAGTTTGGATATTGGGTAGTATCTTATTAAGGGTACATGCGTGATCAGAATAGAGAGTAGAAACTTTGTTCGAGGAGATTGATGATCGATGGAGTATGTCCTACGTACAAAAGTACTTTCTATGTACCAAGTCTTTTTCAAAGCTCTGTATCTTAGGTGCTGCTTGTGCCAGGGTATTATTATGTTATGGGGTACGAGTCCTACTCATACCAGGGTACTATAATAAGACAGAAGTACTATCATGTACAAATTCCTTTTTTTTGACACTATTGTGTGTCGGGGTACGAGAGCGTACGAGAGTACTTTATTAGTATTTCCCCATACTTTTTCTTTTGATGATCTTTATGTGTTAGCGTTTCCTTTCAAGAAGTAATTGAGGGAACTTCGTAGACTGCCTAATACAGTGTGTCAGTAATAGACCACTACTAGGTAAATATGATGTTGTATTTCCGAATAGGGTGAGTCTGGGGGTAAAATACATCACGGTGTCAGACCACTGCTATGCACAGTTATCTAGATAACCACCCCTAACTTAATTGTCTTGTTGTTTTTTACAAACGGAGGTTCGTGGTGAACTTATTCAATTCCCCTCATTTGATGTATTTATTGATCCTCGTTTGCCTCCAGGGAATTTCCGAAGCAACGTCATCAGTTTTTTATTCATATTGAACCTTAGGCTAGATCTTGTAAGATCATTGTATTGGATCTATACGTGGGAATCGACGGGATGGGATAAATTGTTTTAGAGATATGATATATTTGTGTTAATGATAATAGTTGTATTTGCAGGTTTGAGATATACATTATTATCATATTGTGGGATTGAAATCCCTATGTACTCACCAGGTTTTTCAACCTAACTCACTCAGTTTATTGCATCACATGTGGCTATATGAAAGATACATTATGATGAGAGATTCAAGGAGTATTAGGCCACTAGTTTAATTACTTTAAGGCTTGTAATATTTCATTATGCTTATGTTTCTGTATTGACGATGACATCCCAATGTTTTAACCTAAATAAAATACATTTCTTCGGAAATGATTTGATAATATCATTATCATGTTTTCTGGGAACAAATTCCGCAATATTATTCTTCAAAAAGGATACTCTGATTTTTAAATAAACATAAACAAATCGGTCTTTTCTGGCCGTGAAAATGGGGATATCACAGCCGTGAAATTTTGGGATGTCACAAGAGAAAATCGAATCTGATTGAATCAAAGAATTTAATTCGATTTCAAGAGCTAGAATTCCTTCCAAAAACCAAATACTTACAACACTGAAGAACGATGTAAGATTCACGAGATCAAATTGTTATTTAGGATCGTTGTTCTTGAAATAATTGGTTAAGCCTCCAAGATTAGGCTCTCATACCACATGTAGGATCCCATGGAAATGACATTGCAGAATTAAGAACATCAAACACGAGTCAAACGATAAAGAAATCAACACAAGGAGTAAATAATTCTGTAACGTCCCAAAACTCAGAACCAAATTTTTTTGTTTTTATATTAAATAAACCATTAACCAAGCATGTTTGTAAAAACCATAAAGTATTCAGAGTATATCAATAAGCATCCCAAAATTACATCCGAGTCAATAAAGCAGAAAATCATGGTGTGTGCAATGCGATCATCCCGAGCTTTTCCCCTTCGAACCGGAAGTACCTGAAACATAAACTGAAAACCGTAAGCACAAAGCTTAGTGAGTTCCCCAAAAAAACGCATACCATACATATATGCCAACTCAAGGTTAGGTCGATTCAATTTCACCCCCGAGTCTATTTCACCCCCGAGATTATTTCAACTCATATTTCAGCACAAGGTTGTATCAGGTCTATTTTACCCCCAGGTCTATTTCACCCTTAAGTCTATTTCAACTCGTATGTCAGCACAAGGCTGTACCGGGTCTATTTGACCTCGCATACATATAGAAAACATGCACACATGCATACAACACATACATCAGGAGTCATACAGTCTACAAGCACATACAATCCATAGTGTCCTACAGTATAGTGAGCAAACTCACCTCGCAAAGTAGCTTAGAAATGAACACGCCCTCAAAATCCCACAACAGGTGCTAAACGCTACCTACAAAATAACACAAGGCAAAAAATCAATCCACATTTTAGGACATTAATAGTTGAGCTAAAATCCACAAGTCAAAAGTCAACCCTCGAGGTCAATGGTTAAAGTCAACAGTCAATGTTAACTCCAGCCGACCGCCATGACGTGGTCTTCCTTGGCCACGTCGTGGTATGCATACTACCAAACAGTCTGGAAAATCCCAGCCGCCATGTCGTGGTGACCTAGGACCACGTCGTGGTTGCCGAGGTTCCAACATCTTAATGCATTAAGCTATTTTCTTCGATTCCAAGAGCTCCACAACTCAAATCTGGTCCAAAATGTGCTCTAGAAGGATAAAGTTTCTAACTTTATCCATTAGGACCACCCAAAAGGTCCAAAACCCAAATCACTAAATCCCAGAAGGCTTAACAATGCAACAACTTAACCAATAAGCACTTATTCCATAACGTCTGAAATCCATCCTTTCCAGAAGTGATTCTAGCACCAAAACTAACCTAAAAGTTGGTGCTTTATAGACATGCATGTCCATGGCATGTCTTGAACCCATATAAGGTCAAAATGAGGGTTTATGACCTAAATCACATGAATGGATTGAAAATGCAACCAAAGTCTAGATCCAAGAAACAAATTATACCAAATGCCCTAGAGATTCACAAAGTTGCAAAATTTGTGAGATCTCATCATCTCAACAAACAAGAACAAGAAGTTTATGGGACAAAAATCAAGATCTAGAAACCTAACATGATAAAAATCAAGTTTGGACACTTACAAAGGTCCAGAAGAGTGCCAAAGTGAAGAATGGAGACTTGCTTGATTGATCTTTACTTCCTTCTTCCTTTTTTAGATTCAAGGAACACCAAAAGTGGCTCAATAATGGAGGAAAGTGATTATGGTTTTCTTTAGTGCTTGAGGTGGATGATGGACTCTGAGGATGAGCAAACCCTAGCCTCCTCATTCTTTTAAATAGAGAGCAAATCCAGAAAAATAGGGTTTTTACATCAGTCATCCACCATGTTGTCGTCAACACTGCCACATCGTGGTCGCTTCAATGAAACACGTGAATCCTTATCGCCTTGCCACATCATGGTGGTGCCTCCACCACGTCGTAGCAAACTTCAAAATGACAATTTCAATTAAAAAAAGTACCTCAAGGTTCGGGCATTACAACTCTTCCCCACTTGAATTAGACTTCGTCCTCCAAGTCCGCCACCTCAAACAATTCAGGGTAATGTTATCTCATCTCGTCCTTCGGCTCCCACGTCCATTATGAACCCTTTCAGTGCTTCCACTTCACCTTCACAAGATCCAAAACCTTGTTTCGTAAAGTCTTCTTCCTCCTGTCAAGGATCGTCACCGGTCTCTCTATACGTTATGAATCTGACTGAACTCCTCCGGAAGATCCAAGCAATACGCAACCACGCCCTCCCGGGCTAAAATCCTGAAAGGACCAATATACTTGGGGCCCAACTTACCCCGGTTCATGAATCGGATGACACATTTCCAAGGCGACACCTTCAGGAGTTCCATGTCCCCAACCTGAAACTCCAAGTCTAAACGGCGTCTATCTTCCTAACTCTTCTATCGGCTATATGTTGTCTGAAGTCTGCCGCAAACTTGTTGAATCAATTTCTTTGTTTTAAGTACCACCTCCGTACTCCCCATAACCCGCTGACCGACCTCACCCCAACATATGGAGGTCCTACATTTCCTTCCTTAGAGCATCTCAAAAAATGGTCGATCAATGATGGTGTGATAACTGTTGTTATACGAAAATTCCGCCAAAGGAAGATACGTATCCGAAATACCGCCAAAATCCAATCCACATGCCAGTAGCATGTCCTCCAATGTCTTGATACTACGCTCGCTCTGACCATCAGTCTACACATAGAAAGTCGTGCTAAAATGCAGACGAGTACCCAACTTCCCGTGGAATCTTTTCCACAACCTGGAAGTGAACCGAACATCCCTATAAGAGACCACATAAACCAGCACCCCATGCCATTCCACCGCTTCCCGAATGTAGATATCGGCCGACTTTTCCGCCGATATACTCTCCTAGATCGGAATAAAATGCACGCTCTTGGTCAATCCGTCCATGATGACCCATATTGAATCCACTATGCGCATTATCCGAGGCATTTTGGTGATAAAATCCATCATAATCTCTTCCCATTTCCAAACGGGAACTTCCAGTGGCTCCATTTTGTCGTGAGGTCACTGATGTTCGGCCTTGACTTTCCTGAAAGTCAAGCACCTCTCCACATACCTCCACATACCAGGCCACATCTCACTTCATACATGGCCACCAATAGTCAAGATAGAGATCTCTATACATCATTGTCGTTCTGGGATGAATAGAGAATCTCGACTTGTGCGCCTCCTTCATCAAAACCTGACGTGCACCACCCTAGTAGGGAACCCACACCCTCCGATGAAGGGTCAGTAAGCCTCGGATATCATAATCAAAGGAATCCACCTAACCCACTATGTGCTCACTCTTCCGGTGCTCTTCCTTCATGGCCTCAACCTGGGCCTCTCGAATATGATCTAAGAGTGGGGTAATCACTGTCATCCTCAAACAGACTTCCCTGATCGGAGCAATAACCGCCTTGCGGCTAAGAGCATCGGCCACCACATTGGTGTTCCCTGGGTGATAAAGGATCACACAATCATAATCCTTCACCACATCCAACCATCTACGTTGCCTCATATTCATATTCAGTTGGTCCATCAGATACCTCTGACTCTTGTGATCCGTGTAAATAGTACAACAGACCCCATAGAGGCAATGTCGCCAAATTTTTAGGGCAAACACCACTGCCCCCAACTCCAAATCATGCATAGTATAATTCGCCTCATGATGCTTAAGCAATCACATGACCACGCTGCATCAGCAATGCACACAAACCTATGATTAATGCATCGCATTACACCACAAAATCCTCAACACCCTTTGGCAGGGTCAGAATCGGCGCCTCACACAATCTCTGCCTCAGAGTCTCAAAAGTTTTCTGTTGTTCAGGACCCCAACGAAAAGTGACAATCTTCTTCGTCAACCTGGTCAAATGAACTGATATCCTGGAGAAATCCTAAATGAATCTCCAATAGTAACCTGCCAATCCAAGGAAACTACGAATCTCGGATGAAGTCCTCAGAACTTCTCACCTCATCACTGCTTCAACTTTGGCCAGATCGACCAGAATACTATTTTGGTTAACAAAGTGTCCTAAAAACTGCACCTCACGCAACCAGAACTCACACTTGAATAACTTTACATATAATAACTCCCTCAGATACTCCTCATGCTTCTCCTGGGTCTTGGAATAGACCAGGATGTCATCAATAAACACAATCACATACCAATCCAGCATAGGCCTGCATACGCAATTCATGATATCCATGAATACGGTTGGAGCATCACCACGAACTCATTATGACCATAACGAGTTTGGAAGGCTGTATTATGTGTATCCTCCTCTCTGACCCTCATCTTATGATATCCCGAACGCAGATCAATCTTGGAAAACCAAGATGCACCATGGAGCTGGTCAAATAAATAGTCAATCCTCGAGAGTGGATAACGGTTCTTCACCGTTAGCTTATTTAGCTCCTAGTAGTCTATACACATCCGATGCGACCCATCCTTCTTCTTCACAAACAAGATCGACGCTCCCCATGGTGAAATACTCGTCCAAATGAATCTCTTGTCTAACGGCTCCTACAGCTGTGTAGACAACTCTTGCATCTATAGAGGTGCTAACTGATAAGGTACTTTGGCTATCGGAGCCGCACCTGGAACCAAGTCAATCCGACACTCAAGCTGCCTCTCCGGAGGCATTCCATCCAAATCCTCCGCGAACACATCTGGGTACTCCCAAACAATTTGTACATCACCCACATCAGTCTTATCCTTCTCCCGGGTATCCATCACATAAGCCACAAATCCAGAACAACCCTACTGAAGATAGCGGATGGCCCTAGCTGCTAAACAGGGAACCGATCCACACTGAACACCCTCTCCCTGAATCACTAACTCTCCCCACTAGGGGTCCGAATACGTACCAAATGAAGCTCGCAATAATTTATTTCCCCATTGGTGCTTAACCAATCCATCCCCATAATAATCTTGCTCTCACACAGAGGAATAGGAACCATATCAATCGGATACTACTCACTAAACAACTCCAATATACAGCCCCGATGAACCCTCGATACTCGTACAGGTGAATCATTAGTAATCGACAAACCTCTTGCTGAGAGTGAGAGATACAAAGGATCGGGTAGCCCCGAATCATACAAAACCAAAGCAGAGATACCGTTCACAAGGAACGATCCTAAAAGCAAAACACATATATAAGTAGGAAAATCAACGTAAATAAAGATATAAGGAGAAAATACATACCCATCACCACATCAGGTGTTGCACGAGCCTCCTCGACTGTCAGATGAAATGCCCTGCTCCTCACAGCAGGCACATCCGCCTTGTCTTCACGACCATCTGTAACTCGCAAGGTTGCCGGAGCGAGTGCTGCAACTGGTCCTGCCGCTGCTAAACTCGAACAATCGGCCTTTTTATGGCCCTTCTAATTACAATGAAAGCAAATCATACTCGATCCCTGGGTGGTGGATGTGTAATCCTGGATAGAGTGCCTAGTCTTGTCGCACTTGTACCATCCTGAACCACCCACCCTACAAGCTCCACCGTGCGTCTAGCTTGCTGAACTTGCTGTAGCGGCCCGGGCCCTGATGGACCCTCAATATCGAATCAAACACCTTGGGCCTCTTGCTTGAACCCTCAGAACTCTGAACCAGATTCGGCTTCCTCTTCTTCTCCATCGCCAGGTACATCTCCCTCTCTCTGGCTCGCGCCACCATATCATCCAATGTATTGCAACTGGATCTGCTTACAAACTGTTTGATATCACTCCTCAACATATCGTGAGATCTCACCTTCTTCATCTCCTCGTCTGCCACATGCTTCGGAGACAACAACTCCCTCTCATGCAACATAGCGGTGATCTACGCCACCGTCTCAATAGTCTGGCGAAGGTCGTGAAACTCCCTCACCAACTGTTGGACCCCAATCACAGGTGCGAACTCATCCCGAAAACTCATTACTAAATCCTCCCAAGTCATCGACTCAAACGCCTTGACTGCCAAGGCGTAAGCAACCTCCTCCCACCAGTCTTGTGCTCTGTCTTTCAGAAGACAGGATGCAAGTCTAAACTTTGCCCCTCAGGGCAACAACTAGTACGGAAGGCATTCATGACATCCGCTAACCAACGCCTTCTCGCAATCAGGTCCTTCTTCCCGAAGAACTCTGGAGCCCCACATGCCCGGAACTCTCAAAAAGTCAAAGAGCGGGCTCCTACCATCGCCACCATCTCAGAACGAAAAGCACCCAAGCCCTTATCCTAAACCTCCAAAATACCATCTTTGATCGTACCGAAGATCACAGGAGTCTGCTCAAGAATACTGCGGGTAATCTCTAATGAAATGAACTCCTACATCTGATCATTCATAATCTCGGCTCCAGAGCCCAAACCCAAACCATCACCGGCACCAGAACCACTACCAGAACCTCCCTGAGTGACCACCATACTTAAAATAAACCATACAAACTATCAGAATACACTCGAAGAATCCCACATTCTACAAGATCCCTGGTATCATTGTGACTTTCCTTGACTCGAATACGGATCCTATGCTTCCAGTAGTACAGGCCCATACTACCTTCCACATATATCCATACTTTCGTCAAGGGTCGCCCAGAATCCTCCAAGTTACTACCCTATCAACCTAAACATACTCTAGCAAAGGAAGGCTCTCGACACCGAATCACCTCCTAGGTTTTCCTAGGGCTACCACCACACCACTCTCTGCTATCAGGTGAAGAAGGAACTCCCTCTAACACCCACTAACTAGCTTACAAACACAATTACATATCACCGACGCCAGATAATTCTTCGAATAAAAGGTCTCACACTACAACGGTTGGACTCGGACAAGAGCTGCGCAATAGGGTTAAACCTAACCTTCTAAAATTATTTACTCTCAGTAATATGTAACTTAGCGTATTCGCTTACTAGTTAGCTTATGTTAATGGGAACTCCTAAAAGCATAAACACGTGCAAGAATCACTAAGATAAATAATATACAATACACCCATCAGGCCTCGCCAGGCATCGGACCCTACTCGGCATACATATCACATACTACACATACAAGAGTCACAAAGACAACTAGCATCGTAATCATAATAAATCATGGTCCGACATTGGTGCCTTCGACCCGCCAAGCATAGTGAGGAGACTCACCTCAAACTACTGAAAATCAAATAAATGCTCGGACTGCTGATCTGGAAAATCCCCACGCTAATCAATCACATAAAACCCCAATTAATATTTGGCCCATAAAACATAACTAGGAATCTAATTCATTTGTCCAACTCCTAGGGTAAAAGACCATTTTACCCCTTCCTTACTTGGCCCAATTATCGAGGCCCAACCTAATGGCTCCAAAAGCCCAAAATGTCCCAAATTCCTAAATGATGCCCAAAACCCATTATAGGCCCAAATCCAGGAAGGCCCTAAGCATAACAATGGCCCAAAGTCAGAAAGGATAATGGCCCAATGAGGCTCAAAACCCCAATAATCCCAATATGGCCCAAATCGCAAAAGCCCAAGACTAGGCCTGGTACGCTGCGTGTACCAGGCGTACGCCCTGCGTACTAGGCTGGATGCATGATCGTGGAAACGGGAACGTACGCGCATCGTACTCTTGCGTACGCCCAACGTACGCTCCCTTTAAGCACTTTTTCCTTAAGTGCTTAATACTTGCATTCTAACATCCAAATTATAGATCCAAGTCTATAGGAACGTCTTAATCCATAAAGTTCTTAACTTGGAGCCTTTGCATGGCCCAAAGGGACCCAGTACTCATTTTTGACCATTAAGACTCATAATAAGAGTCCTAATTCATGCATGGTCTAAAATAAGACATCAAGGTATGATGTGTTTTAACTCAACTAGTTTTAATCCTACTTTTAATTATAAAATTGACACACAAAGGCAGTGGACCTATCAATTGTGGTGTAGCTAAATAAGTAGGGTATCGAACTCAGGGAACAGAAAATTAAAACTAAAAACTAGAATTAACTAAAACAAGTAATAGAAAATAGGGGTTTCTCTAGTTTTGCCAAACTAGAAACTTAACTAAACCTTAACTACTCAACTAAAAGCTGAAAACACGTAAAAACAAACTAAATTCAATGATCAAAAAGGGTTTCTGTTTAGGTTCAACTTATTTACTCCTATGGTTAATTTTTATGATAATATAATAGATTAATTGTTATTGGTTACCGACTCTGGTGATTAGGTTCGCATTCGCTATTACTAATCCTTAGAAAACATACCAATTCAAGCAATGGCCAGTTGATTAAACTAATAGATTTCCTAGGTTAATTATTCGGGTTAAATAAGACTTGTAGCTAGCTAATTTGAATTTGGTGATTCAATTAACCTCTTGTTGATGGTGTATCACACAAGCTCACACATTAATTTACCCATTCTCTAATTAATCCTAGTTTCATGTTCATTATTCCTAGGCATATAGTATTGTGTTCACATAAATTATATGAGATAAGCAATTAAGAGATGTTCATGCAGCTAAATCACTTAGCAATTAACAGAAAATAGTTATGGTTAATGCATAAGGGTCTTTAACAAGCTTAATTTAACAATATCACCAACTAACAATTAATCAAAAGAGTAAATTAAACCATAGGAGCAAAATTGTTTTCCCCAAACAGAAACTAACGAAATTAGTTCATGATTTCAATGTATGAAAGCTTAAAAACGAATTCAAATAAACGTAACATAATTCTACTCAAAGGTAAAGTGGAAAATTAAACCTAAAGTGCCTTAATCTCTTAAGAATGAAGGATTAGGGTTCTTCAACGTTTTCCAGAGCTCCAAGGGCTTCCTTGATCGCCAAGTGTTTCCACCAAAAATCCAGAGAGTCCTCAATTCGGGTTTGTGAAGTCTATTTATAGTTTTCTCAAAACAGGGGCTACTCGTCGAGTAGATAACTGACTCGTCGAGTCCCCCTTGAGGAATCCGTATACGGCAAGGACTCCATGTATTGCTTCGCGAACCTTCGTGTCTACTCGTCGAGTAGACGACCCTACTCGCCGAGTAGCTTCAGAATTAAGCCTTTTTCTTCTTTCTTTCGTTCCCGAGCTTTCGTTCATATCTCCTGCTTCCTTTTGCTTCCGAGCTTCTTTTTTGGACTGAAAATATAATTTGAACAATATTAAGTATCTTTTGTCCATAATATGCTATTAATTAGCCAATAAATGATAAAAATCCAACATAAAAATATAGCTAAATATGCAAATATCAAAATACCCCACACTTGACTTTTGCTTGCCCCAAGCAAAACTGAAATTAAGCACACTAATATTACATAGACAATCCCAATCCAACCCAGCCATTATGCCAAGACCGCAACGCATGCATTTGTGTCTAAATTTTTCCTAAACGACCCCCCTCATCCTAAATACTCACAATCCTCATAAACACTCGCCCACTTCTTTTGAACAATGCTCATTTTATGCATCCCTCCGAATCCATCCGCAGAAAACCTCCTAGCCTCAAGGTGTTTTTGGTTGAGCAACCCAAGCATACATAATCTAAAAATTACAATTTTCGATACCACTATGGAGCTTTTTGGAATTCTTCACTTTCTTGATAATTTGAACTTTGATTTCTTTGAATTCTTCAAATTTGCCACCTTTTTGATTTTCTTTGATTTTTGGGTATCTTCAACTTTTGAACTTTTGGAATTTTGATCTTTTGATCTTCACTTTAATAGCTCCAAAACTCTTTCAACTTTTCTTGTAATTCTCTCTCTTTTTCTCTTTTTTCACTGAAAACCTACATGCTTAAGCAGAGGCGCTCAACTTCAACCTTTATTGATTAGAGATAAAATTTTCCTGGATACATTTCTGGTACACGATGCTAAACATATTGTACCAGAAATGTATGCAATGTCCCCATTCCATAAATTAAGTGTACCAGAAATGTATGCTAAACATATTGTACCAGAAATGTATGTTAAACATATTGTACCAGAAATGTGGGTTAGGGGGTTGGTTATATTAGTTAAATTAGGTGTGGGTTAGGGGGTTGGTTATATTAGTTAAATTAGGTGTTGGTTATATTCTCAAAAAAATTTCCTGTTTTTGTCCCACGATGCTAAACATATTGCATAAATTAAGTGTGGGTTAGAGGGTTGGTTATACCTAGAATTAGGATTCTAATTTATACCTAGAATTAGGATTCTAATCTTACTAATTTAACTAATATAACCAACCCCCTAACCTACACTTAATTTATGCAATGTCCCCATTGCATATTATGCATGATAAAGAACAATAAAATAAAGAAGGAATTGGAACAAACTCCCCTGGGATAGTAGTCGTGAGGTTGATATTCTTCAATTTAGCTTCATCTTCAACTGACTTTAGACATAGGAACAACTCATCCATGCCTTGGGTGTCATATCTTGTGTGGGAAAGCTCCAATAATGCAGGAAAGATACTCGGAAATCTTCAGGAATCAAACTCTAAGGAATATGAGCAAGACCCGTAGTGAATATGAGTAGAATATAAGCCTTGAGAATGAAAAGTGATAAACTCGTCGAGTCTATACGGCAACTCGACGAGTAGCAACGTATCAAGCAGAAAAATCTTGGAATTGAACTCGGACTCGTCGAGTAGGTAATGTGCACTCGGCGAGTCCATCGCTGAGTGAGAAATATAAATATTCTGCTTTTGGGTTCCGTTTCTGATATGGCTGGGTATGATAACTCAGTGTGTTTTCTTCATTTTTCTTCAACAAATAACACTCTAAGACCCTCCTTGAGAACGGACTTGACCCTAAACTCATGCACATTCTCATCTAGACCTGATCCTCACTCTAACCTTGACAATTGAGACTCTTGCATGCATCCAATCCTTCAATCTGAAAAGAAAACAACCACAAGTGATAAAAGAAAACAAATTCCTACTTAAACATCCTACAAGTTCAACACCCACAACAAAGGAAAGTAAATAGTCTTAAACATCAAAAACACAATAAAATAAAACATCAATCCTCTTCCTCGTCTTCATCTCCTCCGGCTCCACTTCCGCCCGCTTGGTTTCTTCTCGCTTGCACCCTTTCATCCCAACTGGACACATACGGGAATCCGGGCCCGGGCCTTGGTACAAAATGCATTTGCTCAAATAAATAAGCAAATGACTCATTGACATAGTTCACGCCCCGCCTGAGGTCGTCTTGGTATCTTCGCAACTCAACATTATACCAATCCATAGGTAGCTCCTCATCCACCGGAATAACCGGTGGGTCTTGTGGCACCCGCTCTCTCCTTTGTCTCATCCTCCTTCCCGGTTCCTCCGGCACTAACGGTTCATCATCATTTGGAATACTAACATGCCCCCCTCCATAATCCTCAATGATCCTAGCCCTCCAGAATAATGTTGTGCTGAAGGGAGGACTAGGAATCATAGTCAATTCCCGTGCCTCTTGTCGGTCCAAAATACCATAAGTTCTCGCAAGCCTTGTAACAAACATGCCACCATTGATTTTTGAAGTCACCCGCTCTTTGACTGCCCCCTCTGCCAAGTATTTTGCCATGCAATATGGCAAATTGCAAAATACATTAGGAGTGATAATACCCCACATGTAGAAGATGTCGAGAGTGGGGACTTTATCGTCATCCTTTCGCATGTTTATAGAGCTCGCGATCAGACGATGTATTAAGCGATGAATCGGGGAACAAATGCTCCCCTCTTGGGCGGATGAAGGAATGTAAACCCGGTTGGTAATGGTGGTCCACCAAGTAGAGGCACCCACATTCTCAGGCAAGTCTTTGTGGTACTGCTCCAAGAATGACTCAAAAGTCTCGGACATGATCTCATTCTGATCATAAATACTAAGCCTCCATGCCAGCTCTGCCATGCTGCACTGGCGAAACTCTCCTCCAAGGCAGAATGAAATAATATTCGGACTATAGTAGTCATCACCACCCCGGAAAGAGATGGTGGCAAAGAACTCCCAGCAAAGCTCTTGATACACGGGTTCTTGAAGCTTGAACAACCGACTCCACCCGTCACAGATTATTTGTACCCCATTAACTTCACAAGACTTGACCAAGTAATGGTTCAACGCTTCTTCCAACCCAGCTTGCCCTATCCATGACCAGTCCAACTCATTAGGAACATATATTTCCTTTCGCTTTAAAGCCTCCAGCTTGCTTTTTGTACGTGTGAGTGAAGACTTGTTGGTGATGCTTGGAAAAGTCAACCATGGGATGTCCCCATAACCGCCTCCTCGTGAACTTTGACCTCTCCTAGACATGGTTCCTTGTTGGTTGAATTCGCAAAAGAAGAGAAGATTCAAGATGAAGGCTTGAGAGAGTGCACGTCGAGTATGGGGTGGCGGCTCGTATGAATGGCTGAAAGTGTTTGCAATTTAGGGTAAAAACCCCTCTTTTACAGAGTGTAAAATAATTTTTTTTTCTCGGGTAATATATGGACTCGTCGAGTAGGCGGACCTACTCGGCGAGTAGATGCCTGATTCAGCGATTTTTCGGGATTTCTGAAATGGACTCGCCGAGTAGACTTAGAGACTCGTCGAGTTTTTCATTCTGTGAAAAATTTGAGTTTGCAAAATAAAATGTATGCCACCCCACACTTGAGCATTGCTTGCCCTCAAGCAATCATTTTAAACACAGAAGAAGATTGATAAAAACAAATCCAAAGCAAAATGAAAATAAATCCTAAAAACGAAGAAAAGTAAAAGAAAACAAACTCTAGGGACGGGTTGCCTCCCGTAAGCGCTTCTTTTTGAGGAGTCGTTAGCTGGACTCCTTCCCGCTTTACGTTTCTTCATTTTCCTCCATCGGGAATTCACACTTAATCTTTTGTTGTTTAAACTTTGTCTTGTAAGCATGTATCTTTCTTTTATACGCCCGTCTCAATTCGTCTCTCCTTTTCCTTGCAGCATCCTCTTGTATAGCATAACTGATCCGTTTCCCAACCTTTTTCTTCTTCACCCCGTTCCTTGGACCCATCCTTTGTACTCCTTCTTTGTCAATCTCGATTTCCCGTACGGTTGCCACCTTATCATCACTTGATATTAAGGATTCCTCCTTACCTTCTAAAGAATCTGGTGGTTCAAATGCAAATACTTCATAATTAGTATAAACTCGGGCTCGAGGTTTGGTTATCTTGATTGTATTTGACTCGATCTCTCGATTAGCCATGAGTGACTCAATGGATGAGTTATTCACATCATCATTCCAAGCCCTTACATTCTCCTTTTCTCCCAAACTTACCCTCTCGTCAAGTTGAATTGCTTCTTCTTTTATCATCGTGTCAAGGTAAGCCAATTGTGCGTGTTGGAAGCTAACTTTTTTTACAGTTTCAGCCTCTTCTATTGGACTTATGTCAAGGTCAGAAAGGGAACTTATAAGAAGCAAGATAAGATCTTCATGATCTTTGAGGTTCTCGATTGGACTCGTCAAGTCAGTCGATGCTACTCGGCGAGTTTGTGAGATTTCCACAATTTTTGTTGTTTCTTTTGACTCAGCTTCCTCTAACAACCTTTCTATTTCCTTTAAATCTTTTCCAGCATCGAAATTCCCTCCAGAAGGTAATAGAAATTGACTTGGATTTTCTTCTTGTAAAAGTGCAAGCTCTCTTTCTAACACTTCATCATCCAAATCCACTAAGGAAATTTCCCCGTTTTTCATCCCTTCATTCTTTTGCTCTTGTTCCGCTTTAAACATCACTGAATCATTCCCTACCCTTAGTGTTAGTGTAGATTCGCACACATCGACTATTGCACAAGCGGTATTCAAAAATGGTTTCCCAAGAATGATTGGAACTTTAAGGTCTTCTTCCATGTCAAGCACTACAAAGTGCACGGGAAAAAAAAATTATCGACCTTGATGAGAAGATCTTCGCATACTCCTCTTGGATGTATTATTGTCTTATCGGCTAAATGGATCTTCATATGAATCGGCTTTGGCTCCGGTAAATTTAGCTTCTTTAAGAAAGAATATGGCATTAAATTAATACTTGCACCCGAATCGGTCAACACATGAGTAGCAATTATGTTCCCAAATTGGCAAGGTATGGAGATGCTTCCTGGATCACCCCTCTTTTCAGGTAGCTCATTCAACACTAGTTCAGCTATTTCTGCCATATCTTTTCTAGAGGCAAAGAGACTTTTCAAAAAGCTTGCATATTTAAGCGTTTGAAGTATCGTTTCAACAAATGGAATGTTGACTTGAAGGGCCTTTACATGCTCCAGAAACTTCCTATACTCTTTTACTTGATCATCAGGTATGGCTCGAATCGGAAATGGCAAAGTTGGCCTGGAAGACTTTAAAGAGTAAACAGTTTTGTCATCAGGCATTGGACTCGTCGAGTCCATGACTGGCACTCGGCGAGTCGAGTCGGGTTTTGCTGATTTCGAGTTTCCCATTTCTTCTGGTTGCACCTTTATTGAGGCCTTCTGGGTAGGGCTCAGAGGAGTGAAATTTTTTTCAGAACTAGTTATTATAGCATTCAATTGCTCCATTCGTGGATTCTTTTCGGTATTGCTTGGAAGATCACCCGGTTGTCTTTGATTGATTTGTTGGGCCAGCTGCCCTAGCTGTTTCTCAATGTTATGAATAGATGCTTGCTGCTTCCTTAGTATTGTTCTTGTATCTTGTATCGCAGCATCATGGTCATTATGTCTTTTCTCAGATGCAGCTACAAATTTAGTTCGCATTTCTTCCAAGTTTGGTATCCTTTCTTGCACCGGCTCCTCCTTTTGGTAAAAACCCCTTGCTTGTTGTCTGAACTTTTCCTCCTTCGCCTTTTTGTACTCATCATATGGTAGCAATTCTTTCTTCGGTTTTCGCCAATCATTATTGAATCTATCTCCACTTGAATAGAATACTTGGGCTTTCTTGTTCCCATTCTCATCCAAATCACAATCTTTAGTAAGATGAGGTCCGTTACAATTCTCACATCCAACCCGAATAGCATGGATTGTTTGATCCATCTTATCCATCCTCCTATCCATGCTTTTCAACATTGCCATCATTGCCGCCATGTCCTCAGAAACAGAATTCACCTCCCTTCTAATTGGATTATTCCTAGGATTATGATATTCTCTAGAATTCTTAGAGAATTCTTCAATTAGTTCTTTGATCATCGGGGGTGCCTTCTTTGTGAGGGGTCCTTGCGAGTCAAGGAGCTGCCTAGTTGTTACATTGACTCCATCATAGAAAATGGAGACTTCTTGTTGGCTATTAAGATCATGATGTGGGCAATTCCTTAGTAGACTTTTGTATCTCTCACATGCCTCATAAAGGGACTCTCCGGCTTGTTGTTCAAAGTTGGCAATAGCTTTCTTCAACTTGGCTATTTTCGAAGGTGGGCAAAACTGGTCAATAAATTCTTCTTTCATCTTAGCCCATGTAGTGATGGATCCAGGAGGGAGTGACTTGAACCAATCCTTTGCAGCACCTTTGAATGTAACTGGAAGCATACGAAGCATTTGGGTTTCGCGAGGCACATTTGGAACATTAAAATAATCAGCTACATCATTGACTTCATCCAAGTGTTTACAGGCATCTTCGTGGTCTTTTCCGTAGAAGGGGATCTCCTTGAGTTGAGCAGGTATGTGACCTTTAAGCTCAAAAGTGGCAGTCGCGGGAATTGCGGGTTGCACAAGTCCCGGGCCGGTATCATCTCGTATCCTCTTCTTCCATTCGCCCATGGGAACTTCATCGATGTTCGCCATGGTGTTGTCAAAGTCACCTTCTAGATCGCTACCTTCTTCAAATTCGCTTTCTTCCCTTTCAGACTCGTTCACGATGTCTTCCTTGATTGGGTCTTCGTTTTCCAAGGAAGAGGTGTTGGATGCTCCTGATTTGCTGCTCTTTTTCTTGCTAAAAACGGATTTGAGATTCTTCAAAGGTGAGTTCTTTGAAGAAGCGGATTCTCCAATGGCTTTTCCTTTGTTCTTCTTTAGAGCGGACTCCGGGTTTTCAAGTGGAGGAACCAAAGGCGTATTGGATCCTCGGGTCATGTAACAACTGCAACCAAAGTAAGAAAAACGCGTAAAAAGAACAAAAAGAAAATAAAAATAAAAACTGTGAAACAGTGATGGGCTCGCCGAGTAGCGTCGACTGCACTCGGCGAGTTCAAGGCAGAAACAGAAAAAAATTCTAATTAAATTTCTAAAACAGAAAACTATGAAAACTAATCCTCATAACTAAATTACCTAAAAATAACTTTGTGCAAGATAAATCTCACACAAAGGATCGATAAAACTAGAAATTAGTGCTAATTTTTGAACCGTTCCCCGGCAACGGCGCCAAAAAACTTGATGTGTTTTAACTCAACTAGTTTTAATCCTACTTTTAATTATAAAATTGACACACAAAGGCAGTGGACATATCAATTGTGGTGTAGCTAAATAAGTAGGGTATCGAACTCAGGGAACGGAAAATTAAAACTAAAAACTAGAATTAACTAAAACAAGTAATAGAAAATAGGGGTTTCTCTAGTTTTGCCAAACTAGAAACTTAAATAAACCTTAACTACCCAACTAAAAGCTGAAAACACGTAAAAACAAACTAAATTCAATGATCAAAAAGGGTTTCTGTTTAGGTTCAACTTATTTACTCCTATGGTTAATTTTTATGATAATATAATAGATTAATTGTTATTGGTTACCGACTCTGGTGATTAGGTTCGCATTCGCTATTACTAATCCTTAGAAAACATACCAATTCAAGCAATGGCCAGTTGATTAAACTAATAGATTTCCTAGGTTAATTATTCGGGTTAAATAAGACTTGTAGCTAGCTAATTCAATTTAGTGATTCAATTAACCTCTTGTTGATGGTGTATCACACAAGCTCACACATTAATTTACCCATTCTCTAATTAATCCTAGTTTCATGTTCATTATTCCTAGGCATATAGTATTGTGTTCACATAAATTATATGAGATAACCAATTAAGAGATGTTCATGCAGCTTAATCACTTAGCAATTAACAGAAAATAGTTATGGTTAATGCATAAGGGTCTTTAACAAGCTTAATTTAACAATATCACCAACTAACAATTAATCAAAAGAGTAAATTAAACCATAGGAGCAAAATTGTTTTCCCCAAACAGAAACTAACGAAATTAGTTCATGATTTCAGTGTATGAAAGCTTAAAAACGAATTCAAATAAACGTAACATAATTCTACTCAAAGGTAAAGTGCAAAATTAAACCTAAAGTGCCTTAATCTCTTAAGAATGAAGGATTAGGGTTCTTCAACATTTTCCAGAGCTCCAAGGGCTTCCTTGATCGCCAAGTGTTTCCACCAAAAATCCAGAGAGTCCTCAATTCGGGTTTGTGAAGTCTATTTATAGTTTTCTCAAAACAGGGGCTACTCGTCAAGTAGATAACTCACTCGTCCAGTCCCCCTTGAGGAATCCGTATACGGCAAGGTCTCCACGTATTGCTTTGCGAACCTTCGTGTCTACTCGTCGAGTAGACGACCCTACTCGCCGAGTAGCTTCAGAATTAAGCCTTTTTCTTCTTTCTTTCGTTCCCGAGCTTTCGTTCATATCTCCTGCTTCCTTTTGCTTCCGAGCTTCTTTTTTGGACTGAAAATATAATTTGAACAATATTAAGTATCTTTTGTCCATAATATGCTATTAATTAGCCAATAAATGATAAAAATCCAACATAAAAATATAGCTAAATATGCAAATATCAAGGTAGCAGTTTTATGCATAAGGAACATTAGAGAGGCTAAGATCTAGCATTTCCAACTCATGGAGTGACTCAAACTCACAAAGAGGACTCATGGGGCCAAAACATACCAAAACAAAGCCCTAAACTAGATCTATCAATTGGAGTTACCAAGGTGTAAGCTTTACCTCAGAAAGCTTGCAAAGTTGATGAAGATTTTGGATGTTCATGCTCCAAATCCACCAAAGATTCACCACCAAGCTTCACCTCCTTCAAAGAATCCAAAAACACCACAAGATCACAAAAATGGCTCAAAAACACTCAAATGAAGGCTAGTGTTTCGTTCTTAGTGATTAGAGGGATGGAGGCTGGTGAAATCAAAGTCTAATAGCAACTTAAGGTGTTTAAATAGGACACAAACCCTAAAACTTAGGTTTTTCCGCTAATGATCGTACGTCCAGCGTACCCCCACGTATCCGCAACGTACGTGGGTGCCTCCGCATCAAAGCCATTGTGCTAGTACGCTCAGCGTACTCCTGGCGTACGCCCAACGTACTCGGCTAGGGACCAAAATGCAAGAAACTTTCTAATAAAGGGCTTAAAGGGAAAACCCTGAATGAAGTGTTACAATTCTCCCCCACTTGAATCAGACTTCGTCCTCGAAGTCCGTCACTGTGAATAACTCCGGATAATTCTCCCTCATCTCAACCTCGGGCTCCCACGTTAATTCTGAACACTTACGGTGTAACGCTTGATCCAGATATTATTTATTTCTCAACATTTTAGGGTTTGGGCTGGAACTCGACGAGTTGGGTAGATCCAAATCGTTGTGTATGGATCTATTTGTATGCGGGATTAAGGGTCTACTCGACAAGTTGGAAGGCCCCAACTCGACGAGTTGACGCTGGGGATGAAAACCCTAATTTTTCGGGCATTGTACCCTATTTAAAGGACTTAACCTCTAGGGTTGGCCTCCTTACCAGCCTCCTTGCTCAGAGAAAATCCTAGAATTACCTCCCCTATTGTTCATTGAGTTTCGGTGAGTGTTTGAGTGATTGTTGGAGGTTTTGAAGGGAGTTTTACAGAAAGAAGTATCAAGCTTGGAAGAGAGATCTTGGATCCAGAAACTCTACATCAAAGGCTGCATCTTGTAGGTATAAACTCATAACCTTGACATGTACCTTATTAGATCTCATATTTTGTGGTTTAGGGCTTTGTTTTGGGACTTTGGCTTGGATGTCCAAAGAAAATAGGTTTCCAGAGGTTAGGGGTGTAGATATGGCCTCTATAAGACCTCTAGAGGATTAAAGTTGCAAACTTTAATAGCCTCCCTGTCCCATTCATGCAATATGTTCATTTTTCAGCCTAAAGTGGACAATGGAGTGTGTTTCAAGCATGCATGGACGTAAAGTTAAAAACTTTACGTGCTTTGTCCACCCTTAGATATCATATCTGTAATTTGGAGTGTTGTAGAAAGGGTTTGAGGGCTTAATGAGTCAAGACCTTCCTTAAAGGAACTAGGGTTTGGGTTTAGAGCTTATTAGATGATCCTTGGGGGTAAAGTTGGAAAATTTACCCTTCTAGACATCTCTATGAAGGGGTATCTAAAGTTTGGAACCTTTGGACTCAAGAAAAAGGGCTTAATGCATTAAGTGGGTTGGCAAACTGAAGAACTCGACGAGTTTATAGGTGAACTCGCCGAGTTGGGTTGGGGTTACCCCGAGTATGTTGGAAAACAAAGGAACTCGACGAGTTGATGGGTAACTCGACGAGTTAGGTCAACTCAGAGAGTTGACTTTGACTTTGACTTTGACTTTGACCAGGGTTGACTTTTAAGGGTTTGAAGGGTTGAGTTGTATCTAAGGATTTGTTTATGATTAGAGAATTGACAGAGTTGATACTCGGAGCTTGGACCTATTCAGGTACAGTTCACAGTTGAGGTGAGTTTCCTCACCATACCAATGGGTCGAAGGCACCAAGGCCGGTCCATTAAGTTAGTTGTGATGATTATTGTGGAATCATTATTGATATGCCTAGTATGTATGTATGTGAAAGTGCTAGTACCTTATTGATTAGACATGAAAGACCCCGGGGGGAGCCTGTGGCAGTTGGATATCAGACCATAGGGGGAGCCCATGACATTCCAGGTAAAGACCATGGGGGAGCCCATGACATATAGGTATAAGACCCTGGGGGAGCCCACGACACCCTAGAGTTGTTGGATAAGGTGTCTAAGTCCATAACTATATTTGGTATGTACTTGACCCGGCTTGGCATGGTCCATTTGGGTAGCTCGGCATCTCAACAATTGGATAGACATAATGAGAAAAGGACACTTATGGTTTGTTAGTATATTATAAGTTCTAATATATTAATATGAAATCGTATTATTTAAATAGTATTGATCAAGAATTAATTTGGAATTATTTTTGTGATAAAAAAGAGACTAATTAAATATATGGGGATTGATTTGTAAATCATTCATTCTTATATAGTGGCTTATGGATCATGATTCACTAGATTGGGCTAGGACCCATTGGGTGGTCCATGGATACTCCATGGAGGTTAAAACCCATGGATCATGGGGGAAATGAAAAGCCATGCACATTAGGGTTTACATGGTGTAACCCTACATGTGACACACTATATAAGCAACCTCATATGGAGCAAAATCGGACACTAAGACAAGAACAAGAGGGCTAGCCGATTTTTGAGTGAAAGTGTTCTTCTCTCAAGTTATTCCAAGAGTTGTGGTGTTGTGTGAAACATTTGAGGCATCACATTTGGGGTGCTAGGCTCACAAGGTCTTAAGGAATCCAAGCTACAAGAAAAGGTATGGCATTCTACTAGTTTTTTATATATTACAAGTACCCCATGCCATGTTAGTTAGGATGAGAACTTTGGAAAATCAAATTTACATGAATATTAGAGAAAACATAGATCCAAGGTTTCTAGGGTTGCATGTACACCATAGGAGTGTTAGAATGCTCAAAACCCATCAAGAGTAAGACCCTGGAGGGAGTCCATGGCATCCCTATATGTTTATATATGTGTTATGTAGTATGATAGTTATTCCTATGATATATGGTATGCTAATTGACTTTGTGTTATTTGCATGGAAGACCCCGGGGGGCCCGTGGCAGTTGGATATCAGACCATAGGGGAAGCCCACAGAATTCTAGGTAAAGACCATGGGGGAGCCCATGACATGTAGGTATAAGACCTTGGGGGAGCCCACGACATCCTGGAATAAGACCTTGGAGGGTTTCCACGACATCCTTATATGTTTGTATGCATGGCTTATGTGGCTTATATAGCCGATATGGTTTATGTGACTATGTGGATTGTGTGGGGTATGTTATGGGGAACTCACTAAGCATTAGCTTACAGTTTGTTGGTTGTTTCAGGTACTTCAGGATCTAAGGGTAAGAGCCCGGTGTGATGGCGCGGCATGCACTCTCTGGCGTTTTATTTGGTACACTCTTATATTATGAATAATTTATCTTATGTTATGGATTTTGAAAACAAATGTCATTGTAATTTTATATCTTATGGAAATTATTTGGTTATTTAAAATGAAAAATTCTATTGAAAATTTGGGTTGTTACCGGTTGGTATCAAATCCTTGGTTTGAGGGATTCAGGCACACTTTCGGTTGTGTCGGAACTCAAACTGAGGAAATGGTAAAATTGTTTTCAAAAATCAAAAGTTAAAAGCTTCTTAAAACCAAAAAAGGAGAGTGCAATGCGCGTAATCGGCCGAGCTCAAGTAAGTGGTTCCCCAATATGTTAGCCATGCTATACTGATAATTCGAATATGATAGTCAGATGGATTTTGTTATGTGTACGCTTTAAAAATTTATACGGTTAGGATCTTATAGCCTTAGAATAATTGATTTGGCCTTATTTCCTGTTCCTTATCTGGTTATGGTCCTAGAGTACAGTATGTTATACGACAGTCTATTTGATCCTATTCTGTGTATAATTTGCATGCATAGGGCAACCTGTTATGATTGGTTTGAGTTCTGGTTCATGGGATTGGGCAAATCTTAGGATAGCCTAGGATTTGAGTTATGCGGTAGTCTGTGATATATGTTTTGTGTTGGGACGAATTAGAGTTATCAGGTAGAGCCTTGGGGAAGGTATAGGTAGGTGTGGAAGGTAGTATTGGGGCCGTACTACTGAAAGCACAGGACCTGTAGCCGAACTAATCTTAGTTCTGGAAGCTCTAAGGAGAACCGGTATGGAAGGATCCCCTTTTGAATATCTTGATCATTCTGTCTTATGGTATTTCAAATCAGAATGGTAGTGACACGTCATGGAGTAGGAGGATCAGGATCAGGATCAGGTTCCGGATCTGGGTAGGGCTACGCTACAGAGCCCATTGACGAGAGGCTGTGCGAGCTTATCGCAACCGAGGTTACGAGGGCCATTCTTGACGGTACCCTAGTGATTTCCGGGATAGTCAAGGAGGGGATGATGGAGATCATGGAGGAGCGTCTCAGGTATTTCTGAGCCGAGATGGCTGCGGGTCAGGTCGGGGCCCGAACTCCCTCGTTCCGGTAGTTCAAGGCGTGCAGAGTGCCTAAGTTCTTCGGGGTCAAGGACCCCATAGCTAGTCGATGCTGGGTGGCAGACATGGGGAATTCCCAGCGCACGAGCTTTTGCTCCTAGGCGGAAAAGATGGGTTGTACCTCGTGTATGTTGAGGGAATGAGCCAGGGATTGGTGGGAGGAGGTGATTAGCCAGGTGGGATCAGCCGGGGTGGCTGAGATGTAATGGGAGGAGTTTTTCAGGCGCTTTGATCTGGATTTTGCACCGTCTATTGAGGTGTAACGGTTAGTGAGGGAGTTCCAGGAGCTACAGCAGACCACCGAGACTGTGGCGGAGATCAACGCCAAGTTTCAGGAGCGAGCACTGTTGATTCCGTAGTATGATGCGGATGAGGATATGAGGAGGACGAGGTATCATTCCATGCTGAATGATGATATTCATGATTTCGTGAGCTTTACGGGGTGCACATCCCTGAATAAGATGGTGGAGAAGGCCCGAGCGCGGGAGATGGAGTTGGAGCTCCGCACCAAGCGAAAGCCAGAGCAGGTTCAGACAGTTGTAGGTCAGGCTAAAAAGCCTAAGACCTCTAATTATTCCAGTAGGGGCCAGCAGGGTCGCGGCCGGTCTGCCAAGTGCAGTAAGCCGCACAAATGGCTTGTCGAGCAGCAGGCTCGGGATGTTACGCGTGTGGCCAACCGGTCCACATGAGCAGGGACTGCCCCACAAAGGGCTCGATTTGTTTCCACTGCAACCAGACCGGTCAAAAAAAGGTCGATTGTCCGAGGTTGCGGGTAGGAGGAGGAGCGGTGGCGGCGCCTGCGCCTGCGCCCGCCATAATTAGGATCACTGATGGCCGCACTGCCAAGGCGAATGCTCCTGCAGTGAAGAGCCGCGCATTTCAGTTGAACACAGAGGATGCCCGAGCAGTGCCAGACGTCGTGGCTGGTACGTAATTTATTTTCCCACTCGATGTTAATTTGTTATGCTTATGTATGTATGTTCTCTTAGATAGGGACCTTTTTGGTCAATGGTATGTTGGCTCATGTTCTTTTCGATTTGGGAGCTACCCGATCGTTCGTATCTCTTGCGCTTAGCAAAAAGTTTCGGGATGCTCCGGGGACTTTGGATTCCCTGCTTGAGGTTGAGATTATGGATGACCGAACTGTGAGTGTTGCGAGGGTATATTAGGACTGTGTCCTGAATGTGTTTGGAGAGAGGTTTCGTGTCGATCTGGTTCTGATACCGCTAAGAGGGCCAAAGGTGAACGTCAGAATGGACTGGTTGAGGGCCAATGGGGCCTTGATAGACTGTGAGCGCTAGCTGGTGAGAGCTCGAACCCCAAGTGGGGGAGATCTGGTTATTTATGGGGAAAGGGCCTCGCAGGGGCCAACGCACTCTTTAGCTATGAGGGCTAGGACACTTCTCCATCAGGGTTGTTCGGGATATTTTGCATACATCTCAGATACGAGCATTGAGTCCACGACAGATTTGGGCAGTGTACCGGTGGTACGAGATTTTCAGGATGTCTTTCCCGAGGAGTTGCCCGGGGTGCCTCCGAAGAGGCAAGTAGAGTTTCACATTGATTTGGTGTCGGGTGCCGCTCCGATAGCTAAGGCACCGTACCGGCTAGCTCTGCCCGAGATGCCGAAGCTGTCTATGTAGCTCTAGGAGCTGCTAGACCGACGCTTTATTCGTTCGAGCAGTTCCCCATGGGGAGCACCGATCCTGTTCGTGAAGAAGAAGGACGGGTAACACAGGATGTGCATTGATTATCGTGAGTTGAACAAGCTAATGGTGAATAACCGCTACCCGCTTCCAAGGATAGATGATTTGTTCGATTAGCTGTAGGGTGCATCTTGGTTTTCCAAGATTGATCTTCGGTCGGGGTACCATCAGATGAGGATTAGGGATGAGGATTTACCGAAGACAGCTTTCAGGTTTTGGTACGGTCACTACGAGTTTGTGATGATTCCATTCGGGCTCACCAATGCCCCAGCAGCGTTCATGGACCTCATGAACAGGGTGTGTAGTCCGATGTTGGATTGGTCTGTGATCATTTTTATCGATGATATCTTGGTCTATTCTAAGACCAAGGAGCAGCATGAACAGCATCTTGGAGGCACTGAGGACAGAAAAGGCTTTATGCCAAGTTCTCAAAGTGTGATTTCTGGTTGCGAGAGGTGCACTTTTTGGGGCACATCATCAACCAAGAGGTTATTTTGGTTGATCCAGCCAATATTGAGGCAGTGATGCGGTGGGAAGTACCGAAGAATGCATCTGAGATCCATAGCTTCTTGGGTCTAGCGGGGTACTAGCGGAGATTCATCCAGGATTTCTCCAAGATCGTCGTACCTTTGACTCGCTTGACCAAGAAGAATGTGACTTTTCGGTGGGGCCCGGACCAGCAGTTGGCTTTCGAGACCTTCAGACAGAGGTTATGTGTGTCCCGTATTTTCAGCCCTACCCGAAGGATTGGATGATTTGGTAGTGTACTGTGATGCGTCTATCTCGGGGTTAGGGGCAGTTTTGATGCAGAGAGGGCATGTGATCGAGTACGCCTCGAGGCAGCTGAAGCCTCATGAGGCGAATTACCCCACTCACGATTTGGAATTTGGGGCAGTGGTGTTTTCTTTAAATATCTGGAGGCATTACTTGTATGGAGTTCGATGCACCATCTTTACTGACCACAAAAGTTTGAAGTATTTGATGGATCAGCAGAACCTTAACATGCGGCAGTGGAGGTGGTTGGATGTACTGAAGGATTATGATTGCGAGATATTGTACCACCCAGGGAAGGCCAATGTGGTGGCTGATGCCTTGAGCCGCAAGGGGGCAAGTGCCCCGATTAGGGATGTTTGTTTGAGAATGACGGTGATTTCCCCCTTGTTGGATATGATCAAGGAGGCTCAGGTGGAGGATTTGAAGAAAGAGAATTAGAAGATAGAGCGGATTCGGGGTTAGATTCCATTGTTTGTTCGGGATAGTCGAGGTCTTCTGACACAGTGTGGCCAGGTATGGGTACCGGTATCCGGGGGTGTGAGACAGAAGATCTTGGAGGAGGCACATAAGTCCAAGTTCTCTATTCATCCGGGGGCCACAAAGATGTACATAGATTTGAGGCTGAGTTACTGGTGGCCCTGCATGAAACGGGAGATCGCATGGTTTGTGGAGCGGTGCTTGACCTGCAGGAAGTTGAAGGCCGAACATCAAATGCCTCACGACAAGGTTCAACCGCTACCCATTCCTATGTGGAAATGGGAATAGATCACCATGGACTTCATCACGAAGTTACCGAGGAGGGCGAGGGGTGGGGATTCCATTTGGGTCATTGTGGACAGGTTGACGAAGAGTGCTCATTTTCTTCCGATCTCCGAGAGCATCACTGCTGAGAAATTAGCAGATATTTATGTGCGAGAGGTGGTGGTCAGGAACGGGGTGCCAGTATCGGTAGTCTCTGATTGGGATGTCCGTTTTACATCCATATTTTGGAGGAAGTTCCATGAAGAGTTGGGAACTCAGTTACATTTCAGCACCACTTACCATCCGCATACAGATGGACAGAGCGAACGGACGATCCATACGCTCGAGGATATGATTTGGGCATGCGTATTGGATTTCGGAGGGAGTTGGGATACATACCTCCCACTAGCAGAGTTTTCGTATAACAATAGTTACCATGCTAGTTTCGACCGACCCCTGTTTGAGATGTTGTATGGTCGGAGATGTAGGACTCTAGTTTGTTGGGGCGAGGTTGGGCACCAAGTCATGGGAAGCACCGAGGTGGTGCTTAAGACCAACGAATTGATTCAGCAGGTGGGCGACAAACTGCGAGTCGCGCAGAGCCTTCTGAAAAGTTATGTTGATCGGCGTCGTTCGGATCTCGAGTTCCAGGTGGGAGACTTCACTTTGCTGAAAGTGTCACCATGGAAGGGTGTCAATAGGTTTCAGAAGAGGGGAAAGTTAGGGCCCCGATATATTGGTCCGTTCAGGATTTCTGCCCAGGTGGGCAAGGTGGCTTACTGTTTGGATCTATCGGACGAGCTTAGCCAGATTCACAACACCTTCCATGTGTCTCAGCTTCGGAAGTGTGTCACAGACGAGGCCGCAGTTATTTATTTGGACGACATTCAGGTGGATGAGAGCCTGAACTACATTGAGAGGCCCGTTGCGGTTTTGGATATATTGGTCCGTTCAGGATTTCTGCCCAGGTGGGCAAGGTGGCTTACTGTTTGGATCTGTCGGACGAGCTTAGCCAGATTCACAACACCTTCCATGTGTCTCAGCTTCGGAAGTGTGTCACAGACGAGGCCGCAGTTATTTATTTGGATGACATTCAAGTGGATGAGAGCCTGAACTACATTGAGAGGCCCGTTGCGGTTTTGGATAAGAAAACTAAGGTTCTTCATAACAAAGAGGTGAAGCTAGTGAATATGTAATGGCAGCACCGGAAGGGCTCAGAATGGACATGGGAGCCGAGGATGAGATGCGAGAGTATTACCCGGATTTGTAATGCTTGATCCAGGTATTATTTATTTCTCAAGATTTTAGGGTTTGGGCTGGAACTCGACGAGTTAGGGAGCTCCAACTCGTCGTGTAGGGATCTATTTGGAAGCGGGATTAAGGTTCTACTCGACGAGTTGGATGGCCCCAACTCGAGGAGTTGAAATTGGGGATGAAAACCCTAATTTTCCGGGCATTATACCCTATTTAAAGGACTTAACCTCTAGGGCTGGCCTCCTTACCATCCTCCTTGCTCAGAGAAAACCCTACAATCGCCTCCCCCTCTTGTTCATTGTGTTTCGGTGAGTGTTTGAGTGATTGTTGGAGATTTTGAAGGGAGTTTTGAAGAAAGAAGTATCAAGCTTGGAAGAGAGATCTTGGATCCATAAAATCTACATCAAAGGTTGCATCTTGGAGGTATAAAGTCATAACCTTGACATGTAGCTTATTAGATCTCATCTTTTGTGGTTTAGGGCTTGGTTTTGGGACTTTGGATTGGATGTCCAAAGAAAAGAGGTTTCCAAAGGTTGGGGTGTAGATCTGGCCTCTATAAGACCTCTAGAGGATTAAAGTTGCCAGCTTTAATAGCCTCCATGTCCCATTCATGCAATATGTTCATTTTTAAGCCTAAAGTGTACCTTGGAGTGTGTTTCAAGCATTCATGGACGTAAAGTTAGAAACTTTATGTGCTTTGTCCACCCTTGGCCATCAGATCTGTAATTTGGAGCGTTGTAGAAAGGGTTTGAGGGCTTAATGAGTCAAGACCTTCCTTAAAGGAACTAGGGTTTGGGTTTAGAGCTTATTAGATGATCCTTGGAAGTAAAGTTGGAAACTTTACCCTTCTAGACATCTCTATGAAAGGGGATCTGAAGTTTGGAACCTTTGCACTCAAGAAAAAGGGCTTAATGCATTAAGTGGGTTGGCAGACTGAAGAACTCGATGAGTTCATAGGTGAACTAGGCGAGTTGGGTTGGGGTTACCCCGATTCTGTTGGAAAACAAAGGAAATCGACTAGTTGGATCGCAATATCGTGATTTACACTTTGGGGTGGACTCGACGAGTTGATGGGTAACTCGACGACTTAGGTCAACTCGGAGAGTTGACTTTGACTTTGACTTTGACTTTGACCAGGGTTGCCTTTTAAGGGTTTGAAGGGTTGAGTTGTATCTAAGGAGTTATTTAAGATTAGGGAATTGATAGAGCTGATACTCGAAGCTTGGACCTATTCAGCTACAGTTCGCAGTTGAGGTGAGTCTCCTCACCATACCAATGGGTCGAAGGCACCAAGGCCGGCCCATTCAGTTATTTGTGATGATTATTGTGGAATAATTATTGATATGCCTAGTATGTATGTATGTGAAAGTGCTAGTACCTTATTGGTTAGACACGGAAGACCCCAGGGGGAGCCCGTGGCAGTTGGATATCAGACCATGGAGGAGCCCATGGCATTCCAGGTAAAGACCATGGGGGGAGCCCATGTCATATACATTTAAGACCCTGAGGGGGGGAGCCCACGGCATCCTGGAGTAAGACCCTGGAGGGAGTCCACGGCATCCTTATATGGTTATATATGTGCTATGTAGTAAGATAGTTATTTATGTGACACATGGTATGCTAGTTGACTCTGTTTTATTTACATGGAAGACCTCGGGGGGAGCCCATGGCAGTTGGATATCAGACCATGGGGGAAGCCCCACTACAAGAATAAATGCCTTTAATGACATGCGAACCATGACACGCATCGATTTATGACCCGCAAAAGCATGTGTCCTAAAAATAGTGTCATCTCTTCTAAAATTTGAAGGATTTAGGACACACACATTTTTGCGTGCCCTAAAAGTTAGTGTCATAACAAAAAAAAACACGGAGGGCACTCAGCATAAAAGGCGTGTCGTCTAAGCATGTCGTTTTATAAATTTTTCATCAAACGCGCGTTCTCCATCTTTAATAGCTAAGGGGGAAATCAAATCCCAAAATATTTAAACCCCCTCGCCCTTTTTTCCCCTCTCCTACCGGTCGGAAACCCCTTCTCCTTTCCATGACCTAATTAATCAAGCTCTGCAAATTCCATGGCCACTTTGAAATGGATCCCACCATACCTTTGCCCAAAATTCTTCACATATGGTCTGTCTTCATCTTTTATCTTGGAATATGGCCCATCTTCACATAATCAACAAAGATACTAGGGCTTTGAATCGGTCCTCATAAAATTCTTTGAGCTCACAGCAACTTCTCATGCTTACAAGCCCTAGATCCGACGATTTAGGATTTCGGGCCATCTCTATTTTTATCTTATGGTAGCTGGAATTTATTAAAGAAATATTTAATCATCTTATTCTAATCGTTTTCATGTTCTCTTCCGCCGACACAATCAAGTTCTTACAACGCTTACTGACAAATGATATCCGCAAGTTTCATGAGCCCGTGGGCGATGAAAAATCAAGCTTGTTACTCCTAATCTCCCCGCCTCCTCCGCCCGCTCTCTGTATGTTGCCATGTTGATGCAGCAAGTAAGGTTTCTGTACGACATGTTTCTCTATGAGCCGCCCAGACTCGATGAGAAGCTCGATCCAAGTGGGTCCATATCTAGATCCGAACAGGATGGGGTGGAGCTCCTTGTTGATGTTGATTCTTCTGTGTTGGACGAATATGTGGACACCCTAAAGAAGTAAGTTTTTATCTTTGAACGAAATCAATCTCTGTATTCGTTTTTTATCAATTTTTAAAATCTTGGTGTAGCTATAGATTGGGGTCGAAGCTTGCAATGGCATCAGTAATCGTAATCGTTTTTTTCAATTTTTTTTTCAATTGTTTTTCAATTTTTTTTCAATGTAATCGTTTATTTCAATCGTTAATCATACATTACATGTTTTCAAACTTAACTAACCTTGAGCACTTTCTTAGCTTTCTCTATTTCAACAGGATCCGGACGACTAGACCCAAATACCGTCTTAACCTGTTGAATGTCAAAATTCCTTTCTTGTAAATACAATATACATATATGATATATCTGCTGTAATTATCATGTATGTACCTCTTTTATCAGAGTATCAGTGTGATCCTAATGATGTTTTTACAAGTCAAGCTTCATGGACACATGAGCCTACTGAAGTGGCTTCAGGATCTTCAAGAACAAGTGAGAGAAAATATGGGAAGTGATTACCCTTTTGGCCTATTCATGTTAACTTCAAGTGATATACAATTAAAGGCGTTTCTTTTTCCTATTTTGCCCTCCAACCAGATTCTAGTGTTCCCCACGAGAGTACAAGCATTGGATATACGTGTTTCTTGACTGTATTTGTTGTGACAAAATTACATTTACATTTTTTGACAAAATTAAATAAGAATTTAATGCACTGAAACTTGTTCATATTTCTATAACTGGAACAAGGTCAAGATACGATATTGTGATGGTGCATCTTTTGCAGGCCACCCTCAAAGCGAACAAAAGGTATGTTATTTCGAAATTTTCTTTCAGTTTTTCAAACATGCCAGTTTAGTATAAATAAATATTTTTCCTCTTTCAATACTGCTACAGAATGATACTAAACTTTTATTCAGGGGTCAACTCATATGGGAAGCAATGATGGATGAACTCCTTTCAATTGGATTATCTAATGCTCAACATGTACATTTTATGGGAATATATATATAGTTATATACCCTCTTTGTGGTCAAGTAGAATTATATGATGTTTTATTTAAAAAGTTTTTAGTTGATAATTTCTCAGGCACTTCTTTCTGGATGCTGAGCTGGAGGATTGGCAACACTCATCCACTGTGATGACTTCAAAGGAGTTTTGCCAAAAGATGCTAAAGTCAAGTGTTTATCTGATGCAGGTTTCTTTCCTAATGCGTATGTTGTTCTACAATGACCATTCATTTATGGTGTATTGGTGCATTTATGGTGTATGCAGTATTAATATTCCAAAGAAAGAAGCTTGGTAGATATAATATATATTACTTGCTAGTTTTCTTGAAGATCTATATAAGTAATTCTATAAATTTGCTGGTAAGATGTTGCTGGTAATGCCACCATTCAGTCATTTTACCATGATGTTGTCAATCTTCAGGTTTGTTAGTTTATTTGTAACTTTGTAGCACAATTATTTAAAAAAAATCAACCTCTGTGTAGCTTATGATATAATGTTGTGTCCACAGTTTCAAAACAGTTAGAGAATGTATCTGATGCACTAGCTGTAAATAAAATATCAAATCCTTAAATTTTATAATATTTTCTTTATTAGTGTTTTACTTGTTATATTTGTGATTAGAAATAATATGCAGTCTACAAAGAGATTCCATTTGTTTTTATTGCTGAACTGATTTTGATCCTATTTTTTTTATTGTTCTTCTAGATGTATTTTCGTGAAACTGCACCGATTCCATTTGCTTATGTTGCTGAAATGATGAGGAAGTTTATGTTGCTGAAACTGCACCGATTCCATCCTTTTTTTATTGTTCTTCAACTTAAGTCAACCCTGCGGTTATGAACCGAAATGAATAGTCAAACACACGAATTTCAAGTGTTGAAGAAAGCCCACAAACACATTTTGGCATGCGTGGTTATGTACCTTATAATTTATCTTCCGGAAATGCCCCTAGGCGTCAAATCAGGAATGGGTTGCAGAAATCCACTAATAAGCACATCTGCTCCTCTCTGCCATTGTTACTAAGTTCATCAAAACATAGAAATCATCAAGGAAATTAAGGTGAGTATCTTGCAAGTTTTTATTGTCTTTTGATTTTTTTCGTGTTATATATATTGAGATTCATATTTGGTAATTGTGGCTTTTTGGAGCAGATCTGTCAGATATTCCAACCAAGAATCTTGATGAGTTAAAGAAAATATGCAAGATTGAAACAGTTCCATACTCATTAACACTTGGATATTCATACTGGGGTGCAGGTGACTTTATCTTGAAATTTACACTTAAAACTATTTTTTTTCCTTTTTTTTCTTGTAAGTTTAGCCTTGTTCTTTTCTTCAATGAAGTGTTTTCTGGAGAGTGTTGTATGAACAACAATAAATCAACATTTTACCTTTCTCTCCACATGTAAATTCTAAATGACAAAAAATGATAAATTTATATATTTGTTGTACATATGTTTGTTTTGAGTTTAAACTTGTAAATTCTTTAAAGTTTACTATAAATATGACTGTACAGTATCTTATATGCAATGTTCGAAACCTGGAATAACATAGTCTTTGGAAACTTGGAATACATAGTCATAGTTTGACTTAATTAGTTGCTCATTTAGTTTATTAGTTGCTTGTTTTCTAGCTTATTATAGTCACTGATTGGTTTCTTGTTGTGCTTAGATCTTAACAGCTATCATGGCAACCTTCAACAGTAGTTTTGGATCGACACCTTCTAGCAGAAGATATCGTGTACGTGTTATTGTGTTGCGATTGTCGATTCGGGAACATCCTTGCTTACTGGTCCAACTGTATGTATCTCACGTGAAGCTTCTGTTAGAACTATTAATCTCAGGGATTTCAAGTTTTTCATATTTCTTGTATCTAATTAGTTTGTAAATTTCTATTACAACTTCTATTGATTTGTTTTATCTTTCCATGGAACGTGAAAGAACCCCTTTTCTAAACTTTACAATATTACTCCAAACATGCTACATGCATATTTATAAAAATATTTTACATATATGGTTTTATTACAAAAGACTGGATACAAACCGACTAACGAGTTTTTACAAAGTTTTATATATATTACATAACTTCCCAGGAATTTATACACTAAATACAAAAGCTATAATATTATCTATTCTACATCTTCTACCAGTACATGACTATACTGGATGCTTATCACCGGCAATAGTTTAAACATTGAGAGGGATAAGCGTGTGACGCTTAGTGAGTTCAATAACAGTTACAATATAACGTTATGCCATATATATATATATATATATATATATATATATATATATATATATATATATATATATATATATATATATATATATGACAGAAGCAAAGAGGGACAAAGAACAACAAAGGCATATGTGAATCATGTGACAAGCTTTCCATATCAACAAATGATCTGATTCAAAGATTTACAATCAATGAGACATAACAATTTCAACTTGATATATATATCAATAAGACTTCAGCCCAAGTGGCATAGAAAATACAAATTTCAGATTATCATTTGGCTAGCAATTTATAGGCTTTCAGCCCTGCTTAGCCTTCTGCCAATGCCAAAGTGATGCTTACTCATTCACTTCATGGTCAATGGCTACATACCAGTATCCAAGTGATGCTTAGTCATTCACTTCGCGGTCAAAGGTATAGCTCATTATCATAATAACACGGGAAAACACATTGCACATATAACACATAACATACAATTGTCCCTATATTGAACTCACCGTGAAATAACTGAATGATAAAATGATAATTTGGGCAGCACTTCACCTCTAAAAATGACTTTCTCTAATGAAACCGGGAAACCGGGCCTTGCGCGGGCAGAGTTTCAACTTGAAAATATTATTTTCGCGGGTCTTCGGTGTGTCGGGACTTGCTTCGGGTGTCGGAGATGTTTCCTAGGCTTCGGGGGGTATTAGGGTAAATTGAGGGAGAATAGAGGGTGCAAGAGAGTAAAAGTTGTAACCAAAAATCGGCTGCCTTCGTTTGCTATTTATAGGGGACCGAGAGCTCGCATTACGCTGGGCGTAAATCTCCGGTACGCTGGGCGTACTTCGTGGCGGTGTTCTACGCGGAGTGTACTTCGGTACGCTGGGCGTACTAGACGTGGCAATGGTTCGGAACCCGGGCCTTGGATGTGGCTGAGCTAGGACATGTGTCCATCATGCGAAGGTTCTTGGTGGCTGATACGTGTCTTCATAGTACGCTGGGCGTACGTACGAAGTACGTTGGGCGAACTTCTTCGGCCAGCTTCGTAATTTGTGCCATAAAACTTCAAAAATCTGTAACTTTCGCATACGAACTCCGTTTTTGACATTCTTTATATCCACGCGTAGGTGAATTTATGTTCTCCAACTTTTGTTTAGACTCCGTTGGCTAATTTTGAATTCATTTTTAATGTTATATTTTTAACAGGCCGGGACAGGAAAAATCCGTTAAAAAATTATAAGTTCTTCATCCGACGTCCGTTTTCGTCTGTCTTTTTACTGTTCTACTACTATTGAAGAGATCTTTGATTCTCGTTTAGGTTGTGTCGGCTAAAAATCACTCGATCTTTATTTCGAGTTTTGGGTTGTGTACTGCTATGCCGATTCTTAGAAAAATCATAACTTCCTCATACGAAGTCAGATTTGGACGTTCTTTTTATGAAAATTATCGGTTTAACGAATACTACGACTTTCATTTAGACCACTTAAGCTAAAAAGTAGTTTATCGTAAACTCACTTTTTACGTCATTTCGGCGTCGTGCCGATTCTGTCGCGAAACTTCAATGAGTCATAACTTCTTCGTTATAACTCGGATTTCGATGAGGTTTTCGCGCCTAAATGTTTCTAACGAGATAATATACAACTTTCAATAACATTATTTTTACTTATTTCCAACTTAACTTTTACATTTTCGTTAATTTCAATATTTGACTTTTTATTGGAATCTCATAAGACTTCCAATACTTTCCGAATGATTCTAAACATAGTTTTACTTCAATCTCATAAAACTATCTTGTTAGAACTCAACACTCAAAATCATATATTATCTAATAATATTCATTTTTAAACAAAACACGATAACTGAACGTGTATGTTACAGAACGATTATTTGTATGACATTAAATTTTATGCAATGGATTGTATTTTTGTATATGATATTTTATTTTCTCTTATGAGACATTAAATGCGAATTTAATTTGAAAATTAGTAAATCTATAAATAATATATTTTTTTTAACATTTAAAATTACGATACGCAAAAATGTGTGTCATCTACATTTATGACATGACCTTTCTTGACATGGGCTTTAATAAATGCGCGTCGTAAGGTTACGACACGCAAATGTGTCTCATCTTCCTTTATGACATGGCCTTCCTTGATACGCATTGCGTGTCGTAAATGAGCGTCGTAAATGTGTGTCATAACTGCACGTCGTAAATGCGTGTCGTAAATAGACGACGCGCAAATGCGTGTCGTCTTTCGTTATGACATGGCCTTCCTTGACACACATTTGCGTGTCATCAGAGCGTTTTATGACACGCATTGTGTGTCGTAAAAGGTTGTTTTTCTTGTAGTGCCCATGACATTCTAGGTAAAGACCATGGGGGAGCCCAATGCATGTAGTAATAAGACCTTGGGGAAGCCCCACGGCATCCTGGAGTAAGACTTTGGAGGGTTTCCACGACATCCTTTTATGTTTGTATGCATGGCTTATGTGGCTTATATAGCCGATATGGTTTATGTGACTATGTGGATTGTGTGGGGTATGTTATGGGAACTCACTATGCATTAGCTTACAGTTTGTTGGTTGTTTCAGGTACTTCAGGATCTAAGGGAAAGAGCCCGGTGTGATGCCGCAGCATGCACTCTCTGGCTTTTTATTTGGGACGCTCTGATATTATGAATAATTTATCTGATGTTATGGATTTTGAAAACAAATGTGATTGGAATTTTATATCTTATGGAAATGATTTGGTTATTTAAAATGAAACATTTTATTCGAAATTTGGGTTGTTACATACGGTACTGCCACTGTACCTTCAGCAACTCAACAACCTTGTTCCTCAAGGTTTTCGTCTTTCGGTCAAGGATTGCCACCAGTCTCTCGATATAATTCAGGCGAACATCCACCTAAATATCCTCCAATGGAACCACTGCGAAATCATCAACCAAACATATCCGCAGCTGAGAGATGTGAAACATGCTATGGATTTGACTAAGTTCCTCGGGTAGATCTAAGCGATAAGCAACCCTGCCCACCCGGGCCAAAACCCTAAAAGGACCGATATACCTTGGGCCGAATTTACCCTCTTCCTGAATCAAATGGCACCTTTCCAAGGTGACACCTTCAGGAGAACCATATCCCCAACCTGAAACTCTAGATCTGATCGGCGCTTATCGACATAACTCTTCTGCAGACTCTGAGTTGTCTGAAGTCTACCCCGAACCTGCTGAATCAACTCGGAAGTCTTGAGTACCACCTCAGTACTCCCCATGACTCTCTGATTGGAGCCATGACCACCTTACGGCTGAGAGCATCGGACACCACGTTGGCCTTCCCCTGATGGCAAAGGATCTGACAATCATAATCCTTTACCACGTCCAACCACCTACGCTGCTTCATGTTCAGATTCGGCTAATCCATCAAATACCTCAGGCTCATGTAATCTGTGTAGATAGTACAACGGAACCCATAGAGGTAATTCCGCTAAATGTTGAGGGTGAACACCACAGCCCCCAGCTTTAAATCATGCGTAGGATAGTTCGCCTCAAGAGGCTTCAGCTGCCTCGAAGCGTAAGAAATAACGCGACCCTTCTGCATCAGAACTGCACCCAAACCCATGATCGACGCATGAAAACAAGCCACAAAATCCTCAACATCCTCTGGCATGATCAGGATCAGCACCTCACATAATTTCTAACTCAAACTATCAAAGGTTACCTGCTGCTCAGGCCCCCAATGAAAAGTTACAGTCTTCTTCGTCAATCGAGTCGGAGGAACCGCTATCTTAGAGAAATCCTGAATGAATCTCCGATAGTAACCCGCCAAACCAAGGAAACTCTAAATCTCAGATGGAGACTTCGGAACCTCCCATCTCATCACCGCCTCGACCTTGGCCGGATCAACCAGAATACTGTTCTGGTTAACAAGGTGCCCCAGAAACTGAACCTCGTGTGACCAAAACTCACACTTGGAGAACTTTGCATACAATTTCTCCCTCCTCAAGGTCTCCAATACCTCCCTCAGATGCTCCTCATGCAGCTCCTGGCTCTTAGAATAGACCAGGATGTCGTAAATAAACACAATCACACACCGATAGAACATGGGTCTGTATACACTATTCATGAGATCCAAGAATGCGGCTGGAGCATTAGTGAGCCCGAAAGGCATCACCACAAACTCGTAATGACCATAACGAGTCCGAAAGGTCGTATTTTGTGTATCCTCCTCTCTGACTCTCATTTGATGATAAACCAAACGTAAATCGATCTTGGAAAACCAAGATGCACCCTGAAGCTGGTCAAATAAATCGCCAATCCTCGGGATTGGATAACGGTTCTTCACCGTTACCTTATCCAACTATCGGTAATCAATACACATCCGATGCAACCCGTACTTTTTCTTCACAAACAAGATTGGCACTCCTCATGGAGAACTACTCGGCCGAATAAATCCCTTGTCTAACAGCTCCTGCAGATGTGTAGACAACTCCTGCATCCGTGGAGGTGCTAACCGATAAGGTGCTTTGGCTATCGGAGCCACACCGGGAACCAAGAAAATCCGAAACTCCACTTGCCTCTCCGGAGGCACTCCAGGAAAATCATCCAGGAACACATCTGGATATTCCCAAACAATTGGTACATCATCCATAGTCACCTTACCCTTCACCCTGTTGGGTTTTGAGCATTCTAACACTCCTAAGTGTACATGCAACCCTAAATACCTTGGATCTATGTTTTCTCTATTATACATGCAAATATGAATATTCCAAGGTATTACCCTAACTAGCATACAATCTTTTCATACTTGGGTAATAAAATGGATAGAATACATACCTTGTTGATGTAGCTTGACTTCATGAAGCTCGAGAGCCTAGTGCCCCTAGTGTGACACCTCAAATGGTTCACACAACATCACCAACACATGGAATAACCATGAGAAGAAGACACTCCATGCTCAAATCGGCTAGCCCTCACATATGTATCACTAGTGCCAATTTCTTGAGCTAAAGGGGTCTTTATATAGTGTGGCTATTAGGGTTACACCATGTAACTCATGACTTTACCCATTCCTTATGCTCCATGGGTTTTAACCTCCATGGAGTATCCATGGGTCACCACATGGGTTAAACCCAACATAAGGAATCTTAGATCATAAGCCCACATATATATAAGAATTAATGATTTACACAATCAATCCCCATATATTTAATTAGTCTCTTTTGATCACTAAATTAAGTCCAAATTAATTCTTGATCAATACTAATTAAATAACATGATATCATATTAATATATTAGAACTTATAATTTATTAATATGTCACAAATGTCCTCTTATCACAAACGGTCTATCCAAATGTTCTGATGCTATGCAACCCAAATGGACCATGCCGAGTCGGGTAAAGTACATACCAATTATAGTTATGGACTTAGACACTAATCCAACAGTCTCCCACTTGGATAAGTCTAAAACAATTATTGCGTATGACTTCAAAAACCAACTGGCAATCATAGCTCTCAAAAGCCGCTGTCGAACTCTGACCTTGTCGATGAACTCTGACCTTTGTCAATGACTTGTCCATTAGATAAGGGATCATATATTCCTCCATTCTAGATATCATATGGACTGAGACATGGATTATAAATCATTCTCTCTGTCCATTTGTTGTTTCCCGATTTCCGATTCATGATGACTGATTGATTAAACAGATCAAATCAGTCCTGGCTTGGCCAAGCACTCACATGTATCATTATTAAATCATCGAGGGGCCCACAAATATCGCTTTTATCCCGAAGGTAAAAGGATTGGATAAACTTCGACTCATATGGCTTGTTCTACTACTTGTTGAATCATACACAAAGGCACGTTTTATAACATCGAGTTACCAATGCGGTTTCGTGCAATCAATGTATAACCAACTTATAGTAACAACTCATATCTCTAGGTTTGAAGAATATAGGATATTATCGTCTCATGATCACTCGTGATAAAATCCATGAAGTGATTCCAATGAGCGTGGGTTGAATCCAATACTCAAAACTTATGAGCACTCATGAGTCTTGTAGCAACACTTTGTCCAACATCTTAAACCTCTACAAGCCAACCCATGACAGTCTTGATTCATATCTACTTCCAACATATGACCGACTGTGGATGGTTTGAATAACTTAGTCATTCAGGAAAAACGACCTAGTTATTCTGGAAGTCAAAACATGCAAAGTGAAACACAAGAATAATCGAATCCAATATGGTCTCAGAACTTATGAATATAAATAACACATCTTTTATTTATCACCATATTGATTACCCATCATTCATTGCATACTGTTTCAAACTATCAACTTTATTCTTGAATTAAAACAATAGTTGTCCCATGCTCCAAGCATGCACACTATGTTTTTCTAAACACTAGTCATGCCATACACCAATTATGCATACTAAGTTTGTCTATGATCTTTACTTTGTGAAATAGATCGATTGAACATAATTCCAATGATTCTCATTTCACACTCCCAATTCCTTACTGAAAATGCAAGAACTCCAAATTCCTGCCATTTACATAAATCTGTTAGATTCTAAACTTATATGCATTGGTCCTCTTGTAATGATAATGCACAAAGTCACAAAGACTTGTCAACATACATTACAAAGTATTCCAATGGAGACCAACTCCATGGAACCGAAGTCTCATATTCAAAGTTCATTGCCTTTGAACATTCTTCTTGCATTAAGTTTCCTAATCTTACACAAATTTAATGAATAACTTCCACCTAAGGGAACATTTCCATATTCCCCTTTTGACTATTACTCTTGAACAAGAGTTGCCTCTTTTCAGAATATGTCAATATGGTCCTTCCAAAATTAACACTATACTTCCAACTGTCCCTGAGCAACCAATCTTTGGTAAACCTTAGATTTTCCTCGACAATTGCTTAATCCTTTTAGTCATATCCAATTCTAGACCTTTTCCCTTCTTCATGCCCCAGGCATTTGGAAAATTTTAGAAAGGATGAATATTATAGCACATGCAATCGATCCTATATCCGAAGCATATGGGACACGATTCATGATGTCTCACATAAAGACATGATACTAGACCAGTCCTTTTGCTACAATATTTCTATTTGCCAAGTTCTCATAATTCAGATTATGAAAAGGGATGCCGTAATCATAATCGAATTTTAGAATGCAAATAATAGACCCATATATAGAATTTCCTTATGTTGATCCATTCCAACACAAAATTCATATATATCCTTGACTAAAGATGATTAAAACCTCAATCTAAGCTTTTAGAATTGAAATGAAGTATAATTTCCTCTCCCTTAATTATAGCAAAACAACTTTTTCCCAATTGAAACCTTTTGTTTTCTATAATTAACATTGCTAACTTGCAACACTAACAATAATTATCACGCTCCCACTAACATGATGATTATTAGCATAACACATATGCTCCCACTAGCTTTGACATGTACTCAGAAATCAGCTGGACTTCTAGAAATCAATACTGTATTGACTTTCATACCAAAGTTCAGACTTCTGATACGAAATGCTTCGATAGAACTTTATCAAAATCATACACCTTTCCTTAGATAGCATACATGTGTGTCTAAACAATTTTAGAACTATGAAAAGGGATGCCGTAATCATAGTCTCAATTGTTTAGACCTTTTGCCATCTGGTTCAAATCTACTTGGTGGAAGTGTTTCCTCACCATCATTTTCATGAATCGGAGAGAAACCTTATGACCCTTAGATTTTATGGTGTATGTGTTCTTATCCATGTGAATTGTCAAAACCATAGTCACAAGACAAGGATAATGACAAATCCAAACTCATATGGACTGAACACAATCTTAATTTCTTGCCACCTGGCAGCTCAAGGGCCTGCCATTGCTTCCAAGTTGATATGCAACCAATTGAGAACACTCAGAACTCATATGCAAAGCCAACTTTAACTGGAATGGGCACAGAAATAGAAATATGTCAACACGATAGGTTATAAACCTCACGTCGTGTGCTAGTGTTAAACTACAGGTTTTTTATTCTTGATTAGATCTTGAAATTATTTTCAGGATCTTTAAGACTCCCACTGTCCTCTTGACATATAAGACTATCTTGCCAAATATTCAAGAGATAGTGCAGATTCTTTATCAAGACAAACACTTCACACACTTGGCCTAAGTTGGTCTTTGTTTAATCCAAAACATCACAACTTACCAATTTCAAATGTACAAGAGTAGGACACTTTTATTCTTACATTTGACAAGTGTTTTAAACCTTTTTTTTAAGATATGTCACTCAACTTACAGTCTTGGAATATGACTCTAAGACTTGTTTTGGAACGAAGTATGACTCATCTTCTTGATTTAACCATTTCAGCAATTCTTGATTCCTCTTCTTAGCCATATGAATGCACTAAGATGTCTTTAGAGAACCAATTGTGACATGGTTTCTTAATCATTAAGATGAACACAAAACATGATACTAATGTACTCTCCCATCTTTTCAGATTTGAGAAACTTTTATCCTTCTGCCTAATTTGATTCTTCTCATTCGTTCTGCCATACACTGAAATTTTTCCAATGCTTCAGAATTATACTTAATCCTGTAAGTATAACCATATTTACTAAACTTTAGTAAAGCATGACGAATAGTCTTATCGATATTTTATGGTGGACTTGACCAGTGCACAAGAATGTGTACTCGATCCCTTAGTCCTTCACTTAACTCACATATACATGTGAACAAGGAACTAGCCTTAATTTTCCAAAGCTGAAAGTTCTCATTCATCATACTGTACAACTTGTATGATTCCAAGTTTCTATCCACCTGAAATCTTGGGTGATGAGAAGCTTTCCTTATTTGGTAAATTTAGACACTACCACAAATGAAGGATCAAATTCATATTTTCAATATTGCTAGAAACATACAAACATCAAGTTTTCATAAATGCCATTACAAGAAGATATAAAATAAAGTAAAACAAACTTTTATTTATTTATAAAATGCGGAAAAAACTTTTCCTTACAATGCAACTTTAAATGAAAACTATGCTATTACATGTTTCCTAGCAATCTATCATAACTCCTAAGAGTAGCTCAAGAATCCGATCTTCAATCAAGCGATAGAAATCCATCTTCGCGGTCAGATTCAGCATACTCTTTCTTTAAGTTTCCTTCACTTTTCCTTTGATTCTTAAAACATCAACATGTGACCCAGTCACATCATGTAATAAGAATATCATAATAGAAACTTAATCGAGTTAGATAGTGGACTTTACCTGAAGTAGAGTCAAACTTATTCACTTTACCAGCCTTATGATCTTTCAGGTAAATTTGGCAGCTTCGCAACCAATGCCCTTTCCTTTTGGCAATAGAACCATATGGATCCTTTGGGAATGGTACATGGGACAATCTCAGACTTAGTCTTTCTCTTTACCATTTGGTCAACCGAGTTGACTATGGCCAATCCCTTTCCATTGGGAAGAGAAAGCTTTTACTGGGTATCCAATGCAACCATTGTCAATGTCCATTGAAGGTTTGGAAAGTTGATCTACTGATCAAATTTGCTTTACCAAAGCTCCAAATCATTGCTGATTCAGCAGTACCAAGCAAATAGATAAGATCATTAAGGGTCATGTCATAGTCTATTTCATAGTAGTCCCAAAGGTAACTCACTATGTGACTTAGAAAGTGATTGAACATCCAACTTTCTTAAGACTTTGACACCCAACTCTCCCGGATTGTCAATATGTGACTTCATCTCCAAGATGTGAGCACAGATAGACCTTGCTTGCCATTAGGGCTTGAATGACCTTGAACTTGTGGGTAAGGGAGAATAACTGGAGGAGGTGGAGGAGGTGAAGTTTCAAGAGACTTGGGAAGATCATAGATGTCTGAACAAGACATCTTTTTGGGAGATATTCAAGATAGTTGATATAAAGTCCTTAATATAACACCCAATATGAAATATTAAGGCTAGGACCCAACACAATATTTTTATAACTTGGAAGAGGGATGTCGTAATCCAAGCTATAGAATATTTGAAGGTAGGTGAATGACGATTCACCAATTTTCACCATGAAAAACGAAATTAATTATTAGGTTTTTAATTGGATTTGAAACTCCTAGATCTTTTGAGATTCATTGAACTGTTCAATGACATGTTTCAATCTCGAGTGTGCCCTTCAGGTTTTGTGACTGGGATGCCGAGGATCACAAAACAAGGTGTGAAGTAACCATGCAAATTACTTGGTACCCTTAATATTTACCCCTTAATCGATGTGCCGGTTAACCACACACGTTCCACCGATACTATGATAAATATTAAGTTACCCTTTGCCTACCTTGTTAAATCAAGCTAGTGTGCCGGTTAACCACACACGCTCCACTAACCTACTTAAGCAAAGTGCAAAGTGTAATTTCATGGATTAGCACCTTATTCACATTTTCCTAAGTAACTAAGATTGGGTATTAATAAAAGTTTAGTTACTTAGTATTTATCATTAATACTTTTAATGAAGGGAGAATTATAGTCCTTGTCCTACCTGTTCGGCTAACGACCCTCCACCAGTCAAGGAAGCGGTGGGTGAGAGTGTACACCCATTAAACTGCCATTTTATAGGCAGTAACCTTATACCCCCCTTATAGACCGGCTTCATGAATGAGGCCTACTAATGGTAAGACGACTTGCTCTTATACATATATATAAATATTATTAACTTATAATATTGTAAAGTATAAGGGTTGAATTTTATTTTTATTTTTAAATTCTAAGGGCTTAACTTGGAATTAAAGTATTCATAAGGGAAAACTTTTCAAATTCCAAAACTTGAGGGCAAGTTTTGAAACTATTCAAAACTATTCAATTTCCATAACTTATGTGTTTAAAGTAGTTTTAATCCAAAAACTCTTCAAGTTCCATAACTTGAGGACAAGTTATGGAAGACTTTAAACTAATAAAAGAATGTGACTCTTCCTTATTCATAACTTATGGAAATCTTTATGAGTTTTATGGATCTTAAATGTGACTTTTCATATAACTTGAGGACAAGTTACAAAAACACATTTTAGAACCAACTCTTAGATTAATTTGGATTGAGAACAACAATTTCACATAACTTTTCTATTAATATAAGCAACTCATAAGAACAAGATAATTCAGATCAAACTTTTTCATGTAATTAGCCTAATCCTTAAACTAATACAAAACATGAATCTATTTACAATTATATTTGAAATTGGATTAGCATGAACATTACCACATCAAAACAGGTTTACAAGTTCAAAAACAGCTTAGGGTAATGTTCCTAGTCCAATTCCAGCCAAAAACATCAAACAGCAAGCTGTCAGCACCCAAAACTCGTCGAGTTCCTTGAGGAACTCGTCGAGTTCATGCCCAAAATGATGAACTCGTCGACTTTTTTTGCATAAACTCGTCGAGTTTTATGGTCTGGACAGTTTCAGCTTTGAAAAAACAAGTTTGCATCAAGTATGAGTGAAAACAAGCCTAGGCTCTGATACCACTGTTGGGTTTTGAGCATTCTAACACTCCTAAGTGTACATGCAACCCTAAATACCTTGGATCTATGTTTTCTCTATTATACATGCAAATATGAATATTCCAAGGTATTACCCTAACTAGCATACAATCTTTTCATACTTGGGTAATAAAATGGATTATTTACATACCTTATTGATGTAGCTTGACTTCATGAAGCTCGAGAGCCTAGTGCCCCAAGTGTGACACCTCAAATGGTTCACACAACATCACCAACACATGGAATAACCATGAGAAGAAAACACTCCATGCTCAAATCGGCTAGCCCTCACATATGTATCACTAGTGCCAATTTCTTGAGCTAAAGGGGTCTTTATATAGTGTGGCTATTAGGGTTACACCATGTAACTCATGACTTTACCCATTCCTTATGCTCCATGGGTTTTAACCTCCATGGAGTGTCCATGGGTCACCACATGGGTTAAACCCAACATAAGGAATCTTGGATCATAAGCCCACATATATATAAGAATTAATGATTTACACAATCAATCCCCATATATTTAATTAGTCTCTTTTGATCACTAGATTAAGTCCAATTTAATTCTTGATCAATACTAATTAAATAACATGATTTCATATTAATATATTAGAACTTATAATATATTAATATGTCACAAATGTCCACTTCTCACAAACGGTCTATCCAAATGTTCTGATGCCATGCAACCCAAATGGACCATGCCGAGTCGGGTCAAGTACATACCAATTTATTAGTTATGGACTTAGACATTAATCCAACACTCCCGGGTATCCATAACATAGGTGACAAATACGGAACAACCATGCTGAAGATAGCATCTGGCCCTAGCTGCTGAACATAAAATCGGCCTGCGTTGAACACCCTCTCCATGAATCACCAACTCTCCCCCGCTTGGGGCCAAAAACGCACCAACTGCTACTCGCAATAAATCATTTCCCCATTGGGGCTCAGCCAATCCATCCCCACTATAACCTTGCTCCCACGCAAGGGAATAGGAACCAAATCGATCGTATACCGCTCGTTGAACAACTCCAAACACAACCCCGATGAACCCTAGATACTCGTACATGACGATCGTTGGCAATCTCAACCTCTAGTGGACAATCTAGCTCCCCCGGAGCATCAGCAAACCTCTTGTTAAGGGCAAGAGATACAAAGGATCGGGTAGCCCCCGAATCAAACAATACCAAAGCAGAGATACCGTTCACAAGGAACGATCCTAAAACAAAACACACAAATATAACCAGAAAATCAAAAAAAGAGAGAGAAGGAGAATATACATACCCGTCACCACATCTGGTGTTGCACGAGCCTCCTCGGCTGTCAGCTGGAAAGCCCTGGTCCTCACAACAGGCGCCTCCGACTTGCCCTGCCGGCCATTTGTAATCCTCAAGGTCAGTGGAGTGGGTGCTGCAACTGGTCCCGCTGCTGCTAAACCCGATCAATTGGCCTTCTTATGGCCCCTCTAGTTGCAATGAAAGCAAATCATATCAGATACCTGAGTGATGGTTGTGGCAGTGCAATCCCTGCTGAAATGACCCATCTTGTTGTACTTGAAACAGCCAGAACCTACCACCCTGTATGCCCCATCGTGAGTCTTGTCGCACTTACCGCAGCAGCCCCGACCTTGCTGGCCCCTAGACCTCGAATCAAAAACCTTGGGCCTCTTGCCCGAACCCTCTGAACTCTGAACCTGATCTGGCTTCGTCTTCCTCTCCATCTCCAATTCAGTATCCTCTCTCTGGCTCGCCCTATCATATCCTCCAGTGTCCTGCAACTGGATCGGCTCATAAACTGTTGGATATCACTCCTCAACATCTCGTGGTACCTCTCCTTCTTCATCTCCTCGTCCGCCATATACTGCAGAACCAATAATGCCCTCTCACGGAACATAGCAGTGATCTCCGCTACCCTCTCAGTAGTATGGTGAAGGTCCTGAAACTCCCTCTTTTCATAAAATCATCTCAGGTCATAGACTCAATCGCCTCACCTCCCAAGGCATGCCTAACCTCCTCCTACCAGTCTCGAGCTCTGTCCTTCAGAGGACATGATGTAAGTTGGACCTTCAACTCCTCAGGAAAAAGGCTAGATCGGAAGGCGTTCCCGACGTTTGTCAACCAACGCCTGCTCATAATCGGGTCCTTCTTCCCAAAGAACTTCGGGGCTCCACATGCCCGGAACTCATGGAAAGTCAAAGTATGAGCTCCTATCATCACCACCATCTTAAAACGAAATGCGGCCATGCGCTCATCCAGAATCTCCATGATACCCTCCTTGATCGTACCAAAGATCACAGGAGTCTGGTCTAGAATGTGGCGGGTAATCTCTGATGAAATGAACTCCCGCATCTGATCATCCAAATGTCCGGCCCCAGAGCCCGAACCTGAACCCTCGCTGACACCAGAACCACTACCATTACCTCCTCGGGTAATCACCATACTAAAAATAGACCATTCAAACCATCAGAACACACACACACACACACACACACACACACACATATATATATATATATATATATATATATATATATATATATATATATATATATATATATATATATATATATGTGTGTACATCGTGGAATCCCATACTCTACAAGCTTCCTGGTATCATCGTTGCTTTCCTTGACTGGAGTACGGATCCTCTGCTTCCTGTAGTACGGGCCCATACTACCTTCCACATCTATCACCCTAAATCCTCCAAGTCACTCCCTAATCTATACATACAACCCTCAACAAGACAATGCTCCCAGCACCGAATCTATTCCTATGTTTTCCTACGGCTACCCCCCACACTACTCTCTGCCATTAGCTGTAGAAGGAACTCCCCTAACACCCTCTAACAAGCTCACGAATAGAATTACATATCACCGACACTAGATAATTCTTCGAATGAAAGGTCTCACACTACAACGGTTGGACTCAAACAAGAGCTGTACAATAGAGTTAAAACCTAACCTTCTAAAATTATCTAGTCTCAATAATATGTATCTTGGCATATTCTCTTACTAGTTAGCTGGAGTTAATGGGAACTCCTAAAAGCAAAAAGCAAGCAGCATTCGAGCATCGAGTAATCGGAAACAAGCATAACCTAATCAGGCCATCCTATCACTGACTGGTCAGTACTAGCATGCAAGTCTACAAGCTCGTACAGTAGGCATACAAATGCATCTCTCATAACATTCTATCATGCAATCCTGAGCAGATCCGTAGCCCTAATCTAGCACGTGATTCACATATTCACAATTCAAAGCATAACATAAAACATGTATGGATATTTTGGGAAAACTTACTTGAGATCGGTCGATTGCATGCACCACACCCCTTTCTTTTGTAAGAAAGTTCTTTTTACAAAACATTCCTTTTATGAAAAATATACCAAAAGAAAATCAGAGTATCAATCAAGGCTCTGAATCCCTCAAACCAAGGCTCTAATACCAACTTTAAACGTCCCAAAATATAAGTCCAAAAATTTCATTTTAATGATAATAAAACCACCATCCAGTACGTGTTCATAAGACCAAAAAAGAAAATCAGAGTATCAGTCATCTCAATACATCAAAGTCAAATAAACAGAAGTCGTGGTGTGTGTGATGTGATCATCCCAAGCTCTTCCCCTTCAATCCGGAAATACCTGAAACATAAACTGAAAACCGTAAGCACGAAGCTTAGTGAGTTCCCCAAAATACCTCATACCATACATAACAAACATACAATGGGCCATGCTCAACAACCATCAGGCCCCGGCCAGCATCGAGCCCCGCTCGAAACAAATCTGTCAGTAACATGAGATGGGCCCCGCCCCATCAAATTCATTAGGTTCCGCTTGGCATCGGGTCCCGCTCGGCATTCATACAGACACATAAACACATGCAAAAATCACTAAGATAAATAGCATAGAATACACCCATCAGGCCTCGCCTGGCATCGGACCCAGCCCGGTATACATATCATATACTACACATGCAAGAGTCATACAAACAACTACCATCCTAATCATAATAAATCATGGGTCGACATTGGTGCCTTCAACCCGCCAAGCACAGTGAGGAGACTCACCTCAAACTACTGAAAATTAGATAAATGCTTGGACTGCTGATCCGGAAAGTCCCCGCGCTAATTAGTCACATAAAACCCTAATTAATATTTGGGCCATAAAACATAACTAGGAATCTAATTCATTTATCCAACTCCCAGGGTAAAAGAGCATTTTAGCTCTTCCTTACTTAGCCCAATTATCGAGGCCCAACCCAATGGCTCCAAAAGCCCAAAATGGCCCAAATTCCTAAATGATGCCCAAAACCCATTGTGGGCCCAAATCCAGGAAGGACCAAATCATAACAATGGCCCAAAGTCAGAAAGGCTAATGGCCCAACAAGGCCCAAAACCCCAATAATCCAAATATAGCCCAAATCGCAAAAACCCAAGACCACGCTGGTACGCTGCGCGCACTAGGCTGCATGCATGATCGCAGACATGGGCAAGTACGCGCAACGTACTCTTGCGTACGCCCAACGTACGCACCCTTTAAGCACTTTTCCTTTAAGTGCTTAATACTTGCTTTCCAACATCCAAATTACAGATCCAAGTCTATAGGAACATCTTTATCCATAAAGTTCTTAACTTGGAGCCTTGCATGGCTCAAAGGGACCCAACGCTCGTTTTTTACCATTAAGACTAACAATCAGAGTCCTAATTCATGCATGGTCCAAAATAAGACATCAATGTAGCATTTTTATGCATAACAAACATTAGAGAGGCTAAGATCTAGCATTTCTAACTCCTGGAGTGATTCATACTCACAAAGAGGACTCATGGGGCCAAAACAAAGCCCTAAACTACATCTATCAATTAGAGTTACCAAGTTGGAAGCTTTATACCTCATAAAGCTTGCAAAGTTGATGAAGATTCTGGATCTTCAAACTCCAAATCTACCAAAGCTTCACCACCAAGCTTCACTTCCTTCAAAGAATCCAAAAACACTATAAGATCACAATAATGGATCACAAACACTCAAATGAAGGCTAGGGTTTAGTTCTCAGTGATTAGAGGGATGGAGGCTGGTCATATCAAAGTCCAAGAGCAACTTAAGGTGTTTAAATTCGACACAAACCCTAAAAACTAGGGTTTGCCCCTGATGCTTGTACGCCCAGCATAGGTGGGTGCCTCTACGTCCAAGCCATTGAGCCAATACGCTCAACGTACTCCTGGCGTATGCCCAACGTACTCGGTTAGGGACCAAAATGCAAGAAACTTTCAAATGAAGGGCTTAAAGCGAAAAACCTGAATGAAGTATTACACGCGTACTGGGTTCGAACCCCCTAATATGATCAAGGGTGAGTACTTGGGGCGTACGAGCTGGGTATGCTCAGCGTACTCCCAACTATGAGTTTAGAAGGTTGGGGCATTTTGGGTTTCGGTTGCTTTTGGACTGCGTCTCGGTTTGGGTCGATTAAGAGAAAGGGTAAAATGGCCTTTTTACCCTAAGGACTTGGGTTTAATGAATTAGATTCCCGATTATGGTTTATGACCTAACTATTAATTAGGATATTATTTGATTGATTAGTGCAGGGATTCTCCGGTTCAGCTGCCCGATCATCATTTATTTATCAGCGGATCGAGGTGAGTTTGCTCACTATACTATAGGATATTATGGTTGTATGTGATTGTTATCTTTGTGACTCTTTTTGTATGCATGCATGCATGTTTGATATATGTAGGTGGGGTGAAATAGACTCGTGGTGAAATAGACCCGTACGGTTGTAAAATACCGATTGAATTGAAATAGACTCGGGGTGAATAAGACCCGGGGGTGAAATAGACACGGTACAGCCTTCAGCAGACATGTGAGTTGAAATAGACTCGGGGGTGAAATAGACACGGGGTGAAACAAACCTAGTTCAGCCTTGAGCTGACATTTATGTATGGTATGTGGTATTTCGGGGAACTCACTAAGCTTTGTTCTTATGGTTTTCAGTTTAGGTTTCGAGTACTTCCGGTTCAAAGGGGAAAAGCTCGGGATGATCGCATTGCACACACCATGATTTTCCACTTTATATGATTTTGATGTTGGATGATTATTGACGTACTCTGATTTTCCTTATGATTTTTATAAACATGTTTGGTTAATGGTGTTATTCAAACAAAAATGAAATTTTTGGGACGTTACAAAAAATTGAGATTTTTGGTATAGTTAGTTTTTTTAGATAAATATAAACTTAAATAGCGAAAAAAAACAACAAAACGAAGTAATTTTTTTTCAAAAAAAAATGTTTTTTATATATCAATATGGATCTCTATGGAAAGATGACGAAAAATCATGAGCAAATGTATATTCGGTTTTTTTTCAATAAAAAACATGGACTAAAAAAATTAAATGAAAAAATAGGTGAGTGTTTTGGTAAGATGCGACTTTTTTGGTATAATCCGGTATATGTACAAGTGTATATCCATTTCCTTGACCGTTAATCCTTATGATTTCCGACGCTTACGATTGTTCCTTAGTTACTTGTTAATAATAGTTTTCTATTGAACCTCACCCTTATATATATATATATATATATATATATATATATATATATATATATATATATATATATATATATATATATATATAGTAGGCGAATGCATGCGCGTTACGCAGAAACACCTATATAATTAAAATCTTCACAAATATATGTTTTTCTTAAATATAACAATAACGTTGTTGTTAAATTTGATATAATAATTCATATACGAAGTTGATATATTATTTTAAATTATATGATAATATATACATCTATTAAAACCATGATTGTAGAACTCGTTACTCGGTACCTGTTCAGCAGACTACCGAGTAGCGAGTACTCGGGAGTACTCGGGGAGTACTCAGATTCGGTAATTCATGTAGAAATATTTTTGGGGAAATTATATATGTCAAAATCATAAGTTAAAACCATTAGTTTATAGAAATATATAACGAAATTAGATACATGTGAATATACAAAAACTGAAAAACACACAATGGTCGCACTTCATGAACAATTACTGAAAATTTAAGATATATGTAGTAAGAGTCACATGTGTGTATGTTAAATCATATTTCATTAAATATATTATACATATTAATCATCTAGTTGGCTGAGTTTTACAACATTGTTCTCTTCAGTAAGGGGCCGATCGGGGAGTACTCAGATTCTATAACTCGCCTCGGTAAGGGGTCGAGTAGGGAGTGCTCGGACGAGTAATCGACCAACTCGGCGAGTTTTACAAAACTGATTAAAACTACATAATCTCAATCGTTTGAAAGACCTATACCCGCGGATTATTCATGAATGAAAATAAAAAATAATATATGGTTTAATGTCATTTATAGTTGTTGTTATTGTTAATTAAATTTTTATAATTTATTTTGCTTAACGTTTTAATTTCTGTCATTGTAATTATTTAAAACATCAAACATTGTTTTTTGTTTTTAAAGATAACAATATAATCATTTATATAGAGTTATTTTTAACTATTGTTATTGTATGTGATTTTAAGCTACTTATTTGAAAACTTTTAATGATTATAAAAATATCTTTAGAAAATATTTTAGTTAAATTGAGATTACAATTTAGTTTTTGCATTTAGCACTACAATTTATCACTTTTAACTATTCAAAAAATATTCTTTGGGTTTTTTAAGTGGAACTGAAATTTATATTTAAGTTGACCATGTAATTTTATATTTAAATTAACAATTTAAGTATTTTATCCAAACTATTCAAAAGTTGTAGCTTTAAACTGATAATGGTTTACATACAACAACATATTAAATCTAATAAATTAAGTATAATATGTTAAAAGTTAAAAACATAACTTTATAAGTAGAAGTAAATATATTATTTTATTATTGAAATTTAGTTTAATTATGATTACACTTTAGATTTGATATTTATTTAACCTTATTAACCAACTTATAATCATTATTAGAAAGGCATTACAATTTATCACTTTTAACGATTCACAAAATATTCTTTAGGTTGTTTAAGTTGAACTAAAATTTATATTTAAGTTGACCCTGTAATGTTATATTTAAATTAACAAGTTAGGTATATTATTCAAACTGTTGTAGCCTTAAAATGATAATGGTTTACATACAACATCATTTTAAAACTACTAAATTTAGTATAATATGATAAAAAATCTCTGCGCGTTGCGCAGAAACACCTATATAGTTGAAATCTTTATAAATATATGTTTTATTAAATATAACAATAACGTTGTTGTTAAATTTGATATAATAATTCGTATACGAAGTAGATATAATATATTGATTATTTTGAATTATATGATAATATATACATCTATTAAAACTGCATAATCTCAATCGTTTGAATGACCTTTACCCAAGGGCGGAGCCACCCTAGGACCATGGTAGGCCCAGGCCCACCCTCAAATTTTCAAATTTTTTTTATTTCAAAATAAATCAATATTTGGGTGTAAGTAATTCAGAAAACATATGTAGTTGAGTTGGCAAGGCACATAATATCAAATCCTTAAAGACTATGGGATCCATTACATGGCTTTACATTTTGGCATGTTTTTTTAAATAATTCATTTTTAAAGTTAGCTCCTCATATTTAGAAATTCAATTTCTATAATAAGTTAGTTTTTAAAATTTATATATTTCATACCTTAAATTTTATAAATTTGCACAATTCCATTCTTAGATAAGTTTATTTATTTTTTAGTTTTTCTTTTTCAGATTTAATTTACTTATATATAAAAAATTGTATTTAAGGGGTTATTTTACACCTTCAAAATCAACGCTCAAATGACCCCTTCTCACAATGAGAATGTATATAACCCTATTCCAGTCTGGTCCGGTATGAAATGAACTTATAATCATAGAATCGACTCGATCATCAGATTATAGATTATAAGTTCATAACTCAAGCCCATTACCATTTTGGGTCGGTCCTATATATATATATATATATATATATATATATATATATATATATATATATATATATATATATATATATATATATATATATATATATATATATATATATATATATATATATATAAGGAACACCCTAAAAAAAAATTTGGCTCCGCCCCTGCCTTTACCCACGGGTTACTCAAAAATAAAATTAAATATAATATATGGTTTAATGTTATTTATAGTCGTTATTATTGTTAATTAATTTTTTAAAATTTATTTGCTTAACGTTTTAATTTCTATCATTATAATTATTTAAAACATCAAACATTGTTTTTTGTTTTTAAAGGTAACAATATAATCATTTATATAGAGTTATTTTCAACTATTGTTATTGTAAGTTATTTTAAGCTACTTATTTGAAAACTTTTAATGATTATAAAAATATCTTTAGGAAATATTTTAGTTAAGTTGAGATTACAATTTAGTTTTTGCATTTAGCACTACAATTTATCACTTTTAACTATTCAAAAAATATTCTTTTGGTTTCTTAAGTGGAATTGAAATTTATATTTAAGTTGACCGTGTAATGTTATATTTTAATTAACAATTCAATTATTTATCGAAATTGTTCAAAAGTTGTAGCTTTAAATTGATAATGGTTTATACACAACAACATATTAAATCTAATAAATTAAGTATAATATGTTAAAAGTTAAAGACATAACCTTAATAGAAGAAGTAAATATATTATTTTAATATTGAAATTTAGTTTATTTATGATTACACTTTAGGTTTGATATTTATTTAACCTTATTAACCAATTTATAATCATTTTTAGAAAGACACTACAATTTATCACTTTAAACTATTTACAAAATATTCTTTGGGTTGTTTAAGTTGAACTAAATTTTATATTTAAGTTAATTGTTATATTTTATTTAACAATTTAAGTAATTTATCCAAACTGTTTAAAATTTGCAGCTTTAAAATAATAATGGTTTATATACAACAACATATTAAAACTAATAAATTAAGTATAATAAGTTAAAAGTTAAAGATATAACTTTATAAGTAGAAGTAAGATATTATTTTAATATTGAAATTTAGTTTATATATGATTACACTTTAAGTTTGATATTTATTTAACCTTATTAACCAACTTATAATCATTATTAGAAAGAAATTGAAAAGTCATAGAAGTTTCAAATGAATGTGGTGAAAGGAAAATGCTTCCTTTATAAGTATATATATATATATATATATATATATATATATATATATATATATATATAGAGAGAGAGAGAGAGAGAGAGAAATGCTTCCTTATATATATATATATATATATATATATATATATATATATATATATATATATATATATATATACTAGACGAATTCTCGCGCGTTGCGCAGTGTAGGTTAAAAATATATTGTTAAAATATTGAAAAATATATGTTCAAAATGGTTATGTTATTGACATTAACTTTGACATAATATTTTGAACAATATTATTCATTGACATCAACTCACCTTCCTCATTAATAAAATTAAATATAATTATATTTTTAATATTATTTTTAACAATTGTTATGATTGATTAAATTAAATTTTTACTTATGCTATTATTTTCTAATTTCAATAATGATGTTCATTTAAAATACAATTTATTTGTTGTTAGTTATGTAATTTATAAATTGATGTTATTATCATTTAAAATTATTGTTCTTTAGTTTTAAACAACTTATTATTAATAATAAGTTAAAGAAAACTTTTAAGAAACACTTAATATTACTATTAAAATGTGAAACGTACACTAAATAATAAACTGATAAGATAGACAATTTGCATTTTAAAAGAGACTTGCATGGATAATATGACATATCCATGATTTTTATACTTTGATTTTATTATTTATAATTATGGTTCATTATTTTAAAACCACTTATTATTATTAATAAACGAAAGAAAACTTTTAAAAGACACTTATTATTATAATTAAAATGTTAAATATATACTAAAATATAAAGTGATAAGATAGACAATTTGCATTTTAAAGAGACTTACATGGATACTGTTGATAATATTGCATATCTATGATTTTTTTATTAATTATTAGTTTGAAGCAACACAAACATACAAACATATATACAATATTTAATTAAATATTATCTACATCACTTTCCATAACATATGATCGATAACATGAATCGATCTAATTTGAATTTCAAAAGAGACTTGCATGGATAATATGACATATCCATGATTTTTATAATTTGATTTTATTATTTATAATTATGGTTCATTAGTTTTAAAACCACTTATTATTATTAATAAACGAAAGAAAACTTTTAAAAGACACTTATTATTATAATTAAAATGTTAAACATATACTAAAATATAAAGTGATAAGATAGACAATTTGCATTTTAAATAGACTTACATGGATACTATGGATAATATTGCATATCCATTATTTTTTTATTAATTATTAGTTTGAAGCAACACAAACATACAAACATATATACAATATTTAATTAAATATTATCTATATCACTTTCCATAACATATGATCGACAACATGAATCTAATCTAATTTACATTAAAGTTTCAACCACAACATACAATGATTGTCTTAAAAGAATACTTAAACTAAGAAAAAAGAAAAAAAAGAATTAGTATATAACAAACTTACAAATTAAAAACGTTAACATAATAACATCGCTTGAAAAATGGTCCAAAGCCCTCAAACCAACACAAAACCTTTAAACTTGTTTTCTTTGTGAATTTTGTATGTGATTTGTATTTGTGTGTCTACTCAAAGAGAATGACATTTTTATAGTAAATTATCATTAATTGTTTATTAAACATATTATATGAGTTATAAAACCTTTCATGATGTGTGATTAATTACTTTGAATGTGAAAAAGTGTGGGGGTTTCAAATGCATGAGGTGATTGGAAAAATGCCTCATTTGTAAGTATAATAGATATATATATATATATATATATATATATATATATATATATATATATATATATATATATGTAAAAGATCAAATGAGAACCACTAAAGGTAAAAAACCATTTCATTAAGGGTATTTTTGTAAATTCAACATTAACACTATAAACACACATACCTTTAAATCTTACAATCAAATCTGTCTTTGAAAGTTTCAAACTCTCTCTAACTATTTAACAATTTTTGAAGAATACACATACCCAAATACTACTACCACCACCAACCGCTGTCAACACCACCGTCGCCGGCAGAGTACCGCTGCTAAAAGACCGTCACCGCCTCCTTCCTGCCGATGTTCTCCTACCTTGATCTGATCTACAATTTCATCAACTCCGACGGCGTTAACTTCTCCGACGACTTCACCTTCGTCATTTTACACCTTTACTTCTCCAGATCTACAACCTCATCTATCTTTTTCTCTCTTTCTCTCTGGTGAACCACCATATCTGCATCAGATCTCATCAAATTTGTATCAGATATCATCAAATATTGTTGAGACCCATTTTTATAACGAACGGCGAGTGCGGAAGAAGGATATCTCGAGATTAATCGTGTTTTTGGAAGTATGAACACGAAGAACATATTATGAGTTCATAAAAAGAGACCAAGAACAAGAGAGAATAAAATATATCAATGAAGAACATGGTGGGAGAGAAACTCTCCCTGGGTGGGAGAACCCACCACTTTCTCTCTCTAGATATTACATTGTGAGAAGTGTATTCTCTAACTAAGGAAAAGATAAGCTAGCTAAAGTAATACATGACCAACTCTCCCTTTATATAGGAGGGGGAGAATTTACACCATAAATACAATAAAGGGAAAATACAACCTAATAAACACTCATTATTTGTGGAGCATTTCCATGCACCAACATTCTCTCCCTAAATGCTTACAAATGATGAGAGATCCAATAAGTGATACAAGGCTATAATACAGTAATCCGACTAGCAAGTGTGATAATAAAATGAAATCAAGTGCTGAAATGTCTCTGAAACTCTGAAGTGTCTGTGAAGTCTGAAACTGGCCATGAATATCTAACAATGAAGGTCTTCGGCTTCAAAGCACAACCAATGAAGCAGAAAAAATATAAGATCCAAATCTTCAAACCAGTCATAATCACCCGAAGAAGGAGGTCACCATGAGCAAGTAGAAGATCCAATAAAAGAAACACTTCGACTTCAAAAAGTCTGAAAAACATCTCGAGTTCTCGAATCATAATACACTGAAATTCTTCAAAGAATAACCTGCTAACAATGTGAAGCATCCATAAAATGAAGTCCGGATAAGAATAATGTGAGTCCAAAAACATGGTCCAGCAATGCCAAAAATTTGATCCAAGGACCAAAAATAAGTGCCACGTCACATTGCCAAAATAATCTTCGTCTTCAACATATCACAAATCCAAACTCGTGAAACCATAAGATCTGAACCAGATGCGAACACAAAATCATCCTGTGGTAGAGTTCGAATAATAAATAATTTGAATCGGAAAACATCGAGTAATGCCAAAAATTTGATCCGTAAAGACCAAAAAGAAGTGCCACATCGCATCACTAAATAAATAATCGTCTTCAGAAGTCTTCAAAATCCAAACTCAAACAATCATAATAACCAAATCCGGATGATATTCTCTCCCTATTTTTGATAACCAATGACCGGATATCAAAAATCAACAACTCATCGGATGGAGAGTGTCGGATACCAAGAGCTAATAGAGAAGCTCTCCCTAGATGTATGAAGGGTCTCGATAAGAAACAAGACAGAGTAAAAGAGATACTCTTGCGGTCATGAGGAGGCGGGTGACATAGTTGCTGAAGCTGTGCTGAGAATAACCTGTTGTGCCAAAAATATATCCAAATATCCAAACTGCGGTGCCGGAACACTTGAAGTGGTCTTCAATAGAAAGTAAAGTCCACATGCTCAAGATACATGATTCGTCAACCAAAAATCAAGAGCGACAAGTCATAAAATTCCATAATGTGAAGAATGCGAAACAACTTTGTTGATCAATCGCCGTTGCAGTGCAAGCATCACAAAAATAATATGAAGTCCGACTGCGGTAGGAGTATTCTTCCAATAATAATAACCGGCATGAAATGAACCAATGTGACAATCCAAGGGTGCGGTTGTGGTAAAAATTGGTGTTAAATAAAATAATTGGTGTAAAAAAAAATGGTTTTAATAAAAAAAATAATTGGTTTTAATAAAAAAAATGTTATAATAAAAAAAATGGCTAAAAAAATTGACTGAAAAAAAATTTAATTAAAAAAAATAATGCAGAAAAAAAAATCTGAATAATAAAAAAAAAATTCTAGAAAAAAAAAGGGTTTAAAAAAAGAAGGGAAAAAAAGGGGGGAGGGGAGGAAAAAAGAGGAAAGGAGGGGGGAGGAGGAGGAAGAAGGAAGAAGAGAGGGGAGGGGAGGGGCTGAAGGAAGGTGGAGAAGGGAGGAGGGAAGGTCTGGTCGAAGGAAGGAGGAGGGTGCTGATGGAGGATGGTTGCGGGTGTAGTAGCTTGCGGATGAGAGGAGATGGTTTGGGTGGGAGGAGGTTGCGGTAGGAGGTGATTGCGGATCAGAGGGGAAGGTGGGGTTCTTGGGTGTGGATGGAAGGGTTCTAGGGTGGTTGCGGATGAGAGAGGGTGGATAGGGTGGGAGGTGGTTGCGGTCGAAGAAGGGTTGGGCGCGGATGGAGAAGTGGCTAGGCTAACTACAGTAGCTGGGATGCGGTGCCAAGGAAGTAAGCTAGCCACGGTTCGAACTGCAGTGGAGCGCCTGCGGTCCGGTGCTGCGGTCCGAGGCCTGAGAGGGGCTGCGGACCAATGGCTAAGAAGGGCTGCGGGTAGGCTTCTAAGGGGACTCCGGTAGGCAGTTTTTGGCTGCGGTCCGGGGGGCTGAGAGGGGCTGAACAGGTGACGAAAAATGCTATTTTTTTCATGAAAAATGGTACCGCAAAGGCCATTTATTCATATTTTAATGAGGGAATCTTTTTATAAAGCATTTTAAGTCAACATGTGGTCTTGGGAAGGCAAAAAGGAAGAGTGTGCAGGGGATTTTAGGGGACAAAAGGTGATGGGATTTGTCATAGTCACATGGTTTTTGCTTGGGAAGGCAAATAAGAGTGAATTACTCTTTACCCAAAAGAGCAAAAAGGACAAAGTGCTTTATGCAAACACATATTACGTCCATTTTTCCTTCAATTTAAGATTCACAGCAAGAAAATGGGGAATAAAGAACTTCATACCTCAAGAAGATTTTCAAGCTGATGGGTAAAAAAAAAGAGCACCACTTCAAAGAAAATAAGCCCATTAATTGTGTTTTCTCATCCAAGAATAAGAGAACTCCCTGGAACAAATTTTTCAACAATTTGGAGACCACCAAAATTAATTTCTTCTCCCATTTTTCTTCATTTCTTCAACAGCAAAAATAATAATCTTGTAAGAACATCTTTTTCCAGCAATAAAGAGAACGATCAGTAGCAGCAACTTTTATTTTTGCTAAGATAGAATCACCCGGAAGATAGAAATAAGAAAGAACATCATAAAAAAAATTCCGGTTTGCAACCCGAAATTGTTTTTCTTGCAGAAACACGGAAAAATCACAAGATAATCACCGAACGGGAGTCGTTCCCTTGAAATAATCGTGAGATCTTCAAGGTACGGCTCTGATACCAATTGTTGAGACCCATTTTTATAACGAACGGCGAGTGCGGAAGAAGGATATCTCGAGATTAATCGTGTTTTTGGAAGTATGAACACGAAGAACATATTATGAGTTCATAAAAAGAGACCAAGAACAAGAGAGAATAAAATATATCAATGAAGAACATGGTGGGAGAGAAACTCTCCCTGGGTGGGAGAACCCACCACTTTCTCTCTCTAGAGATTACATTGTGAGAAGTGTATTCTCTAACTAAGGAAAAGATAAGCTAGCATTTTAAATAAATGACCAACTCTCCCTTTATATAGGAGGGAGAGTATTTACACCTAAAATACAATAAATGGAAAATACAACCTAATAAACACTCATTATTTGTGGAGCATTTCCATGCACCAACAAATATGCATGAGATCTCATAAGATCTGAAGTGTTTGTGAATTTTCATATTAGATTTGATATCGTCGCCTCCTTCTTGTTGGAGTTTGCTTGTCTTGCTCTGATCCATATCTGACATCTATTATAGAGACGTTACCTTCTCCGGTGACTTCCCCTTCATCATTCTCCACTTCCACTTTGCCAGATCTACGACCACATCCATTTATTTCTCTCTTTCTCTCCAGTGAACGACCATATCTGCATCATATCTCACCAGATCTGATGTTTTTGTGTATTTTCATGTTACATCTCACCCTACATTGTCGTTTTTCCGCCGTCCTCTGCCGTTCTCGATGTCCAGATCTGTACTTTTCTGGTATCCACTAGATCTACAACTTTCCGGCAACCTCCAGATCAACAATTTTTCGATCGTCGCGACACCAGTTCTTTCAGATCTGCAATTTTCTGACCATCGTTGCATTATATATTCTACATCTGCGATTTTCCGACCATCATTGTACTAGATTTTCCAGATATGTGATTTTCCGACTACAACGACCTCCTTTCACTCCTCTCGCTTATGGTCTACCACAAACACCACCACTAGCATCTCCACGTATCAGATCTGTTCCACCACCGCCACCTCCTCATACTTCCGCTTGTACTCCACCAAAGTCGTCATTTTCTGCTCCCAACACCAACTTCACGATGCTTCAGATCTACTTCGATGATGATCTATACGGTATAAGCTAAAATCTGGAATATCCAAAGACTCTAAGGAATATGTCAATCTCAGGTTTGTAAACCACGTCAGATCTGAAAACAATATGCACACAAAATGTTTGATGAAATGCCTCAACGAGATCTGTGAGTTTTGAAGTTCTGAATAAGTGTTTAAAATTTTGTTTTAAGTTGTGAATTAGTGTCTGTAGTGTGTATTATACTATGAATTCTAATTTTTTTTATGCATTAAATTGAGCCTTTTAGTGTTTAAATATTAAATTAAGCTTTAAGTTAGTATCTGAAATGTTTTATTAAACTGTGAATTCTGATTTTTTTTATCCAAATCTAAATTTTATACATGTAAATGAGTTGTGTATAGTGTATTAAGTTGTGAATTTTATTCACAGCTTAAATTAATAAATTCACATGTTAATACATAGAAATGTTTTTAGAGATTAACATATAAATATAAGTTTTAAGTTGAAAAGATGATCGTAAATATATAAATTGTGTATCAAACTGAATTTTGTGTATCACACTGTGAATTTGTTATATTAAGCTGTCAATTTTGTGTATTAAACTATTAATCAACTGTATTAAGCTATGTACTGACTGTATTAATCTATTAATTAGTTGTATTAAATTGTGAATTTTGTGTACTAAACTATGCATTTATTATATTAAATGGTGAATTTTGTATATTAAATTGTGAATTCGTTGTTTTAAGTTGTGTATTAACTGCATTAAGCTGTGAATTGACTTTATTAAACTATGAATTTACTGTATTAAACAGTGATATTTTTTTTAATAATTGTGTTTGCTTCCGAAATATGAGAATAACGAATCATTATATACATATATGATTTTCTTTAAATTTAAATATTATATAAAATGTAAACTGTGAATATTGTGTAAATTAAAGTTAAAAAAACACTAGCCTCTATATCTAAAGGTATAAATATTAGTTTTAAGTTAAAAATATAATATTTTTATGTATTAAACTGTGAATTTTGTATATTAAACTTTAAACTAACTGTATTAAACTGTGAATTGATTGTATTAAGTTAAGAATTTTATATAAATTTTGTTTTAAAATATGAATTATCTATGTATGAATGTTTGTATAAAGTTTCTTGTAAATATATATGTTTTTTGTGTTGTATAAATATGTAAGAATGTAGTAGTTTTTATTATTGTTTTGCATTAAACTCTAATATAATAAGTGAATTAATATGTTTATTAAATTGTGAATGTAATATATAAGTTGTTAATACATTATTTTATATACAGATCAAAATTGGAATGAATGATGGTTGCAACGGTGGCACAAGTGGTTGGTGGCACAAGTGGTTGGTGGCAGCGTGTTGTTGTGGGTGGTGATTGTAGAGTTTGAGTTTGACTACTTTGAATTTTTGAATTATTGTAAAATAAATTGTATTAAGTTGTGAATTTTATTTATTAAATTGTAAATGGAGTGTAAAAAATTATGTAATATATGTATTTGTGTTAAAATATGAATGAAAATATTAAACTGTAAAAATTACGAGTTTGCCTTTTTCTTATCAAAAAAGTCAAAAAAGGAAATTAGGATTTTACATGTTTAATAACAATAAAATGAAGGTTCTTAAAAGTCTTAATCTTTATTCATTCTCATTTGAACATCTCCATATATATATATATATATATATATATATATATATATATATATATATATATATATATATATATATATATGGTTCGGTTCCGATGAGAACTCTTTTTATAGTAAGGACTCGTGAGGATACCTTAAAAAAATTGAAAAAAAAATATAAATGATAAAATCGAGCATAGTACTAAATCCGAGAGAAAAAAAAATTTGGAAAAAAAAATTTGTGTCATTAAAATTGGATCATGGATCATAAAAGTTGAATCATGGATCATAAAAATAATCCATGCTTCAATTCTAATGATCCACATTTTTTTTTTCCAATTCTTTTTCTCTCCGATGTAATACTATGCTCGATTTTATTATTTGTATTTTTTTTCAATTTTTGTAAGGTGTCGTTACGAGTCCTCACCCGATCGTGTTTCTATATATATATATATATATATATATATATATATATATATATATATATATATATATATATATATATATATAAACTTTTTAGTGGAACAAAAAAAAATCCTGACCAAATAAAATATAAAAAAATATTTAATTCGATCAAAAGTTATTTTTTCTATATTTTATCATAAAAATGGATTTTAATGTCGACCTAGTATCATATTTTATAGGTCGCATGAAACAACGATATAAAAATAAGTTTTTTAAACTAAAATAAGTTGTCCACTAATTTATCCACTCGGTTAGTGTTGTCAACTGAAATATTTGTTTTTTACATAGAATCTCTACGTATTAATGTTAAATGTTAAGGGTGTGTTTGATAACTTTCTCGCCTATGAATGTTAAGTGTGTGTTTTGATAACTTTCTCGCGTTGAGGGGTTTCATGTAAGTAAACAAAGAACTAAGAAGTATAGATAAGATTTCGTTAGTTACAAGTTACGTCAAGAGATAGGTCTACGTTATAAACATGTTTTTTAAAAACCAAACTTTAGGTGCGTTTGGTTCATGTCGTGTTATGTCGTTAAAATGATAAATTTAATTTATATCAAAATTATTATATTCCACTGCTTAAGTATTTTATCAACTAGTTTATAATCCGTGCGAACTACGGCTATAAAATTAATTAAACTTTTATAATAAAAATTTATAATTATTAATCAGTTATTTTAAATAAATTATTAATTAGGAGATATATCAAAATTTTAAAGTTATAATAAATTCAAATTTAACATATAATTATAAAATATAAATTTAAATTTTGAAATGAGTTGCTTAATATATCTACATGACACATGACATAATATTAATGAGGAGTTGTATTAGAGTGACACTTGGCAAATGAAGATTAAAACTATTCATTTATTAGAATAGGGATTTATGAAATTGAATAGAATATATATATATATATATATATATATATATATATATATATATATATATATATATATATATATATATATATATATATATATATCAAGGTTGTAGAAATCGTTCGACGTAGGTTAATCGTTGGACTAGGGTCAAGGGATTAATCGGCTAGGCTGGGATTAATCGGGGACCATTAATTATTAAAAAAGTTATTAAAAAATTAACAAATATAACATTAATCCTATAAATATAAGTAAACAAATTAACAAGTTAATAAATATAACATTAATCCTAAGAATATGTATGCCAAAACCATAAATCACTCATGATACAAATGATACATATGATACATAAAATTAATAAATCACTCATGAGGTTGGTTGAGTAATTTTCTTTATAGAATTTGAGGAGTTCATCTCTTGTATCTACCCGTCTTTCCTTTGGCTTTACCTCAAGTTTATCCCAGTTCCCTATGAGATACAAAACAAAACTGTTATTATTTAGCAGTTTCAGAAACCTAAATTTGATAGAGAGATTCCATTATAAATGATATTTTACAGATTTAAATAAGAAAGTGAATTACTAAGATTTTTTTGTAGCTGCATCATATAACATTAGTGGTTTGATAAAGAACTGTGCAAATCTATACAAGAAAAGACACGATAAGAAAATAGATGAGTTGAATTCTACAAGGACAAAATGGTAATACCATGAACTAATTAAAGAATTATCAAAAACAAGTGAAATGTGTCTATCTAAAGCCTCTTCAAAACAGTCAACATTAACATCAAAGTAGTAATTGGTGTGCTCAGAGGATGTATAGGCATTGGACACATAAATCTCGAGTTCTCTGACCTCCAAAATTGAGTATATAGATAATTCTGTGAAAATGAAAGTCAACAAATCAATTAAAAATGCAACTATGTGATTATCTAGACATGTTGGATTCTTAGAGATTGCATTTCAAATGAAACAACAACAACATAGGAACATCAAACACTTGGAATCCATTGGAAATTTGCTATACCCCTCAATCTGTTTCGATTTAGTCTTTAGGCATAACATCAAACACTTGGAATGCATAATGAAATAACATGTAGCAACAACATAGGAACAAAACAGGAACAAAACAGGAACAAAACATAAACATTACCTCAAATTGAAATTGAAACAGGAAAAATGTAATTTTTTCGGCACTTACCAATTCCCAGCAAGAAGAATACTAAGCGTTTGGGACGATTTAGGAAGAGCTAACATGCATAGATGATAAGGACTTGTATCGGAGGGCTCCCGGAGTCATAGACGACGTCGGAGGAGAAGCAGCAACTCTGATTCGAGAATGCGACGACGAGGTTGGAAGGAAACACAAACCAAAGTAGAAGGCGATATCGTGAAAGTTGAACACAGTAGCATTACCCTTCTTTTCTTCTGATCATCAATTGGAGCACTTGTCTACTGATTGCATCGATTGAACTCGAATTCTCCACCCTTCTTTTATCTAACAGGTCAGAATCAACACATGGAAAGAAAACGGTGAATCTTTCGATCGACTTCAGGTTGAATCAACTGATGGAACCGAAAATCAAACAAAGAAAGAAGAGGAAAATTGAAGCAACTGATGGAACTGGTGATTGATCAAAGAAAGAAAATGGTGAATCGTTCGGTCGATCAAAGAAACAAAAGGGTGAATCAAAGAAAGTTGGGGCTAGTGACCTAAAGTTGAGAGCGATCAAAGAAAGAAAAGTGGGGAAGAATGAGATGCTAAGAAGTTATATGAAACAATTAAAATTCATCCCACATCGCTGGTGGGAGCATTCGTTAAAAGCAACTTATTCTATAAAAGGGAGCTTCTATCTCTTGAAAAACCAAACCCAACTACTTTTTGGGCGAGCTGGCTCTTTTGAGTTGCAATCCCTTAGAGTTTGCTTGATCGATTTGGGCCGATTTGGAGTCCGAGTAGGTCCGATTTGGTCCGATTTGGACCGGCTTTGACCGATATTGACCAGAGTCGATTAGTTAACCCTCTAACCCTTATTCGTAATCGGTTGGAGGCCGCCTAGACCGATTTTTACAACACTGATATATATATATATATATATATATATATATATATATATATATATATATATATATATATATATATATATATATATATATATATATATATATATATATATATATATATATAGGGCTAGGTTCAAATGTTTTTAACAACTATTGTGTGCTCGTATGCACAAATCTGGACCAACGAATGGAATAGAGTCAATGGTCATGATCTGATGGTCTATGATATTACAATAGGGTAACATGTACCATATAATCACATAAATTTCAGCATAAGGTTATTTTAGTCAATTAACCTATATTAAAAAAGGAAATTTTCGTATTTTAAGGATAACTAATTCCTTTTTTTTTAAATCTGAGTTTTTTAAAATAATTCGAATTTAATTTTAATATAACTTATAGTAATAATCGATTTTATTCTGTCAGAATGAAAAAAAGTGAACCATAAACTAGTAAAGATATTTTCGATTTTATTCTTGCAGAATATGGTTACATTCAAGATTAAAGCTAAGAATGATTAAAAAAAACATCAAAATCTAACAAAAACACTAATCTATTCTGAAAGAATATTATTTTTAGGAAACACTTTATACATTGTAGCATAACACATTCTGGTATAATACACTCTCATTCTCCATGTTTTCTTCTTTCTCCACATCAATGTTAGCCTCTTCAAAACCTAAATCCACAAAGAAAACATAATCAAGTTTCAAAAACTAAAAAATCCAATGGATTCTAAGAGAATAAAAACTATAAATTCTGACAGAATATAGTAATTTTATAAAGTTTGACAGAATATAGTAGAAAATAAAAACTATAAATTATGACAGAATGTAGTAGAGATTATAAAGTCTGACAGAATGTAGTAGAAAATAAAAACTATAAATTCTAATAGAATGTAGTAAACATTAATGAATAGTAATATATTCCAGTAGAATGTAACCCTCAAACTATAATGAAAAAAGATGGGGTCTTATAGGCATTTCATCGAACATTTAGAAGACAAAAAAATTATGCAAAATTTATTATGACAGAATACTGTAGGTATGAAATACATTAAAAATGGAAAGGAAAGTCAATCTAATTATGAGGTTTTGTTAAATATAATATTGTAGGTATTAAATACATCAGGCAAGCCAATGAATAAATAATCAACGATGGAGTAAAGAATGAAAAACAAATCATGTAGACATCCAGAAAACAAAAAAAAAATTATGCAAATCGGTTTATATGTAAATAAATGAAAACCAAAACTATTGCAAATCTATTTTTTAACACATCGAGTGCATAAGAATTGCAAATATGTTATGTCTAGATTGTAAATAAAGTTCATATAGCTTTAAGTAAATCAGTTCAATTGCAAATAATAATTACCCAAAATCAAGTATGTAATTGATTAAAGAAAAAAATAACAAGTTCAATAAAGGGAAATTTTACTGATTGATTAAAGAATGAGAATTATCCATGGTCCTGTGTCTGGTATCTTGATGAAGATAAACTGTGGCTTAGGGTTACAAAGAAAATAGAAGACGTGATGTGATGATATATAAGGGGATATTCATTTAAAAATCAAAACAAACCTGAAATTTGAATCTAAATAGGATGCACAATTTCGTTGCTTTTCGGCTGACATTTTGATCGATTATGCTTTGATTTAAAGGAACTAATTGTGGTGCTGCAAAATGGATCGAGTATGCTCTGATGGAATCTTCAATTGGAGAGGATGGCGCCGATGGTGAGGAATGAAATAAGAGGGCGTCGGAGGTGGGGAAGGAAGCTGTAGATGATGATAAAGGGGTCGATGGGTGATTTTGTAGAGATCAAAAACTAATTTTCTTGATTTTAAAGATATTTAATGGTTTAAATCTTTACCATAATTAAATGTAGCCAAGATTACTATTATACCATTTTTATTATTTATTATTGAATTTATTTTTGCTTAATTCTGATTGGTTGTTAGAGGCACACAATACTTATTGGAAACATATGAACCTAACTCTCTCTCTCTCTCTCTTTATATATATATATATATATATATATATATATATGCACACACACTAGAAAAGTTTGAGGCTCGTTCTAAGCACGACCCACGGAGGGTACTTTGGGTATTTTTTTTACTGTTATCTACGTATATTCAGCTAATAAAAAAAAGTAGAAGTACAACGCTATAAATGGGTGGATATTCAATGTACAATACATGAATAGGTATAAGAAAATGGAAGTATGTTGTTTTAGTCAACTGTTAAATGAAATCCCATTGCGATTGCATCATATGATTTTGTCACCTCATGGAAAACCTATTAGCATCATTTACAACACGGGGATAAGAGATCTCTTTTGTAAATATTAGACAAATATAGTAATATAGACGCACTTGCAATTACAGATGGGTCTCAAGATTTTGCCTGAAACTGTATTTCTCTTTAAATGACCCAATGTGTGCTTCTAACATACTCATGGAAGGTGACACATCTACATCAACATTGTCATCGATAGTTCCTTTTTCACCTGTTCACCCCAATCTCTCATACCTCATGACAAAGATCCTTTGGACTAATCTTCTAATGACATTGACTTCCACATCTAGTCCCTGTCTTAACAGTTCCTGTAGGCTATAATTGCCCCTGCTCTGCTATCAACACTTTTGGTGTATGAGGCATGCCTAATAACTCCTATGTCCTATTTGCAGGAGATAGTAACAAGCTCTTCCAAAGTTCTTCAATGTAATGCATTTTTTTAATTTATATTTATATTGGATTTTGGTATTTAACATTTGAATAAAAGAAGCATACACCAAAAAAGTACCTGAAATAACATTGTCATATATTCTTAAGTGAAGGTTTTCTCTTTAGAAGACTGTCTTTTCTTATCTCTGCAAGAGCCTTTGATAAAAGAAAATCACCAACAAAAGGCTTAGAATCAGGGTGTCGTAGGCCTATTCTCCCAAGGACTAGAGCAAGCTTCTCTTTTCCAACCTACAACAAACTTAAAAAGATATGAAAACTCTACACAATAAAAAACCAGAAGATCATAAACATAAATTTCAAATCGTCTAAAGATGCATTGAATTCTACCTCTTCAAGTAGGATAAGTGCACGAGGAAACCAGTACCATCGAATTTGCAGAGAAGACTTTGGTGGAACCTTTTGTATTACATTACAAGCGCAATATGCTTGAAAAAGAAGCTTATCATGATGAAAGGGATTGCAAAACAAAAAATGCACTTATGAATGGCAAGCACTTGTATTATTCTAACATTTGTTTCAAAAAACCCCACTCCCCAACAACATTAGAAGCCATAAATTGTATTATTCATACAAAAATACTTCATAACTTTGGGAGAAAATGTCCGGATCGCCTCCCCCTATTCAGTTACTAAATGTCGGCATACACCAATTAACAATTAAAATTCTAAGAAAAATAATTTTTGGACAATGTACCATAAAAAGAAATAGCTATTATTACAATATAAAAGATATGAAGTATTGGAAAATAATTGATATATGTAACCAATATTTGTTCTTACTTTTGAACTAATTTCTACCAAAAATGAGATGGGCTTGAGTTAACGCCTGATCTTGTCATGTCCATGTTCAAGGAAAGTGTTTTACTTAGTTCAATATTATATAATAATTATAAAATGTTCAAGGAAAGTGTTTTACTTAGTTCAATATTATATAATAATTATAAAGTAACTAAAGTAGGTAAATAAGAAGATACAAAATAGTTGCTTACATTTTGAGACATTAATGATACATTTGTTAATATTAATAGTAGGTTCTAAGTCTGCATCAACTATTGCTTTTCTGGTAATCTTGTTAGAACTCATCTCTCATACTCTACAATTTTCCTCTTGTTTCACTTTTATGAACAATGGGGATGACATCCTTTCTACAGACAAATATGAAGAACTTGGTGCGATTACTTTCTATGCAATCAACAAAAACATTTAGGGAGATTTTAAAATTTCCATATAGATTCTTTCATAAGAACGGTGTCATATAAATTAACTCTTTAATCAAGAATTATTTTGGGTTTGGGAACCCTAAGTTATGTTAGGACTGATGGTTTTGTTGGAGGGAAAATTGAGGAAAATACAATTAACTATTTCAGTTTTCACTAATAAGGACAATGTATATTAACTTCTAATTGGCCCCTTTGAACATATTACACCTGATCTGACATAACTGGAGTACATATTAAATGTGTTTAACTTGGTATGGAAGACCAAAATTGAGCCCAATAGTGATATGCAATATGTTTTTTTCTGCTTGCCTTTTTGATTTTGACGAGGAACAAATTTTCACGATGTTACTGTGAAAGTCATGCCATTGATAATGCAAGTTTAAAAATACTCATTGTTTCTCATTCTAGAACTTTTGTTTATATGTTGCAACAAAACAGGATGCATCGACCACATTTTCATGTTCTAGGTTACTCTTTATCATATTGTCTTACAAAATTTAAGTAGGTGAAACATGAAGAAATCAAGCAATCAAGGTAAGTCCAAAAACTCTTGATCAAATAAGACATAAACATGGACTGCAATGTCAACAATTTACAATTCTTTATGAATAGATAATTTTAAAAAACGATCTCAATACAATTTGTAGAAAATAAATTATCATATTTATGTTTTAAAGAAATCAACCCAGCATAATATATATGGGTGTTACTTTTTAGTTAATTTAAAAAGTTATAAAAATAACCCCAATAAACTATGCATGAGTAACATGAGTGTATGTCTTGTTATCTTATTAAATCATATAAGTTATACCTTAACTTTCTTCGACTTGTAAGGTCAGTTACTTTCATTTCAAGGCCGCCAATTTCTTTCTTTGAGCCTCTGTTTCCAATTGAATGATATAAGACTATGTTAAAAATTTTAACTATTTTTGTTTAAAAAGGAAGAACCAGAAGGATATACTCAACTGTAACCATTAAAACAGGTAGCCGAACAAATTGCTCCCTCAATTTTTCCCAAAATTAATCAAGAAAGAAGTAAACAAAAAATTTGAAATTAGATATTTAAAGTTAGGTTTATGTCTAAATTCGAATTTGATGTTTATCAAAAAATTAAATATCATCAATTGAATATGCATGTTATTAGTTTATAGCATTTTGTCAAACAGTTGATATGCATGACATATTACCATATATTGATATTCAATATCACAACCTGTTAGGGTTCAAAGTCACTCTTGGATATATTTGTGCTTTACTCCTTTGTATGTGTAAATGAGTCGTCTTTCTTATAAATAGGAAGTGAGTGACACTCATATTCAGAATGATCATTTTGGAGTGTTAGACTAGAGAGAGAAATTTGTACAAACCCATTTGTATATCATTTCTAGATCTAATATGAGCTTACACAGATTTATTTAGTCCTTGTGTTCTTGAGTTTACATGATGATTCACTAGATCTTTTCTATTCCGCACAAGCCATCATAATCAACACCACTACAATTGGTATCAGAGCGGGTCTTCTTGATTTGATCAAGAATTGATCCATGGTGGCATTCTAGATTTGGTGATTCTTTTTGATCTTTGATCTTCGTGATTTAGAGAGTTTTTGGATTCTAGAAATCGAATTCATCTTTGATTCTATTCAAAATTCGATTTTCTTCACTAGAATTCAAGTGATCTTTGCTTTCTCTTTCTAGAAAACCCATTCAAAATCACACTCTCTCTCTCTACAAAAACTCAAGATCCTATTGATTGATCAATGATGGAAGAAACAATTAATGATGATTGGTTTGTAGAAGGTTTTCCATGGCCATTCAATTTTGAAGGAATTCTTAATTGTTTTGTAACCGGGTATTTCAAACGAAATTTACTCATTTCTAAGGAGAAATGCGAAGTTCAATGGCTATCCTATTGATCATGTTTATCATAAGGCGTTTCTTGATCGTTTGGTAACAACTTTTCATGAAAGAAGGAAGAAGAAGAAAGATGATGAAATAATTGAAGGAGTTCGTCTTGATGAATGCAAATATGGTGATAGTTTTCTTGCTTCTTACCCGAATCTTCATGATGTTCAAGAAAAAGGAGTTCAAATTGATTTTCAAGATGAAAAAGTTTTTTGCTTGATTGGAGTTCAAACCGATGATATTTTGTGTTCTTGTGATTCGTTTGAAAGAATGATTCCTTATCGGAAGCCGGTGATCCAAGAATTTCGCAAGTATCAAACTCCAAAAGATTTGATTCAAACTCACAAAGTTGAAGTTATGGAAAGTGGGTTTGTTCACGAAATCAAGTCTTCAAGATGTAAAAAGATGAGAAAGAAAAGAAGAAGAAGATTAAAAGGAAGAACAAGCGGGTTTATTCACAAAAATCGTCAAATGTGGTGAAATCGAAATCCGTGAAGAAAATTTGGATTCCAAAGCAACAATCTCCAAATGTTGCATTGAATTTGAAGTCAAACCCAAAAGTGTTGGAGGTTCTTTTGAAGATGTTCTTGGTTCGTTGAAGAACACGAAGAACATGAAGAACGAGTTGTACAACACGCATCGTGGGTGGTACAATGTTCAAATTGGAGATTTTCTCGTTCCGAAAAAAGAACCAAGATCTTCTAAATTTGATTCGTTCATTAAAAATGGAAATCGATTCGTTAAAAAGGTATCTCAAATTCTCAAATGGATTCCAAAACATCCATGATTTCGATTCGTATTTTTCGTTTTTCATTTTTGATCGATTTGCCTCATTGGATCAAATTCGTTTCAACCCATTGTTGATCCAATTATTTTTGTTTAGATCAAGTCCAAAGCCAAATTCAAAATCATTTGATTAAATAAATTTTCTTTAAAACAATTTTTGAGCCCAATATCCAAATTCGTTCACTGTTCATCTGATTTCGAAATCCATTCCATAAAAACGAATCTATTACTGTTCATGAAGATCTTTTGAGCCCAAATATTACTAATTGAATTGAGCCCAAAATGTAATATTACTGATTAAATTGAGCCCAATCCATTTTAGCTAATTCAATTAATAAATTCATTCGATACATCTGGAAGCCAATATCAGTCGATCCAATTTCTTGATTTGTTCTTGACAGAAGTTATCGTCTTTCAAAATTGACTCACTACTGTACTTCAAAACATATTGAATCGATATTTGTATATATCGAATCCACTTCCAATCTTGATCTCATGATTTGTAATTCTTCATTTGATCGATTGTTTGCGATAGCAAAGGCTGATGATAGATGATTAGATTGACTTTCGAAAGTCAAAGGACAATCGATTGACGAACAGTGGATTGATATCGTTATCAAGGAACAGTTAATGAAGAACGAAGGTCTAGAGATGAGTATCGATGTGTGATTTTGATTAGTTTTGATCGAATGTTCTTGGGGTCAATGTCAAATCTGTTTGTATGAAGAATTCAATTTCGTTGGTCAACAATTCGATGTTGGTAATCTTATGTGTTCGATTTTGATAGTCTTGACATTTGGAATTCGACTTGGATTGGCATGATCTTGATTTCGAAGGTTTGAGAAGAATAATTTTGAGAGAAGTCGATAGTTTGATGAAGATGGTTGCGAACAAACTGAAACTCAAGAATTCAGATGTTCATTTGTTGGGTTAATTTGATTTGGAATCGATAGTCTAATGTCGATGGGTCTAAGTCGATAACAAGAATGAACGATAAATGAAGGATTGATTTTGATAACAAAGGTTTTCTTTTGATGAATGAACTGTGAATGGAAGTGATGAACTCGACTTGTTAATGTCAATGTCGGTTTTGAGGATAGACTGGAATCAACAATCTGTAAAGTCGATTTTTGGAATTTGAGTCGATACTTTCTGATTCTAATCAAAGTGCTGATGTCGATTTGGATAGTGTTGGGAAGACGAAACCAATAGCAAGAGAAGTCGATGGTTAGTAACTGAAAACAAAGGATCGATGATTGATAGATGGTATTTGTGTTGATGAATGAAAAGCTAAGAACGAATGTTTGGAGTCGACTGCTTTTCAGGTAGTCTGGGGAGTCAAGTATCGATATCTTGGAGACTGATCGATTTCGAATGGTTGGAGGGTCCTTATGTGAAATCGATTTCAAAGGCTTGATGTATTGATGTTGATTTTGGTCGATACTTGGTTATTGATATCAATAGTTGATTTGGGAATGAGTCGTGAAAGGACAATGATTTGATTAGTTGATGACTGGTGATTCGCTTTGGATTGAACACCAAAAAGTGAAGTCTGGAAATCTATTGATATTGGAAGTCGATTGAGTGTGAAGACCTGTAAGTGATAAAGAATTGGATGTCGCTGTGATATTTTGGAGTCAAAGAACGATCAATTGGGTATCGATGATTGTTTAAGTTTTGATGTCCATTGTTGTACAATCGATTTCGAAGGTTTCAAAGTGATGATTTTGGATGTCGATTGATTTCGAAAGTTGGATATTGATGGTTTTGGTCACTGTAATGAAAAGCGAAGCTGAACGGTTAAGAGGTTACTGTTCACGGTTAAGCGTTCAACATACTTGGCTTTCGACATTCCGTTGATCAAGCAAAAATTTTGTTATCAATAGTGTCGACGTTCGTGACTGGAACTAGCGAAGATTTTTTCAAACTGTCGAAATTTTTGAGGCGTCAACTGGAACAAGAGAATTGGGGAAGAAACCACACAAGTTTCAAAATTAGTCCCTGAACTTTCAAAGACATGGCACATTAACTCTATAAGGACTAATTTTCGAAATTGTGATGCATTGTGAAGAAGTTTCGAAAATTGTACCTAAAGTATCGAAATTTATGCAGAAATTACCAACTTTCGAAATTTGGAGTAATTTTGACATCTTAGAAGAAAAGAGGAAGCATTTTCGAAAGAATTTCCTGTAGTTTCGAAAGTTTGGCAGAATTTATCAAATTTCGAAAATGAGTTCATAAAGCTGAGAAATTGGAAAATGTTCATTTCTGGTCCCTGCAGTTTGTGTGAATTAACATTTTCTAGCCAGTTTCGCTCGGGGAGAATTTCACATATTTGGCTGTTTTTGGCGCAACGGGTCCCTGCGAAATTTTGTTATTGACGATTTTTCCCGGATTTTGGAAAATCTTGCAACTTTCACCCAAAAAGTCAAAAAATTTCACAAATTGGAAAATTTTTGAGGCTTTTTCGTAATTGTTTTTCCGTGCAAGATTTTTGGTACACATCAAGGGGGAGTATTGTGAAGTTTATTCCTCGGGCGCTTCTCACCCTTAATGGGTTTTATAATCATTTTTTTATTATAAAAGGGGGAGATTGATGGGTATTCGAAGCGACTTTTTCGGGTATTCATTTGCGGATTTGAAGACCGATGTTACTTCGAGGGATAGTTTGGTATTGATCACACGAGCTCGTTGGATTTGAAGCCGGACATCCAATCCTAACTTTGATGGGGAGAATGTTAGGGTGGAAAGTCACTCTTGGATATATTTGTGCTTTACTCCTTTGTATGTGTAAATGAGTTGTCTTTCCTATAAATAGGAAGTAAGTGACACTCATATTTAGAATGATCATTTTGGAGTGTTAGAGTAGAGAGAGAAATTTGTACAAACTCATTTGTATATCCTTTCTAGATCTAATATGAGCTTACACAGATTTATTTACTCCTTGTGTTCTTGAGTTTACATGATGATTCACTAGATCTTTTCTATTCCGCACAAGCCATCATAATCAACACCACTACACAACCAACACAAACCCACAAGAAATTATTTTATCACGCAAAGATAGCAATAACTACAATTGTAGATATCATAGTACCGATTGCAATACAAACCACTATTCAAAGAAACTGATATAATAAATCCCTATGTATTTAGAAACAAAGCTCACATGATTAATGAAATCAACCTCAAATTAAAGCCCTCAAATGAAAACAGAATCTTTGAAACCCAAAAAACATGTTGACCACATACCTTTATTTGTCCATCAACCATTGGAATCTAAATTTTGTATGAAATCGGTTCTAAACTGAAAAGACTGAAGAATAATGGAGAAATTGCAACGAATATCAGTGTTAGGATGACTGTTAATTACCATAAGCAGGGAAGAGCGTTGACTCGGTGCATAATTCCTGATGACAAGCAGTGATGGTAAGAGACGATTGGCTGAGAGCTTCATAACAGGGAAAGAGAATTAAAACAAACGAAACCTAATTAGATGGAAAATGAAACCCAAAAGTATAAAGAAACATAAAAAAACTAAAAATGATATAATCAAACCCACCTTTATCATTGGACGGTTTGTGAAATGTTGATGACCGAAAATTAGAGTTCCGACAACTACTAATTCTTGATTGCGGAAAGAGGGAGATGAATGATTAATAGATGAAAATCTGAACGAAGTATTGCGGTTAGAAAAAAAATGGAATCTATGTATAAATGCAGAAGGTATCTGTGTTTCTTGGCAAGCAGTCCATAATGAAGTGGTGTGCATAGACTTTGAAGTAAGACGACGTCTTTAAAAAAGCGACGTACCCGACCATATGTATGCTTTGAAGACCCTTTGGAGGCATAAGAGGAAAAGTAAGAAGATATTTGTGTGTCCGTCCGGAAGATCAAGCGGATACGACATGAGGCGTTGTGAATCGAGGGAAAGGGGTGTCTTTGACTTAGGGAGAATGCGATACATTCTATGCAAGGTTGAAAAACACCTGTTATGGTACGTCACGATTGTTATGAGGGTTAGGATACGTGGCATCAAACAAACCCTGTAGATTTTGTGTAGAAGGCAGGAGAAAAACAGGGTTTTCATATATAATAATGATATATAGAGGTAAATTCAATTGAGAAAATAAAAAAGGTTGAGAATAGGTGAATCATTCTCAATCAATCATTTATTTTTGCTGTAAAAGCCCCAACGTACCAGTGGAATTTGGAAAGGAATACACATGTGTTTTCCAACAAAACATGTTTCCTTAAACTATGCTAATCATTACCTTAATATATACAAAAAAATAGTTTTTTTTTTCGTTTTTTTAATTTTTAAGGAGCTATTTTTATCGAAAAATGATTTTAAATATATCAAAATTCATAATTTTTTATTCTCTATAAATAGACATCTATATTGATATAGTTTTAAGATAAAATAAAATTTTTATTTTTTTTATAGTTTCAGCTCTTATTATTCATAAGTGAATAAAAATGCATCAAATGTTTAGTACTTATTCACTTATGAATAAAAAGTATGATTAATTTTTTTTACAGTTCAAATATCATTCATATACAAATATAACATATATAAACTCTTTACAGTTTACATCAGCTCTCGTCACATTTTATATTCACATATGAATAAAACGTGTATTAGTCTTCCTCACAAGTTATTTATAGACAAAATTGCAAGAATGGTGCGTGTGGCTAGGTCGAAATTGCCACTTTGGATCAAAAGGGTTTGGACTAGCACTCATGGTCCAAATGTTTTCATTTTATTGCCACTTTGGTCCAGTTTACTTTAAATTTTTTTATAATGAAAATTTTACCCTTGGTTTTTGTTTTTTTAGTTTTTTTTATTTATTTAAATACTTTTATATTTAAAAGAAAATAAAAAAGAAAACACATCTTTATCTCTCTCTCTCTCTCTCTCTCTCTCTCTCTCTCTCTCTCCTCCCCCTACCGTCTTTCAATGGCACCACCACCGCCCCAACACTGCCATCACCATCACTACCTGTTGAAACCATAAGTCCGAAAACTCTGCCTCAAAGGTTGCTATCATTCAGGCCACCCAGTTCCCCCGACGAAACTTTACTTTCAATCCTCACCCTCGTCTTGTTCAGGCACAATGAGTCCACATTCAATTGAAGTAAAATCTCCAAAATCAAAATGAAAAATTGTTGCACAGGTTCTTCAATTAATCTGAAACCCAATCGTTGCACAAGTTCGTCATTGGAGAAGTAGATTGACAAAGTCGTCGCCGCCACCACTACAAACCCTAGCTTCGATCTATGTGTCGCTACCTGAAACTTTAGGGTTAGGTTTTTGTTGCGGGAGCTTCGATTTGAAATCCCAATGGAGGAATAACTCCGATTGACAGTCCCAGTTTTTACAAAATAAATTAGGAATTTCACAACTTCAGCGTTGGAAATCAATGGTTTGTTATCGTCGAGGAGAGATAGATTAAGTAGCACTGTAACGGCGCACTCTTGAGTCCAAGGATCGGCGTGCTCTTGTAACAGCGTGCCCTAAGCGAACTTCAACCGTGGTACCGGAGGCGGAGGTCGTTGATTGCATTTGGTGGTTGATTGTGGTCTATAGACCATATGTTGAAGATTTACCGTGGTACTGGAGGGTGTGGTTGGGGTGGCTTTTACGGTGACAGTGAAAATCGAGCCACATATGGAGAAGATGAACTGAGAAGGGGGGGTGCTGTAAACCGATCCTGACTGTGATGAAGAAAATAAACATATATGAAAACAGATGGAGAAGAGGAACATATCTGAAAACAGATGGAGTAGACTAACCCTAGATATGATTTCTCATTCTCTTTTCTCCATCTCCATTGACAACCGACGAGTTCAACAATTTTTTCTAGTGTTTTTTTGTTCTTGGTGTTTTTTTTGTTCATCTGGACAATTTTCAGGAAGAAGAAGATGGGTATTTGGAGAGAGAGAGAGAGATAGAGAGTGTGTGACAACCCGAAATTTCTATCTTGTACACTTATTCAAATCAATCAAGGTCAGACTCGTTTTTGCTACCTTCTGGCACTGTTAGAGTCAATTTGAGTGTTCTAAACCTAGTATAACCAAGGTATGAGGCTAGGGATGAGTGTAGTTGAGTGCAACACCTTTCAAATGAGCCAAAAACCCCCATTATGAGGTGTGTGCGGCCGCACACATGGGTGTACGGTCGTACACCCATCCCAACCGTACACTCTCATGTATAAATTAGAGTCTTAGCCTCCATTTACCTCTTTTCACACTCCTAAGCCAAGAAATTGACTTTTCTCTCAAGTATCATCCGTTTTTCATCTAGATCTTCAAGTTGTAAGTGTTTCTTCCTTTGTGTTGTTGATTTATTACACAATCTAGTAAGGATCTATCATTTCATCTATGAAATTACACCTTTTGTTTAGATCTTCAAGTGTTCACCAAGAACACCTACTAAGTTTTGGACCTCAAACACCCCTAAAGGCTTCTATATCGTAAGTACGACTCCTTGTGCTTGTTATTTACTAGTTATACTCCTTAGAAACCATCCAAAACATGATCATCAAGGAGTGTACGGCCGTACACACCCCATGTGGCCGTACACCCCTTTGTTTAGTGCTATTGGGCTTCAAACTCATGTTTTATGCTAGCACATGATCAAGAACACTTATGGGATGCAAGATAGAGACTTGGAATACACTTTTGACCATTTTTACATGATCAACAAGGGTGTACGGCCGTACACTCCTTGTGTGGCCGTACACTCCTTGTGTGGCCGTACACACCCTATTTAAGCCCCAAAATGGCAACAAACTTCCATTAAGACTAAGCATTGGCCAAAGCACACTTCCTAGATGCTTGCTAAGACTTTAAAACACTCAATGGCATGTTTCCCCATGAGTGTGCGGCCGCACACCCACTTGGGCCATACACTCTGGCCGTACACACACATGAAACACACCATTCTGGCCGTACACTCCAAGGTGTGGCCATACACCCATTATATACAACCTTTGGTACTTCTAACACTTCAATCTAAGTGTTTCCTATGTCCTAGGGTGTCTTTTCATACATGATTAGTTGTATAAACACTAATTATATGCTTATTAGGATTCGTTGTGCTCAAGTCTTCACTTGACACTTAGCATCCTACAAACCGATCTTTCATTCGTATTACTCACTGCAGATGAGTTCATACCCCTTTAACTTATCTTTTAAATGATTTTAAATGCTTTTATGGGGGGAGAATACAAGTAGAAACATTATAGTTATTATATCAATCATATGTGATTTATAACTATCAAACAATGAAATTCTTATACTTCAAACTGTGTTGTCAATCAAATTGCTTCAAATCGTTTTACAAACTCTTTTACATGCAAAACTCCTTATCAAACTCTTTCAAACTTATATTTTGTTAAAAGCATATCTATATAGATATAGTTATATAAGTAGGATTGAAAGGACTTAGGACTGATAGCTCGCCTTACTTCCTGTTCCTTGTTTGGTTGTGGACTTAGGGTATCGGTTGTTTGTCCGAAGGTCGTTTGGATCTTAGTTACATACTATGTGTATGTATATAGATATAAAAGTCCTTCATTCAGTTCAATACCTTTGGATAACAAAGTTATACAAACAACATTGCTAGTAAACTATAATAGGTATAGTTTAGGAAGTCACTAAATACTATTACTAGAACAACGAAATATACAAAGAGTCAGTTCATACATGAGTCAATACATACTATAACGAGAAACAATACTCACTATAAAGAGAAACAGATAGAGAACACTATAACGAGAAACAATACTCACTATAAAGAGAAACAGATAGAGAACACTATAACGAGAAACAATACATACTATACACTATATACTAGGGAACATACTACATACTAGACAGAGAGAACATACACTACACTAGTACATACTATACAAATACAAGAATACTATAACATTAATGTGAGATACTACTTCATGGCTCGACATATACTGTTGTGTCACGTTTTGTACCCAGAGTCTCCTGGAGGGAGAGCGTGAATTTGTGTATAGATCTATACAGGACTGACCCTCCTACACCTTGCTGCTAGCTACAATGGGACCTATAGGTCTACGGGTGACGAATGTCATATCATTTCGACGTCTAGAACGTCGTGTTATACTGGTCAATCGAGTATGGTTACAATCATATCACATTTTACCTTAATTAACTAACAAGTTTAAAGGTAGTTAGTACATTGGTAGTTACTTAGATAAAACTACAGTACATCTTCATTTATTCCCATTTCATTCACATTGTGATCTTCTCACATAAACGGTAATGAAAACTATATTTTTGGTAATGATAGTCATACTTTGGGAAAATGCACACTTTTACAAAAGAACAAACATAGGGAACAGTTGGGTCTTGGTAGAAGACTGCTTTAGTAGAATATATAGGATTTTCTAGGAAGTTTACAAACATTTACATCAATTACTTACAAACTCTTACATCAAACATTTGCAAATACATTCTTCAAACTTATACAAACAAAGACACTAAAATACTTATGAACTCACCAGCTTTATTGCTGGTCTACGCTTTCAAAATAACTTGTATTCTCAGGTCGCCAGTAGACAGGTACCGATGGCCAGGTTTTGAGAAGATGGAGCACATTCAAGACTCATCTTTTATTTTGATTATACATTTTGGTGTCTTATAAACTTCAGAACACACTTGTATTAAAATCATTACTATTAATGCAATGGATGATGTTGTTGCTTGTTTACTATTATGCATTGTTGTGATACTGTACATGAAGTCCTCCGCCCCCGAACGTTTCCGCCGTTCCGGTTTTAGGGTGTGACAGAGAGAGAGAGAGAGAGAGAGAGAGAGAGAGAGAGAGATTTTCTTTTTAATTATAAAAGTATTTAAATAAATAAATAAAACTGAAAAAAATAAAATCCAAGGGTAAAATCGTCATTACAAAGAAAATTAAAGTAAATTGGACCAAAGTGGCAACAAAATGGAAACTTTTGGACCATTGGTGTGTAACAACCCGTTGTTATAAGTCAATAGAAGTTTAAGACACAATCATGCACAAGTAAATTCACAACATAGCTTGTTGATATAAGAGCTTTAAATGACTAGAATGCATCCTTACTTAACTTCCATGAAAGTATATGTGCAAAAAACCATGTTAATTTGAGTAAATACAAGCCTAGTACTTAATTTAACAACATAATATATTATATATATGTAGATTTCGGTTTTGGGAATCTAATCCCCAAAACCAAACCGTGAACACTTGCTTTTGGAAGACCAAAACCGAAAACCCTTCACTCTTTGACTCAAAATCGTAAACCCCCTTTCTAGTTGACCTTTAGACCGCAAACACTTCCTTTATGGAAGTGTATGACCGCAAACCCCCTCTTCTTTGACTTTAAGGACCGAAAACTCCATTTCCTTTTGATCTAAACCATAAACACTTCATTTTTGGGAGTGTAGGACCGTAAACTCTTCAAACATCTTCATATCTTATCCAAAGTTAGCTTCCCAATGTGATTACCACCGTAAACCTCACATCCACCGCCTCATGACTTTCCTTCATACTTAAGATACAAATGAATTCATTTCACACATACATAATTACACGTATTCTATCTCGGGAATCATCGCAACCACATCGAATCTAAACAGAAACACACAGTCGAGGTGAGTTCATACCCCTACGTTTTCATGATTTTTCAATGTTTTAGGGGGGAATACAAGTGTAACACAAGAAAATTTGTGTTAATATCTAAATGTTTTTAATATTTATTAATCGTTGCCGTTAATAAAATTATATATATTATATATATAAATTATATAATTAGGGTTCAACATGCTTAGAATTGATAATTTGACTCCATTTCCTGTTCCTTGTTTGGTTGTGGGCTTGAAGTAGAATTATTTATTCGACTGTCTGTTTAATCATAATTATATAAATATTATATTTATATAAGTATAAAATCATTTTAAACTTGTTAAAAAAATATAATTTTTGCAAACTATTTAATACCATTTGGGTATAAATATTGAATTTCACGGAACAACTATATCACATATTTTACAATTTAAACTTTCTGAATTATTAACAATACAAAGGTTTTCGTCACAGTAAAACACACACATATAAACTATAATATGTATAGTTTATGGAACTTACTTACTGCTTTCAAAATTCAGATTACTATATTGAAAACAATATATAAACTATAATAGATACAATTTTATGGATCATATGCACTACATTACATATTTAGAATACATTACAGAAAACAAACATATAAACTATAATAAATATAGTTTATGAGATATACTTACAGTTTATCAATTTCAAAGTAACTTTTCATTATTCTACATGTAACCGTCAATATAGCATTTGTGAGACACACTTCACGTACTTATTTAAGTATCAACCAAGTCCTGAAATTATAACCAGAGTCTCCTGGAGGGAGAGCGTGACACTTGTGTTTAGATCTATACGAGACTGACAATTCCGCACCTGAGCTGCTTGCAACAGCTAGGCCGGCAGGCCTGAGGTGACAAATGTCATACTGATTGCGACGCCTGAAGAAAGTTGCGTTCAGGACATCTTAGTTCATCAAGCATGGTTATGATAACTCACAATTTGGTATTGAACAATACGATTAGTGTAAGAATAAGTAAGCATCTTCACATAGTTTTATTAAATAATAAAACTATAATACAATATTTTACAAGTACAAATACAGAATGCTAAGTCAGTACAGAGAAAACATACTTCTCATGGTTTCATATGGATTTAAAACTATAGCATACTATATCAGAGTACGATAACATTTATACGTTTTGAGTACAACATATTACTACATAAAATATAGGATTTTCTAGGAAAAACATGTTTACATTTTCAAAGAACAATGACAAATTTCAATTACAAACATGCTTATGAACTCACCAACTTAATTGTTGACACTCTTTTCAAAACTACTTGTATTCTCAGGAAATCAGTAAACAGGTATTCATAGGTTTTGAGAAGACGGGGATTCATAGACTCATGTCTTTTAATTTTTGCTATACATTTTCGTGTCAATATACAATGATTTGAACACATATGTAATAACTTATACTTTATCAATACATGGTTGTTGTACTTTGATTACTATTATGCAATTTTTGTGATACTGTACATGGTGTCCTCCGCCCCCGAATGTTTCCGCCGTTCTGGTTTGGGGTGTGACATGGTGCTAGTCCAAACCTGTTTGGCCCAAAGTGGCAATTTTAGACATACCACAGAGACCATTCTAACAATTTTGTCTTATTTATATATGAAAAACACATTTATCATAATTTTATTACAGTTCATTTATTATTCATATATTACTAAGTAGTTCAAAATTTTAAAACACATCATCTTTTATTAACATACTACTTATTCATATTCGAATATCAAATGAACTGTAGTAAAAAACTGATAATTTTTTTATTTATATATGAATATAACATATGACGATCGCTAATACACATTTTTTTCATATATAAATATAACATGTGACGAAAGATGATGTAAAAATAAATATTTTAGGTAAGAAAGTTTTATTACGTGTTATATTTATATATGAATGATACTTAAACTGTAAAAAAGTCAAACATACGTTTTATTCATAAATGAATAACGAATGTACTGTAATAAAAATCTGATCGATTTTTATTCACTTATGAATAACGAGAGCTGAAACTCTAAAAAAAAATTATTTTATCTTAAAACTATATCAATATGGATGTCTATTTATAGAGAATAAAAAATAATGAATTTTGATATATTTAAAATAATTTTTGATCAAAATAGCTTTCTAAAGTCAAAAAAACAAAAAAAAATGCTTTTGTGTATATTAAGGTAATGATTAGCATAGTTTAAGGAAAAATGTCTAGTTGGAAACACATGCGTATCCGTTATCCATTTCCGCCGGTACGCTTAAGTGTTTTGCGGCAAAATAAATGTGTGACTGAGAATGATTCCCGCATTCTCAACCTTTTTTTCTCAATTGAACCCTCCTTTCTCTCTCTTTCTCTCTCTCTCTCTCTCTCTCTCTCTATATATATATATATATATATATATATATATATATATATATATATATATATATATATATACAGTAAATTACACGAATCGTCCCTCATGTAGGTGCCAAAAGGCACGTTTAGTCCCTATTTTCAAAAATTAACTCGGACCGTACCTAATGTGTTTAAAAGTTGAACGTTTCGTCCCTAATTTCGTTAGCCTGACCTAAAAAGACAAATTTACCCTTATTTATTTCTTTTTTATTTTATTTATATTCTTAAATAATTATTTATGCTATTATAAAAGCTTATTGGGTCCCACCTCTAACTCCTTCCCCTTTCTATAACAGGAGAAGACTCTCCTTTAAGCCACTGGAGTTTCAAATATGAGTTTTTGAATGAAGTTTCTGATCTTGGTTTGGAGGCAGAGCAACATCGTCGTTTCAGAATGGACAAATCACAAAGCATATCGTTTCTTCTTTTTGTTGTTAACCTCTCCGGTGAACAGAATAACCACGTCGGAGGTGAATTGGACCATACCTTCTTGTTGTTGTTGTTATCTTCTCTGGTGAACGAAATAGATGCAAATTTGATGATTCGGTGGAGTTGGTTGTGTCTACGGGAGTTTCTGAAAAAAAACAATCATCCCTCTTTCTCCTTTAAACCCACTGATCCGAGAAGAGGAGATGACGACATGGTGGACTTCACTGATGTGCATCTAGAAGAGACACTGTCTCCATTGTTGTTCCATGGTTGCTCGATTTCTGATTCATCATGATCCAATAACTTCAGGTACAATTTATGGAACATGTTTAAATCTGAATATAGGTTTCATCCTTTGTTCATTCTAGAAGAGACATTGTCTCTATTATTGGTCAATGGTTCCTCGATTTCTGATTCATCTACGATTCTTACTGGAGACGACATCTTCATCACCACCGATGTCGTCATCTCTTGTCCTACGTATATTATCCATCCTTCATCATCCCTTCCCCTCTCTCACCAGATCTCCAACACCATAACCCTAAGATTTATTATTCACTGTGACAACGATTAAGCATCTGTAAATTTAAAATCAACAAATCAAACCAAGGAAATGAGAGATCAGGGAGCTTGAGGAGTTCCAAACCACAAATAGAATATATTGTTGTCATGAGGCCGATTTCCATGCAATTTAATAAGAAATCGATTTAACCAAGTGATTTAGAGTTTGTTCCAGGTGGGGGTTATACACTGACGGAAAATCAGATGTGAGTTCAGGTTTTACAGGTGCAATACTGATAGAGAGGGAGAGAGAGATTGAGAGATATAGGGTGGTCGTAGAAGATGACCAGAGTAGGATTAGAGGTAGGGAAAGAAGTGTGTCGATCGAAAGAAGAGGATAACTGGTGTGTGTGGCATGATGTGGGGGTGGTGGTTTCGAACGCAGATGGAGGCGGTGCTGGTTGCTACGACAACGACAGAAAAAGAAATAGAAGAGATGTGTGGTTGTGGTTGGCGGTGACTTCATGGTTGGCGGTGACTTCATGGTTGGCGGTGACTTCGTAAATGGTGTGCAGATCTGTGACGGTGGTGCACAGGCGGCGAACGGAGAAACATAGATGGAGCGGTGGATGGTGGTCTTCATCTGGAGACCTGGTTTCAATGATGTTGAAGGAAAAAAGGGAAAACGAAGGGGGAGGGGGAGCCGGGAGGGGTGGGTTGATTGGTAGGGTATTTTGTTTTTTGTTTTTTTTTTAAATCTAAAAAAATGATAAATAGATATTAAAAAATTAAAAAATAAATTATTAAGGGTAAAAGGGTCATTTTATGTCCACAAGGACGACCCGAGTGAAAAAATAATTATACAGGGACGGTCCGAGTTAATTTTTGAAAATAGGGACTGAACGTGCTTTTTGGCACCTAGACGAGGGACGATTCGTGTAATTTACTCTCTCTCTCTCTCTCTCTCTATATATATATATATATATATATATATATATATATATATATATATTATTTCTAAAAAATAGATTTAAGATGTCTAAGTGTTTAAACTTAAAGTATAATCAGACTTCAATAAAATAGTTATTAAACTTTTCTCCAAGTTTATAAATTAAAAATATAATCAAACAATGCAATCAGGGGTGGTTAAACTAGTTTGGGGGCTCTAAGCGAACCCAAAATTTGGGGCCTTGTGGCCTTTACTATCCGAACCTGATTCCAAAATCCAACTTCACACAGTGAATAGTAAAAAGAAAATTAAGCCTTATGAACCCTAATAGATAATCTAATAATTAGATATTCAAATAATGGAAGGTCCAGAAGGAAAACCGATATACATATAACAATATCAAATTTTTCTCCAAGACTACATATAAAACATATAATGGGCCCCGCCCGACATGGGGCCCCGCTCGGAACAGATCTGTCAGTAATCAGGCCCCTCCCGGTATACATACAAGATATAAACACATGAATAAAAATCACAAAGATAAATATCATACAATATAATCATCAGGCCCAACCAAACATCGGGCCCCACTCGGTATACATATAAACACATAACACATGTAAGAGTCATGCAGACAACTAGCATCCTAAACATAATAAACCATAGGCCGAAACCCTCTAAACACAATGAGGAAACTCACCTCAAGCTGTTGAATCTCTCATATAATATCTCGGTCTACGGATCCGGAAAATCCGCACGCTAACATCATCAAATAATATCCAATTATTAATTGGACCTCGACCCATAATCAAGAATCTAAATTACTTGTCCAACATCTAGGGTAAAAGACCATTTTACCTATTTTCTTACTTGACCCAAAACCAAGGCCCAACCCATTTGCTCAAAAGGCCCAAATTCCTAAATGGCATCCCAAGGCCCAATATGGCCCAATTTCCTAGTTGGGTCCAAAAAATCATCATGGACCTAATTCCAAGAAAACCCATAGTCTATTCATTGCCCAAAGTCAGAAATCTAATAGCCCAACAAGGCCCAAACACTAAAAGTCCAAAAATTCAACCGGTCAAAGAAGTCAACACTGACTGAGTACACCTTGTGTACTCAGTCAGTACACCCAGTGTATTCTGAGTCTTGACCAATCCACGGGGTGTTGACCCAGCACGCACTGCGTACACTGAGGTACACCCCGCGTACGCTCTCAGCCTTAATTCATCCAGAAAAGGTCTTAAACGTTTAAGCCAAAACGTCCATTACTCAGAACCAGTTCCAAAAGATGTCTTGATCCATAAAGTCGATAACTTTGCGCTTTTTCATGGCTCAGTGGGTCCCAAATCTAAGCCATAGCTCTACAACTTCATCAAAGGAGCTAATATGTTGGGTTTTAGTATACCAATGTTACCATTGTTGGGTTTTAGTATACTACAACATCCTATGGTGCACATACAACCCTAAATGCTTTGGATCTATGTTTTCTCTAATTATACATGCCATATTGTTTCCAAAGCATGAAGCCTACAACTAGCATACAGTTGACATAAACAACATAGAATTGAGTTATAGAATTACCTCTTTGTTGTAGCTTGTAGTTTTGGCCTTTAAGAACTTAGCACCTCCAATGTGATGCCTCAAATGGTTCACAAACACCATTAACAAAGGAGGAATTGAGAGAGAGGCTACTTAGCACACAAAATCGTTTATCACTCTTCTTAGAATGCATGGGCGCCGATTTTGGTGACTATGGGTTCCTTTTATAGTGTGGCAAAGTCTAGGGTTACATCCATGCAAACCCTAATTCACATGACCCTTCATATTACTTAGGCTCCATGGGTTAAACCTCCATGGACTATCCATGGACTATCATATTGGTTTAGCCTATCCTAAATAACCATGGATCATTGGCCCACACTATAAGAATCATTGATTTACTTAATCAGTCTCCATATCTTTAATTAGTCACTTTTGATCACTAAATTAAGTCCAAATTAATTCTTGATCAATAATAATTAAATAATATAATTTCATATTAATAAATTAGAACTTATAACATATTAATAAATCACAAATAACCTCTTCTCAAAAGTCCATCCTATCAAATTGCTCTGGTGAAGGCAACCCAAATGGACCATGCTACTCTCGGGTCAAGTACATACCAATTATAGTTATGGGCTTAGACACCTAATCTAGCAGTCTTCCACTTGGATAAGTCTAATAACTATTATTGCAAGTATGACTCCACAACCCGATTAGCAATCGTAGCTCTTAAAGGCCACTGTCGAACTTTGACCTAGTCAATAACGTGTCCATTAGATAAGGGATCATATATTCATCTATTCTACAAATATCATATGGACTGAGACATGGATTATAATAATTCTCTCTGTCCGTCTGTTGTTTCCCGATTTCCGATTTATGACGACCGACTAATTGAACAAATCAAATCAGTCCAGGCTTGGCCAAACACTTAGGGTTGTCATCACTAAATCATCGAGGGGCCCACAGATATCGCTTTTATCCCTCTAAGGGTAAAAGGAATAGATAAACTTCGAATCATATGCTTGCTATATTTACTCATCAAATCACGCACAACAATGCGTTTTATAACACCAAGTTAGTGGTGCGTTTACGCATCATCAATGTGCAACCGATTTGTAAGCTACAACTCACACGTCTCTGTTTTAAGAATATAAGATATTATCGTCTCACTCGTGATAAAATCCATGAACTGATTCAAATGAGCGTGGGTTAAATCCAATACTCGAATCTTATTCCAGGAGTACTCATGAACACTGCATCAAACTTGTGCTATGTCTAAAACACCTAGACAGTCTACAGTCAGATTCATAACAGTCTTGCCTCAATACCTACTTCCAAAGTATGATCGGCTGTGGATAGTTTAAATAACCTAGTTATCTGGGAAGTCAAAACATGCAAAGTGAAACAAAAGAATAATCGAATCCAATATGATCTCAGAACTTATGAATATAAATAAAACACGTTTTATTTAATCACCATATTGATCACACATTATTCATTGTATAATGTTTCGATTAATCAACGTAATACTTGAATTAAAACAATAGTTATGCCATGCTCCAAGCATGCACACTACGTTTGTCTATGGTCCTCTCTTTGTGAAATAGATCAATGGACAACATTTCAATGATTCTCATTTCACAATTCCAAATCCTTATCGTAAATGTAAGAATACCAAATTCTTGCCATTTGCTAAAATCTGTTAGATTCTAAACTTATATGCAATGATCCTCTTGTAATGACTATGCACAAAAGTCATAGAGACTTGGCAACATACATTACAAAGTATTCCAATGGAGAGCAATTCCATGGAAACGAAGTCTCATATTCAAAGTACATTCCTTTGATCATCCTTCTTGCATTAAGTTTTCTAATCTCACATAGATTTTATTACTAACTTCCACTTATGGTAACATTTCCATATTCCCATTTTCACTATCACTTCTGAACAAGAGTTACCTCTTCTCAGAGTATGTCAATATGGTCCTTCCAAGATTTACACTTTACTTCCAACTGTCCATGAGCAACCAATCTTTGGTAAACCTCAGATTGTCCTCAACAATTGCTTACCAAATTTAGTCATATCTCGTTCTAGTCCCTTTTCCCTCTTAATGCCCTAGGCATTTGGAAAATTAGAACAAATTAATATTATAGCATATGTAATCGATCCTATATCCGAAGCATATGGAATACGATTCATAATGTCTCACATAAAGACATGATACTTTACCAGTCTTTCGCTATAATATTTCCACATATAGAATTTCCTTATGTTGAATCATTTCAACATAACACTGAAATATTTCCATGACTAAATTCGATTAAAATCTCAATCTAAGCTTTTAGATTCGAAATGAAGTATGAATTCCTCTCCCTTAATTATAGCAAAACAACTTTTCAAACCTGCAACTTTGCGAATTGAAACTTTTGTTTTCTATAATTAACATTGCTAACTCGCAACACTTACCATAATACTTATGCTCTAACTAGCATAATAATTATTATCTTACTATCATAACACTTATGCTCCCACTAGATTTGACATGTACCTAGAAATCAGATTGACTTCTAGATATCAATACTTATTGACTTCGTTACCAAAGTTCATATTTCTGATATGAGATGCTTCGATAAGACTTTATCTAGGCTTCTCAAACTCATACATCTTTCCTTAGATAGCTCACCTGTGTGTCTAAACAATTTTAGAACTTATAACAATAAGTCTCAAATGTTTAGACCTTTTTCCATTTCTCACAATTCGAACTATGAAGAGGGATGTCGTAATCATAATCGAATTTGAGAATGAAAATATCACAATTGCTAACTATTTAAAATCTACTTAGTGAAACCGTTTCCTCACAATCATTTTCATGAATTGGAGAGAAACCTTATGACACTTAGATTTTATGGTGTATGTGTTCCTATCCATGTGAATTTGTCATAACCATAATCACAAGACAAGGTTAGTGACAAATCCAAACTCATATGGACTGAACTTGTTCAATGTTAATTTTTGCCACCTGGCAGCTCAAGAGCCTACCATTGCTTCCAAGTTGTTATGAAAACAATTGAGAACTCACAGAACTCACATGCGTAGTCAACTTAACTGGAATGGGCACAGAAACAAGAATATGTCAACACGATAGGTTACAAACCTCAAGTCGCGTGCTAGTGTTAAACAATAGGTTTACTCTTGATTAGTTCTTGAACTTTTCAAGATCTTTTAAGACTCCCACTGACCTCTTGACATATAAGACTCTCTTTGTCAAGAAACTATTGGATTAGGTGTCTAAGTTCATAACTATTTCTGGGTTGTACTTGACCCGGCCCGACATGGTCCATTTGGGTTGCATGGCATCATGCATTTGGATAAACTAAAATGATAGAAATAACACTTATGGTTTATTAATATATTATAAGTTCTAATATATTAATAATATTATTTAATTAGTATTGATCAAGAATTAATCTAGTATTAATTAAGTGATCAAAATATGACTAATTAAATATATGGGTTGATTATGTAAATCATCCATAACTTATATAGTGGGCTAAAGGCTCCATGGATTATCAAGTTGGGCTAAGGTCCATAGGATGCTCCATGGATGCTCCATGGGAGTTACAAACCCATGGGTCATGGAAATGAAGAGCCATGTTACATTAGGGTTTACATGGTGTAACCCTAATTGTAACACACTATATAAAGGATATGAAGCTCACCAAAATCGGCACTAGAAGCAAGATTGAGGGAAAGCCGATTTCTAAAGTGTGACATTCTCTCTCAAGTTTATTCCAAGTGCATTTGGTGTTGTGTGAGACATTTGAGGCATCACACTTGGGGTGCTAGGCTCTCAAGGTTTTCAAGGAATCAAATCAATTACAAGGTATGTAACTCTAGCTAAGATTTATGTTTAGAAGTTCCCCATGTATGCTAGATAGGATTATGAACCTTGGAAAAAGTATTTTGCATGTATTTTAGACAAACATAGATCCAAGGTTTTCTAGGGTTGCATGTACACTTAGGAGTGTTAGAATGCTCAAAACCTAACAGTGGTATCAGAGCCTAGGCTTGTTTGTTGATACTTGATGCAAAATAGTGAAAAAAGTCGAATTTCTTGCTGTCTGCACAGGGAACTCGCCGAGTCCATGGGGGGACTCGACGAGTCCAAGTATAAACTCATCCTACTCGTCGAGTAGGTTCTTGCACTCGACGAGTAGGAGCCCCAGGGTGCAGATTTTCGACTTTTGCTGCTGGAAATGGACTAGAAACATTACCCTAAACTGTTTTGGTGTTTTAAAACTTGTTTTTTAATGGTGTAATGGTTGTTCTAATCGATTTACAATGGCTAATATCAAAATTACATGATTATATGTGTTCATATGTTCTTGAAATTTTGATATTCATATTCATGTTCTTATGAGTTTAGATGATCATAGGAATTATTTGTATCTTCTTGCTAGTTTTAATTCTTGATCATTATGTGTTTTAATGGAATCCATAATTTGTCCTCAAGTTATGAATTACCAAAAGTTTTATCTTTTAAAGTCCATTAAAGAAACACATAGGTTACATAAAATGAAGAGTCACTCATTTTATTAAACCATTAACTCATAAGTTATGAAAGATGAAAAGTTTTGAAAGTTACAAAACTTGCCCTCAAGTTTTGGAACATGTAAAGTCACATTAAAAACTTTAGTTCCAACCCCTAGAATTTTAAAAGTTAAAATTCAACCCTTATACTCTATAATATTACAAGTTTAATAATAATTATATATGTATAAGATTAAGTCGTTTTACCGCAAGTGGGCCTCATTCACGAAGCCGGTCTATAAGGGGGGTATAAGGTTGTTGCCTATAAAATGGCATCTTAATGGGTGTCCACTCTCACCCACCGCTTCTTTGATCGGTGGAGGGTCGTTAGCCGAACGGGTAGGACAAGGACTAAAATTCTCCCCTCATTAAAAGTATTAATGATAAATATAAACTAACTAAATGTTTTATAATTCCCAATCTTAGTTACTTTAGGAAAAAGTGAATAAGGTGCTAACCCATGAAATTACACTTTGCACTTTGCTTAAGTCGGTTAGTGGAGCGTGTGTGGTTAACCGGCACACTAACTTGGACTTAACAAGGTAGGCAAAGGGTGACTTAAGGTTTTTCATAGGTGGGTGGAGCGAGTGTGGTTAACTGGCACATCGATTAAGGGAAAAACATTAAGGGTACCAAGTAATTTGCATGGTTACTTCACACCTTGTTTTGTGATCCTCGGTATCTTAGTCACAAAACATGAAGGGCACACTCGAGATTGAAACATGCCATTGGAAAATCAATGAATCTCAAAAGATCTAGGAGTTTCAAAGCCAATTAAAACCTAATAATTTATTTCGTTTTTCATGGTGGAAATTGGTGAATCGTCATTCACCTACCTTCAAATATTTTATAGCTTGGATTACGGCATCCCTCTTCCAAGTTATAAAATATTGTGTTGGGTCCTAGCCTTAATATTTCATATTGGGTGTTATATTAAGGACTTAGAATCAACTAACTTGAATATCTCCCATTGCAGATGTCTGGGTTAGACAGCTGTGATCTTCCTAAATCTCATGTAAATCATATTTCTCTACCTCCACCTCCTCCATTCATTCTCCCTGACCCACAAGCCCGAAGACTTGAAAGGTTTAAGGTCACTCAAGCTCTACTAGAAATGAAACATAAAGATGGAAGACATGTGTGCACTCATGTCATAAGAATGAAGTCACACATTGACAGGTTGAGAATGTTGGGTGCTGTTATTTCAAGGAAGTTTGCTATTGAATGGGTTCTTCAGTCACTTCCTGAGTCGTATAATGAGTTTATTAAAGACTACTATGTGACAGATCACGACATGACCCTAATAGATCTATCTTATTTTCTTATTGCTGCTGAGTCAGAAATGATGTGGCGCAATGGTCAAGCAAATGTGGGTGGAAGGTCCATTTCTCAAACTTCCATGGACATTGACAATGGTAACATTGGAAGTCCAGAAAAGCTTTCCCTTCCCAATGGAAAGGGATCGGCCTTGGTCAACCCGGTTGACCAAAAGGTAAAGGAAAAAGCTAAGTCTGTGATTGTCCCATGTACCATTCCCAAAGAATCCATATGTTTTCATTGTCAAGAGAAGGGGCATTGGTTGCGAAACTGTCCTAACTACCTGAAAGATCTAAGAGAGAAGAAAAAATCAAGGAGATTTGACTCTACTTCAGGTAAGTCCACTATCTAAATCTATTAAGTTCCTTATTGATGATTCTTAATACAAAATGTGACTTGGTTACATTTTTTTTTGTGTTTGGCAGGATCAAGCAAAGGGAAGGAAACTTAAAGGAAAGGTATGCTGAATCTGATCGCGAAGATGGATTTCAATCGCATGGTTTGAAGATCGGATTCTTGAGCTACTACTTAGAGAGTTAAGATAAATTGATAGGAAATATGTAATAGCATAGTTTTCATTTAAAGTTGCATTGTAAGGATAAGTTTTCCGCATTTATTAAATAAATAAAATTTTGTTTTACTTTATTTTATAACTCCTTGCAATGGCATTTATGGAAAATTGATGTTTGTATGGTTCTACCAATAAAGGAAATGTGGATTTGATTCTATCATTTGTGGTAATGTCTAAATTTACCAAATAAGGAATATTCTCATCAACCAAGTTTCATGTGGACCGAAACTTGGAATCATGCAAGTTGTATAGTATGATGAATGAGAACTTTCAGCTTTGGAAAATTGAGGCTAATTCCTTGTTCACATGTGTATGTGAGGCAAGTGAAGGACTAAGGAACCGAGTACACAGTCTTGTGCAGTAGTCAAGTCCGCCATAAAAGATTGATAAGACTATTCGTCATGATTTACAAAGGTTTAGTAAATATGGTTATACTTACAAGTTAAGTATAATTCTGAAACATTGGAAAAGCTTCGATGTATGACAGATCGAATGAGAAGAATCAAATTAGGCAGAAAGATAAAAGTTTCTCAAATCTGAAAAGATGGGATAGTACTTTAGTATCATGTTGTGTGATCATCTTAATGATTAGGAAACCTTATCACAATTGGTCCTCTAAGGACATCTTAGTTCATTTCTATGGCTAAGAAGAGGAACCAAGAATTGATGAAATGGTTGAATCAAGAAGATGAGTCATACTTCGTTCCAAAACAACTCTTAGAGTCATACTCCAAGACTGTAAGTTGAGTGACATATCTTAAAGAAAGGTTTATAAAACTTTTCAAATGTAAGAGTAAAAGTGTCCTACTCTTGTACATTTGAAATTGGTAAGTTGTGATGTTTTGGATAAAACAAAGACCAACTAAGGCCAATTGTGCGAAGTGTTTCTCTTGATAAAGAATCTGCACTATCTCTTGAATATTTGGCAAGTGAGTCTTATATGTCAAGAAGACAGTGAGAGTCTTAAAGATCTTGGAAAAAGGCTTCTAGATCTAATCAAGAAGGAAAAACTATAGTTTATCACTAGCACACGACTTGGGGTTTATGACCTATCGTGTTGACATATTCTTATTTCTGTGCCCATTCCAATTAAAGTTGGCTTTGCATATGAGTTCTGAGAGTTCTCAATTGGTTGCATAACAACTTGGAAGCAATGCCAGGCCCCTGAGCTGCCTGGTGGCAAGAAGTTAAGACTGCACAAGTTCAATCCATAAGAGTTTGAATTTGTCACTAATCTTGTCTTGTGATTATGGTTTTGACAAATTCACATGGATAAGAACACATACACCATAAAATCTAAGTGTCATAAGGTTTCTCTCTGATTCATGAAAATGATTGTGAGGAAACACTTTCACTAAGTAGATTTTAAGTAGATAACAGTTGTGATACTTGCATTCTCAAAGTCGTTAGTGGAGCGTGTGTGGTTAACCGACACACTAACATGGACTTGTGAGAAATGGCAAAGGTATAAACAATTGAGACTATGATTACGGCATTCCGTTTCATAGTTCTGAAAGTGTTTAGACACACATATGTGCTACCTAAGGAAAGGTGTATGATTTTGATAAAATTTTATCAAAAGCATCTCGTATCAGAAATGTGAACTTTGGTAAGAAGGTCAATAAAGTATTGATTTCTAGAAGTCCAGCTGATTTCTGAGTACATGTTAAAGCTAGTGGGAGCATAAGTATTATGCTATTATGCTAATAATCATCATGCAAGTGGGAGCATGATAATTATGTTAAGTATTGCAAGTTAGCAATGTTAATTATTAGAAAACAAAAAGGTTTCAATTGGGAAAAGTTGTTTTGCTATAATTAAGGGAGAGGAAATTATACTTCATTTCAATTCTAAAAGCTTATATTGAGGTTTTAATCATATTTAGTCAAGGATATATATATATATATATATATATATATATATATATATATATATATATATATATATATATATATATATGTGAATTTCATGTTGGAATGGATCAACATAAGGAAATTCTATATATGGGTCCATTATTTGCATTCTAAAATTCGATTATGATTACAGCATCCCTCTTCATAATTTGAATTATGAGAACTTGGCAAATAGAAATAGAAATATTATAGCAAAAGACTGGTCTAGTATCATGTCTTTATGAATCCTGTCCCATATGCTTCAAATATAGGATCGATTGCATGTGCTATAATATTCATCTGTTCTAAATTTTTCCAAAATGCCTAGAGCATTAAGAGGGGAAAGTAGTAGAACTGGATATGACTAATTTGATTAAGCAATTGTCGAGGACAATCTAAGGTTTACCAAAGATTGGTTGCTCAGGGACAGTTGGAAGTATAATGTTAATTTTGGAAGGACCATATTGACATATTCTGAAAGGAGGTAACTCTTGTTTAAGAGTAATAGTTAAAAAGGGAATATGGAAATGTTCCCAAAGGGTGGAAGCTATTCATTAAATCTGTGTAAGATTAGGAAACTTAATGCAAGAAGAATGTTCAAAGGAATGAACTTTGAATATGAGACTTTGTTTCCATGGAATTGATCTTCATTGGAATACTCTGTAATGTCTGTTGACAAGTCTTTGTGACTTTGTGCATAATCATTACAAGAGGACCACTGCATATAAGTTTAGAATCTAACAAGATTTAAGTAAATGCCAGGAATCTGGGATTCGTGCATTTGCAATATGGATTTGGGATTATGAAATGAGAATCATTGGAAGTATGTTCAATCGATCTATTTCACAGAGTAAAGATCATAGACAAACTTAGTGTGCATACTTGATGTATTACATAACTAATGTTTAGAAAAACATAGTGTACATACTTGGTGTATGGCATGACTAGTGTTTAGAAAACATAGTGTACATGCTCAGAGCATGGGACAGGTATTGTTTTTAATTCAAGTATAAAGTTGATAGTTTGAAACAGTATACAATGAATAATGTGCAATAAATATGGTGATAAATAAGAGGTGTTTTTATTTATATTCATAAGTTCTGGGACCATAGTTGATTCGATTATTCTTGTGTTTCACTTTGTATGTTTTGACTTCCAGAATAACTAAGTCGCTCTTCCTGAATGACTAAGTTATTCAAACCATCCACAGTCGGTCATATGTTGGAAGTAGATATGAATCAAGACTGTCATGGGTTGGATTGTAGAGGTCTAAGATGTTGGACAAAGTGGTGCTACAACACTCATGAGTGCTCATAAGTTCTGAGTATTGGATTCAACCCACGCTCACTGGTATCACTTCATGGAATTTTATCTCGAGTGATCGTGAGACGGTAATATCATATAAGTCTTCAAACCTAGAGATATGACTTGTTGCCTATGAATTGGTTATAGATTGATCGTACGAAACCGCATTGGTAACTCGATGTTATAAAACGTGCCTTTGTGTATGATTCAACAAGTAGTAGAACAAGCATATGAGTCGAAGTTTATCTGTTCCTTCTTGGATTAGAAGTGATATCTGGACCCCTCGATGATTTTATTTTGACCTATGTACCGGGACCGGTCAGAACTAAGTTGATCTGTTCACTTAAGTTCTATGCCAAACAAATCGGAAATCGGGAAACAAACTGTTGGACAATAAGTAAGACATTGTTCCATGTATTTATCCGGCTGATATCTAGAACAGAGGATTATATGATCACTTATCTTAAATGGAGTATCATCATCATCTCAGTTCCGCGAGACCTTGAAAAGAGCTACGATTGCTGATCGGTTCCTGAAGTCATACTTGCAGTTATAGTTATTAGACTTATCCAAGTGGAAGACTGTTGGATTAGGTGTCTAAGTTCATAACTATTTCTGGGTTGTACTTGATCCGACCCGGCATGGTCCATTTGGGTTGCATGGCATCATGCATTTGGATAAACTAAAATGAAAGAAATAACACTTATGGTTTATTAATATATTATAAGTTCTAATATATTAATAATAGTATTTAATTAGTATTGATCAAGAATTAATCTAGTATTAATTAAGTGATCAAAAGATGACTAATTAAATATATGGGTTGATTATGTAAATCATCCATAACTTATATAGTGGGCTAAAGGCTCCATGGATTATCAAGTTGGGCTAAGGTCCATAGGATGCTCCATGGATGCTCCATGGGAGTTACAAACCCATGGGTCATGGAAATGAAGAGCCATGTTACATTAGGGTTTACATGGTGTAACCCTAATTGTAACACACTATATAAAGGATATGAAGCTCACCAAAATCGGCACTAGAAGCAAGATTGAGGGAAAGCCGATTTCTAAAGTGTGACATTCTCTCTCAAGTTTATTCCAAGTGCATTTGGTGTTGTGTGAGACATTTGAGGCATCACACTTGGGGTGCTAGGCTCTCAAGGTTTTCAAGGAATCAAATCAATTACAAGGTATGTAACTCTAGCTAAGATTTATGTTTAGAAGTTCCCCATGTATGCTAGATAGGATTATGAACCTTGGAAAAAGTATTTTGCATGTATTTTAGACAAACATAGATCCAAGGTTTTCTAGGGTTGCATGTACACTTAGGAGTGTTAGAATGCTCAAAACCTAACAGAAACATTACTTGACAAACAAATATTCAAGAGTTAGTGCGGTTTCTTATCAAGACAAACACTTCTGACAATCGGTCTTAGTTGATCTTTGTTTTATCCGAAACATCACAACTTACCAATTTCAATTGTATAAGAGTAGAAAACATTTTACTCTACATTTGATAAGTGTTATAAATCTTTCTTAAGATTATGTCTCTCAATATACAATCTTGGAGTATGACTCTAAGACTTGATCTTGGAATAAAGTATGATTTATCTTCTTGATTTAACCATTTCAACAATTCACTATTCCTCTTCTTAGCCATACAAGTGCACTAAGATGTCCTTAGAGGATCAAATGTGATATGGTTTCATAATCACTAAGATAATCATAAAACACGATACTTAAGTACTCTCCTTTCTTTTCAGATTGGAGAAACTTTTATCTTTCTGCCAAATTTGATTCTTCTTATTCGTTCTACTATACATTGAAACTTTTCCAATGATTCAGAATGATACTTAATCTTGTAAGCATAACCATATTTACTAAACTTTAGTAAATCATGACGAATAGTCTTATCGTTCTTTGTGGTGGACCTGACCAGCGCACAACCAAGTGTACCCGATCCCCTAGTCCTTCACTGGACTCACATTTACATGTGAACAAGGAATTAGTCTTAATTTCCCAAAGATGAAGGTTCTCATTCATCATAAAATACAAGTTGCATGATTCCAAGTTTCTATTCAATTAAAACTTGGGTGATGAGAATCTTTCCTTATTTGGTAAATTTAGACACTACCACAAACGAAAGAATCAAATCCATATTGCTAAAATTAGAAATATACAAACATCAATTTTCACAAATTTCATTGCAAGGAAATATAAAACAAGATAAATTTCAAATTCTTCTTTATTTATAATATGCGGAAAACTTTTCCTTACAATGTAATTACAAATACAAACTATGTTCCTAAATATTTCTAAGCAATCTGTCATAACTCCTAAGCAGCAGCTTAAAAATCTGATCATCAAACCATGCGATCGAAATCCATCTCTTCGCGATCGGACTCAGCATACTCTTCCTTTAATCTTCCTTTGATTCTATAAAACATCAAAATGCAATCTTGTCGCATCATGTATTAAGAATCTACAAACAGGAACTTAATAGAGTTCGATAATAGACGTACCTGAAGCAGAGTCAAACATTTTGACTTTACCATCCTTGTGGTCCTTCAGGTAGCTATGGCAGCTTCACAACCAATGTCCATTCTCTTGGTTATAGAAGCAAACAGACTCTTTCAGAATGGTACATGGGACAATTTCAGACTTAGCCTTTCCCTTTCCCTTGGAAAGAGAAAACTTTTCTGGACTTCCAATGTTTCCATTTTCCGTGTCCATGGAAGTTTGGGAAGTAGTTCTTCCAATCAAATTTGCTTTACCAGTGTGCCAAATCATTGATGATTCAGCAGCAACAAGTAAATAGGTAAGATCGATAAGGGTCACGTCGCGGTCTTTCATATAGTAATTTTTAATGAACTCACTATACGAATTAGGAAGTGATTAAATAACCAAGTCAACAGCCAACTTCCTTGATACAACGACTCCTAACATTCCCAGCCTATTAATGTGTGACTTCGTCTCCAAGACATGTGCACACACAAACCTTCCATCTTGGTGTTTGCTTGCCAATAGGGCTTGAGTGACCTTGAACTTTTCAAGTCTTTGAACTTGTGGGTTAGGGAGAATTATTGGAGGAGGTGGAGGAAGTTAAGTTCCACTACAGCACGAAGAAGGGATTAATCTTTCACCTTGATCGTCTTGGGGAATATCATCTTTATAAAGAAAGGATTCGGAAAGACCATAGTTGTCAAAACTAGACATCTATAAGGGAGAAATTCAAGTGAGTTGATTTAAGTCCTTAATATAACACCCAACTGAAATATTAAGGCTAGGACCCAACACAATATTTTACAATTCGGAAGAGGGATGCCATAATCCAATTGCAAAATATTTGAAGGTAGGTAAATGACGATATACTAATTTCCACCATGAAAAACGAAAATGAATTTTAGGTTTTAAATGAATTGAAATTCCTAGATCTTTTGAGATTCATTGAACTTTTCAATGGCATGTTTAATCTCGATTATGCCCTTCAAGTTTTTGACTGGGATACCGAGGATCACAAACAAGGTGTGAATAACCATGCAAATTAGCTTGGTACTCTCGATGTCATTTATCACCTAATCAATGTGCCGGTTAACCACACACGCTCCATTGATCTATGACAAACATCGAGCTACCCTTTTCCACCCTTGTTAGTCCAAGTTAGTGTGCCGGTTAACCACACACGCTCCACTAACGACTTGGCAAGGTGCAAAGTGCAATTTCATGGGTTAGCACCAAATTCACATTTTTCCTAAGTAACTAAGATTGGGAATTTGTAAGACATTTAGTTACTTAAAGTATTCATTATACTTTTAATGAGAATGTCCTATCCTACCCGTTCGGCTAACGACCCTCCACCAGTCAAGGAAGCGGTGGGTGAGAGTGGACACCCATTAAATGACCATTTTATAGACAGTAACCTTATACACCCCCTTATAGACCGGCTTCGTGAATGATGCCTACTAATGGTAAGACTGACTTGTCTTATACATATATATAATTATTAAACTTTTAATATTATAATAGTATAAGGGTGTATTTTAAACTTTTAAAATACTAGATGGTTTAATCCATTAATAAATTATACTCTTTATTTAATTAAACTTAAACCATGTCATTATGGAATTATTAATTATCTTTTAATTAAACAATTTAATTAATTTAATAAAGTCCATAAGGTGTAATTTGAATTATTCAAAAACATCAAGGTTCTAAATAAAATTCAAAATTAAAAACTATTTAATTAATTTTTTTTTAATTTATGAACCCAAGAGTTACACCTTTTTAATTACAAGAGTTTTTTAATTTGAGACTTTTCAAATACCAAAACTTGAGGGCAAGTTTTGTAACTCTTTAAAACATTTTGGTTTTCCATAACTTATGAGTTAATGTGGTTTTTATGGAAAAACTTTTCATGTTCCATAACTTGAGGACAAGTTATGGAAGACTTTAAAGAACATTTAGATCAATATTTTAACAAATAATTTATCTATGATCTAGTTAAACCCATAAGTCAAGACAATTCATATCAACAATTTACAAGAAATTAGCCTATCATATAAACTAATACAAATCTTGAAATTTTGATAATTATCTTTTAATTGGACAAGGATAATCACTACCATATCAGAAAAAACAGATTTTATGATATAAAACAGTTTGTGGTAGTGATCCTAATCCAATTCTGGTAAAAAAACCTGAAAACTGCATTCTGATCATACAACTCGTCAAGCCCAACTATGGACTCGACGAGTTCAAGGCAAAATTCATCCTACTCGTCGAGTCCAAGCATGTACTCATCGAGTAGGTGCTGTCAGAACAGCTGTTCAGCTTTGGAAAAAATAAGCCATGCATCAAATATAACAGAAAACAATCCTAGGCTCTGATACCACTGTTGGGTTTTAGTATACCAATGTTACCATTGTTGGGTTTTAGTATACTACAACATCCTATGGTGCACATACAACCCTAAATGCTTTGGATCTATGTTTTCTCTAATTATACATGCAATATTGTTTCCAAAGCATGAAGCCTACAACTAGCATACAATTGACATAAACAACATAGAATTGAGTTATAGAATTACCTCTTTGTTGTAGCTTGTAGTTTTGGCCTTTAAGAACTTAGCACTTCAAATATGATGCCTCAAATGGTTCACAAACACCATGAACAAATGAGGACTTGAGAGAGAGGCTACTTAGCACCCAAAATCGTTTATCACTCTTCTTAGAATGCACGGGCGCCGATTTTGGTGACTATGGGTTCCTTTTATAGTGTGGAAAAGTCTAGGGTTACATCCATGCAAACCCTAATTCACATGACCCTTCATATTACTTAGGCTCCATGGGTTAAACCTCCATGGACTATCATATTGGTTTAGCCCATCCTAAATAACCATGGATCATTGGCCCACACTATAAGAATCATTGATTTACTTAATCAATCCCTGTATATTTAATTAGTCTCTTTTGATCACTAAATTAATTCTAAATTAATTCTTGATCAATACTAATTAAATAATATGATTTCATGCATATTAATATATTAGAACTTATAACATATTAATAAATCACAAATAACCTCTTCTCAAAAGTCCATCCTATCAAATTGCTCTGGTGAAGGCAACCCAAATGGACCATGCTACTCTCGGGTCAAGTACATACCAATTATAGTTATGGGCTTAGACATCTAATCCAACACTAATACCCATGCATGAGAAGATAACAACCATCAAGATGACATTTTTATGCATTTGGGACCTCTAAAACATCCAGATCCAGAGACTAAGTTCCTAGAGTAACTTTTACTCATAAGGAAAACCAAAGGAACTCAAATAAGCCATGAATCACCTAAACTAGATCTAGACAAAGAGATGTCAAGCTAAGAACTTTTTACCTTCAATAGCTTGCAAAAGAGGTGACAACTCTAGATCTCTAAGCTTCACTCCAAGCAATGAATCTTTAAAACCTTCTATCTCTTCCAAAATGCACAAGAAAACACTAAGATTCTTCACAAGAGCTCAAGAACACCAAAATGGTTTCTAAGGGTCGAAATTAGGGTTTAGGATGTATGGAGGCTGATAAGAGGCAAGGATCAAGGGACATAATGAGTTTATATAGGGGTAAAACCCCAAAGATTAGGGTTTCTAGCTGGCTGGAGCACGCCCTGCGTACTCTTGAGTTCGCCCGACATACTCAAAAGTACCCATGACCACCTCCACCATTACGTGTTGCGTACACAAAGGGTACGCCCCGCGTACAAGACTAAGCTCCAAAACCCTCCTAACTTCAAACAGTCATAAATTCTTTATTCCAACTCCGTTTTCGACGATCTTTATATCCACATAAAGTTAAGGAGAAGCTCTATAATCCTATCAACCCTCCTTGGCCTTAAAGCTTTTTGAACTTAAATCCAAAATTCATAAAAGGTCCAAACTATTACTTTACGGTTATACACATGGGCTCCAAAGCCCCAACCGAACTCTCGGATCACCTAATATACATTAACCACATCCAAAGGGCATAAACCTTTCCTTCCCTCAAGGCCCGAAGCTTTATGATAACTGATCTTCAGGTCATGGCCCCGAATTATGAAACGATTCGAAACAGGGTGTTACAACTCTCCCCCACTTAAATTAGATTTCGTCCTCGAAATCATCCCTTACTACTTCCTCTGCCATGCTAGTCGATCCTGCCCCAAACATCCTGAATTCGATCAAGACTGAAGAATCATGTTATACCGATGACCGCCTCCCAAACCTGTCATCCAAGTCCTGACTTGGCAGAAATTGCTTATACCTCCGAAAGAATGACCCTTAACACTCTACCCTCAGCCCAAAGAAGGGAGCCCAATTGCTCTGCCTGAGAACTGAAACGACTACCACTCAAACCATGAAACTTTTCGAAAACATGAACCCATCAATTTACACCCCAGAAGATTATTCACTAGGACTACTGATCATTCATTCATCACACCCTCCCCTAGTCTCTGACTAGGAATACAATTCTACTATGCAGAAGGAATGCTCAAAATATACTGATAGTAAATTATACCAAATCCCAAATTAGAAGGTTGCGCCTAACAACCTCAAATGTGCTCTTGACTTTCTGACAAGTCATCACCAACCTACTGATCCCACGATCATACGGATGGTCAATCCAAATATTCTCACGTTGCATCCAAAACCCATGTCAGCTTAGGTGTACCCCCACCTGACAAATCGCTTGAGACATTCACCATGAACTTCATGACTCAATATTCCATAACCGATGCCTAACATTGGTACCCGAACTCATGATAGACAGCCCTCAAGCAACCATAGTTCATAATGCAAACACTATGCAAGCAGCTAATGATGCAGAACTTTAATTCTTGACAACCTTTAACTGCCTACATGATCCAAACAAGTTGGTCATCGAATCTCCCGACTCCCACAATGCACTAACACCCAAATAAGCCAAGAAATCTAACGATCTGAGACCTAAGAGTCTCAATCAAAAGACTATCGGGCCTTACCCCTATGAATCATACAACCACTGGTTCACTATACATCGTGACACCTACTATCCATTAAACGATAGGCTCACGATACTAAACTGATCTTGTCGTCATCACATCCACAACCTGAAGACTTGCGACCAGCACCACAGGGGACTAAAAACACCCAACCATCAATCCACCAACTTGTAGGAACCCAATCAATGTCCCTCTCAATGCTAACCGAACACAACATAGGCCATACCCTTCTATCACGCATAATTCCCTTCACAGCATAGACTGATATTAAGGAAATTATGAACCTCAACCATTAACAGAAACATCCTCATGAACGACCGATACAAGATCCCCCACCTCGATTGATTCTAAAGAGATCCCACTTATAAGCAATAGCTTGAGAAAACTTCCAAGGTGATCTTAGAAATGCTGCCAAAACTTTAGTCGTATTAATTCCACTACAACTCCTACCGACACAACATGCCAAAAATTAGATTCTACGTAGATCAAGGTCACACATGGAAAGATGAACAACGCTTACCCAACATCTGAACTTCCGCTAACCAAGGATAACTGCCAAACTTGAGCCTTATGTGAACCAAAATCCACACCACAATTGAGGGTAAACATACCCAGAAACCAAAGAAAATAAACACATACGAAACTTGATGATAGGTTGACGCATCCATTGAACTAGAACTGACACAACTCAGAACTTTCAAAGAACCTCCATTTTTGATGATGAACGGAATGACCAACGATTGAGAATGCATTGACAACTAACCCAATAACCCAATACACTACTGAACAAAACCCATGACTGATCCAATCACTAACTACCTTGAAACTTTGGACACGCTTACATATCCTGCATTCAAACCAGAATGCCCAACTTGCAGATTCCTTGAATTCTAACTGATACCACTAAGGATCTGTCCGGATGTTGGTCTCCCATGTGGAATACTCACACCTCTTCTAACACGATCCACGGTATGCAAAATGGCATATGACAACTTCCCAAATAACATAACTATTATTACTCATACAGATGCTTCCATTCTTAGATAATAATGGCATAATATTTTACACACACCAATACAGAATTTTAGCATAATGATTTAAGCGTAGAAGTGAAAAATACATACCCGTAGTGTCTCAAGGTTCTGCTCCCCCTCCCTGCGGAAGCACTCACAAAGGAACCTGAGCCACCCCAACCACTAAACGCGGGCAATTTGCCCTGATATAACCAGGCTGATTACAACGATGACACCATTCTACTTCCAGGGTGCATTCATTGCGAGAGTGGCCCTTCCAACCGCACCTGCCGCACCTGCTGCATTTGTACTTGCTATGCATACGCTCGTGTGTTCCTTCACCCTTCGCACTAGTGTCGTGGCCCCTCAGGCCTCTAGCACTAGACATGGAAATATCAGACCACTTATATGTTGCTAGCAGAGTCGAATCATGAGTCCGCTTCCTCTTTCCCATATGCCTCTCCAAACCAATATCTAGCTACCGAGTCACCTCAACCATCTCATCAACTGCCTGAACGGCCGATATTCGATCCTCTAGTCTGGTGACCAGTCTGCCAGTGACACGACCAATGATGTCGGGTAACTCCTCACGTAAAGCTTGCGAAACCTCAGTGGAAATCCAATCATGGAATCGATCCCCCAGAAGGCATGATGCATAACCCATCTCCGATCCCTCATGACAAGAGCTAGCAATAGCATCCTCCTTCCCGAAATATTTTAGGGCTCCACAAGTCTTCAGCTCCCGATGGGCCCCCAACTTTCCTGCTGCAATCTCAGCCCGAAAAGCCCCGAGACGATCATCCAAGAGTTCCATGATCCCCTCCTTGACTGTACCAAAGATCACCAGAGTCTGCTCCAAAATACCACGGGTGATCTTCGACGATATGAACTCTCACATCCGCTCATCCATCGGCTCAGTACCAGCACCTGAGCCTAATCCTGAATCTGAACCTCCTCCACGCATGCTCATCACCATTCTGAAATGCAATCATACACATGATCAAAACATACCCAATAATCCTCATCCCTAGGCTCCCTAGATTCTCTGTGACTCTCCTCGATTCGAGTATGGATCATGTGCTTTTAGTAGTATGGGCCCAATACTACCTTGTACACCTATCCATATTTTCCTCAAGAATCATTCCGAATCCTCCAAGTTACCTTCTTAACTAATACTCCAAATATATGCTATACAGCGCAGCCAACTCGCTACAGCACATCCTAGGCTCTCCTAGGTTCCCGACCTCACCCTGCCATCAGCTGCTGAAGAACTCCCAATAATGTCAATTAACTACTTCATGAATACAATTATATGCAACAAAGCTTAAATAATCCTTCGAGTAAAAGACTCATCCTTACAACGGTTAGACTCGAACGAGAGTTACGCAGTAGGGTCAAATCCATCACTCTGAGATTAATTGACATATGCAACATGTGACTTAACATATTCACCTAATAGTTAACTCATATCATCAGGAGTCCCACAAAGCACAAAGCAAGCAACATTCATGCAATAACACTCCAAGCCATAGAATAATCAAAGAACATACACCGCTCACTGGTACAACTCATGCTAGGAACTTCCACTCTCACCACCGGTTGCCTTATGCATGCAGATTATACACAATATAGGATGAAATAGATTGTCGAATAAAAGACTCTACCCTAGGACCACAACCAAACGAGGAATAGGAAATAAGGCCAAATCAATCATTCTAGGGCTATATGATCCCAACCGCATACAATTTTTTAAAGCATACTCCTAGCTATTACTTCTACCAATACAAATTTTCAAATCTAGCATAACATCCGATCCTCCTAGGCTACGAGGCATCACATATCAGGCAAATCCATCCAATCATCTGAAACTCCATTCTAGCATGCGATTCCATAAGCTCAACCAATTAGGCATATAAAGGCATATCTTCTAGAATGAAATCCTGAGCAGATCCTTAGCCCTAATCTAGCATGCAATTCTCATAGCATAACAAACATGTATGGGTATTCTGGGAATCACTTACTTGAGTTCGGCTGATTGCACGCACCACACCCCTTTCTTTTATTAGAAAATCCTTTAATCAAATATTTATTTTCTGAAAAATCTACCAAACCCTCAGTTTGAGTTCAGACACATCCAAGCGTATGTCTGAATCCCTCAATCCAAGGCTCTGATACCAACTTGTAACGTCCCAAAAGCTAAGACCAAAAATTTTGATTTTTATATTAATAAAACCATTATCCAAAACAATATCATAAAACCATAGTGAAATCATAGTATGTCAATAAACATCCAATTACATCATATTCATGTAAATTGCAGAACAATATGGTGTGTGTAGTGCAGTCATCCCGGGCTCTTCCCCTTCGAACCAGGAGTATCTGAAACATAAAATGAAAACTGTAAGCTCAACGCTTAGTGAGTTCCCAAAATACCACATACCATACATATCAAACATATAATGGGCCTTGCCCGTCATCGGGTCCCGCTCGGAACAGATCTGTCTGTCATCAGGCCCTGACTGGCATCGGGCGCCGCCCAGTATACATACAACATACAAACACATGCATAAAAATCACAACATACAGTATAATCATCAAGCCCCGCCCGGTATACATATAAACACATAACACATGCAAGAGTCACGCAGACAACTAGCATCCTAAACATAATAAACCATGACCCGACATTGGTGCCTTCGACCCACTAAAAATAGTGAGGAAATTACCTCAAGCTGCTGAATCTCTCAGATAATATCTCGGCCTGCTGATCCGGAAAATCCCTACGCTAACATCACCAAATAATATCCAATTAATAAATGTACCTCGACCCATAATCAAGAATCTAAATTACTTGTCCAACATCCAAGGTAAAAGACCATTTTACCCTTTTTCTTACTTGACCCAAAATCAGGCCCAACCCATTTGCTCAAAAGGCCCAAATTCCAAAATGGAATCCCAAGGCCCAATATAGCCCAACTTCCTAATTGGGCCCTAAAAACCGTTATGGACCTAATTCCAAGAAAGCCCATAGTCTATTCATGGCCCAAAGTCAGAAATCTAATGGCCCAACAAGGCCCAAACCCTAAAAGTCCAAAAGTCAATCGGTCAAAGAAGTTAACACTGATTGAGTACGCCCTGCGTACTCAGTCAGTACGCCCAACGTAGTCCGAGTCTTGACCAATCCACAAGGTGTTGACCCAGTACGCGCTGCGTACACTGAGGTACGCCCCGCGTATGCTCTCAGCCTTAATCCATCCAGAAAAGGTCTTAAACCTTTAAGCCGAAACGTCCATTACTCAGAACCAGTTCCAAAACATGTCTTAATTCATAAAGTCAATAACTTTGATCTTTTGCATGGCTCAATGGGTCCCAAATCTAAGGCCTAGCTCTACTACTTCATCAAAGGAGCTAATACTCATGTATAAGAAGATAACAACCATCAAGATGACATTTTTCTACATTTGGGACCTCTAAAATATCCAGATCTGGCGACTAAGTTCCTAGAGTAACTTTTACTCATAAGGACAAACCAAAGGAACTAAAATAAGCCATGAATCACCCCAAACTAGATCTACATAAAGAGATGTCAAGCTAAGAACTTTTTACCTTCAATAGCTTGCAAAAGTGGTGACAACTATGGATCTCTAAGCTTCACTCCAAGCAATGAATCTTCAAAACCTTCTATTTCTTCCAAAATGCATAAGAAAACACTAAGATTCTTCACAAGATCTCAAGAACACCAAAATGGTTGCTAAGGGTCGAGATTAGGGTTTAGGATGTATGGAGGCTGATAAGAGGCGAGGATCAAGGGACATAATGAGCATATATAGGGGTAAAACCCCAAAGATTAGGGTTTCTAGCTGGCTAGAGTACGCCCTGCGTACTCAAAAGTAACCACGACCACCTCCACCATTATGTGTTGCGTACACAAAGGGTACGTCCCGCATATGAGACTAAGCCCCAAAACCCTCCTAACTTCAAACGGTCATAACTTCTTCGTTCCAGTTCCGTTTTCAACGATATTTATATCCACAGAAAGGTAATGAGAAGCTCTACAATCCTATCAACTCTCATTGGCCTTAAAACGTTTTGAACTTAAATCCAAAATTCATAAAAGGTCCAAACTATCACTTTACGATTATACCTATTAGCTCCAAAGCACCGACCTAACTGTCGGATCACCTAATCTACATTAGCTACATCCAAAGGGACTAAATCGTTCATTCCCCCAAGGCCCAAAGCTTTATGATAACTGATCTTTGGGTCACGACCCCGAATTAAGAAACGATTTGAAACAGGATGTTACATAATTTGTGTTGATCACTAATGAGATAACTCCAAAGTTTATCTATAATCGGATATTCAGATAATGGAAGGTCCAGAAGGAAAACTGATATACATATAACATATCAAACACAAGTTAATAAGTGATAACTGATAAGTGATAAGCCTAGTAGACTAATATGTCTAATATGTCTAATATGTATAATCAAGAAAGAAGAATCAACAATTGAGTTATTAGTTATGAAGAATCAGAGGAAGAAGTCAAGAACAACATACCGTTTCGGCCTTTCAAGATTTAAGAATGAGCTTTTGACACTTGATTGAATTGAATTTTTTAGTTTTAACTTTTGTGAAACATCCCAAAAATACCACCCAAAAATTTCGTTTTAAAAACAATATTAAAACCATCGTTTCATTACCAAAGTATAAAAATCATAAATTATGAGTTCAAAATCCCATAACATCCATCACATGTCAAATCTCATGTCACATATCATTTCAAAATATCAGAGTAAAACTCCCAGGTTGAAGACTGTGGTGTGTGCCACGCGATCATCCCGAGCCCTTCCCTTTGCTAGTGGAAGTACCTGAAACCAAAATTGAAAACTGTAAGCACAAAGCTTAGTGAGCTCCCCCAAACTACCACATACCATACAATAACACATAAAGCACATACTGGGCCTTGCCCACTGCATCGGACCGAAGTCCGGAATAACTTGGGCCTTGCCCACTGCATCAGACCAAAGTCCGGAATAACTTGGGTCTTGCCCACTGCATCAGACCGAAGTCCGGAATAACTCGGGCCTTGCCTACTTCATCGGACCGAAGTCCGGAATAACTCGGGCCTTGCCCACTGCATCAGACCGAAGTCCGGAATAACTGAACATAACATGTACATAAACATATAACTACTGCATAGAGCTTACCCGACATCAGACTGAAGTCCGGAACACAAAGCACATAACATAAACATGCATGAATCACAAAGACATCAGGGATACATACTACTTCTCGGGATCACCCCGACATCAGACCGAAATCTGGAACTACTATAACTAAACGGGCCGGCGTTGTGGCCGTAGACCCGTTCCTAAGGGAGGAAACTCACCTCACGTAACTGGCTGCTGAAACACTAGGCGGAAAGATATCTGGCTGCTGCTCCGACTATAAATTCCACAATGACACTTAGTCAGAAACTAATAGCTATCCTTAGAGTGAAATGACCCTTTTACCCCTGGCTAAAGTCCACATCATGGTCAAAGTCAACTTCCCAGTTGATCGGACTCGCCGAGTTGGCTCGACAACTCGCCGAGTCCCAATCCTCTCATCTACCCCCAACCCGACTCTACTCGTCGAGTTTAGCAAGAACTCGACGAGTTCTCCTTCAATCATAACATCGAGACAATCTTCATCTGACTCGTCGAGTTCTTCCTGAACTCGTCGAGTTTATCTTCATCGTAATAACGTGTCTAGTCTGTGACTCGCCGGGTTGTATGAACAACTCGACGAGTCCGTCTTCATGAGTTGGGAGATGGCCTTGGACTTGCCGAGTACGTTCCTGCACTCGCCGAGTCCCATGGTTTCCAGATCCATGGCTTTGTCCATTTCGTTGAGTCCCTTCCCTGGACTCATCCAAATCCCTTCTGAACTAAAATGGGTTCCTCTGAGTCATAACAGTTTTAGGAACCAACTCACGACTCGCCGAGTCCCAAGAACGACTCGCCGAGTCCATGCATGTCCAAGTCTAATAGTTCGATTTCTGATGTGCAAAACTCATCCAGAAGGTAGATCTAGGCTCCTAATATCGGTAGAACACGTAAAGCCATGAACTTTACGTTCATGCATGGGTCTTTTATGCTCAAAGGACCAAAAATGGGGGTTTATTTCATTATTGGGGTTCTCATGGCCATAAAGATGGCACCTTTATGCCATGAGGACCCTCCAAGGTTCCAGATCTGTGTGTAAATCGACTTGGGACGTCCAAGTCCCAAGGATCAAGCTCCTTGGACCCAAAACCTCATAAAGATGACCACAAGGAGATCTAAGAAACTACAAGTCAAGTATGAGGCTTGATTACCAGAAAGTGAAGAGACGCTGTTGTTGTTCCTGGATCTACAATCTTCTCTTGAATTCCTTTTTCTTCCACTTCTTCTCACAAGCTTCAAATACACCAAATAACTCTCAAAATCACAAAGAAAGCTCAAGTTCACTTATGGAGGATTAGGGTTTCGGGATTACTGCTCTGGAGGTGATGGAGGCTGGACAAGAGGCCTATAATGTTACTTAAATAAGGTGCAAACCCTAAATATTAGGGTTTCCCCCAGACTGGCCTACTCGTCGAGTCAAGGGGTGGACTCGCCGAGTAGGTCACTTACACCCGCGTCCAAACCTGGCATCTACTCGACAAGTTAGGGCTACAACTCGTCGAGTAGATCTTATAAAATGACATTTAATGAATTAAATACGTACCAGAAATGGGGCGTTACATTTTGATTTTTGAACACTTAAGAATCGGTTAGAGTCAGGCTGAAGAAAAATCGATAATCAACTAAGGAAGATTGAAAGAAGAACAGAGAACATATTGGTAATGGTTTCTGCGGTTCTAGTGAGAATGAAGAATCAGAGAACAAAGAATGAGAAGGAATCAAGGTATATTATTTCACTTTCCCCTCGTCTTTCCTAATATATTCAATTTTAGAAAAGACTCATTTAAATTTCCCCTATTTTAGCTAACATAACTCGGAAAGACTTGTTGAAACCGATAGAAACATAAATACTGATGTTTCTAAGGCAATGAGGTATGGTCATCACTAATCCACTAGAAAAGTGATGCCACCTATGCGTCACATCACCTCCATTACATGTTCACTAGCCATTGGAAATGGTTACCACTCCACATTATTTTTCTTTTTTTACATTATCTTAAATAAAAAAACACAATTATTAAACATAAATAAATATTTTATAAATAAAAAAAGAGCAATAACTTAAATAAAAATAATATTTTTAAAATTCAACAAACATTTTACTAATAAAAAATAACATTAATAATTGGAAATTTAAATCCAAATTAAAAATTGAAATAACATAAAAATTAAATCTTAGATTACTAATATAAAGCATTAAAATTAAAAAAAAATGCTACTCGTCGTCATCGTTGTCCTCGACGTTGGCCTCGTTCTCATCATCCACGTCCTTATCCTACTCGTCGTCATTGTTATCGTGTTGTTCAAATTGTTGTTTCCATATGTGCTCGGTCAAATCGTGACGTAGATTGTGATGTGTTTCACTATGTTATATTTCCAAAAGCCTTGTAAAGTATGTTGGGTTGCCGACTTGTATTATTGTAGGTGGGTTGAGTATATCGTTCAGAGTATATGTATAAATAGCTATACCATCTTCTTTTACTATCATGTTATGTAAAATAACACAGGCTTTCATCACCTTCATCATTTTTTCCCTATCCCATGCTCGTGTTGGATGTTTGTTTATGTGTACTTTTGTTTGAGGACTTCAAACGCCATCTGCACATCCTTCCTTGCATATTCATGTAACCTGAACAATTTTCATTTTCATGGGTCGGATATGAGTATGCCTTGAAAAACGTAACGTACACTGGATATATCCCATCACCAAGGTAATATCCATAACTGTATACATGTTTATTTACAACATATGGCATGTTTGGTGCTTTTACCCTGTAAAATTTCGTTAAATAATGGAGATGCTCCAAGCACATTTAGGTCGTTTTTTGACCCCGACATACCAATAAAATGCATGCCAAAACCATAGGTACTATGAAACTACTCCTCGATTTCCAGGTATTTATGTTTTGACCCTTGGTTTTGAGAATTGTTTGCAAATTAGTCACAAATGGCATTTAAATGAAAATTCGGATTTGATCACATACGTTGGGCGTACGCGTGGTACGCTTAGCATACGTGGCAGGGACTCAAACCCTAATTATTAGGGTTTGGACCCTATTTAATCATCCTTAACTCTTTGAGACCCCTTCATTCATTAGCCTCCATCCCCATTTTCGTCCCAAGCAGACCATATTTCCCTGTTTGTGCATTTTGAGCTTGAAAGTGAGCTTTGTGGTGTCTTTGAAGGAAGGAGAAAGAGAAGATACCATCTTAGAAGAGTAAAGCACTTTGAATATAGAAGTACCTTTCCGTCAAGATTCACTTGGAGGTAAAAATCTCTGAACTTGATGAAGTTTTTGCTTAGATCTTGTTATCCATGGATTTGTGTTCATTTTGGTCCCCTAAGCTTGGTGTTTATGAGTATAGTCTACTCAAAATCATATGAGCTATACTTTCAAACGTTTTGGAGTGTTTAGAGTCATAAAAATGTGATATTGGTCCTTAGTTTCCTTCCATGCATGGACTATGATATCTTAATGAGTTAAGGAGTTAGGTTTTTTGGTATTGGGCACTTTATAGCCATGCAAGATCATAAAGTTGGAAACTTTATGATTAGGAAAATCATTTGAGGACTAGATCTAGATTTTGGACAAAAAGCCTTAATGGATTAAGCAACTATTAGAAAAGATAGCTGGAAGACGTGGACGTTGGGCGTACCTAATGGTACACTGCGCGTTTGTGGTCAACTCCTCGTTATATGGTCAAGGTGTAGTATGATGCACATACAAGCTGAGTATGCTGGGCATACTCGATTGAGTTGACTCGGTTGCCTCTTTGACTCTTGACTCTTGACTTGGAACAGGATTTTGACCAAGTTTGACCTAGGCATATTTTGGGTATTTCGAGCAATGGTTTGAGACATGGTCACTGTTTGTTGTACAGGTGACCTGCAGAGTTGGTATACGGGGGGTGTTGTATCCAGATATCTTTTAAGACTGAGAGGTGAGTTTTCCTCAGTGTACTTGTGGGTCGAAGGCACCAATGCCAACCCATTAGGTTATATATCTTGGTATATAGGATGTTATGTTGTAGTGATCGGTTAGATTTGTATCCAGGTATATTGGATGTTGTTATGCTGTAGTGATCTGTTAAATCTGTATCCTGGTATATGGATTGTTTCTATGCAATATTGATCTATAGATCTACCTGTGACCTGTTGGCTGTCTATGTGTTTATTTGTTGCATATGTCGACATAATATTGTTTTGGGTTGAGGCGTTACTGCTATGTGTGTGAGCCAACAAACCGGGGTTAATCCAGCCCGATGGTTGTGGATCCGAGGGTATACCAGTCTGATGAGCGATTAGACCCGTTGTATAGTGGCATTCCAGTCAGATGAGCGATTGGGCCGAGGGTAATCCATCCTGATGCCTGTGGACCCGAAGGTATTCCATTCTAATGACTGATTGGACCTAGCATGCATGATTGTATATGTTCTGGTTATGTGTGGTACTTTGGGGAAACTCACTAAGCTTTCGCTTACGGTTTTCAGTTTTATATTGCAGGTACTTCAAATGATCGTAGGAAAGCTAAGGCGTGATCGTGCACATCTTTTCGGTTTTATGATTTTGGATTTTGGGATACTCTGATTTGTGATTATTACTTTTGAGAACAATGTTTTGTAAACAATTATGGTTTTTGTTTGGATTTTAAAAACAAAAATTTTACCTTGATTTTTGGGATGTTACAAGTTGGTATCAGAGCCATATGAGAGAACTGGATGAACATCCGTGTGAATACAGACACAAACTAAGGATCTTTAAAAAATTTCCACTTGTTTTGAATTTTTTTTTCAAAAGTAACCAAGGAAGGACGAGATGCGTACGATCAACCGGAGTAAGAAAGTATACCCTAATTTTCCATACTATTATTGTTATTGTTGATTATGATAGAACTGCATACTAGTGGTAGGCTAGGGGTCTTCAGGAATTGCATGATAGAATTATCTGATGTATGATGCCTGGTAACCTAAGAGGACTTCTTATATGTTAGATGAAATTGACATCATTATTGTAGTTTCTTAGTGTGTGCATCATAGTTGTACATAACTAAGATTTAATAACTTGAGAATGTTTGATTTAGCTTTATTTCATGTTCCTTGTCAGGTCGTGAGATTAAGGTAGAATCAATTATTTGACTATCTAAGGAATCCATTGTTATGTATGATTAGCAAGCACAAGCGACTGCATGGTTGGTGGAAGTTTCATGAGTGTGTATGTGGATGTAGCCGGCTATTGAGGAACGATTAGCCACTCTCGAGAGAGTGAGGACAAGATTTATGCATATTCTAGTTATGTGTTTGTTTTCGGGTAGTTTGTGATGATCCATTGAGACAAATATGGGCAGGTGTAGAAGGTAGTATGGGCCCGTACTACTGAAAGCACAGGACCCGTACGCGTAGCAAGAAAGTCAAAAACCCTGAGGGTTAGTCTTATCATGATTGTTATAGCCGTTATGAATTATGGCCTTTCTGATGTATACCTTATTTTATTTTTCAGCATTGTGATGACGAGAGGTTCTGGTATGGGAGCTGGTAGCCAGGGTAGGCCGGGATTATCAGATGATGAAAATCGTGAGTTGATCGCTACTAAAGTATTTGCTACTGCCCATAGTTCTATTCCAGAGCTGTTTGGGTCTATCAAGACTGCTATGATTGAGCTATTTGATGATCGCTATGCTGCACTCACTGAGGCTGCTGTTGCTGCAGCTACCGCGACTGTTGCTGCTGCGGGGATTCGAGGGGAGAGATCATTTCAGTATCAGGACTTCGACAACATGAAGCCCCTGTAATTTGATGGGGTCAAGGACCCGATTGTGGCAATAAGGTGGTTGTCTGATGTGGAGGTTGTTTCTTCACATGTTCTTGCCCAGATGACCAGAAGGTCAAGTACACCCTGAAACTTATTCAGTTAGAGTCGAAGGATTAGTAGAGATTGGTGACTGGTTTGTACACTCCTGAGCAGAGGGCTGCTGTTTCTTGGGAGCAATTCTCGGAGATGTTCCGTATGAGATATGTTCCCTTGGTAGAGAGGGAGAGATTGGCTCAGGAGTACCTGGATCTGAGACAGATGAATGAGACGGTGACAGTGACGGAGATCACCAAGATGTTTACGGAAAGGGGTTTGTTCTGTCCTGAGTTCGCTACTTTAGAGCAGGCTCAGATGATGCGGTACTTGAGTATGCTCAAAACCGACATCAAAAAGTTTGTGTCCACCCAATGTTACAATACCCTCGCCGAGCGTCAGGATATCGTGAGGAGGCGAGAGATCGAGATGGAGATCAAGAAGAGGGAGCTGCAACAGGCTCCCATTCAGTCACAACCTACAGCGAAGCGGTTCAAGCCTGCTGATTTGCGATCTGGGGGACAGTGGGTTCGCACTTGTGGCAAGTGCGGCAAGATTCATGAGGGTCCTTGTCGATCTTATTTTGGGTACCACAGTGTGGCAATGAGGGACACATTGCTAGGTATTGTCGTCAGCAGGCCCCGTCGCCGAGCACCAGGATTTGTTATCACTGCGATCAGGTTGGCCATGTGAAGACCAACTGTCCTTTTCTCTCTGCAAGATCGGTGCAGGCTCCGGCACCGGCTACTTGAGGATCGCGGATGGACGCCAGGGCACGACAGAGCCCCTGAGGGCTAGGGTCGTGCTTTCCAACTCACAGCGGAGGAGGCCAGGGCGGCGCCAGCAGTTGTTACTGGTATGTTTTCATTTATTATTTTGTTTGTTATTTTGTGGTATGCTTATGTTTATGATTCTACTAGGTACCTTCTTAGTGAACTCCTTGCCTGCTGTTGTGCTTTTTGACTCGGGTGCGAGCGAGTCGGTCTTTTGTGTCTCAGTCCTTCAGTAGAAGTTTTGATATGACTCTTGGAGAGTTGGAGTGTCCTTTGCGGGTTTCTATCACCAACGAACATGGGGTTTCTGCATTGAATGCATATTAGGGTTGTGTCTTAGAGATTTTTGGGGTGCCTTATCCGATTGATTTGATCCATATCCCCATGGGCTATGTGTGTGTGATAGTAGGGATGGACTGGTTGAGCAGGTTTGGTATGACGATCGACTGTGAGGGTCAGCGGGTGGTAGTTTGAACCCCAACTGGGGGAGAACTGGTCATTTGTGGAGAGGGTATCAAGTTTTGACCAACCTTTTATTCTACTTCTAGGGCTCGACAATATTTGCAACATGGGTGTAGGGGTTATCTTGCGTATGTGGTCGATACTCGGGATGGGAAGGATGTTTCATTTGTGGATGTGCCTGTTGTTAGAGAGTTTGCTGATGTGTTCCCAGAGGAGTTACCCGGTGTGCCTCCTGAGAGGCAGGTTGAGTTCAAGATTGATTTGGTACCTAGTGCGGCCCCGATTGTTAAGGCGTCATACCGATTAGCACCACCTGAGATGCAGGAGTTGTCCTCTCGTCTTTAGGAGCTATTGGGCAAGAACTTTATTAGACAGAGCAACTCTCCATGGGGAGCACCGATATTGTTTGTCAAGAAGAAGGACGGTTCATACTGGATGTGCATTGATTACTAGGAATTGAACAAGTTGACCGTAACCATTTCCCACTCCCGCAAATTGATGACCTCTTCGATCAGTTGTAGGGTGCATCTTGGTTCTCCAAGATTGCTTTGAGGTCGGGGTATCATTAGATGAGGGTCAGAGAGGAGGGCATGGAGAAGACCTCATTTCAAACTCATTATCGTCATTACGAGTTCGTGGTGATGCCATTTGGGCTCACCAATGCGCTTGCAGCATTTATGGACTTGATGAATTGAGTGTGCAGGCGGATGCTCGATCACTCAGTCATTGTTTTTATTGATGATATCCTGGTTTATTCCAAGACCAGGGAGCAGCATGAGGAGCACATTCGAGAGCTTCTAGGAGTTTGTATGCCAAGTTCTCAAATTGTGAGTTTTAGTTACAGAAGGTCCAGTTCTTGGGACACCTCATTAACCAGAATGGGATATTGGTCGACCCGACCAAGATTTAGGCTGTTATGCAGTGGGAAGTCCTGAAGACTTCTTCTGAGATCAGGAGTTTTTTTAGGATTAGTAGGGTATTATCGGAGATTCATTCAGGATTTCCCCAAGGTTTCTGTACCGTTCACCATCTGACGAGGAAGAGCGTGGATTTCCACTGGGGGCATAAACATCACGTTGCGTTCGAGACACTGAGACAGAAGTTATGTGAGGCCTAGTATTGACCCTCCCCGAGGGTGTTGGGTATTTTTTTTGTATTAAGATGCATCCATCACCAGTTTGGGAGTGGTGCTTATGCAACGAGGGAGAGTTATTGCGTATGCTTCTAGGTAGCTGAAGCCACATGAGGTTCGGTATCCAACATATGATTTGGAGTTAGGAGCGGTGGTGTTTGCTCTCAATATTTCGCGGCATTACCTGTATGGGGTCCGGTGTACCATCTACATGGATCACAAGAGGTTAAGATATCTCATGGATCATCCAAATCTGAACATGAGATAACGTAGGTGACTTGACGTGGTCAAGGATTATGACTGCGAGATTATGTACCACCTAGGGAAAGCGAATGTGGTCACTGATGCTTTGAGCCGCAAGTCGGATAGTTCCTCGGTTGGGGGTTTCTATATGAGGATTTTGATTGATTTGCCACTTCTGGATTTGATTAGGGAGACGTAGGCCGAGGGGGTCAAGAAGGAAAATTAGAAACAGGAGAGGATCAAGTGCGAGATTGACAGGTTTTCCAGTGACAGTCGTGTATTGTTGACCCGGTGTGGTCAAGTTTGGGTATTGGAATTTGGAGGGATCTGACAGATTGTGTTGGCGGAGGCACACAAGTCTAGATTTTCGATACACCCTAGAGCCACCAAGATGTATCGGGATTTGCGACTCAGTTCTGGTGGTCGTGCATGAAGAGGGAGATATTTTGGTATGTTGAGTGGTGCTTGACCTGTCGGATGGTCAAGGATGAGCACCAGAGGCCGCATGGCAAGCTTTAGCCTTTGGAGGTTCCCATGTAGAAATGGGAACATATCACCATGGATTTAATCACCAGGCTACCTCGGTCGGCTAAGGTGTTTGATGTGATTTGGGTGATAGTGGACCGTTTGACCAAGAGTGCATACTTTTTAGCTATTCGAGAGAGTTCCTCGGTTGAGAAATTGGCCGATGTGTATATGCGTGAGATCATCGCCCGACATGGTGTTCTAGTTTCTATTGTATCATATCGGGATGTTCGGTTCAGCTCGCGATTTTGGCAGGTGGTCCATGATGAACTGGGCACGAGGTTACATTTTAGCACTGATTATCATCCCCAGACTGACGGACATATAGCGGACCATTCAGATGCTTGAGGATATGTTGCGAGTCTGTATGATCAATTTCGGTGGGATTTGGGACTCCTACCTTCCTCTGGTTGAGATTTCTCACAACAACAAATATCACTCCAGTATCAGTGTGACGCCATTTTAACTTCTCTCTGGCACTCTCCGTACCCCATTTTGTTAGGGAGAGGTCGATCACAGAGTTATGGGAAGGACTGAGGTAGTCATTCAGACGAAATCGCTTATTCAACAAATCAAACAGACACTATAGACAACACAAAGTCGGCAGAAGAGTTATGCCAATAGGCGTCGATCCGAGTTGAAAGTTCATTATGGCTACATGGTTTTACTAAAGGTATCACCCTGGAAGGGTGTAATATGCTTCATGAAGAGGGTCAAGTTGGGGCCCCGGTATATTGGTCTGTGTTGAGTGATTGCCAGGGTTCCCAGGGTGGTTTATCGATTGGGTTTTCCTGAGGAGCTCAGTCATATTCACAACACCTTCCCTATTTCTTAGCATCGAAAATGTGTGGCTGATAATTCAATGGTTGTGCCTATGCATGATATTCAGGTTGATGATCGCCTAAATTATGTTGAGAGACCAATGGCGATCTTGGATAGGAAGACGAAGGCCTTGCACAACAAGGTGGTGTCTTTGGTCAAGGTCCAGTGGCAATATAGGAAGGGTTTCGAATGGACTTGCGATCCCGAGGTAGAGATGCAAGAGCACTACCCTGACTTATTCGCGGCAGCGGACTTCGAGGACGAAGTCTGATTCAAGCGAGGGAGAGTTGTAACACCTCGATTTCCAGGTATTTACATTTTGACACTTAGTATGAGAATTGTTTGAAAATTGCTCATAAATGGCATTTAATTGAAATTTCAGATTTGATCACGTACACTGGGCGTACGCTTGGTACACTGGGCGTAAGTGGTAGAGACTCAAACCTTAATTTTCAGGGTTTGGACCCTCTTTAAACATCCTTAACTCTTTGAGACCTCTTCATTCATCAGCCTCCATCCCCGTTTTCATCCCAAGCAAACCATATTTCCTTGTGTGTGCATTTTAAGCTTGAAAGTGTGCTTTGTTGTGTCTTTTAAGGAAGAAGAAAGAGAAGAGACCATCTTAGAAGAGTAAAGCACTTTGGATACAGTAGTACCTTGTCATCAAGATTCACTTGGAGGTAAAAAGCTCTGACCTTGATGAAGTTTTTTCTTAGATCTTGTTATCCATGGAATTGTGTACATTTTGGTCACATAAGCTTGGTGTTTATGAGTATGGTCTACTCTAAATCATATGAGTTGTCCTTTCAGACGTTTTGGAGTGTTTAGAGTCATACAAATGTAATCTTGGTCCTTAGTTTCCTTTTATGCATGGACTATGATGTCTTAATGAGTTAAGGAGTTATGGTTTTTGGTATTGGGAATTTTATAGCCATGCAAGATCATAAAGTTGGAAAGTTTATGATTAAGAGCATCATTTGAGGACTAAATCTGGATTTTAGATAAAAGGGCTTAATGGATTAAGCACTTATTAGAAAAGGTAGCTGGCGGACGCGTACGCTGGGCATACCTAATGGTACGATACGCGTATGTGGTCAACTCCCCGTTGTATGGTCAATGTGTAGTACGTTGCGCGTACATGTTGAGTTTGATGGGGGTACTAGGCTGAGTTGACTCGGCTGCCCCTCTGACTCTTGACTTGGACCAGGATTTTAACCAAGTTTGACCTAGGCATATTTTGGGTATTTTGAGCAATGGTTTGAGACAGGGTCACTGTTTGTTGTACATGTGACCTGTAGAGTTGGTATACAGAGCATTGTTGTATCCAGATTTATTTTCAGTCTGAGAGGTGAGTCTTCCTCACTGTACTTGTGGGTCGAAGGAACCAATGTCGACCCACTAGGTTATGTATCCTGGTATATAGGATATTGTTATGCTGTAGTGATCTGTTAGATATGTATCCTGGTATATAGGATGTTGTTGTGCTACAACGATTTGTTAGATCAGTATCCTGGTATAGGGAATGTTGCTATGTGGTAGTGATTTGTAGATCTGCCTCTTCCCTATTGACTTTTTATATGTTTATTTTTTTCATATGTCGACATAGTTATGTTTTGGGTTGAGGCTTTATTGTTATGTGCGTGAGCCAACATACTTGGGTTAATCCAACACGATGGTTGTGGACCTGAGGGTATACCAGTCCGATGAATGATTGGACATGTTGTATAGTGTCATTCCATTCCGATGACTGATTGGGTCGGGGTTAATCCAACCCGATGACTGTGGATCCGAAGGTATTTCAGTTCGATGACTGATTGGACCTAGCATACATGATTGTATATGTTCTGGTTGTGTGTGGTACTATGGGGAAACCCACTAAGCTTTGGCTTATGATTTTCAGTTTTATGTTTCGAGTACTTCAGATGATTGGGGGAAAGCTAATGCGTGATCGTGCACATCCTTCCGGTTTTATGATTTTGGATTTTGGGATACTCTGATTTGTGATTATTAATTTTGAGAACAATGTTTTGTAAATAATTATGGTTTTTGGTTGGATTTTAAAAACAAAAATTTTACCTTGATTTTTGGGATGTTACAGAAACAACTGCTTCTAGCATAACAGTCAACATGCCATGATCACCTTGCATGAATTGCCCTCGCCATGCATTGGGACAATTTTCTTACACCCAATGTGTATAATCAAGGATACCAAGCATTCCTGAAAATCCATGTTTAGCTTGATGTGCGGCATACAACTGTTCGACATCACTTCTAGTTGGATTTCACAAGTATATGTCACCGTAAAACTCTATAACATACTCACAAAAAAGATATGAACATTCTCGACTCATCCTCGCAGAGATTTTTAAATATTCATCCGAAGCGTCTGTGGCTATGTCGTATGCCAATTGTCTAAGAGTTGTTGTGCATTTTTTAAATGCAGTAAAACCACGTTTACCTCTAGCATCCCGTATCAATTGAAAAAACTTATAACTGTTCGTCAAATCTCTAGCTATACGTAAGAATAAATTTCTACAAATACGAGAACGATCTTCAAATTTTGATAGGTCGTATAAATTATCAGCAGCAAAGTAATCACATACCAAAAGTTTGTTTGTCGCGATACGATCTCGATTAATCGAAGTTCAACACTTATTCTTGACATTTGAGCTTTCACCTCTCTGATGCACCATGACTTGTGCTGCAAACAACAACGTGTGCAAAACAAACTCATCATCAGAGCCATCATCATCGGATGAAGAAGAAGAAATGGAACACAAAAAATTATTCATATTGTTGAGTATGTTTGGTGTGAGAAATTTTATGTTTTATGTGTTTGTATATATAGGTGAAGTTTTAATTAAAAATAAGATTTTTTATTAATCGAAACGTTCAAAAGAAATAAATAAGAAATGGCCAAATATAGCTCAGCCGATCAATAGCCTCGTCAAGCAGCATGACCAACTCCAATCTGCATCACATTTACACTCGTTGGGGGTGGTAAATCCCCTCCACGTAGATCCTTACGTGCCTACCCCCCACCCCACTCGATGGCCTAATGTAACATCTGGATTTTGAGGTACTTTGTAATTATTTTTCTTTTATGTTTAGGGCTGCCACGACGTGGTGAAGGACCACCACGACGTGGCAAGTCAATATTAAAACATGGGTTTCATTAGCCACCATGGTGTGGCATCATGTGGCATCTTCCTGATGACAAAAACCCTAATTTTCCAGGTTTCTCCCTATTTGAAGGAATGAGGAGGCTAGGATTAGCTCATCCTCAGCCTCCACCAGCCTCTTCAAGCCTTGAAGAAACCCTAATCGTTTCCCTCCATTGTTTAAGCTCTTTTTGGTGCTATTGGAAGATTTTGAAGGAAGAAAGAGGAATTATTGAGCTATAATCCAGCAAACAAGTTTCCATTCTTTACCTTGGCACTCTTCTGGAACTTTTTAAGTGTCCTAAACTTGACTTTTATCATGTTAGGATGCTAGATCGTAAGCGTTGTCCCATAATCTTATTGTCTAGTTAGTTATAATGGTGGGATCTCATAAAGTTCTCAACTTTATGAATCCCTGGGACATTTGGTGTAGTTTGTGGATTGGATCTGAAGTTTAGTTGTAGTTGAAGTCATGCTTGAGACTTAGGTCATTAACACTCATTTTTTTACCTAATATGGGTTCAAGACATGCATTGGACATGCATGTCTATAAAGCACCAACTTTCATGTTGGTTTTAGTGTTAGAAGTTTTCTAGAAAGGATGGACTTCGGACACAAAGGAATAAGTACTAAATTGTTAATTTCATGTCTTGTGGAACCTAGGGTTTGAGTTTTGCACCTTCTTTGAGAATAAGAGTCTACAAAGCTATGAAGATCATGAAATATCATGATAAAAAAGTTCCAAATCATCAAAGACTTAAGAATAAGGAATTTGCCAAGTTATTATTTATTATTGTAATTTTTACTTCAAGATTATTTTTCCATATGTATTCTTGGGGGCTTAACCAAAAATTACCTTGAGGTTAAGAAAGATTTCTGAGTATATATTCGGAGGGATGCATAAAATGAGTGTTGTTCGAAAGAAGTGGGGAAGTGTTCATGAAGATTGTGAGTATTAGGATTGGGGAAGTTCTTAGGAAAATTTACACACAAATATATGTATTGCAGTCTTGGAGTAATGGAGATGCTCAAAATGGATTATCATATGCAATGTTGGTAGCTAAAGTCTTGGTATAATAATAATAAAATCAGCTTTGCTTGAGGGCAAGCAAAAGACAAGTGTGGGTTATTTCGATATGTGCATATTTAAAAATGTATTTAATGCATATTTCTAATACTTTTAGCTACAATTATGTTTATTTTGGAACAAAAGATACTTATTATGTTTGAAATATGTTTTGTAGCAGCGCAGACTTGTTCAGGATGAAATGGAAGCATACAAGGAGCTGGAAGCAAGAAAACGGGAGCTAAAACATAAGAAGAAGAAAAAAAGACTTGAAGAATGAAGACCACGACGTGGTGATCCTCCAACACGACGTGGTGAAGGGAACATTCTCGACTAATCAACCGACTTGGAGAATACGGGATTTATATGATGACCACGACGTGGCGGTGTCCAACCACGACGTGGTGAACCGATATAAGGAAATTATAAATACCCGAACATTAGGTCGAATGTAGGGGGATACAATAGGTTTTCTGAGGAGAATTACGACCAAAACCCCATGGAAACTCAGAAGAAGATCGAGAATCAATTGGAGCTCAAGAATTGAAGAATATTAGAAGATTTCTACATAGATCCATTTGGTTTGCTAATCATTACTTATGTCTAGATTAATTTACATGGATTTTATGTGTTTTTCTACTACTATGAGAGGCTAAAACCCTTTTACTTATGTTTGGTGATTATGAAGCTAATCTATATGTGTTGATTTCGATAATTGGATGCTTATTATTTATTTTACTTGTGTTTGATATTTAAACCCTAAACATGTTTTAGTTCTACTTTATATTGCTTATAAATCAGATTATCTGTGTTAGTTGATCATTTTAATTGCATGAATTTGTCACCTAATTGTTTATGATCATTAAATAATTAGAGCTAGGATTAATCACGTCTTAGATTAAGTAATTAAAGCTATTAACTTTAACTATGTTAGAGAGAATAATTAATCTTAATTTGTGCTTGGTTGCTTAACTTGATCATAGGAAAGTAACTACTATCATTCATAGTCCAATTTTCGCTTATTATCGATTTGGTGTTTAACTTGGGCATGATCATTGCTTGGTAATTCATAAATTGGTAGGCCTATATATGCGATCATAATAGCTAGTTAACAAATTGGTAATCAATATAATCCATCCATTATAAATCAACCATAGGAGAAGGTGAAATAGGATCTAAGCAGAAGTATTCATTTAATTCTTGAAGTTAATTTGTATTCTTTTTTTGTTTAATTGTTAGTTGATAGTAAGTTCTTATGATCTTGCAAAAGTAGTAAACCCCCCCCCCCCCCAATCAAAGTTTGTTTCTTAGTTTAATTATAAGTAGTTATTTTATTTAATTGAATTTTGTTCCCTGTGTTCGACACCTGACTTACCTGAGCTATTCTATAAATTAGATTGGGGACACTGCCTATAAGTGCATAGTTAGTAAAGTTTTGTTAGGCTATAAATTTAAGACCGATAGGTATATTTGTACACATCAAGTTTTTGGCGTCGTTGCTGGGGAACGGCTTATTTGATTTATAGTTTAATTGTTTTTAGTTATTCGATCCTTTTTTAGGGTAAAAACTGGAAAAATTTATTTTTCTGTATTTACTTTTCTTTCTAAATAACAACCACATCTTGGTCATATTCACCACATCACGGTTGCATCTCAGTGAATTTTTAGTTTATTAATTTTGATTCCTTTTATGCGTTTTTGCTTTGTTTTTTTTCGGTGATTTATAACCTGAGGATCTAAAACTACAATAGTTCCACCACTTCAAGATCCAGAATCAACTTTTCACAAAAAGAAGAACAAGAAAGTCAACGAGTCAACAAAAACTTTTCAATCGGAAAAGGGATTTGAAGGTTTTGAGAGGACGCCTGATAAGAAGGGAATTGGATACGAGCCAGAAACATCTACCGAAGAAATTTCAGACAAGGAAGAGATAAAAAGCGAGGTTAAAGAGATGGCGGACATCACCAGAATGACGATGTGAGATTACAAGAAGAGGATACATGAAGAACATGGACCAAGTCTAGTTCCACCCGAGATACCAGCTGAAAGAAGTTTTGAGCTCAAGGGGCACATTTTATCGATGCTCAAGGATATACCTTTCCCCGGGAAAGAGTACGAAGATGTTTTCAAGCATATTGATGAAGTAAACGACATTGCAAACTACTTCAATGTTCCAAATGTGCTAAGAGAATCCGTGTTACTTAGGATGCTTCTCGTGACATTTATCGGTGAAGCCAAGGTTTGGTTAAATTTTCTCGCACCCGGATCCAGTACTACGTAGGAAAATCTCTGTGATGCTTTTATTAAGCAATTTAGTCCACCTTCAAAGATATCAAAGCTTAAGAAGATTGCTAATTTTCAACAAGAGGTTGGAGAGTCTTTATATGAAGCATGAGAGAGATACAAAGGCTTGCTTAGGAGTTGCCCTTAACATGATATTAATTTCCAACAAGAAGCGTCCATTTTCTATGATGGAGTGAATGTAACAACAAAGTAGCTTTTTGACTCTCAGGGGCCAATGACGAAGAAGGAATCGACAACCATTAAAGAGATGATTGAAGAGTTCACGAAGCACTCACATGAGTATCATAACCCACGACAAGATGTTAGTAGACGTAAAGGAGATGGAAGGAACGAGAACTTGGTTGCAATCATTGCTAAACTAGATACTATGGATATGTGAATGACGAAATTGGATCAATCTATTCATGTCATAGGAGTTGGGTGTCATAATTGTAGCGGGCCACATTTGACCAAGGATTGTGATCTTGATGAGAATGGTAACCAAAAAGCCCAAGTTTGCTACTCTAGTGGTGATAATTATGATGAATATTGGAGGAAGCCCAAAAATGAGTGGTTGCCATATGAAGAGTACAAGAAGCAAAAGGATGATAAATATAGACAATCCGGTTGGGGATTTTACCAAAAGGAGCAACCTCTACCCGAGAAGAAGATGAATTTCGAGACGATACTTCATAGGTTTGTGGAAGCATCTGAAAAGAGACATGATACTAGTGATGTTAATGTAAGAAATCATCACGCTTCCATCAAGAACATAGAGACTCAACTTGGACAATTAACACTTGTTAATGAGATATTACCACCTAGAAATCAAGACCCAAAATCACAACCTCATGTAACGGTGATCTACGCCGAAGAAAAAGTTAATTCTGAGCCATTTATGACCCATGAAATAGCTATTATCAAGCCCGATTCGTATTTGGAAGAAGAGAAGCCCGAAGCTAAAAGAGAAAAATGTGGATCGCATTCTGACGATTCACCATGTTGTAGTGCTTCTGCCACGTCACGGTCACAAGAGGACCAAAAAATTTCACCTCTTAATTCATATCATCCTCCTTTGCCATTCCCATCTCAAGCAATCAAGCATTCTCTAGAGCCAGAACAGAAGAAGTTTATGGAACAAGTACTCTCACTCTCGATAAAAGCCCCATTCCTCAAGTCAATGGCTAAGCTTCCTAAGTTTTCAAAAGATGTTATAACTAATAGAAAGGAGTTAAAAAAAAGCATCAACCATAGTGTTATATGAGTTATGTTCAGTTGCAATCATCAATGGGTTGCCAATCAAGTTGGGAGATCCGGGCCAATTAACTTTGCTATGTGAATTTGTCAATTCTACTTCTATAAATGCTTTAGCCGATTTGGGGTCAAGCATCAATGTTATGCCTTATTCTTTCTATAAGAAGCTCGGTCTACCAAGGCTCCAGGACACAAAGATGACAATTCTAATGGCGGATCACTCGATCACTTACCCTCGAGGAATAATTGAAGACTTGTTAGTGAAGGTGGGAAAATTTGCTTTTGCAGTTGACTTTGTGGTTCTCGATGTGAAAGAACATGAAGACCTTCCCATAATTTTGGGAAGGCCATTCTTGAGTACCGCAAGAGCTCTAGTTAACATCCATGACTCGAAGCTCACACTTTGTGTAGAAAATGAAGCCATTACTTTCGAAATGAGTCCAAAAGTGAGTCATGAAATACCAAGAGATGAAGTGTCAAAGATGGATGATATAAAAGAAGATCTTAGTGAGCTAGAAGAAATTGAAAAGATGATGGAAGAAGAGTTGAAGGTTTGGGAGAAGACTCATGTTGCAAATGTCAAATGTTCAAAACCAAGAGCTTCGGTTCCTATGACATTTGAGATGATCGTGTTTACTACACCCAAGGTTCAAGTGGAAGAAGTAATTGATGAGGAAGAAGAAGATTTATATGAAGAAGTTGAGATAATTGATGAAGATATGGGTGGAGAATTAGAAGAGCCTTAAATGGTCAAGATGGAGTTAGATGAGAAGAAGAACACGAAAGTGAAAGGAATGAACAAAAGGGTACAACGCAAACATGAAGAAAGTACCAATCAAAAGAAGAAGGAGAATTCAAAGATGGCATACATTAGAAGGCTCCAAGCGTATAAGCACAAGTGGATAGAGCAAAAGGAGAAATGGGAGATCCCACTCCAAAATTGCAACAACGTAGAGTGAGAAGGAGTATGGCTAATGACTCCTCAAAAGGAAGCGCTTTTCAGGAGGCAACCCGATGTTTTAGAGTTTGCATTTTCTTTTCCTTTTGATTTCTTTTCCATTTTTAGTTTTTATTTTTAGTGTTTATGTTAGTTTCACCAAATGATCATGTGTTTCTCTAGTTTTTTGAATTTATTTTGTAGTGTTAGAAAAAAATACGTGAATTGGTGAAGGAGCTTAATGGATGAAGAAGTCGTGAGATTTTTGGAAGATCATAATTGAAGACCATGTTTTGAATAAGTGTGGGGTTTCCACTTGATAAAGAGCAGAATTTTGAAGAATTACATAAAGAAAAGGTCAGGAATTGTCCTAAACCATTACGAAAAATAGATTCATTATTTGGGCTCTTAAAAGATGCTCTAAAAAGACACCACGACGTGGCCATCATTACCACGTCGTGGAATTTGATTTTATCACGAATGTGTCCAACCAGACACCACGACGTGGAATCATTAAACAACGTCGTGGCGATCTTGTAACCCACGACCATTACAACTATTCATTTGACACCACGATGTGGCATTACTATACCACGTCATGGCAGAGGTTCAACACACTATTTGAAGATGGTTCTTCAGTTTATTTCGATCTGACACATTTGCATTCATGAGAAAAGATCCTAGAATTACTGTTTCCAACCATTATATGAGAAGTCTATTCTTTACTACACAAGTTTCAGAATTCAATCTTGCCACTACCATCCCAAGGAATTCTATTCCAATTCTTCCTTTTTATTTTTATGTTCTTCTATTGTTTAAATATTCAATGGGGACATTGCATCAATTAAGTGTGGGGTAGGGGGTTGAATATAGGAATACAAGCTTACTGATTAAAAAAAAGTTAAAAAATGACTAGGATTTAAAAAAAAATATTAGAAAGGTTTGAAATAATAATCTAAAATTGAATCTAGTTAAAAAAGTTATTGTGTTGAGATCTAGGTTGCTAGTATTGTGTGGGGGGATCTGATGCAAGCCTCGATGTTTATTTGAGCCAATATATGTTATAGTGTATTTGTGGCTTCCATCTCCTAGTGAAATCATGGAACAACAACACAACCTTGCTTAGTTTGAGGGACATTATATGTTTAGCATCGTGTACCGGAAATGTATCCACGAGAGCTTATGTAGTCATTGCACCTTTGACTAATACATCTAACCAATAAGGTTTGAAGTTAAGTTCCCTTGCTTAACCATATGTTTTTTTAGGATTTTTAGTTTTGAGTGAAAAAAGTGAGAAAATAAAAAAAAAAGTTGCAAAAGATTGAGAATAAGAGTCTACAAAGCTATGGAGATCAAGAAATATCATGAATAAAAGTTCCAAATCATTGAAGACTCAAGAATAAGGCAATTTGTCAAGTTATTATTTATTATTGTAATTTTTATTTCTAGGTTAGTTTTCCATATGTATTCTTGGGGCTTAACCAAAAATTACCTTGAGGTTAAGAAAGATTTATGAGGATATATTCGTAGGGATGTAATAAATGAGTGTTTTTCAAATGAAGTGGGGAAGTGTTTATGAAGATTGTGAGTATTTAGGATTGAGGAAGCTCTTAGGAAAATTTAGACATAAATATATGCATTGCGGTCTCGAAGTAATGTAGAGGCTCAAAATGGATTATCAAGTGCGATGTTGGTAGCTAGAGTCTTGGTATGATAATAATAAAATCAGTTTTGCTTGAGAGCAAAAAAAAAAGGACAAGTGTGGGGTATTGTGATATGTGCATATTTAGCTATGTATTTAATGCAGATTTCTAATACTTTTAGATACAATTATGTTTATTTTAGAACAAAAAATAATTACTATGTTTGAAATATGTTTTGTAGCAGCGAAGACTTGCTCGAGATGAAAAGGAAGCATCCGAGGAGCTGGAAGCAGGAAAATAGGAGCTAAAACAAAAGAAGAAGAAAAGAAGACTTGAAGACTGAAGACCACGTCGTGGTAATCCTCCAAAACAACGTGGTGAAAGGAAGACTCTCGACCAATCAGCTGACTTGTAGAATATGGGATTTACACAAGGACCACGACATGGTTGTGTCCAACCACGACGTGGTTAACCAATATCAGGAAATTATAAATACCCAAACATTAGGTCGAATGTAGGGGGATACAACGGGTTTTACGATGAGAATTACGACCAAAAACCCTTGCAAACTCAGAAGAAGATCGATAATCAAGTAGAGCTCAATAATTATAGAAGATTAAAAGATTTCTACATATATCCATTTGGTTTGCTAATCATTACTTATGCCTAGCTTAATTTACATGGATTTTGTGTGTTTTTCTGCTACTATGAGAGGCTAAAACCCTTTTATTTCTGTTTGGTGAAGATGAACCTAATCTATATGTATTTTTCTACATAGATCCATTTGGTTTGCTAATCATTACTTATGCCTAGCTTAATTTACATGGATTTTGTGTGTTTTTCTGCTACTATGAAAGGCTAAAACCCTTTTATTTCTGTTTGGTGAAGATGAACCTACTCTATATGTGTTTTTCTACATAGATCCATTTGGTTTGCTAATCATTACTTATGTCTAGCTTAATTTACATAGATTTTCTGTGTTTTTGTGCTACTATGAGAGGCTAAAACCCTTTTACTTCTGTTTGGTGAAGATGAACCTAATCTGTATGTGTTGATTTCGATTATTGGATGCTTATTATTGATTTTACTTGTGTTTGATATTTAAACCCTAAACATGTTTTAGTTCTAGTTATATTTGTAACATGTGGATGTTGAGGTATTTCCAAATTTTAACCCTAAGTATGGAGATTATTGCATTTTTGGCCCTTGTGTATGAGAAGTGTTTCAAAATGGCCCATAGTGGCATTTTTGTAATTTTTGGTCAGAGCTCATGTACGTTGGGCGTACATAGCATACGTTGGGTGTAAATGTCAGAGCCTCAAACCATAATGTTTACGGTTTGGAACCTATTTAAACTTCGTTAAGTCCCAAGCCGTGTCCCTTCCATCAGCATCCAACCTCATTCCGACCCTTTTGCAAAACCTAAACCATTTGATAGCACTTGTGAGCCTTTGAGTGCATTTTTGGTGACCTTGAAGGAGGAAGGAAGAAGAGAAGATCACCTTGGAGGAGTGGGACTCTTTGGATTCATAATAACAACATCATTTGGCATAATTTGGAGGTAAAAAGCTACGAACTTGATTAAGAGTTGTTTAGATCTTATTTAGTTATGAAATGGTGATCTTTTGGTCCCATTAGCTTGGTATTATGAGTATGGGTTACTCCAATCCATATAATCTATCGTTTCAGACATTTTGGAGCATCTAGAAGTATGTAAATGTAATCTTGATTGTTAGTTTCCTCCCATGCATGAGTTACAAGGTCTTAATGGGTTAAGTAGTTAGGGTTTTTGTTATTGGCCACTTCCTACCCATACTATACCATAAAGTTAGAAACTTTATTGTTAAGGACGTGAGTTAAGGTCTAGATCTAGAATATGTGGGAAAGACCTTAAGGATTAAGCTCTTAATAAGAAGGAGGTGTGGTCAACACCCCCGAACCAGACGGCGAAAACGTCTGAGGGCTCGTGTGACTATCAATTGAAATATCATCACAATGAATATACATGAAACATAACACAATCATCACCAAACATTTCATATTACAACTGGTATTGTTCACATCAAGTACATTGTCTTAGGTTACATAATTCCAAAATATTACTAGTACGATGAGTGACATTACACAAAATAAATCCACACACTTGAAGGTTCTTCTGCTTAACGGTTACCTGAGAATACAAGTTATTTTGAAAACGGTCAACATATATAATGTTGGTGAGTTCATAAGCATGTTTGATTGGAAAGTTTTGTATGGTTCGTAAAACACCAGAAAATCCGATATTTTCTATAAAGTAGTTTGAAGGTAATGTGTCAAAGTCAAGTATTAATGCATGTGTGTTTGCTGCTTTTGGAATGTATAAATAACAACAATGTAGTCCAGATAGAAACCCTGTATTATCTGATGTAAGTAGAAGGTAATGTATAAATGTATATCTCCCAGAAAATCCGATATTTTCTGCTTATAAAAGTATCGTAATTATAAAATTTCCAAGACCGAGTATCGATGTATGTATGTTTTTAGTATCGTCTAAATTTGTATAAATATACCGAAATCTTTGATGAAGTTAGTCTCTAATTGAGCCGTTACAACCATGCTTGATAATGACTAATTCGCCTATCTTTGCGTTTTCAGGCGCCGGTTTTGATGTAGGTAAGGTTTGTCGCCCTAGACTGGCCTAGTCTAGCTGTAGCGAACAACTAAGGCGTGGGGGGTCACCCCGTATAGATCTATACACAAACTCCCGCTCTCCCTCCAGGAAACTCTGATTATAACTACAGGCTACGATTGTACACTCAAATGTGCCAACCGACAAGTCTCACTAGATCCTCAACTTTTCACGATTGTTATGTCTTTCACCATGTTTAATGTTTACGTGTATGTTGTAAGTTTTCAAATCCAAAGGTATGTATAAATATATGAAGTTCAATAATTATGTAGAGGTATGGCTAAGATCCACTAAGCATGTGTTTTCAGTCCAAGCCCAATTAGCATGTAAATGGACCACTAAGGGCCAATAAACATGTAAGAGGGTAATTTAGGCCCAACAGGCATGTAAATGGACCACTAAGGCCCAATTAACATGTGATCCATAGTTCAGACCCAAATTAACATGTAAAAGGGGCCGCAAGGCCCAATAAACATGTCATGGAAAATATTAGGCCCAATATACACTTAAATGGGCCCTTAAGGCCCATTGGCCATGTAACGAGAGTATTAGGCCCAATAAAAATTGTTATCGATGTATTTCGTCCATTCGTTATTATTTCGTTGTCTGTTTTAGCTCGAGGTTTACCAAGACAATAAAAATATCTAATTTTTGGTAATAGTGACACTTTTGGCCCACTAGGCCGAAAACATACATTTTAGTCACCTTTTTGGAAAATTTGACACTTTAGAACCGTTAAGACTAAAAGTCTTCAAGTTATATAATTTAACATTTTAGTCTTAAGGGTTCAAATATAATGACCATTTGTGGCCCATTTTGGTTAAAATCTTACTTTCGGCCCAAAATTTATAAATATTTACAATTTCGGCCCAACTAAATATAATTTAACATTTTTGACCCAAATACATCTAAATGAATATTTTTGGCCCAAATATATAAATTTTGCTGTTTTCAACCCATTTCTACAAAAATTACATTTTCAGCCCATTTTGATAAAAATGACAATTTCGGCCTAATTTTTATAAAAATAACATTTTTGGCCTAGTTTCTATTAAAGTGTCATTTTCAGCCCCTAATTCCACAAATTTACATTTTTAGCTCAAATTTGTATCAAATGACAATTTCTATCCATATAAATCAAGATTTTTACATTTTAGGCCCAAGGAAACCGTAATGGCCCATAATATGGCCCATTATGCGAAAATTTTACTTTTAACCCCTTTAAAGTCATAAATATCATAAAGAACCATTTTTAAAAGAAAATGACTCTTGTGACCCTTATAAAAACCGAAAATAAACTAAAAACCTCAACTTTTTGTTTATGTGCCAAAAATGGTCCCTTTTTCAAGATTTGTTAAGTTCCTTAAGGATCTTTACATGTATATCACATTCATCTTTATAGTAAGTTATATGAAGTGTTTTGGTTTACAAAAATCACTACTTTTGGTTAGAGATTTTCGAGATCTATAGTGTTTCATCACATAATCACAACATAAACCAAGAAAATCACACATAACATGCATAAATACATAGATCTACACATAAACACTTGGATTCTCCCCCAAACACATGTAAAAACCGAAAACAAGGGGGTATGAACTCACCTTGCTTGTTTGATCTCGGTTTGGTGAAGAAAAGAGAGAGGTTTCGGTTCTAGCAAGCTTTCCTTGAGTAGATCTTGAGCTTATGGGGTTTTCTAAGAGTATGATCACAAAATTAAGGTGGTAAGAAGAGTGAATGAGTTTAAAAAGAAAATATGTTACTTAGGTTTGTGAGATCTTACCACTAGAGTGTAACTTGAAGTGATTTTTGGATGAAAAACCTCCTTGGAATGCTCTAAATCTCGAAAATTCTTGATAAAAGGGGAGAGATGTTCCTGAAAGTGTATTTGGAGAGAGTTTGATATTGTGTGTGTGTGTGTTTATTGCTCTCGACCGAGAGAGATAAAGAGAAAGGGTAATGGGAGGTTTTGCATGGAAACATGAGAAGTACCTTGATGCATGTTGTGTATAATGCCTTAATATCCTCTAAATAAAAATGATGTGTCATGGCTTGGGTAAATTAGCCATTTTTTTTTGTTTTACACATGGGCCGATAAAGGGAAAGAATGGATAAGAATGAGATAGTTTGGGCCCATTCTAAGCTTAGTTCGAATTTATGGAATGCAATAATGATTTTTTGGCCCATTGGGCTCTTATGAACATTCACGGCCCAATAGGGTATGAGGGAATGGGTTTATGGCCCATTAGGGCTAATTAATTTATTTATGGCCCAAAAAGGCCCATTAAGGGTTATAAGGAATCATTCTAGGTCCAAATGGTCAAAAATGTTATAGATTTATGAATTGGATCCATTTAGACTCCAAATAGGGTTGCTAAGCCCAATATAGTCGAATTGAATGCTTATTGGTCCATTAGGCCCAATAAGAAAATCCTAGTCCATACAGAACTTGAACCGGGATTTTTAGGGTTTCCAACCCTTACTTGAACATGAGAGATGTATTTGAATGAGCATTGAGTGATATTCACTTAGAGTACATGCCTTAAAAAAGTTGATTGATTACATGAGAATAGAATTTCCTAGCTAAAAATGCTAGTTGTGACAGGTCAGGCGCGTATGTTGGGCGTACCAAATGGTATGCTACACGTACGCGGTTAATGCCTCGACTTCTTGGTCAAGCTGAGTACGCCTCGCGTACAGCTAAGCACGCCCAACATACTTATTTGAGTTGACTCGGTTGTTTTGTTGACTTTTCAACTTGACGAGTGTTTAACCAATTTTGACCAAAGGGTATTTTGGGTATTTTGATATCAAGTTAAGTTAGGCCATGATTTGATGAATAGGTGATCGGTTGAGCTGACATGTACAATTGTATTCTGTTCAAAGATCTTTTTCAGACTGAGAGCTGATTTTTTCTCATTGTACTCGTGGGTCGAAGGCACCAATGTCGACCCAATGGATTATGTATCCTGGTTGAGGATGTTGCTATGTTGGATTGAAATGTTAGAATTGATTCCTGCTATATACGATATTGCTATGCGGTAGTGATCTGTAGATCTGTATGTTGTCTCTTAACTAGTTATATGTTGTTTGTCATGTATATGTCGACATGTTATGGTTTTGGGGTTGAGGCTTTGCTGCTTTGTGCTTAAGCCAATATAACAGGGGTATTCCAGTCCGATGACTGAGTGAAACCGAGGGTAATCCAGTCCAATGACTGATTGGACCCATTGTATATTGGCATTCCAGTCCGATGACTGATTGGGCCAGGGGTATTCCAGTCCGATGACTGATTGGACCCAACATGCAATGTTATATATGTTATGTTGTATGGTGGTACTTTGGGGGAACTCACTAAGCTTTGACTTATAGTTTCAGTTTATTGTTTCAGGTACTTTAGATGATCGCGTGAAAGCGAAGGTGTGATCGTGTACATCTTCCTGTTTTTATGATATTGGGTCCTAGGAAAACTCTGGCTATGATTATACTTTTGAAACAATGGTTTTGTAAACACTTTAGTTTAGCCTTATTTCCTGTTTATTGTATGGTTACGGGCTTAGGGTAGAATCAAGTTTTTGAATGTCTATAGGATCCAATGTTATGTATGATTAGCATACGCAAGTGTTGCAGGGTTGGTGGAAGTTTCATGGATAAGTATATATGTGTGAGAAGTCGGCCAGATGAGGAATGTTTAGCCACTCTTGAGAGAGTGATGATAGAATGTATGTGTATCCTATTTGTTGTATTTGTGGTGGGCGGTTGTGATGATCCTTGAGACAAATACGGGTATGTGTGAAAGGTAGTATGGGCCCGTACTACTGAAAGCATAGGACCCGTACGCATAGCAAGGAAATCACAAACCCCATGGGTTTAGTCTCTTCTCGTGATTGTAGCTATGTTTATTGTGGAATTTTTGATATATTTGGTTTATTTTAAGTATGGTGTTTACGAGAGGATCTAGTTCCGAGTTTGGAGCGAGTGGCCATGATAGGCCAGGATTGACAAATGATCAGATTCGGGAGATCAGCACCACTGAGGTGGTTGTTGCTGTCCGTAGGTCTATGTCGAAGATGTTTGGTTCTATCAAGACCGCCATGATTGAGCTGTTTGATGATCTCTACACTGCTCTTACTGAGGCTGACATTGCTACTGCTACCGTAGCTGTTGCGGGGATTCAAGGGGAGAGAGCTTTCCAGTACCGGGGACTTTGACGATACGAAGCCCCCGGAGTTTGATGGGTTCAGGGACCCAATCGTAGCGATGAGGTGGCTACCTGATGTGGAGGGTTGTTTCTTCACGTGTTCTTGCCCTGATGACCAGAAGGTCAAGTGCGCCATGAACCTTCTCAGGTTGGGGGCGAAGGTTTGGTGGAGATTGGTGACTGGTGCTTACACTCCTGAGCAGAGAGTTGTTGTTACTTGGGAGCAGTTCTCGGAGATGTTCCATGTGAGATACGTTCCCTTGGTGGAGAGGGAGAGGTTGGCTCAGGGGTACTTGGATTTGAGATAGATTACCGAGACGGTGATGGAGAGATGTTTACGGAGATGGCTCTTTTCTACCCCGAGTTTGATGCTTCGGAGCAGACTCAGATGACCAGGTACTTGAGCATGCTCAAGATGGATAATAGGCAGTTTGTGTCCACCTAGCGTTATGGTACCCTCGCGGAGCTTCAGGATGCAACGAGGAGGTAGGGGATTGAGATAGAGATTCAGACGAAAGAGTTTAGGCAGGCTCCTATTCATTCATAGCCTGCAGTAAAGCGGTTCAAGCCCACTGATTCGAGACCTGTGGTACAGAGGGGCCGTACTTGTGGCAAGTGTGGCAAGTGTGGCAAGGTTAATGAGGGTGCTTTCCGCTCATCATCGACGTGCCAAAAATGTGGCAGGGAGGGCCATATTGCGAGGGATTGTTGTCAGCAGGTCCCGCCACCGAGCACCAAGATCAGTTACCACGTTGAGCAAGTTGGACATATGTGGGGAAACTGTCAATTACTCACGGCTAGACTGGCACAGACTCCAACACCAGCTACACTGAGGATCACTGATGGACGAAAGGGTAGGGCGGTGCCCCTGAGGGCTCGAGGTCGTGCTTTCCATCTTATGAAAGAGGAGGCTAGGGCGGTGCCAGACACCGTTACTGGTATGTTTCTATTTATTATTATGTCAGCTATTTTATGGTATGCTTATGTTTATGATTCTGCTAGGTACCTTCTTAGTGAATTCCTTGCTCTTGTGTTTTTCGACTTGGGTGCGAGTCGTTCCTTTTTATCTCAGTCTTTTAGTAGGGGTTTTAATATGACTCTTGGAGAGTTGGAGTGTTCGTTGAGGGTTTCTATCACCAACGAACATGGAATTTCGGCATCGAGCGTTTACCATGTTTGTGTTTTGGAGATTTTTGGGGTGCCTTATCTGATTGATTTGATTCATATCCGCATTGGGGATGTGTGCGTGATAGTAGGGATAGATTGGTTGAGCATATTTGGTGTTATGATTGATTGCGAGGGTCAATGCGTGGTAGTTCAAACCCCAAGTGGGGGAGAACTGATTATTTTTGGAGAGGGTACCAGGATTGGTTCAGCCTTTTGTTCTGCTGCCAGGGCTTGACAATATATTCAGCATGGTTGTATGGGCTATCTTGCGTATGTGGTGGATACTCGAGCTGGGAAGCAGGTTTCGGTTTCAGATGTGCATGTTGTTAGAGAGTTTGTAGATGTGTTCCCGGAGAAGTTACCTGGTGTGCCTCCCGAGAGGCAGGTTGAGTTTAGGATTGATTTGATTCCAGGTGAGGCTCTGATTTCCAAGGCATCCTACCGATTGGCACCACCTGAGATGCAGGAGTTGTCCTCACATCTTCAGGAGCTGTTGGGCAAGAATTTTACGAGACCGAGAAGTTTTCTATGGGGAGCACCGATTTTGTTCGTCAAGAAAAAGGATGGTTCACACCGGATGTGCATTGATTACCAGGAGTTGAACAAATTGACAGTGAAGATTCGTTACCCACTTTCGCGGATTGATGACCACTTCGATCAGTTGCAGGGTGCATCTTGGTTCTCCAAGATCTATTCAAGTCGGGGTATCATCATATGAGGGTTAGAGAGGAGGACGTAGAGAAGACTGTGTTCCGGACTCGTTATGGTCATTACGAATTTGTGGTGATGCCATTTGGGCTCACCAATGCGCCTGCGACATTTATGGATTTGGTGAATCGGGTATGCAGGTCGATGCTCGATCGATCAGTCATTGTTTTCATTGATGATATCTTGGTATATTACAAGACCAGTGAGAAGCATGAAGAGCACCTTCGAGAGCTTCTAGGAGTTTTGAGGCGAGAGCGTCTGTATGCCAAGTTCTCGAAGTGTGAGTTTTGGTTACGAGAGGTTTAGTTCTTGGGGCATCTCATTAACCAGAATGGAATTTTAGTCGATCCGGCCAAGATTGAGGCCGTGATGCAGTGGGAGGTTCTGAAGTCTCCCTCGGAGATCAGGAGTTTCTTGGGTTTAGTAGGGTATTATCGGAGGCTTATTCAGGACTTCTCCAAGATTGCGGTGCCCCCCACTCGTCCGACTGGGAAGGGCGTGGATTTCCGCTGGGGGCTAGAGGAGCAGGCTGTGTTCGAGACGCTGAGACAGAAGTTGTGTGAGGCCCCAGTATTGACCCTTCCCGATGGTGTCGAGGATTTTATGGTATTTTGTGAAGCATCCATCACCGCCCTGGGGAAATTCTTATGCAGTGGGGGAGATTTATTGCTTATGCTTCTTGACATCCGAAGCCGCATGAGGCTCATTATCCGACTCATGATTTGGAGTTAGGAGCAGTTGTGTTTTCTCTCAAGATTTGGCAGAATTATTTGTATGGGGTCCGATGTACTATCTACACGGATAACAAGAGTTTAAGATACCTCATGGATCATCTGAATCTAAATATGAGACAACATAGGTTGCTTGACGAGGTCAAGGATTATGACTGTGAGTTTCTGTATCACCCAGGGAAAACGAATGTGGTCGTTGATGCTTTGAGCCACAAAAAGGCTAGTTTTGCTATTGAGAGCCTATGTATGTGGATTTAGATTGATTTTCCATTGTTGGATTTGATTAGGGAGGCTCAGGTTGAGGGAGTCAAGAAGGAAAATTGGAAACAGGAGAGACTCGGGGGTGAGATTGATAGGTTTGCTACTAATAGTCGTGGATTATTGACTCGGTATGGACGGGTTTCGATGCCAGATTTTGGTGGGAACAGGCAGACTGTGTTGGAGGAGGCGCACAAGTCCATGTTTTTTATTCACCCTGGAGCCACCAACATGTACCAGGATTTGAGACTTAGTTATTGGTGGTCGTGCATGAAAAAAGAGATAGCATGGTATTTTGAGAGGTGCTTAACCTGTCGGATGGTCAAGGCCGAGCATTAAAGGCCGCATGGAAACTTGCAGCCATTGGAGGTTCCCATATGGAAATGGAAACATATTACTATGGATTGCATTACCAAGTTACCTCGGACGGCTAAGGGATTCGACGCGATATGGGTCATTGTGGACCGTTTGACCAAGAGCGCTCACTTTCTAGCCATTCGAGAGAGTTCTTCGGCCGAGAAATTGGCCGACTTGTACGTGCGCGAGATTGTTGCTCGGCATGGTATTCCAGTCTCCATTGTATCTGATCTAGATGTTCGGTTCACATATCATTTTTGGCTGAAGTTCCATGAGGAACTGGGTACGAGGTTTCATCTTAGCACTGCTTATCATCCGCAAACTGACGGTCAGAGTGAGCGGACGATTCAGACACTCGAGGACATGCTGAGAGCATGTGTCATAGACTGCGGTGGGAGTTTGGACTCCTACCTTCCCTTAGCTGAAACAGTTATCACTTCAGTATTGGCATGCTGCCATGCGAGCTTCTCTATGGGAGGAAGTGTTGTACCCCAGTTTGTTGGAGATAGATTGGCCATAGAGTTATGGGAAGGACAGAGGTAGTACTTTAGACAACAAAGCTTATTCAACAGATCAGATAGAGATTGCAGACATCTTAGAGTCAGCAAAAGAGTTATGCCAACAAGCGCCGATCAGAGTTGGAGTTTCAGGTTGACGACATGGTACTACTGAAGGTATCACCCTGGAAGGGTGTAATACGCTTCAGGAAGATGGGCAAGTTGGGGCCCCGGTATATTGGTCTATTTTCGGTGATTGCCAGGGTTGGGAAGGTATCTTACAGGTTGGATTTGTCTTAGGAGCTTAGTCAAATTCACAACACCTTCCATGTGTCTCAACTTCGGAAGTGTGTGGCTAATGATTCAATGGTTGTTCCTATGGATGATACTCAGGTTGATGGTCGCTTGCACTATGTTAAGAGACCAGTGGAGATTTTGGATCGGTAGATATTGGCCCTGCACAACAAGGTGGTGTCCTTGGTCAAGGTTCGGTAGCAACATCGAAAAGGATCTGAATGGACATGGGAAACCGAGTCTGAGATGCGGGAGCATTACCCTGATTTGTTCACAGTAGCGGACTTCGAGGATGAAGTCTAGTTCAAGTGGGGGAGACTTGTAACATCCTGATGCTGAGGTATTTCCAAATTTTAACCCTAAGTATGGAGATTATTGCAATTTTAGCCCTTGTGTTTGAGAACTGTTGCAAAATGGCCCATAGTGGCATTTTTGTAATTTTTGGTCGGCGCTCATATACGCTAGGCGTATGTCGTAGAACCTCAAACCCTAATTTTTAGGGTTTGGACCCTATTTAAACATCCTTAAGTCCCAAGCCTTGACCCTTCCATCAGCCTGCAACCTCATTTCGACCCTTTTGCAAACCCTAAACCATTTGACAACATTTGTGAGCCTTTTAATGCATTTTTGGTGACCTTAAAGGAGGAAGGAAGAAGAGAATATCACATTGGAGGAGTGGGACTCTTTGGATCCAGAATAGCAACATCATTTGGAGGTAAAAAGCTCTGAACTTGATTAATAGTTGTTTAGATCTTGTTTAGTTATGAAATGGTGTTCTTTTGGTCCCATAATCTTGGTATTATGAGAATGGGTTACTCTAATCCATATAAACTGTCCTTTCAGACGTTTTGGAGCATCTAGAAGTATAAAAATGTAATCTTCATTGTTACTTTCCTCCCATGCATGAGTTGCAAGGTCTTAATGGGTTAAGTAGTTAGGGTTTTTGTTATTGGGCACTTCCTAGCCATGTTATACCATAAAGTTAGAAACTTTATGGTTAAGGACACAATTTAAGGCCTAGATCTGGAATATGAGTGAAAGAGCTTAAGGATTAAGCTCTTAATATGTGGCCAGGCGCATACATTTGGCATACCAACTACCAAATGGTACGTTGCACGTACACGGTCAATGCCTCGACTTCTTGGTCATGCTGAGTACGCCCCTCATACAGCTGAGTACGCCTAACATACTCAACAGAGTTGACTCATCTATTTTGTTGACTTTTCACCTTGACCAAGGTTTGACCAATTTTGACAAAGGGTATTCTGGGTATTTTGATTTCAAGTTGAGTTAAGTCATGATTTAATGAATAGGTGACCAGGTGAGCTGACATTTGGAGTTGTGTTCTGTTCAGAGATCTTTTTCAGACTGAGAGGTGAGTTCTCTCACTGTACTTGTGGGTCGAAGGCACCAATGCCGACCCACTGGATTATGTATCCTAGTTGAGGATGTTTCTATGTTGGATTAAAATGTTAGAATTGAGTCCTGGTATATAGGATATTTCTATGCGGTAGTGATCTGTAGATCTGTCTGTTGTCTGTTAACTGGTTATATGATGTCTATCATGTATATGTCGACATGTTATGGTTTTGGGGTTGAGGCTTTACTGCTTTGTGAGTGAGCTAATAGATCGAGGTATTCCAGTTCGATGATTGAGTAGACTCGAGGGTATTCCAGTCTGATGACTGAGTGAACCCATTGTATATTGGGATTCTAGTCCGATGACTGGTTGGGTCAGGGGTATTCCAGTTCAATGACTGATTGGACCCAACATGTAATGTTATATATATTATCTTTTGTTGTGGTAATTTCGGGGAACTCACTAAGCTTTGGCTTATAATTTCAGTTAATTTTTTCAGGTACTTCAGATGATCGTGGGAAATCGAAGGCGTGATCGTGCACATCTTCCTGTTTTTATGATATTGGGCCCTTAGAAAACTTTTGCTATGATTATACTTTTTAAACAATGGTGTTGTAAACACTTTATGGTTAAAATGGCATGAATTTTTCTCTTAAGTGTTTATGATCATTAAATAATTAGAGATAGGATTAATCACATCTTATATTAAGTAATTAAAGCTAGTCCAATTTGTGCTTATTATCGATTTGGTGTTTAACTTGTGCATGATCATTGCTTGGTAATTCATAAATTGGTAGGCCTAGATATTTGATCATAATAGCTAGTTAACAAATTTGTAATCAATATAATCCATCCATTAGAAATCAACCATAGGAGAAGGTGAAATTGGATCTAAGCAGAAGTATTCTTTTAATTCTTGAAGTTAATTTGTTTATTTACTTGTTTAATTGCTAGTTGATAGTAAGTTCTTCTGATCTTGTAAAATCAATAAAAACCCTCAATCAAAGTTTGTTTGTTAGTTTAATTATAAGTAGTTATTTTATTTAATTGAATTATGTTCCCTATGTTCGACACCCGACTTACCTGAGCTATTATATAATCTGACTAGGTACACTGTCTATAAGTGCATAGTTGGTAAAGTTTTGTTAGGTTATAAATTTAAGACTGATAGGTATATGTGTGCATATCATGCTGGTAACATGTAATTATATTCGTGAGATCATTAGAAGGCATTGTAGGGGAGTCTCTTCTGCAGCTGATAGGAGATAGTGTGTGGGAAGGAGCCCTAGGAAAGCCTAGGAAATGTTTTAGCGCGTAAGGTACTCTACAGTGCGAGTGAAGTATCTGATAGTAGGGAAGTGACTTGGAGAATTTGAGTTAGTCCGTGAGGAAGACAAGGAAGTCCTTGATGAACTCAAGAAACTTCGGGAGTGTGAACCTCTTTGTGCGTATACTAATTGTTTATGTATTATGATTTAGCATGGCGGTGACACGTGGCGAAGCAGGAGGTTCAGGATCTGGTTCGGGATCGGGCACCAAACCAATTGACGAGGGTTTGTACGAGTTCATCACATCTAAAATAACGAGAGGCATCCTTGATGCGAACCCGGTGATGTTCGGGTCAATCAAAGAGGGTATCATCGAGTTGATGGAGGATCATCTCCGGACCTTTAGGGTCGAGCTAGTTGCTGGTCAGTACGGAGCCCCCACTCTCTCTTTCAAGGATTTCAGGGGATGTGGGGCGCCAGAGTTCTTTGGGGCGAAGGACCCCCTTGCTTCCAGATGATGGATAGTAGATATGAAGTGTGCTCAAATGACTATCTTTTGCCCCGAGGGGTCGAAGGCGAGGTTCGTTGCAGGCTGTTTGAGGGAGCGAGCCCAAGATTAGTGGGAGGATGTTGGTTATGCTCTAGGAGACCCAAACATTGACGCCATGACCTGGTCGGATTATGTGACCCGGTTCCGAGTGGAGTTTGCAGTGGTTGTTGAGGTGCAACAACTGGGGAAGGAGTTCCTGGATATGTGGCAGACAACTGAGAAAGTTGTCGAGATTACCTCCAAGTTCCGATAGAGAGCTTTATTAGTACCTGAGTATGCGGCAGATGAGGAGACGAGGAAGACTCGGTACCATGACATGCTGAGATCTGATATTAGGGAGTTTGTTTTCTTTTCAGCCTGTCCGACATTGGATGACATGATATCTAGGGCCCGGGAACAGGAGATTTATTTGGAGCACATCGGGAAGAGGAAGGCAGAGTAGGTGAAAACGACTGGGGTTTCAGTGAATAAACCTAAGGGTTTTGATTGTAGATCAAGAGACGCATAAATGAGTTTGCAGGACGGGTGGTTCGGGCTGCGATAAGTGTGGCAAGATGGGGCACTTCGACATGGATTGCATTGTGTGACATCCCTATTTTCACGGCCATAAAAGACCAGTTTATGCTTATTTTAAAATCATAGTTATAATTTACAAATACGAAATTTGTCGCATTAAATATTCCCAAAGGGATGTTTTTCATTGATTTATTAAAAACTCGGGATGTAATAACTGCTACAAGAAACATAAGTAGAAACAAAGACTTACAATATCTTAATATAGTCTAAAGTTCCTCAAATCTGTCAGGCATCATCATTATTGTTTCCTCTGATACAAAGACGTTAAGTGGGTCAGGTTGGGAAACTTGGTGAGATACATAGAATTTTTCAACCCACAATATTATAATTTTTAATTATATAACCATCGGCATTCAAATAACCCAATTACCCTATTTCCCATCACTCTCACTTACTAATCCTATTATGATTATCTTGAGGGATCTTTCCAAAAGGATCTTTATCGGCGAACAACTATAATTCCTAGGTGATTAGGCAAGATGGTATGATAACACTCGCGACAACAAGGCAGTACATTAGTACTTTTTGTATAATTACGGCAGGAAGGGTAGTACAAAGTACTTGGGTTTAGCACGGCAGTACAAAAGTACTTAGGTTTAGCACGGTAGTACAAAAGTGCTTGGGTTTAGCACGAAAGTACAAAACTACTTGGCTTTAGCATGGCAGTACAAAAGTACTTGGGTTTAGCACGACACTACAAAATGTAACATCCAGATTTCCAGGTATCATAATTTACATATTTGTTTTTTAGATGAGAAGAGGGACTCCATGAGTTGACGCCTAAACTCGTCGAGTAGGATCACGACTGCAGACTCGGATTAATGAATGGACTCGACGAGTCGGCGAGTCGACTCGACGAGTCCGCGCTGTGGACAGAAACCCTAAATCTTTGGGCCTGTGCCCTATTTAAGGGTCCTTATGGCCTTCATTTGCGGCCATACACACACCTGAGAAAACCTATCGAATCAGAGAGCATAGAGAGAGAGGAAGAGGGCTAATTTCACCACCATAGTACACTCTTGCAAGGAAGGAAGGGAGATTCAAGCTAGGCTGATTGGAGGGGGGCTCAGAACTCCTTCTATTTCATCAAAGGATTCTGTTTGAGGTAACAATCTATGCCTATTTCGTGTATATAGTAGATCTCATGAATCTAGGGTTTCTTTACCCCTTCTTTAGTTGGAATATGGAGCATGTGGAGTCCCATTAAGGAATAGACATTAGATCTGGACCTTGAAAGGTCCAGAGGGTCCCAATCATCCAGCTTTATGCAGTCCCATTGGAGTTTTGAGTCAAGGTTGTCATTTTAAGAGCTATTTCATCAAATAGAGCTTGATGTGTGGTGCATGGACATAAAGGTTGAACCTTTACGTGACTTTTGGGTGCTAGAAGGCCAGATCTATAAGTTAGAGAAATAGATCTGATCTCAGAAGGTCAAATGAGTGTTGCCATGCAGGAAACTCGCCGAGTCCATAAGAGGACTAGACGAGTCGGATCGGGTTGCCCCGCAATTCGTGATTAGTGGTAACCCGTCGAGTGAGAGGTTAACTCGACGAGTCGAGTGAGGCCTTAGGAGGATTCTGAGGACACGCATGGACTCGCCGAGTCACCTGAGTGCACTCGACGAGTCTGGTCAAAGTTGGACCTTTGACTGGAGTTGACTTCAGTTGACCTTAGGGTTTGGTCAAACTGATTCAAGAGAGGCTATGGAGGGGTAGAATGGTCTTCTACCCATTCTTTAGAGATGAGAATATAAGAGAGTATTGATTAGAGATATTATCATTTTGATAGGCGGAAGCTAGATCAGGGATATCGAGCATGAGAGTTTACTAGACATCATACGAGGTGAGTCTTCTCACTATACATTACCTAAAGTGGTATATATGTGCAGACCAGAGGGTCTTATGTGTTATGTGTATGTTTGAGATTATGTGCATTATGATACATGTATGCTATGTGTTATATAGACCGGACCGGAGGGTCCAACGACTTACGAGACCAGAGGGTCCTCGATTAGACCAGACTGGAGGGTCCAACGATTTAGACCGGACCGGAGGGTCCAACGATTTAGACCGGACCGAAGGGTCCAACGAGCTAGACCGGACCGGATGGTCCAACGAGCTACAGGACTGGAGGGTCCCGCTGAGACACATCGACCGGAGGGTCGTACCGAGTTATAGCTTCGAGTGGCTTATGTGCTGTTTGTGGTATTTTGGGGAACTCGCTAAGCATTTATGCTTACCGTGTTATGTGATATGTGTTTCAGGTAGTAGCGACGATCGTGGGAAGGCGCCGGCATGATTTGTACACACTGACAGAGGATTTTGTGTTTGAGATTCTGGGATATGTGTTATCGAGATAACATTTGATACACTTGAGTTTTGAGATGATTTATATGAGATATGTTATGTTTGAAAAATGAAAAATTGTTTGAAAATTTACGTCGTTACAAGTTGGTATCAGAGCCATGGTTTGAGGGATTCGGATGCACCTTCGGGCGTATCTGAACTCAAACTGAGGATTTGAGAAAAAATTTCATAAAAGAAACAATTTTTCTAAAAGAGTAAAAGGTTTTGAGAAAAGTAAAGCGGAGCAGTGTGTACGATCAGCCAGCGCCCGAACGGTGATTTCCCAAAATACCCATACATTATGTGTTATGAGATATTATGTGATGTGCTATGCATGCTAGAGTAGGCTAGGTATTCATATTTAGGACTAGAGTGGCCTGATTTGTGATGCCTCAGCCTAGGAGATTACTGCTACTATGAGATACTTCGAGAGTAAGTAGGTAGCAACGAGGGGCTTATGAGTGGTCTACTGGAGGGTAGCCTGTGTTTAGTGAGATATAGAGTACTTGTGATCTGGGATCCTAGGAGGAGGACTTGGGGTGAATATTGATGCGTTGTGGAAGGTAGTATAGGGCCCGTACTACTGGAAACACCGGATCAATGAGCAGTCCAAGTAAGACTCCTTAGGGTACTAAGGAACGAGTAGGGTTGAGTTATCGAGTGCGAGTATACTCGAGCGAGTCTCTGATTTCTTTGTGTTCTGTTTCAGAGACATCATGGTTGGGACACGCCACACACCAGAGGGCAGCGGCGTTAGCGACGAGGAGATTCGTCGGATGATTCATGACGAGGTGGTCGCGGCGATCCGGGAGGCCATTCCGGAGATGTTTGGGTCTATCAATACCACGCTGATTGAGACGTTTGACGAGAGATATGCTGCTGTTACTGAGGCGGCTGCTGCTGTAGCCAATGCAGCTGTCGCTGCCGCGAGGCCACAGGGGGGTGACTCGTTGCTGTACCGAGAGTTCAGCAACACGAAGCCACCAGAATTTGATGGGACTCAGGATCCGATATCCGCGATGAGATGTATCTCTGACATTGAGGGATGTGTCTACACATGTTCTTGTCCGGAGCATCTGAGAGTACGGTTCGCGCTGAGCCAGCTTCGCTTGGGAGCGAAGGACTAGTGGAAGTTTGTGACGGCTGATTTCACTTCTGTAGAGATTACAGCGGTGACCTGGGAGAGGTTCACCACCATGTTCCAAGATAAGTATGTTCCCCCGGTAGAGAGGGAACGGTTGGTGCAGGAGTTCTTGTCCCTCAAGCAGGGGACGGAGTCCGTGACTGTGATTACACGGATGTTTCATGAGAGGGCGTTGTTTTGCCCTGAGCACGTGTCTACTGAGCAGGCAAGTATGAGCCGATATATGAGCATACTGAGGAGAGACATTCGGGAGTTCATGGCAAACTCGACATACCGGACATTTTCCGAGCTCCATGCAAATGCTTGGAAGAGGTAGATCGAACTAGAGACTCAGGCCAGGGAGGAGGTCGAGTCTCAGAGGAGGGATAGGCGGCCTGCACAGTCTCAGCCGGCAGCCAAGCGGGCAAAGCTCGCTGATTCGAGAGCTGGAGGACTGAGGGGCCGCACTTGTGGGAAGTGCAGCAAGAGCCATGAGGGAGTGTGCAGAGCGGGGGTGTGCTACAAGTGTGGCAAGGAGGGGCATTTCACGAGGGATTGCCCCAAGGGGTTTGTAGTTTGCTTTCACTGCAACCAGACTGGCCATCGGAAGGCCGAGTGCCCACAGCTACTCCAGGGATCAGCACAGGGATCTGCACCTGCTGCTAGAGCTACCGAGGCCCGGCCAGCGAAGGCCGAGGCACCGAAGGCTCGCGGGAGAGCCTTTCAGTTGACAGCAGAGGAGGTCCGCGCAGCGCCCGATGTCGTGGCTGGTATGTATTCCTTTATTTACTTATTATGAGTTGGAGATATTGTGCTTATATTGTGGTATGCATAGGTACTTTTCTTGTGAGTTCTATACCTGCATTAGTGTTATTTGACTCGGGTGCGAGTCGATCTTTCGTGTCATTAGCGTTTAGCCAACACATCAGTATCCGACAAGAGGCGTTGAGTCGACCTCTACGAGTTTCTATAGCTGACGAGCGAGCGGTGTATGCTACTGATGTGATTCGGGGATGTGTACTCGAGATTTTCCATGCTGAGTTCCCGATAGACCTGGTACCGATTGCGATGGGGGATGTCTGTGTCATCGTCGGCATGGACTGGTTGAGCCGATTTGGAGTTGTTATCGACTGCGAGCGTCAGTTGGTGACCATACGAGACCCTAGTGGAGGAGTACTTACGGTCTATGGCGAGGGTACCCGATCTGGGTTAGCATTTTGTTCGGCTGCCAGAGCGAGACAGAGTCTACAGCAAGGCTGTAGAGGGTTTGTAGCCTATTTGATGGATACACGAGTTGCCACAGAGAGGCCGAGTTCTTTTGGTGAGGTACCGATAGTGCGAGAGTTTCTGGATGTTTTCCCCGAGGAGTTGTCAGGTGTGCCTCCCGAGAGACAGGTGGAGTTCCGCATCGATTTGGTTCCGGGGGCAGCGCCTATTGCCAAGGCACCCTATCGCCTTGCGCCACCGGAGATGCAGGAGTTATCCTCACACCTTCAGGAGCTGTTGGGGAAGGGATTCATCTGACCGAGTAGCTCGCCATGGGGAGTGCCGATCCTTTTTGTCAAGAAAAAGTATGGTTCACACCGAATGTGCATTGATTACCGGGAGTTGAACAAGTTAACGGTCAAGAACCGTTATCCATTACCGAGGATCAACGATCTGTTCAATCAGTTGCAGGGTGCGTCTTGGTTTTCCAAGATAGACTTGAGGTCTAGATATCACCAGATGAGGGTGCGTGATGAGGATATCTAGAAGACGGCGTTCAGGACTCGTTATGGGCATTACAAGTTCGTGGTGATGCCTTTTGGGCTCACCAATGCAACAACAGCATTCATGGATCTCATGAACCGAGTATGCAGGCCGATGTTGGATCGATCGGTGATTGTGTTCATCGACGATATTCTAGTGTATTCGAGATCCAGAGAGCAGCATGAGGAGCATCTTAGGGAGATCCTTGGAGTGTTGAGATCGGAGAGGCTTTATGCCAAATTCTCCAAGTGTGATTTCTGGTTACGAGAGGTCCAGTTCTTGGGACATCTCGTTAATCAGAATGGGTTATTGGTCGATCCGGCCAAGATTGAGGCTGTCATGAGTTGGGAGGTGCCGAGATCCCCCACCGAGATCAGGAGTTTTCTGGGGTTGGCCGGCTACTATCGGAGATTTATCAGAGATTTCTCCAAGATTTCCGTTCCCCTCACCAGATTGACCCGGAAGGACGTTGCTTTTACTTGGGGTCCCGAGCAGCAGACCTCGTTTGAGACTCTTCGCTAGAGATTATGTGAAGCCCCGGTGTTAGCCCTTCCGGAGGGAATGGAAGATTTCATGGTGTATTGTGATGCGTCTATATCGGGGTTGGGTGCGGTGCTTATGCAGAGAGGGCACGTGATAGCATACGCATCGAGGTAGCTGAAGCCTCATGAGACGCGGTATCCCACCCACGATTTGGAGTTGGGGGCAGTGGTGTTCGCCCTCAAGATATGGTGCCATTATTTGTATGGGGTTCGGTGTACCATATACACGGACCACAAGAGTTTGAAGTACTTGATGGATCAGCCCAACCTGAACATGTGCTAGAGGAGGTGGTTGGATGCTGTAAAGGATTACGACTGTGAGATCCTGTACCACCCGGGCAAGGCTAACGTAGTAGCCAATGCTCTGAGCCGCAGGGCGGAGAGTGCCCCAATTCGAGATATATGTATGAGGATGACGGTGATGACTCCGGTGTTGGATACCATTTGAGAGGCCCAGGCAGAGGCTGTGAGACCGGAGAACCGCAAGAGAGAGCGGGTGATTGGGCAGGTATCCGAGTTTGTTATCGATAGTCGAGGGCTTATGACCTTTCATGGTCGGATTTGGGTGTCGTATACGGGCGGGGCACGTAGCACTCTGATGGAGGAGGCGCATAGATCGAGATTCTCGATCCATCCCGGGGCCACTAAGATGTATTTGGACCTGAAGAGAGACTACTGGTGGCCCTGTATGAAGAGGGATGTTGCATGGGTAGTAGAGAGGTGCTTGACCTGTCGCCGGGTTAAGGCCGAGCACCAGCGTCCGCATGGCAAATTGCAGCCATTAGAGGTTCCCCAGTGGAAGTGGGAACAGATTTCTATGGATTTTATCACCAAATTGCCGAGGACCGAGAGAGGTGTTGATGCAATTTGGGTGATTGTGGATCGGCTGACGAAGAGCGCTCACTTCCTTGCTATCAGTGAGAGCTCTTCTGCAGAGAGGCTGGCAGAGATATATGTGAGGGAGGTGGTGTCACGGCATGGAGTGCCGATCTCTATTGTGTCAGACCGAGATGTACGCTTCACTTCCAGGTTCTGGAAGAAGTTCCATGAGGAGTTGGGTACGAGATTGCACTTCAGTACTCCTTACCACCCACAGACGGATGGACATAGTATGCGGATGATACAGACGCTCGAGGACATGCTTCGGGCATGTGTTATGGACTTCGGTGGAAGTTGGGACACATACCTATCTTTGGCTGAGTTTTCCTACAACAACAGCCACCATTCGAGTATAGGGATGCCTCCCTTTGAGCTTTTATATGGAAGGAGGTGTCGAACTCCCATCTGTTGGGGAGAGGTAGGGCAGCAAGTGATGGGTAGCACTGAGATAGTGCTTAAGAAGACTGAGCAGATACAGCAGGTCAGATAGAGGTTGCTGACAGCCCAGAGCCGCCAGAAGAGTTATGCGGATAGGCGGCGATCCGAGCTCGAGTTCCAGGTTGGAGATTTCGTACTCCTGAAGGTATCTCCTTGGAAAGGAGTGATCCAATTCAGGAAGAGGGGCAAGCTGGGGCCCCGATACATTGGTCTGTTCAGGGTGACCGAGAGTGGGTAAGGTAGCATACCATTAAGAGCTACCTGCGGAGTTGAGCCAGATTCATGATACCTTCCACGTATCCCAGTTGAGGAAGTGTATAGCCGATGAGACGGCAGTAGTGCCGCTAAAGGATATTCAGGTGGATGTGAGCCTGAATTACATTGAGAGGCCGATCGCAATCTTGGATCGGAAGATCAAGGTTCTGAGGAACAAAGAGGTGCCACTGGTTCAGGTCCAGTGGCAACATCGGAGAGGGTCCGAGCTGACTTGGGAGCCGGAGACGGAGATGCGGGAGCAGCATCCAGAGTTGTTTGCAGAGTAAGACTTCGAGGGCGAAGTCTGATTCTAGTGGGGGAGAATTGTAACATCCGGATTTCCAGGTATCATCATTTAAATATTTGTTTTTGAGATGAGAAGAGGGACTCGACGAGTTGACGCCTAAACTCGTCGAGTAGGATCACGACTGCTGACTCAGATTAATGAATGGACTCGACGAGTTGGCGAGTCGACTCGACGAGTCCGCGCTGTGGACAGAAACCCTAAATCTTTGGGTCTGTATCCTATTTAAGGGTCCTTATGGCCTTCATTTGCGGCTACACACACACCTGAGAAACCCTATAGAACCAGAGAGCATAGAGAGAGAGAGAGAGAGAGAGAGGAAGAGGGCTAATTTCACCACCATAATACACTCTTGCAAGGAAGGAAGGAAGATTCAAGCTAGGCTGATTGGAGGGGGGCTCAGAACTTCTTCTACTTCATCAAAGGCTTCTGTTTGAGGTAACAATCTATGCCTATTTCGTATATATATTAGATCTCATGAATCTAGGGTTTCTTTACCCCTTCTTTAGTTGGAATATGGAGCATGTGGAGTCCCATTGAGGAATAGACATTAGATTTTGACGAGTCGAGTGAGGTCTTAGGAGGATTTTGAGGACACGCATGGACTCGCCGAGTCACCTGAGTGCACTCGGCGAGTCTGGTCAAAGTTGGACCGTTGACTGGAGTTGACTTCAGTTGACCTTAGGGTTTGGTCAAACTGATTCAAGAGAGGCTATGGAGGGGTAGAATGGTCTTCTACCCATTCTTTAGAGATGAGAATATAAGAGAGTATTGATTAGAGATATTATCATTTTGATAGGCGGAGGCTAGATCGGGGATATCAAGCACAAGAGTTTACTAGACATCATACGAGGTGAGTCTTCTCACTATACATTACCTAGAGTGGTATCTATGTGCAGACCGAAGGGTCTTATGTGTTATGTGTATGTTTGAGATTATGTGCATTATGATATATGTATGCTATGTGTTATATAGACCGAACCGGAGGGTCCAACGACTTATGAGACCAGAGGGTCCTCGATTAGACCGGACTGGAGGGTCCAACGATTTAGACTGGACCGAAGGGTCCAACGATTTAGACCGGACCGAAGGGTCCAACGAGCTAGACCGGACCGGAGGGTCCAACGAGCTACGGGACTAGAGGGTCCCGTTGAGACACATCGACTGGAGGGTCGTACCGAGTTATAGCCTCGAGTGGCTTATGTGCTATTTGTGGTATTTTGGGGAACTCACAAAGCATTTATGCTTACTGTGTTATGTGATATGTGTTTCAGGTACTAGCGAGGATCGTGGGAAGGCGCCGGCATGATTTGTACACACTGACAGAGGATTTTGTGTTTGAGATTCTGGGATATGTTTTACCGTGATAACATTTGATACACTTGAGTTTTGAGATGATTTATATGAGATATGTTATGTTTGAAAAATGAAAAATTGTTTGAAAATTTACGTCGTTACACAAAAATACATGGGTTTAGCACGTCAGTACAAAAGTACTTGGGTTTAGCGCGACAGTATATAGTACTTGAGATTGACACGGCAGACACGGCTTATTATATTGCATAGCTCTCTCTCTAACCTATTGCAACCGCTATTTCACACAACCCTATCACAACCTCTCAATTATTATTTTGCACAACCCCTCACTACCCAGTCATATTATTAAGTATGTTAAACATACCAATAAATCAAGTAGTAATCATATTTGTACAACTACATTAAACATAGCAAAGATAGCGCACATAGCAGTTAAGCATTTAGAATACTTATATCTATGCGTAAGCTTGAAAGTAACTATGCACTCACTTGTTAAAGTGATGACTCGAAATTTGGACAAAGCTTCGCTTCTAGCAACTGAACTTTCCTTTGACGTGACCTAGTATCATTATCACTAAGTCTTAGTCTAATATTCTAAACAAATAGAGAGAATCTAGACCTATCAATCATTCTAATGAATACTGATAGTTCTATCAAATAAGGATAAGCCAGGCAGGACCATTTTGACATATAGTCTTTCTTAAATCCAACAACCAAGCTGACATGACTATTCTAGACACCTCTCCCCAAAGTAGATCAATCATTATATGAATTGGAATCACTGATAAATACTAATTATAGGTTCATAACAACAAATATGACTATAACTATAAATTACATGCGGCCAGAGTAAGTCTAGCTCACTTACATATTATGGATGAGAACCAGGATCCAAGTGGCCAGAACACTGACTTAGGGTCTCCTACTCGAAGGCTACTACTCGAACGTGTACTGTGGGGTGTCATAGGGCTTCGCCTTAGGCTAGAAAAGAAAGAAAAATAGGTTTACAGGAGGGATAATCGAGACAGAGTGGATGTAAGAGTGTGTGGAATGAATGAGGGATTGTTGTCTATTTATAGGGCCAAAAACACATATGCACGCCGCGCCTAAAGGCTGTGTGCCTCTCACTTCAAATATGTTGATCCATCGGTTAGCTGACACGTGTTACTCGTCGGCTGGAATAGCGTGGGTGACTTCGCGCGCAAGCTACGTGCGTCGTGCTGCGCGTGCAGATTTTTAGAATTGAGAAATTTCGTATATCCTTCATACGAGCTCCATTTTGACGTTCTTTATATCCATGGAAAGCTCTCGATGAGATCTACAACTTTCCTTTAGACTGCGTCGGCTAGTTTTGACTTCATTTTATTTACACAGGCTTAACATATTAAAGCCCGTATAAAATGCATATCTCTCACATCCAGCGTCCGTTTTTTATGGTTCTTATATTTTTGGAATACTATTAATGCGTCCTTCAATTCTTGTTTAGATCGTTTTGGCCAAAAATCAACCGATCTAAAACTCAATTTCTGTGTGCACACTGATACGCTGAAATCTTAGAAAAGTTATAACTTCCTCTATTAAAGTCAGATTTGGACATTCCCTGTATGCACAAATTCACTTTTTCCTAATATTACAACTTTCGTTTAGATCACTAGGCCTAATAAGTAACCTATCTCTAGCTCACTATTTACGACATATACTATAACTCGGTTTAGATTATTTATCCTAAACAATCTCTTATTTAAAAGTCATTATTATGGTTTATAATAACTTTATTGCCTAGCCTGAATATACGGGTGTTACAGTTATCTCCCCTTAGGATGACTACGTCCCGGAATCATCAACAAAACAGGGCTTGAATACTGACTATGCACGTTACCTTTCCATCCTAGGTGGTAATTGTAACTCCCATGTCCTCCGATTTCTAGACTCTTGTCTCTAAGATTCCAATGCCTACTCCTGAAGGTACCTCCCTTATTATCTAATGCGGTACTACCACATCTTTGTCGGTAGCTTTCCTAGCTACCGACTACTTAGTCTTGACGACTACGATCTGTCTATCGATCGTATCGACTACTTCAATATTTGACTAAAGTTGGATACTATGTCGAGCATTCCTCATAGATTAGTCAGACTTGATTAGATATGACCACTAGGGTCAGAACATGAATCATCACCGAAACAAAAGTAATGATGGAAATGAACAAAACAGCTCAACTACCAAATTTTAGCAACCTTGTGACTTTTCTTGATTCAAGTGCGAGTCATGTGCATCCTGTAGTATAGGCCTCTACTACATTTCACACCTACTCATACTCTTCCCAAGTATTGTCTTGCAGTTCGCTAAGTTATTGTAAAAGAAAACCACACAGAAACTTAATGTATAACATAAATTAGGAAATTATATTGCTACTTGAATAATTATTCATGCCTATTACATTGGGCTACTCGATCTTATACTATCTAAGATGCGACTTTCTCCCTTACCTTCCTCAAGCGTCATCGGCCTCACCTTTTTCTGCATCCAAGATCAAATGATATGCCCTTGTCTTTGGCTTAGGCGGGACATTTGCAACTTCTTTCTTCTTTGGGCAGTCCTTCATGACATTTCCTTCTTTCTTACATTCAAAGCACACTCTTCCTTCATATCGGAACTCATCAGAATAGTGACTAGGACTTCCACACCTGTAATAGGTCACTTCTCTCTCTTGCATTGCCCAACATGCTTCCTCTTGCATTTATTGCACCATTCGGCTTCATCACTACCCCCAGACTTCTTGTCACTAGGGTCCGACCTTGAGATTTTAATTTTCTTATCAGAATTTGAGAGGCCTTCTCCTTTACTTTTCTCACCAACTTCAGTCTTGTCGGCTACTCTCTGCTTGATCATATCCTCCACAGACTTTGCTTCTGATACTCCTGCTTCGAAGGTTGGTTCGTGCTTAACCGCCACAGTGTACTCCAAAGGTAGCCCTTTGGCGTACCTATCAATCTTGGCTAGTTCTTCCGGAACAATGCATAGAGCGAACTCCATCTTGTCGGTGAAGGTATTGGTGTATTCCTCCACAGTCTAACTCCCCTTTTTCAAGTTCAGGAACTGGTTCTCCAGTTCTAGTATGTTCTGAGCAGAACAATACTTCCGATTGAAATGTACCAGGAACTCTATCCATGTCAGTTGCAATGGCTCATTTGGGATTATTATCTTTCCTAATGTGTTCCACCAGCGAACAGTTGAGCCCTTAAACTGGCTCACCACGTAGGTGGTTTGCAACCTTCCTGTGAAACCATAGGTGATGAAAGTCAGCTCCATCTTTGAAATCCAGTCCATAACTCCCACCGGGTCTTCTTTTCCGGTGAAGGATGATGGCTTAGAAGTCATGAAGTCCTTATACTTGCATTTGTTCCTAGCAGCTCCTTCATCTAGGTTGTTCCTCCTAAATACTTGAGTTTCTGCTTGACTTACGATCCTGCTATAGTGCACTTCCTTTGACTGACCTTCATTCAGTTTGGGCTGCTCAACAGGCACCATGGGTTCTCTTCCATTTTCTCGGATCGGCTGCCTCATTTCCTTTCTTTGCTAGGCTAACAGAGCTCTAAGTATTTCCATTGTGATAGGTTCAGCTACTGGCACTGCTTCAGGCGCACGCTCAACTACTCGAGGATCAAGCTGACGACTCTCGTTATCATTTCCTAGTCCACTATGTGTCCTCACCATGACGTTCTATACACCTAAATAGGCGTTCAGTGTATAGTGATGAGAATATAGATAGGGAAGATATGTTGGATTAGGTGTCTAAGCCCATAACTATAACTGGTATGTACTTGACCCGAGAGTAGCATGGTCCTTTTGGGTTGCCTTCACCAGAGCAATTTGATAGGATGGACTTTTGAGAAAGAGGTTATTTTTGATTTATTAATATATAATAAGTATAATATATTAACTGAGAAATCATATTATTTAATTAGTATTGATCAAGAATTAATTTGGAATTAATTTAGTGATCAAAAGAGACTAATTAAATATACGGGGACTGATTAAGTAAATCAGTGATTCTTATAGTGTGGGCTTATTATCCATGGTTGATTAGGATGGGCTAAACCAATATGATAGTCCATGAAGGTTTAACCCATGGAGCCTAAGAAATATGAAGGGTCATGGTGCATTAGGGTTTGCTTGGATGAAACCCTAGATCACACTATAAAAGCAAACCCCTAGCCCTAAAATCGGTGCTCGTTCATTCTAAGAGAGTGATAATCGATTTTGAAGCTAACTATCCTATTCTCTCAATCCTCCTCTTGCATTTGGTGTTTGTGACACATTAGAGGCATCACACTTGAGGTGCTAAAGCTTTCTAAGGCCAAGAACTACAAACTACATCAAGAGGTATTCATCTAACTTGGTTTTTATGTTGTATATCCTCTATTGTATGCTAGTTAGGATGTACGCTTTGGAAAAATGAAATTGCATGTATAATTAGAGAAAACTTAGATCCAAAGCATCTAGGGTTGCATGTGCACCATAGGAGTGTTATAGTGCTTAAAACCCAACAGTGGTATCAGCGCCTAGGATTTTTTTCTATTATATTTGATGCTTGGTTATTTTTCAAAGCTGAAAAAATCGATTTTCAGGCCTCTGACTAATGAACTCGCCGAGTCCAATGATCTGACTCGACGAGTTCACTCACTAAAAGGGCAACTCGACGAGTCCTGTTCTTGCACTCGTCGAGTAGAGGCTGCTGTTTGCAGAATTTCGATCTTTTGGCCAGAATTGGATTAGGATCATTAGGACAAACTGTTTTGTATCATAAAAAATCGTATTTTCTGATTTGGTAATGATGATCCTCATCCAATTAAAGGATAATTGTCAAATTTTAAGATAATATGATAATTATTTGTATTATTTGATATGAGTTGCCTTGCTATATGAGTTAGATTAGATCAATGGTAAATTATATGATAATGTTGTTAGTTAAAATTGATCTAAATTGTTCTTGAAGTGAGTTTTGTAACTTGTCCTCAAGTTATATGAAAAGTCTCATTCATGAACATTAAAACTCATAAGTTTTCATAAGTTATGGAAACCAAAAGTTTTGAAGAGTTACAAAACATGCCCTCAAGTTTTGGAATTTGTAAAGTCTCACTTATGAAACATTTAATTCCAAACCTTAGAATTTTAAAAGTTTAAAATTTAACCCTTATACAATTATAATATTATAAGTTTAATAATATATATATATATATATATATATATATATATATATATATATATATATATATATGTGTGTGTGTGTGTGTGTGTATAAGACAAGTCAGTCTTACCGTTAGTAGACCCCATTCACGAAGCCGGTCTATAAGGGGGTATAAGGTTACTACCTATAAAATGGTGGTTTAAAGGGTGTCCACTCTCACCCACCGCTTCCTTGACTGGTGGAGGGTCGTTAGTCGAACGGGTAGGATAGGACATTAATTCTCGTTATAAGTATAATGATAATTATATAAGTAACTAAATGTTTTATTAAATTCACAATCTTAGTTACTTTAGGAAAAATGTGAAAATGGTGCTATTCCATGAAATTGCACTTTGCACCTTGCTAAGTCGTTAGTGGTGCGTGTGTGGTTAACCGGCACACTAATTTGGGACTAGCAAGGGTGGCAAAGGGTAGCTTGATATTAATCATAGATCAATGGAGCGTGTATGGTTAACCGGCACATTGATTAGGTGATTTGTAACATTAAGAGTATCAAACACATTTGCATGGTTATTCACACCTTGTTTGTGATCCTCGGCATCCCAGTCACAAACTTGAAGGGCATAATCGAGATTTAAACATGCCATTGAAAAGTTCAATGAATCTCAAAAGAATCTAGGAATTTCAATCCAATTTAAAACTTAATAATCAATTTCGTTTTTCATGGTGGAAATTGGTAAATCGTCATTTACCTACCTTCAAATATTTTGCAATTGGATTACGGCATCCCTCTTCCGAATTGTAAAATATTGTGTTGGGTCCTAGCCTTAATATTTCATTTGGGTGTTATATTAAGGATTCTTATCTAATCTAAACTTCTTCCATTTCTTTTCAGATGTCTATCCCAAACAATGCTTCAGGCTTCAACCCTTCTAGCTCATTCTCCCTCATGAACTTGGTTGGGAGAACTATCTTCGATGGGTCAAACTTTAACGATTGGATTAGAAACATTCGTATGGCCCTTCGCTGCGAGGACAAAGAATATGTCCTCGATAAAGAGCTCAAGGAGATTGATGAACAAACTGCTACTCCCGAACAAATCGAGGAATACAGGGTTCATGAGAGGGACGCGACAAAGGTGTCGTGCATTATGATTGCTACCATGACTACTGAGCTTCAAAAGTCCTATGAGGACTTCTGGCCCTACGAGATGCACCAAGATTTGATGGAAAGGTACCATCAAAGTGCTCGGCAGGAAAGGTATGAGATCATTGCCTCAATGATCACAACCAAAATTAAGGATGGAGAGTCCATCACGGCCCACTTGCAAAAGATGCAGAGATTTGTGGACGGCTTGCTGAAGTTGAATGTGAACTTCGATGATGAGTTGGCTATTGATATCATCCTACATTAATTGCCTCCTTGTTATGATCAGTTCAGAATGACTTATAATATGAACAAAGAGGAAGTCACTCTGAGCAAGCTTCAAAGCCTACTAAGAACTACATAAAGCAATTTGAAAGGCAAGGTTATTGTACCTACTCCTACTGTTGTTGCCCCTGTTCTGGCAATTGGACATGGGAAAGGCAAAAAGAGGAAGGCTCCTTCTAAGAGCCGCAAGGGAAAGTCTCTTGATGGATCCTCTTCCAGTGGGACCAAAGCTGGTTCTGCTAATCCATCTACCAATCCAAAGGAAGCAGAGTGCTTCATGATGGGCTTTGAGCATTCTAACACTCCTATGGTGTGCATGTAACCCTAGAAACCTTGGATCTATGTTTTCTCTATTATACATGCAAATATTCATTTTTCCAAGGTTTCATCCTAACTAGCATGTGATTGGAGTACATATAATATAAAACTAGTATAATGACATACCTTTCTTGTTGATTGGATTCCTTAAGACCTTGTGAGCCTAGCACCCCAAATATGATGCCTCAAATGCTTCACACAACACCACAACTCTTGGAATAACTTGAGAGAAGTACACTTGATCACAAAATTGGCTAGCCCTCCTTTCTTAGTCTTAGTACCAATTTTTGCTAGCCATCGGGCTCTTTATATAGTGTGCTACATGTAGGGTTACACCATGTAAACCCTAATGTGCATGGTTTTTCATTTCCTCCATGACCCATGGGTTTTAACCTCCATGGAGCAACCAATGAGACTTAGCCCAATCTAGTGAATCATGGATCATAAGCCCACTATATAAGAATGAATGATTTACATAATCAATACCCATATATTTAATTAGTCTCTTTTGACCACAAAATTAATTCCAAATTAATTCTTGATCAATACTAATTAAATAATATGATTTCATATTAATATATTAGAACTTTTAATATATTAATAAATCATAAGTGTCCTTTTCTCATTTTGTCTATCCAATTGTTGCGATGCCATGCAACCCAAATGGACCATGCCAAGTCGGGTCAAGTACATACCAGATATAGTTATGGACTTAGACACCTTATCCAACAGTCTCCCACTTGGATAAGTCTAATAACTATAGCTGCAAGTACGAATTCAGGATCCGACCAGCAATCGTAGCTCTTTTAAAGTCTCGCGGAACTTGGATGATGCGCCATTTAAGATAAGTGATCATATAATCCTCTGTTCAAGATATCAGCCGGACAAATACATGGAACAACGTCGTACTTATTGTCCAGCAGTTTGTTTCCCTATTTCCGATCTGTTTGACGTAGAACTTAATTGAACACATCAATTCAGTTCTGACCGGGCCCAGCACATAAGTCAAAACAACATCATCGAGGGGCCCAAGATATCACTTTTATTCCTCCAAGGACTAAAAGGAACAGATAAACTTCGAATCATATGCTTGTACTAGATAATCATCAAATTATACACAACAGCACATTTTATAACATCAAATTACTGATGTGGTTTCGTATTATCAATGTACAACCAACTCATAGTCAACAACTCATATCTCTTGGCTTGAAGACTTATAAGATATTGCCGTCTCACGATCACTCGAAATAAATTCCATGAAGTGATACAAGTGAGAGTGGGTTGAATCCAATACTCAGAACTTATGAACACTCATGAATGTTGCAGCAACAATTGCTATGTCTAATACAATTCAGACAAATCTACAAACCCAATTCATGACAGTCTTATTTCAATACCTACTTCCAAAGTATGATCGACTGTGGATAGTTTGAATAATATGATATACCATAACATAATTATTTTGGAAGTCAAAACATGCAAAATGAAACAATAGTAAACAATTGACACAAAATAGTACCATACTAGTAAATAAAAAACACCTTTTATTTAAACATCAAATGTCAATTACATTTCAACTATTACAAGTTTCGAAAGCTATCTAATTACTAAAACTAATATCATCCTTCCGCCCAATGTGCCTCACATGTTGGAAATGCTTAACCCTACACAGTCCCTTCGTGATGGGATCTGTTGGGTTCTCATCCGATGATACCCTCTTTGCCACGAGGAGTCCTTCTTCTATTCGATGTCTAATGAAGTGGTATTTTCTGTCGATATTCTTGGATCTCCTGTGATCCCTTGGTTCCTTGGCTAAGGCAACTGCACTCTCGTTATCACAGAAAATCTCCATAGGCTCCTTTATAGCTGGTACAACTCCAAGGTTTCCAATGAAGTTCTTCAGCCATATATCCTCCTTCGCCGCCTCGCTTGCTGCTATGTACTCTGATTCGCAAGTTGAATCGGCTACTGTCTCATGCTTTGAAATTTTCCAAGTAATTGCTCCTCCATTTAGGGTAAAGACCCAGCTCGACTGAGAGCGAAAATTATCCCTATCAGTGTGGAATCTAGCATCACTATACCCCACTACTCTCAAGTCATCACTCCCACCAAGGGTAAGGACCCAGTCCCTAGTCCTTCGCAGGTACTTGAGAATGTTCTTCACCGCAGTCCAGTGAGCCTTGCCCGGATTCCCTTGATATTTGCTGACCATGCGCAAAGCAAAGGCCACATCAGGGTGAGTACAAGTCATAACATACATAATCGAGCCTACAGCAGAAGCATATGGTACTCGACTCATCTCAGCTATCTCAGCCTCTGTACTCGGGCTCTGAGTCTTACTCAGTTTGGCATTACTCTGGATCGGTAAGTCACCTTTCTTGGAATCCTGCATGCTGAATCTTTTCAGCACCTTATCCAAGTAGGTACTTTGACTAAGTCCAATTAGTCTCTTACTCCTGTCTCTCAATATCCTTATCCCTAGGATATAGGCAGCTTCTCCAAGGTCCTTCATAGTGAAACACTTCCCAAGCCTGGACTTAACCTCCTGCAAGGTTGGGATGTCATTTCCTATGAGTAGTATGTCATCCACATACAATACCAAAAAGCTAACTATACTCCCACTAGCCTTAACATATACACATGACTCATCCTCGCTCCTCGAAAAGCCAAACTCTTTGACTTTCTCATCGAAACAAAGATTCCATCTGCGAGATGCTTGTTTTAATCCATAGCTGGATTTCTCAAGCTTACACACTCTATTAGGGTATCTTGCATCGACAAAACCCTCTGGCTGACTCATGTAAACATCCTCAGCCAACTTTCCATTAAGGAAATCAGTTTTGACATCCATTTGCCATATTTCATAATCATGAAATACAGTAATGGCTAGCATAACCCTAATGGACTTAATCTTTGCCACTGGTGAAAAGTTCTCATCATAGTCAACTCCTGTAGTTTGAGTAAAGCCCTTTGCAACCAGTCGCGCCTTATAAGTGTGTACATTCCCATCCATGTCGGTCTTTTTATTGAAGATCCATTTGCACTCGACTGTCTTACGACCCGGTACATTGTCAACCAAGTTCCAAACTTGATTGTCATACATGGAATGAATCTCGCTGTCCATAGCCTCTTTCCATTTGGCGGACTCAGGGCCTGCCATGGCTTCCTTAAAGTTGTTAGGCTCATCCAAATTTACCAGTGTACTATCACTGATAAATACATCACCTTCTATAGTAATATGGAAATCATAATAAAACTCAGGTGTGTTCCTAATCCTTGTGGAACGCCTCAGAGGTACGGACTCATCAATAGGAATTTCCTCCTCAGGTTGATTGCTAGTGTTTGAGGTTCCTTCACCGCTTGACTCTTGAAGTTCTTCAAGGTCAATTTGCCTCCCACTGTTTCCTTGGCTTATGAATTCTCTCTCACGAAAGACTCCTCTCCTTGCCACAAAGACCACATTCTCACTGGGTCTGTAGAAGAGGTAACCAAAGGATTTTTGTGGGTAGCCGATGAAAATACACCGCTCACTTCAAGGTTCAAGCTTGTCGTGAGTCTCGCGCCTCACGAAAACCTCGCAACCCCAAATCTTGATGTGGTCTAAATTGGGAACTTTCCCAGTCCACATCTCGTGAGGTGTTTTGGCAACCTTCTTGGTAGGGACTAGATTAAGGATATGGGCGGCATTTTCTAAGGCATACCCCCAAAATGAGATTGGTAACGAAGCTCAACTCATCATGGAACGAACCATGTCCAACAAGGTTCGATTGAGCCTCTCAGCCACACCATTCAGCTATGGTGTCCTAGGAGGTGTCAACTGTGAAACAATTCCACATTCCTTAAGATAGTCAAGTAACTCGATACTAAGATACTCACCACCCCGATAGGATCGGAGCATCTTTATCGTCCTGCCCAACTGATTCTCCACTTCTTGTTTAAACTCTTTGAATTTCTCAAAGGTTTCTGACTTATGCTTGATTAATTAGACATAACCATATCTACTATAATCATCAGTAAAAGTCACATAGAAGCGGTTAGCATCCCGTGTGGCGGTTCTGAAGGGTCCACACACATCTGTGTGTATGAGGTCCAACAAACCTTCACCCCTAGCACAAGTACCAGTGAAGGGTGACTTAGTCATTTTTCCAAGTAAACAAGATTCGCAACTATCATCTAACCTTAAGTCAAATGACTCCAAGACTCCAGCCTTTTGGAGTTGGCCTATACGCTTCTTGTTGAAATGTCCAAGAAGACAAAGCCACAAGGATTCCTTATCTAAACTAGTGGAAGAATCAATATTCAAAACATTATTTCCTGAGTTGTCTACAATCGACACAGTTTCATATACACCATTACAAGGTAATGCTTTAAAATAAAGATCACCATTATAAAAAGCATCAATACCACCACATTCATTATCAAATGAAAAAGTAAATCCTTGTTTGTACAAACCATGAAAAGAAATAATATTTCTCGCCATTTCAGACGAGTAACGACATTTATTCAAATCTAATACTAATCCACTAATAAGCAATAAAGAATAAACTCCAATCTTGGTGACAGGTGACACTTTCCTATTCCCCATGATCAAGTTTATCTTCCCGTGCTCCACATCCTCACTTCTTTTTGGGCCCTACAAATCAGAACAAATGTGAATTCAACACCCTGTATCAAGGACCCAAGAATTAGTATGTGGTGAATTATTAGACTAGTGTAAATACCTGCATGGGTGGGTTTTACTTTCCCATCCATAAGATCATGCAAGTACTTGGGGCAGCTTCGCTTCCAGTGCCCCTTTTCCTGACAGTAGAAGCATTGTGCATCCTTCGGGTTGGAAGAGGGAGTAGCAGAACCTCCTTTGGTTCCACTCGAAGAGGAGCCATCAAGAGACTTTCCCTTGGTACCCTTCGAAGAGGCCTTCCTCTTTTTTCCTTTACCTTGCCCGATTGCCAGAACATGGGCTGTGTTAGGAGTAGATACAACTGTTTTACCTTTGAGACCAGTTTCGGCTGTCCTCAAAAGTCCTTGAAGTTTGCTAAGTGTGACCTCCTCCTTATTCGTATGATAGGTCATACGGAACTGATCATAACATGGAGGTAAGGAGTGCAGTATGATATCAATAGCCAGCTCCTCAGCGAAGTTCACATTCAACTTAAGCAATCGGTCCACAAACCTTTGCATCTTCTAAAAGTGGCCCGTGATGGGTTCACCATCCTTCATCTTGGTTGTTATCATGGAAGAGATGATTTCATACCTTTCTTAACAAGCACTCTGATGGTATCTTTCCATCAGGTCCTGGTGCATCTCATAAGGGTAGAAATATTCATAGGATTTTTGGAGTTCTGTTGTCATGGTAGCCAACATGATACAAGACATCTTAGTGGCATCCTTCTCATGGCTAGTGTACTCAGCAATCTCCTCTGGAGTAGCAGAAGACTCGTCGATTTCCTTCAGCTCCTTGTCTAGGACATATTCCTGGTCCTCATAATGAGTGACCATCCTGATGTTCCTAATCCAATCATTGAAGTTGGAACCATCAAAGATGACTCTCCCACAAAGGTTCATGAGATAGAAGGAGCCAGAAGGGTTTGAGCCAGAAGCATTGTTGGAAGACATCTGAAAAGGAAGAAAGACAAGTTCAGATTAGATAAAGAATCCTTAATAAGACACCCAAATGAAATATTAAGGCTAGGACCCAACACAATATTTTATAACTTGGAAGAGTGATGTCGTAATCCAAGCTACAAAATATTTGAAGGTAGGTAAATTACGATTTACCAATTTCCACCATGAAAAACGAAATAGACTATTAGGTTTTAATTGGATTCAAACTCCTAGATCGTTTGAGATTCATTGAACAATTCAATGGCATGTTTAAATCTCGATTATGCCCTTCAAGTTTGTGACTGGGATATCAAGGATCACAAACAAGGTGTGAATAACCATACAAATTAACTTGGTACTCTTAATTTTATCACCTAACTGATGTGTCGGTTAACCACACACGCTCCACTGATCTATGATAAACCTTAAGCCATCCTATGCCACCCTTGTTAAGTCCAAGTTAGTGTGTCGGTTAACCACACACGCTCCACTAACAACTTTAGCAAGGTGCAAAGTGTAATTTTATAGGTTAGCATCAATTTCACATTTTCCTAAAGTAACTAAGATTGTGAATTTGTAAAAGGTTTAGTTACATTATGATCATTATACTTTTAATGAGAATTATAGTCTTTATCCTACCCGTTCGGCTAACGACCCTCCACCAGTCAAGGAAGCGGTGGGTGAGAGTGGACACCCATTAAGCTTCCATTTTATAGGCAACAACCTTATACCCCCTTATAGATTGGCTTCGTGAATGAGGCCTACTAACGGTAAGACTGACTTGATCTTATACATACATATATATATATATATATATATATATATATATATATATATATATATATATATATAAACTTATAATACTATAAAATATAAGGTTTTAATTTTAAACCTTTAAAATTCTAGGGTTCGGATTTAAAGTTTTCTAAAGTGACTTTACAAATTCCAAAACTTGAGGGCAAGTTTTGAAACTATTCAAAATCTTTCATTTCTATAACTTATGAGTCTTAATGGTTATAAAGAAAGGACTTTTGGAATTCCATAACTTGAGGACAAGTTATGGAGTCCATTACTTGGCATCAAGATCAAGACTTACACTAACAAACAATTTGCAAATAATTCCTATGATCTACCAAACTCATAAGCATGAACATTCATATCAACAATTTTCAAGAATCACATAAACATATATAAAACTTGAAACTTTGATAATAACCTTTGAAAATGGATTAGCATAATCATTACCACATCAAAAACAAATTTTATAAGTCCAAAACAGTTTAGAGTAATGATTCTAGTCCAATTCCAACAACAAAACTCGAATTTCTGCACTCAGGGCCTCCTACTCGCCGAGTGCAAGAACCTACTCGACGAGTAGGATGAGATTTCACTTGGACTCGTCGAGTCCCCCCATGGACTCGGCGAGTTCACTGAATAGTGAGCAGAAATTCGATTTTTTTCAGCAATTTGCATCAAGTATAATGAAAACAAGCCTAGGCTCTGATACCACTGATGGGTTTTGAGCATTCTAACACTCCTATGCTGTGCATGCAACCCTAGAAACCTTGGATCTATGTTTTCTCTATTATACATGCAAATATTCATTTTTCCAAGGTTTCATCCTAACTAGCATGTGATTGGAGTACATATAATATAAAACTAGTAGAATGACATACCTTTCTTGTTGATTGGATTCCTTAAGACCTTGTGAGCCTAGCACCCCAAATGTGATGCCTCAAATGCTTCACACAACACCACAACTCTTGGAATAACTTGAGAGAAGTACACTTGAGCACAAAATCGGCTAGCCCTCCTTTCTTAGTCTTAGTGCCGATTTTTACTAGCCATGGGGCTCTTTATATAGTGTGCTACATGTAGGGTTACACCATGTAAACCCTAATGTGCATGGTTTTTCATTTCCTCCATGACCCATGGGTTTTAACCTCCATGGAGCATCCATGGAGCACCCAATGAGACTTAGCCCAATCTAGTGAATCATGGATCATAAGCCCACTATATAAGAATGAATGATTTACATAATCAATCCCCATATATTTAATTAGTCTCTTTTGACCACAAAATTAATTCCAAATTAATTCTTGATCAATACTAATTAAATAATATGATTTCATATTAATATATTAGAACTTATAATATATTAATAAATCATAAGTGTCCTTTTCTCATTTCGTCTATCCAATTGTTGCGATGCCATGCAACCCAAATGGACCATGCCAAGCCGGGTCAAGTACATACCAGATATAGTTATGGACTTAGACACCTTATCCAACACTTCCATTGTCATGAAAACGGGCACTGGAAACGAAGCTGCCCTAAATACTTGCAGGGCATTAAGGATGGGAAGATAAAGCCCACCTTCGCAGGTATTTACACTATTTTGTCTAATAACTCATCGCATGCTAATTCTTGGGTCCTTGATACAGGTTGTGGATTACACATTTGTTCTGATTTGCAGGGAATAAAAGGAAGTAGGGATGTGGAGCACGGGAAGATAAACTTAATCATGGGGAATAGGAAAGTGTCGTCTGTGACCAAGATTGGAGTTTACTCTTTATTGCTTAGTAGTGGGTTAAATTTAGATTTGAATGATTGTTGTTACTCGTCAGATATGATGAGAAATATTATTTCCTTTCATAGTTTGTATAAACAAGGTTTTACCTTTTCTTTTAATAATGAAATTGGTAGTATTAATGTTTATTATAATGATGTATTTTATTTTGAAGCATTACCTTGTAATGGTATATATGAAACTGTGATGGTTGTAGATAACTTAGGAAATAATGTGTTGAATATTGATTATGTAGGGTTTTTAGCATTCTAACACTCCTAAGGTGTACATGCAACCCTAGAAACCTTGGATCTATGTTTGTCTAAAATACATGCAAAATACTTTTTCCAAGGTTCATAATCCTATCTAGCATACATGGGGAACTTTAAACATAAAAGATAGCTAGAGTTACATACCTTGTAATTGATTTGATTCCTTGAAAACCTTGAGAGCCTGGCACCCCAAGTGTGATGCCTCAAATGTTTCACACAACACCAAATGCTCTTGGAATAAACTTTAAGAGAAATCTCACACTCTTGAAATCGGCTAGCCCTCTTCTTACTTGCTTAAGTGCCAATTTTGGTGAACATAAGGATCCTTATATAGTGTGTTACAATTAGGGTTACACCATGTAAACCCTAATTGTCATGACCTTTCATTTCCATGACCCATGGGTTCTATAACCACCATGGAGCATCCTATGGGTTTTAGCCCAACTTGATAATCCATGGAGCATTAGTCCACTATAAAAGTATGAGTGATTTACATAATCAACCCATATATTTAATTAGTCTTCTTTTGATCACTTAATTAATTTCAAATTAATTCTTGATTAATACTAATTAAATAAACATATTAATATATTAGAACTTATAATATATTAATAAACCATAAGTGTTATTTCTCTCATTTTAGTCTATCCAAATGCATGATGCCATACAACCCAAATGGACCATGCCAACCGGGTCAAGTACATCCCAGAAATAGTTATGAACTTAGACACCTAATCCAACAGATTCGTCCAATGGTTTGGACAAGGAATGCTTGTGGCATTGTCGTCTTGGACATGTCAACAAGAAGCGCATAGCCCAACTCCAAAAGGATGGAGTTTTGGAGTCATTCAACTTGAAATCGGATGACACTTGCGAATCTTGTTTGCTTGGAAAGATGACCAAGTCACCCTTCACTGGTACTTGTGAGAGGGGTGAGGGTTTGTTGGATCTCATACACACAGATGTGTGTGGACCTTTCAGATCCGCCACAAGGGATGTTAACCGCTTCTATGTGACTTTTACTGATGATTATAGTAGATATGGGTATATCTACTTAATCAAGCATAAGTCAGAAACTTTTGAAAAGTTCAAAGAGTTTAAACAATAAGTGGAGAATCATTTGGGCAGGAAGATAAAGATGCTCTGATCCGATCGAGGAGGAGAGTATCTTAGTATCGAGTTCCACGACTATCTTAAGGGATACATAATTGTTTCAAAATTGACGCCACCTAGGACACTGTTGGGTCAAAATTATGGTTTAAACTTTGCTTTTCTGAGCAATTGTATTTTTATGTAATATTTTATGAGTTTACGGTCAGGTTTACGGCCAGGTGGGTGTTTACGGCCGTAAACAGGTTTACTGCCGTAAACCCTGTTTACGGCCCAATGGGTGTTTACGGCCGTAAACCCATTTACGGCCGTAAACCCATTTATGGCCCATATTCCCTAAGTATATATATATATATATATATATATATATATATATATATATATATAGGTGTTAGGTGGTTGAGGAGGGATTAATGAACAAAATGAGTGTACGGCCAAGAGAGAAAGAAAGGAGCTTTAGTGTGTGTTAGTGTGTGTGAATCTTGTATCTGGATCTTCATTGTAATCAAATCATACAAGATTCATTATCTTCTTCTTCTCCTTATTTTCTATTTGATTTGACATCATCCAATTGATTGGGATTCCGCACCATCAATTGGATCTGATTGATACACAAGCAGATTTGGGGACTTACAATTGGTATCAGAGCCTGGATTGTATCAGTCAATTTTGTCAGATCTGGAGCTTATTTGATCTTATTTTCGAAAGATTTTTGCGTTTTTGGATAGATCTCTGAAAATTAGGGGGGGGGGGGGTTGTTCTTCGTGTTTTTGATAAAACGAGTTTTTGATCGAGTTTTGGAGCAAAAAGAGGTGAAAAACGCTGTTTTTCACGTAATCTGTGAAGCGTTTACGGTCAGCCGGAGTTTAAAGTCGGCAGCGACTGAGTTTACGGCCGTAATCAGTTTACGGCCCACGGACGTTTACGGCCCGGAGTTTGCGGCCCATTTTCGTTCAAAGGAGGCTTCTTAATCATTCAGCGCTTACTATTAAAAAAAAGGTGAATGATTTTGAGGGTTGCAGGATTCGAACCCAGATTCCTTGAGTTAACAACACACCCGCCTTACCAGTTGATCTAGATTGGTGGATGATACATTCCTTCCCTTTTTGAACTTAAATACAATATCCTCGATTCCCAATTTCGCATTCTTGACACTTTTAACCCAAAATTCAATTTCTTTCATTTTTAAATTACATTTTCAACCAAAATTTTAGTTTTTAATTTTTGACTTTTAATTTTGACTTTTTTACTTAAAATTTTGACTTTGACTTTAAACTCTGACTTTCTCGTTTAACCTTCAAAATTTCAAATTTAGCTTTTCGGTTTGACTTTTAAGTTTGACTCTTTAAATTTGACTTTTAAGGTTGACTTTTGAGTTTTTAGTCAAAGAAATTTTTTTTTAAAAAAAAAAATATGAGTTCTACAAACATCCCGGTCAATGAAGTTTCATGCTCTCAATCATGTGAAGCTACGATCAAACTTCTTCGTGAACAAATTGATTTATTAAAAAGAGAAGTTGAGGACCTGAGATATGAAGGATACCAACTCAGGAAAGGACAGAAACCCCTAAAGGCCCAGTTAGAAACAAAAATAAAGGACTTTAGGAGACTTCAGGAAGACTACAGTATCAAATGTGTACATTATGATTATATCAAGAGACAGAATGCTGAGTTAATTACTGAGCTTGATATATTAAAAGGGCAATTTGAAACTGCAAATTTTGATTTTAAAAGGTTTGATGTATCAAGCGAGGTAGTTGCCAACATGATTGACCATTGTCTGCAGTTCAAACGAAACCAGCAAAAGGGTTTAGGATACGATAATGTACCTCCTCCTTTTAATCATACATATCAGTATCACCCTTTGTCTAAAGAGGAGATTGCCAACGAACCTTTCATGGTGTATGGCAAGCCATCTGGTTTTGTTTCAGGAGGAATTATTAATGTTGAAAGTACTAATGTTTCTACTTCCCCTACAGATCAATCCTTAGATCAGTCAAAGCACGAAGTTAAAGGATCTGTTTCTGATAACAAAACTGAGTCTGAACCTGATGTTTTTATTTCCAATGAAAAACCTTTTGTTTCTGATGTTAAAAATGACAATGTTTTTTGTGATACTTCCGCATCTGCTCCTGCTGAATTAAATTTTTTTGACACATTTGATGATTTGTTTGAAAATACTGATGTTCCTGTTTCTAGCACATCTACTTCATGTGCAGGTAAAGTAGCAGAGGATGAGAACAAGGAGAACACCATTGAACAAACCAACATCTCCTTGAACTCTGAATCTGTTGCTTCGAACTCAGCTGCTTCTGATCAACCTGCTGTTGAGAAATACAGGCCACCAATTCAAGTGAAACAGAGTGCCTATTGTAATTGTGCTCGTGGGAACCATAAGAGACAAGGAAAAGATACGCCACCAGGGGCAGGAAGAAACAACTTCACATTGAAGAAAAAGACATGTTTTCACTGTGGAACACCTGGACACATTGCCAGAAATTGTCCTAATCTCGCATTCGTTCCCTACTATGCACAAGGCTGGCAGAACGCGCCAAGAGGGAGATACTTCAAAAGAAACCCCTCAAGGTCACGTTCAGACAATGGTAACTGAAACGCACAGAAGGCCAAGAATCAAACCCACAAGGCCAAGAATCTGAATCCCAAGGCAAAGAAGGGAATGTCGGCCAAGAAGCCCAATCCAAGAGATGCTCCAGTGAAACAAAGACCGGTTAGGTCAAAGTCATCTCAACGGCCGACATCAAGATCAAAAGCAAGTACTGAGCCACCCATCAGATCGAAAAAGAAATGGGTTAAACCCAACTACAAATGGGTTCCAAAGGCTTACTCTCCCAAATCCTCTAACGATTTTAATATTTCTTCATCTTCTGTTTGTGATAAACAGGATATGTCATGGGAGAGAGTACCGTGCAAGGATGAAAAAGGTCAACCCAGTTTCAAAATGGATTAGGTTCCAAAGACCAACTGATCCCACTTTGTTTCGGAGCAGCTATGGAGGCATATCATCATACTTCGGTTTGTTGGTAGTGGCTGTTCCAGGCACATGATAAGGGACATCTCTTAACTGTACAACATTCATAACTTTGTTTGGGAGTATGTGTCCTTTGCAGGAAAGGAATAAAGGAAGAGATCACAAATGGGGTTAGTGCTTAATGACATGAAGAAATTTTGGATCTGTTCTGAGATTACGCGTGCTGTTCTCAGACCTTCTGGATGCAAATTCAATCGGTGACTTACGGTTTGAGTTTTCTTCTCTATACTCCTGAGTTTTTCTTAAGCTGATTCGCTTTAAAGACTAATTTTTGTTTTAGGATAGTTTAAATTTGCGCATTTACTTTCGTTTCTCTCCTATGCACAAATTTAGGGGGAGAAATAAAAACAAAACAAAAATTAAAAAATTAAAAAAAAAATCCAAAAACATTAGAAAATCAGAAAATCAAAAATATGTTGCTGATAGTTTTTGTTTGTAGATGATGTTTTGGGAAGTGATATAATCGTGTGATAACAGGCAATCTGAATCTGTGTAAGGGATTGAATCTGAATTGTCTAGGCTCTGTGTTCGATGCGCTGGTAGGCACGAAAGATTAAAATGGACTTGACTAGGCATTAATGAACTTAAGGAATCTAGAGACTTGAAAAATCTTGACCTAGATAGATCCATTTAGCCTGACAATACGATGCTCAGATAGGTTGAGCAGGGAGATATACATGATAATCCACCAGTCACACTAAAATAATCTGTATCTAGAACTGTGGTTTAACTCTTCCTCGATGTACGGACTTTGTCCTTAATTCCGGTATTGATGGGGCGACTGGGGAATTCCGATAAAGTAGGTCTATAGGAAATTATTTTCTTGCTTTCTTTCTGTTAGTCATATGTTTCCTCCTCTGCGTGATTGAAATACATCTGACCTGGACTGCAACATATGCAATTCTATTTCTCTGTATCTTCTATCTATGCAATTCTTCCTGTCTGTTAGTCATATGTTGTCTCCTTTGTGTGATTGAAATACATCCGACCTGGTACACATCATATGCACCATTCTACTTCTCAATCCCTCTAAATCTGGTTAGTCATATGTTTCACCCTCTGCGAGATTGGAAGAGATCCGACCTGGGTGTATAGCATATGCACTCTAAATCTGACTTCTCTCATAATAATTGTCTGCTCACCTAAAGTAAGGAGTACTTTGGAAGTTCCTGATTATTGGGGTATGTCAGGAAGCGGGAAACATGTTCTAGTACATTTAAAATTGAACAATCACGAGGTTGTCTGTAGATCTCGCAGCTCAATTTAGGTGGACAACAATATCTTTGGTCGTCGTCAGCTGAATGGTCCTTAAGGAATATTATCTAGGAACTTAGGATCACATTGTCTTGTCACTTATAGTATGTCCTAATTTTGTCACAATCTCTCGTGTTTAAGTGGACCACAATACCGGCGATTGACCAGATCTATTCATGAAGGGAGAGGTACTGATAAACGGATAAAGGCTGTCTAAAAACTTTGATCCCAAATCACTCTTAAAGTTAGATATCATTTTTATTTTTGTTAAATTTGTTCATAGTTTTCTTCTAATTTAAATATTAGGGGAGAATTAAAAATTTTGAAAACCAAACAAAAATAAAAAAAAAAATTTTAAAATTAAAAATATTTTTGTTTTATTTCTTTTTCAGAAAATATGAAAAGCCCAAAAATATTGTGTGCTAAATTTTCTTTTAGTTTTGTTTTGTCTTGAAAAGTGAATTCAGGTGAAGATGAAACTCATGGAGTTTGTGTCGAAGATTTCTGAGCCAAAGCTTCATCCGTGATCATCGAAGAATTCTTATTCGAAGGAGCAAGAAATGAAGATATTCTTTCGACATTCAATCTTTCAACCCCGGAAGCAAGGTGAAGCTGAAATTGAAGATTATGTGACGGATTGCATTGAAGCCTCCTCAATCAGTCTGCTGCTGACTTGAACCTGCTGAAGTGATCCTGAAGATTTGTTCTCTCTGATGTTCTCTCTGAAGATTCTCAAACTGAAAGCGCTATCTTTCAAGAATCAGTACAAGAAGCCTCCTCACCCAATGTGCGTTCAATGTCAAATTCTGAAGAAAAGCCCAACTGCTCAAGATGAAGTCATTCATTGAAGATTCATCAAGTTCATCTTGAAGTTGTGAAGAATTTGAAGATTAATGTTGAAGCCAAGCTCTTGATGAAGATTGATAAGAAAAGCCAGGTACTTTTTAGGGGGAGCTTGTTGGGTCAATTAAGAAAAGAAAGCTATAAACCAAGGGGAAGATTGTTGGGTCAAAATTATGGTTTATACTTTGCTTTTCTGAGCAATTGTATTTTTATGTAATATTTTATGAGTTTACGGTCAGGTTTACGGCCAGGTGGGTGTTTACGGCCGTAAACAGGTTTACGGCCGTAAACCCTGTTTACGGCCCAATGGGTGTTTACGGCCGTAAACCCATTTATGGCCCATATTCCCTAAGTATATATATATATATATATATATATATATATATATATATATATATATATATATATGTGTGTGTGTGTGTGTGTGTGTGTGTATGTGTGTGTGTGTTAGGTGGTTGAGGAAGGATTGATGAACAAAAGGAGTGTACGGCCAAGAGAGAAAGAAAGGAGCTTTAGTGTGTGTTACTGTGTGTGAATCTTGTATCTGGATCTTCATTGTAATCAAATCATACAAGATTCATCATCTTCTTCTTCTCCTTCTTTTCTATTTGATCTGACATCATCCAATTGATTGGGATTCCGCACCATCAATTGGATCTGATTGATACACAAGCAGATTTGGGGACTTACAGACACCACAGCTTAATGGTGTGGCTGAGAGGCGCAATCGAACCTTGCTAAACATGGTTCGTTCCATGATGAGTCGAGCTTCGTTACCTATCTCATTCTGGGGGTATGCCTTAGAGACTACCGCCCATATCCTTAATCTAGTCCCTACTAAGAAGGTTGCCAAAACACCTCACGAGATGTGGACAGGGAAGGTTCCCTCGTTAGATCACATCAAGGTTTGGGATTGCGAGGCTTTCGTAAGACGAGAGACTTACGACAAGCTCGAACCTCGTAGTGAGCGATGTATTTTCATCGGCTACCCACAGAAATCCTTTGGATATCTCTTCTACAGACCGAGTGAAAATGTTGTCTTCGTTGCGAGGAGAGGAGTTTTCCGAGAGAGAGAGAGAACTCATATGCCAAGAGGACAGTGGGAGGCAAATTGACCTTGAAGAGCTTCAAGAGTTAAGTGATAAAGGAATCTCACACACTCGCACTCAACCCGAGGAGGAAACTCATGTTGAACCTATTGACGATTCATTACCTCTTCGACGTTCCTCTCGATTTAGGATGGCACCTGAGTTTTATGGCTTCCATATTACTATTGAAGGTGATACGTTTATCAGTGATAGCACACTGGTAAATTTGGATGAACCATCTAACTAGAAGGAAGCCATGGTAGACCCCGAGTCTGCTAAATGGAAAGAGGCAATGGACAGTGAGATTCAGTCCATGTATGACAATCAAGTTTGGAAATTGGTTGACAATGTACCAGGTTGCAAGACAGTCGGGTGCAAATGGATCTTTAAGAAGAAGACCGACATGGATGGGAAAGTACACACATATAAGGCGCGACTGGTTGCGAAGGGCTTTACTCAAACTCAGGGAGTTGACTATGATGAGACCTTCTCACCAGTAGCAAAGATTAAATCTATTAGGGTTATGTTAGCCATAGCTGCATTTCATGATTATGAAATATGGCAAATGGATGTCAAAACCGCTTTCCTTAATGGAAATTTGGCTGAAGATGTTTACATGTGTCAGCCAGAGGGTTTTGTCAATGCAAAGTACCCTAATAGAGTGTGTAAGCTTGAGAAATTCATTTATTTATTGAAACAAGCATCTCGCAGATGGAATATTTGTTTTGATGAGAAAGTCAATGAGTTTGGTTTTTCGAGAAGCGAAAATGAGTCTTGTGTATATGTCAATGCTAGTGGGAGTATAGTTAGCTTTCTGGTATTGTATGTAGATGACATACTTCTCATAGGAAACGACATCCCAACCTTGCAGGAGGTTAAGTCCTGGCTTGGGAAGTGTTTCGCTATGAAGGACCTTGGAGAAGCTGCCTATATTCTAGGGATAAGGATATTGAGATACAGGAGTAAAACACTAATAGGACTTAGTCAAAGTACCTACTTGGACAAGGTGTTTAAGCGTTTCAGCATGGAGAACTCCAAGAAAGGTGACTTACCTATCCAGAGCAATACCAAACCGAGTAAGACTCAGAGTCCGAGTATAGAGGCTGAGATAGCAGAGATGAGTCGAGTACCATATGTTTCTGCAGTTGGCTCGATCATGTATGCTATGACTTGTACTCGCCCTGATGTGGCTTTTTCTTTGGGCATGGTCAGCAGATATCAAGAGAATCCTGGTAAAGCACACTGGACTGCAGTAAAGAACATTCTTAACTAAATGCGGAGGACTAAGGACTGGGTCCTTGCCCTTGGTGGGAGAGATGACTTGAGAGTGACAGGGTATTGTGACGCTAGTTTTCAGACTGACAGAGATAATTTGTGCTCTCAGTCGGGCTGGGTGTTTACCCTAAATGGAGGAGCAGTAACATGGAAGAGTTCCAAGTAGGAGACTGTAGCTGATTCAATGTGTGAATCAGAGTACATAGCAGCGAAAGAAGCATCGAAAGAGGCGATATGGTTGAAAAACTTCATCGGAGACCTTGGAGTTGTACCATCCATAAAGGAGCTAGTGGGGATTTTCTACGATAATGAAGGGGCGGCCGCCTTAACCAAGGAACCGAGAGATCATGGTAGATCCCGGCATATCGACAGAAAGTACCACTTCATAAGACATCGAGTAGAAGAAGGACTCCTCATATTTAGGAGGGTATCGTTAGAGGATAACCCAACAGATCCCCTTACGAAGGGACTGAGTAGGGTTAAGCACTTACAACATGCTAAGAGTATCGGGCTGAAGGACGATATTAGTTTTAGTGATTAGATAAAATATTTAGAAACTTGTAATAGCTAAAATGTACTTGACATTTGATGATTGAATAAAAGGAGTTTTATTTATAAGTAAAATTACTATCTTGTGTCAATTGTTTACTATTGTTTCACTTTTGCATGTTTTGACTTCCGGAATAATAAGATTATTCAAACTATCCACAGTCGATCATACTTTGGAAGTAGGTTATGAGGTTAAACTGTCATGAATTGGCTTGTAGATTGTCTAAGGTGTTAGACATAGCAAAAGTATGCTACAACATTCATGAGTGCTCTTGAAATAAGATTTGAGTATTGGATTAAACCCACGCTCACATGAATCACTTCATGGAATTTATCACGAGTGATTGTGTGACGATAATATCATAGAGTCTTCAAACCAAGATATATGAGTTGTTGACTACGAGTTGGTTGTGCATTGATGATATGAAAACGCATCAGTAACTTGATGTTATAAAACGTATCGATGTGCATGATTTAATGAGTAGTTAGTACAAGCAAATAAGTCGAAGTTTATCTGTTCCTTTTATCCTAAGAGGATTAAAAGCGATATCTTGGGCCCCTCAATGATTTTGTTTTGACTTATGTGTCGGGCCCGGTCAGGACTAAATTGATGTGTTCAATTATGTTCTATGTCAGACAAATCAGAAAACGGGAAACATACTGCAGCACAATAAGTATGACTATGTTCCATGTATTTGTCCGCATGATATCTTGAAGAACAGACGAATATATGATCCCTTATCTAAAGGACGCGTCACTGACTAGGTCAGAGTTCGACAGCGGCTTTTGAGAGCTACGATTGCTAATCGGATTTTGAAGTTTCATTGGCAGTTATAGTTATTAGACTTATCCAAGTGGGAGACTGTTGGATTAGGTGTCTAAGCCCATAACTATAACCGGTATGTACTTGACCCGAGAGTAGCATGGTCCTTTTGGGTTGCCTTCACCAGAGCAATTTGATAGGATGGACTTTTGAGAAAGAGGTTATTTGTGATTTATTAATATATTATAAGTATAATATATTAATTGAGAAATCATATTATTTAATTAGTATTGATCAAGAATTAATTTGGAATTAATTTAGTGATCAAAAGAGACTGATTAAAGATACATGGACTGATTAAGTAAATCAATGATTCTTATAGTGTGGGCTTATGATCCATGGTTGATTAGGATGGGCTAAACCAATATGATAGTCCATGGAGGTTTAACCCATGGAGCCTAAGAAATATGAAGGGTCATGGTGCATTAGGGTTTGCATGGATGAAACCCTAACCTTTGTCACACTATAAAAGCAAACCCCTGGCTCTAAAATCAGTTCCCATTCATTCTAAGAGAGTGATAATCGATTTTGAAGCTAACTAGCCTATTCTCTCAAAATTCCTCTTGCATTTGGTGTTTGTGACACATTATAGGCATCACACTTGAGGTGCTAAAGATTTCTATGGCCAAGAACTACAAACTACATCAAGTGGTATTCATCTAACTTGGTTTTTATGTTGTATATCCTCTATTGTATTCTAGTTAGGATGTATGCTTTGGAAAAATGAAATTGCATGTATAATTAGAGAAAACTTAGATCCAAAGCATCTAGGGTTGCATGTGTACCATAGGAGTGTTATAGTGCTTAAAACCCAACAAGATAGACGTATAAATCTCCTTTTCACTCCAAAAAGTTATATGCCAGTTCTAATACCGTAATTAAACGTTTAGAAATCTGTACACATAAAATTTCCAGATATGGTCAGCAATAGACCATAGACCCGAACATCCTAAAGCAACTAAAGGCATCCTATAGCATCCTAAGGCAGATTATAGCTATAGCATGTGTAAATCATTTAGCACATAGAAGCAAATTAGGCATCTACCCTAAAATAAGCTAGTGCTCATGTTTATGCAAGTGTACTACCTAAAATATACTAGACACTCATCTCACGATCATCGCTTAGCATTCTATGTTTAAGTCTAGAAATAAATCATTACTCCTAGTTCGCTTAAACTAATACTCTGATACCAACTGTGACATCCCCATTTCACGGCCAGAAAAGACCAGTTTATGCTTATTTTAAAATCAGAGTTTTAATTTACAAATGCGGCATTTGTCCCATAAAATATTCCCGAAGGGATGTTTTTCATTGATTTATTAAAAACTCGGGATGTCATAACTGATACAAAAAACATAAGTATAAACAAAGACTTACAATATCTTAATATACTCTAAAGTTCCTCAAATCTCTCAGGCATCATCATTATTGTTTCCTGTGATACAAAGACGCTGAGTGGGTCAGGTTGGGAAATCTAGTGAGATACATAGGGTTTTCAACCCACACTATTATAATTTTTAATTATATAACCATCAACATTCAAATAACACAATTACCCCATTTCCCATCGCTCTCACTTACTAATCCTATTATGATGATCTTTAGGGATCTTTCCTAAAGGATCTTTATCATCGGACAACTATAATTCCTAGGTGATTAACCACGACGGTATGATAATACTCGCGACAACACGGTAGTACATTAGTACTTTTTGTATAATCACGGTAATACAAAGTACTTGGGTTTAGCACGGTCATACAAAAGTACTTGGGTTTAGCATGGCAGTACAAAAGTACTTGGGTTTAGCACGACAGTACAAAAGTACTTGCAATAGACACGGCATGCACGACTTATTATCTTACAGGGCTCTCTCTCTAACCTATTACAACCACTATTTCACACAACCTCTCATTTATTATTTTGCACAACCCTCACTACTCAGTCATATTATTAAGTATGTTAAACATAACAATAAATCAAGTAATAATCATATTTGTACAACTACATTAAACATAGCAAAGATAGCGCACATAGCAGTTAAGCATTTAGAATACTTATATCTATGCGTAAGCTTGAAAGTAACTATGCACTCACTTGCTAAAGTGATGACTCGAAATTCGAACAGAGCTTCGCATCTAGAAATTGACATTTCCTTTGACGTGGCCTAGCATCATTATCACTAAGTCTTAGTCTAATATTCTACACGACTAGAGAGAATCTAGACCTATCAATCATTCTAAGGAAATAGATAGTTCTAACAAATAAGGATCAGCCAGGAGGCAGGACCATTTCGACATATAGTCTTTCTGAAATCCAACAACCAAGCCAACATGACCATTCTAGACACCTCTCATGTAAGTAAATAAATCATTATATAACTTGGAATCACTGATAAAATCTTAATTATAGGTTCATAACAAAAAATATGAATATAATTATAAATTACGTGAGGGCAGAGTAAGTCTAGCTCACTTACAGATTATGGATGAGAACCACGGTCCAAGTGGGCAGAACTCTGACTTAGGGTCTCCTACTCGAAGGCTACTACTCGAACGAGTACTCCGGGTGTCTCAGGGATTCGCCTCAGGCTAGAAACGAAAGAAAAATAGGTTTACATGAGGGATAATCGAGAGAGAGAGAGAGAGAGAGAGAGAGTAGTTGTAACAGTGTGTGGAATGAATGAGGGAGTGTTGGATATTTATAGGGCCAAAAACGCATATGCGCGTCGCGCATAAGAGGTGCATGCCATGCAGTTCAAACAAGTCGATCCATCGTTTAAATGACATGTGTCACTCGTCAGTTGGAGCAGCGTGGCTGACTTCGCGAGCAAGCTACGCACGTCGCGCTGTCCGTGTCAATTTTCAGAATTTAGAAATTGCGTATCTACTTCATACATGCTCTGTTTTTTATGTTCTTTATATCCACCGAAAGCTCTCGACGAGATCTACAACTTTCCTTTAGACTCGATCGACTAGTTTTGACATCATTTTATTTACACAGGCTTAGCCTATTAAAGCCCGTATAAAATGCATATCACTCACATCCGGCATCCATTTTTGATGGTTCTTATATTTTTGGAATCCTATTAACGAGACCTTCATATCTCGTTTAGATTGTTTTGTCCAAAAGTCAACCGATCTAAAAGTCAATTTCTATGCGCACACTGCTACGTTGAAATCTTAGAAAAGTCATAACTTCCTCTATTGAAGCCAGATTTGGATGTTCCATGTATGCACAAATTCGCTTTTTCCTAATACTACGACTTTCGTTTAGATCACTAGGGCTAATAAGTAACCTATCTCCAACTCACTATTTACGACATGTACTATAACTCGGTTAAGATTATTTATCCTAAACAATCTCTTATTTATAAGTCATTATTATGGCTTATAATAAGTTTATTGCGTAGCCCGAATTTACGGGTGTTACACACTGCCACCACCAATACTGAAGTTTCAGGTCTGATTTGCTTTCATTGCAATCAGAGGGGCCATAAGAAAGCCGATTGACCGAGTTTTTACTAGAGAAGCGGTTATGGCACCTGCTCCGGGTACGTTGAGGATCACTGATGGCCAGGAGGGCAAGCAAGCGGCCCCTGTAGTGAAGAGCAGGGCTTTTCAGTTGACGGTTGAGGAGGCGCGTGCGACTCCTGACGTGGTTACGGGTATGTTTTTCCATTTATTTATGCGCTTTCATTAATATTTATGATTATGTTTCATGTTGTAATGTTTAGTGACGTTCTTAGTGAACGGATTGCATGCTTTGGTTGTTCTTGATTCGGGTGCTACCCGATCGTTTGTATCTCTTGCACTCAGCAAGAGATTTGGTGATGCTCCCGGGGAGCTGGATTATCCGTTGAAGGTAGAGATCATCGATGATCTTTCAGTGAGAGCATCGAGGGTTCATCGGGGTTGTGCTCTTGAGCTATTCCGAGAGAGGTACCTGGTTGATTTGGTTCTTATCCCTTTGCGCGAGAGCAAGGTTATTGGGATGGATTGGTTGAGATCTAATAGGGAAATGATTGGTTATGGGAACCAGTCAGTGTAGGTTCGAATCCCAAATGGGGGAGAACTAGTTATTCATGGCGAGGGTGTTCAGCGAGGACCGGCTCTTTATTTGGCTGCGAGAGCTAGGAGATATCTTCAGCAAGGTTGTTCAGGTTTTGTGGCTTATGTATTGGACACAAGGACGGAGGGAAAGAGAACGACTGAGGATGTGCCGGTAGTTCTAGAGTATTCAGACGTATTCCCGGAGAACTTGACCGGAGTGCCTCCGGAGAGGTAGATGGAGTTTTGTATTGATCTGGTACTAGGTGCGGTTCTGATAGCCAATGCACATTATCGGTTGGCACCGCCGAAGATGCAAGAGTTGTCTATACAGCTGCAGGAGCTGTTAGACAAGGGGTTTATCAGACAAAGTAGTTCACCATGGGGAGCGCCGATTTTGTTTGTTAAGAAGAAGGACAACTCCCACAGGATGTTAATTGATTATCGGGAGCTGAACAAGCTAACTGTGAAGAACCGTTATCCGCTTCCGAGGATTGATGATTTGTTTGACCAGCGGTAGGGTGCGTCTTGGTTCTCCAAAATTGATCTCCGTTCAGGCTACCACCAGATATGTGAGTGTTGAAGGTATCGAGGATTGAGGTAGATACAACATCATTTTATAAAATCTATTTAAGGTAGTGAGGTAGATACAACATCATTTTATAAAATCTATGTAAGGTATGTGTAGTGTTTATGGTCTATTCCAAATGAAGTAAATTAGACGAATGGTCCCTATGGTTTGAAGTAATTTGCATGTTTGGTCCCTAACTTATTTTTCTAACTTGGATCGTCCCTATTGTTTGTTTTTGTTTAATGTTTGGTCCTATCCGGCCTTAAAAAATATTATACCCTCATTAATTTTCTTTTTTAACTAATTTTATTGTTTATTATTTATTTGTATTATTAATTAATTATTAAATAAACAAAACCCACCCGTAGGGCCTAGACGTCATCCCACCCCACAACCCTCCTCTTCCCCGTTTTTCCTCTTGTTCTGTTTTCCACTCTCACGTATCTCTTCCTCCTTGCAAATCCAGGTCGATGATGCATTCTTGTTCTTTCCAATGGCCGACGACCATCTATTGTCACCGACCCTCTGTCGTCGTTGTTATAACCCAGAAAAGGGACACCGGCCGTTGTTGCTACATCTTGGAAAAGTGACCCAAACGATCGACCATCAACAAGGTGGAGGTCCACCTCTATCGGCGCTCCCACTGCCGCCCTATGTCCGACATCGTCACCCCTCAACCTTTGTTCCAAATTCAGACCATCCCTTTCTCTCTAAGATATCATCGATACCAAAACCCACAAAAAACCCAATCTGAAAAATCAAACTCCACAATCACCGATTCAAGGATTTGTCATCTGAAATCAGAGATTCAAGGTAACAATCACCTTTTCTTCCAAACTTCGGTCGATTCTCCCTCACTGCTAGCATCAGTTTTTTTTTTTCTTGAAAATTTCTATGGTCACTTTCACTGATTTTTGATTCTCTATCGCATCAGGGGAGATTGGGAACAGAGTTGTAGATGCAAGAGATCGGGAATGAGTTGTACGTCGATGAAATCGGGTTAGATTTCATGGAAATTTAAGGTCTTGGGAGTGGATTTGATTCAGTTTTTTTTATTACATTTATCAAGAAGAAAACCAAATTTTTTGATTTCGTTGATGATGGTTTTAGGAGATTCATCAGATTTGATTACATGGATTTATAATTTGGTTGTATTTTGATTAAATTTCATTTGATTTGATTTGATTGTATTTATTGGTGGTTTGCCCGAACAAGACGAAGTTGTGGGATGAAGTTGTCGGGCGGAAAGGAATCGGAGTGGAAAACGCGGGTGAGGGGTGATTTTGGTGGAGGAGTAAAGAGTGGTGGGATCATTAGATATTAATAATTATATAAGAAATAAATAAATTATAAAAGAAATCAATAAGCACAAAATAGTTTTTTTTATGTCACAGGGACCAAACAGGAAAAAAAAACAAACAATAGGGACGGTCCGAGTTAAAAAAAAAATAAGTTAGAGTCCAAACACGCAAATTACCTCAAACCCTAGGGACCATTCGTGTAATTTACTCTTCCTAATGAGCATCTATTTCTTGATGTTAAATGCCCTTAGATATAACTGTATGCATATCATTTTAGATTTTTTACATTTTCAAAACAATGATCAATTCAGTTTTGTAATCAGTTAATTTTTACTCTTGACAGTACCCAATTCATTCAGCAAGTCAAATATGAACCTATTACAAGTGTTTTTCCCTGATATTGTTGTGGTACATAGTTATTGAGATCCTATGCAAGCATATATCATCACAGAAAGAAGAAAAAAATTTATTTTATTATTATTCTGATTTTTTTTTCTTGAAATAATATTTAACCTGATTATTTAACAGGGAACAAGAAAATTGATGACTGTCTCTTTATCTTTCAGGCATATCCTACCCAACAAAGCTTATTGTATGCCATTTGTTGTATGTATTTAATCTGATTGGTTTGCTCAAATCAAAAGTCAAAACTGGGCCAAGAACAAAAAAAATATCAAAAAATTTATTTCATAATTGTTGTAATAGATGGAATCAATGAAATTCACACAACCTGTAGTAGGAATTAGTAGAATCAAAATTAAAATTTTCTTAGTCTGTACAACAAATATAACCAAAAACTGATATAGATTCTGCTACTTTTTGTTTAAAACTTTCTTAGCATTTACAACAAAAATAACCAAAAACCGATTTGACTTAGTTATTAGAAACATGTTGCATGTATTTTGATCATAACTGCTATAATAGAATAATTATACTAAATAACTTATTTTTAATCTGTGATATTTTTTTTCTTTCTTCTTCTTGGGATAAATATTAATAATTAGGTAAAAGATTTGGGACTTTTAAGTAAATAATGTTCCAATTTTATTAATAAAGCATTTTTTATTTTGACCAAATTATCTTGCTTTTCAAGAATATATCTTTTTTCTTAACAAATAATTCTACTTTGAAAAATCTATCTATTTATAGCAAGCCACTACTTCCAATCTTTTTATATTTTTTAAAATCTATCAAATATGATGCTTAAGTATTAATAATGAAAATAAATAGCCGTTCCAAAAATAATAATAATAATAATAATAATAATAATAATAATAAATAAATCAAGAGAAATTAAATATCCTCCTACTTTCCTTCCTACATATCTTCCTACCCATTTGAAATGATGACAAGTTTATTAAAATATCATTAATTTTATTCAAATATGACACATGTCATTATTTTACATAGGTAGAAAGATAAGTAGGAACAAAAGGTAGGAGGATATTTAATTTCTCATAAATAAATCAAAATACATTGTTGTTTAACTCATTCTTTTGTAGTCGGTTTTCTAATTTTTGAGACTCCAGATCTGTAGTTTCAGAAACCCTATTATTCCCTTTATCCAAATTTTTACTTATTTGTTATTATTAAAAACTAGGGAAATCTCCAGAAAAGTCCTAAAATTTTAGGTCAATTTATGAAAAAGTCTCAAACTAAATTTTGTTTACAGAAAAGCATAGAATACCGGTTAAAACTTCGAAAAAACCCTTTTCAGCCGGTTTCACAGATTTAGCCGATATTCTGTCCTTTTTCGTTAGTTTGCTCAAAATTTTGGGACTTTTTCAAAAATTACTTGATAACAAAAATATTGGGACTTTTATGAAAATTACCATGGAATTAATGGATATTATTATTAACAAATCATTTATAAACATAAAAAATATTTTTATTATAAAAAAGGAAATACATTTATTGCTAATTTCTAGGAATAAATTGGTCGTCTAAGTACTCATCTGTTGCTTGCTGACCACTCAAACTCTCTACGTTCCTCCTATGCATTGTTGTGGATATGATGGTGAGATGTACTCAGTTGGTATTCCTTTAATGTTGGTGTTCATCTTATGTTGTTTAACCTAACTACCACTCAACATCCATACCTCACATGTTAACAACCATCAGCTAACACACATCTATCAAATGCGAAAAGTGATCCATGAATGATAGTTTATATGGAAACAAGTGAAGGGTGATTATCTATTTAAATTGTCATTCAAATTTTACTTTTCACTCTCGATAGATGTGTGTAATTTGATGGTTGTTACCGGGTAATGTATGGAGGTTAGGTGGTAATTAGGTTAAAGAACATAATAAAATATCTATATGTTCAAGAATCGTTGTGTAATGGTATTTTCTAATAACATGTGATCATATAGCGTCATGCCTAATAGCAAGTAGACACTTATTGATTGTGTATTAATAAATATTATCAAATCTTGTATTGGTCACGCCTAATAAGTTACTTCTTACTATGACACCCACAACGATACATAGGAGGAACATAAGGACTTTGAAGTGGTCAACAAACAATAGAGAAGTACATAGTCGACCATTTTATTCCTAGAAATTAGCTAGAAATGTATTTCCTTTGTTTATAATAAAAAAATTTATATGTTTATAAATGATTTATTAATAATAATATCCCTTAATTCCATAGTAATTTTCAGAAAAGTCCCAATATTTTGGTTATCGGGTAATTTTCAAAAAAAATCCTAATATTTTGAGCAAACTAACGAAAAAGGACAGAATACCGGCTAAATCTTTGAAACCGGGCAAAAAGGGTTTTTTTGAAGTTTTAGCCGGTATTCTGTGCTTTTCTGTAAACAAAAATTAGTTTGAGACTTTTTCATAAATTAGACTAAAATTATAGGACTTTTCTGGAGATTTCCCTAAAAACTAAATTAAAATTTTAACTATTATTGGTTCTGATGGAGGAGATTTAGAACAAAGGAAAAAGTTGTTTTGTCCGAGGTTAATTCATTCTCATGAGGTTAATTTATATATTATTTTAACATTTTAATATTCATGGTTCACACATAATTTGTAATCAGACCAAACTAGAAATAAATTTCTAGATTAAATTACTAAAATTTGGATGATAAACTTTTTTTTTCGACTAATATAGTTCAGTACATATCTATTGAAGGCAAACGGGCAACAAGCTGCGCCGCTAGCCCTTTCTGGATGGTAAAACCAATTCTTTTGAAAACAACATTTGTGAATCTAGGAGATATGACATTAGAATGCATGACCCGTTGGACTCTGTTGAGGAGCTCCACCGCCTCTGGTGCGAGAAAACCAAATGTATCGAATGCAAAAGGTACAAACACATGTTGATTTTCTATACATGCATTCTCGTGCTTTACCACTTTACACGCAACGGCTTTCAACGCGGCATGCCCTGTTGTGAAATTCACGCTCCCCAAACCAACGAGAGGAGAGACCCCAGTAAGAAAATTACGAAAATTACGCGTTTGATCCCTAATTTTTGTTTTTCACTCAGGATAATCCCTATGGTTTGAATTTGTTTCGGTTTTGATCCCTAACCGACTTAAAAAAAACAGTTTTACCTTTAATGTATTTATTTTTTTATTTTTTTTTCTTTTATATAATTGTTATATTCCTAAGTGGGCTCCATTTACCCTTCCCTCGATCGTCCAACCCTAAATTAAAACGTGATCGACTTTCTATCTCAGTCCTCGAACATCACATGTGATACCGCTAATGCCTTATGTATCGCTGCCGGAAATCATGTATACTCGCTGTAAACCATCGTCGTCCCCATTACTTTAGGTTTACCACCCAACTCAAAACCATAAATCTGATGGAATGAATCGTCAGATAGGCATGTTTTTGTTCCCGATTCTAATCCAAAGTCTCGACGATTCTTCATTTCGAGGTTCCAGAGTGGTAGAGAAGTCGTGGTCGTCACCCATCAATTTCATAAGATTATTCTCGCTTAGTTGGTGCAGGTAGGCAGAGTGTCATCGGCAGGAACAAAATAAGTACCAGGTAATCCTGTTGAAAGCCCTAACTATTTCCAACTCTGATTCATCCATGTCTTTTGGTTTCATCCATGATTTTACCCGACTTCTGATTCCAATCTTCTGAAAGCCATGATTTTAGCAGAAGAAACAAGAAGGCATGATCAAGTTCTTTCATCACCCAAACACAAGCGAAAAAGAAATCAGCTAATAATGATTTTGGGTTTTTATTTCAAATTTTAGGTATAATTTTGATTTCAAATTGAGTTCAGGTTTAATTTGAGATGTTGATTTCAGCATGAGTTCATTTTTTTGGGGTTTTTCATTTCAAATATAGTTCAGTGTTTTCTTTTTGGGTCACAGAAGGGAAGGGAGCCAAAGGAAATTCAAAGTCAATGAACATGAACACGACCCACTAAAATTTAGGGCCCAATATTTTCTTAGCCTTTTTTGTATTAGCTTAGGTTCATTTTTTAGCCCAAATAATATTAGGTAATGTATAGCGGAGAAAAAAAAATGACGTAAGAGAGAATCATGAGAGGGAATCTAAAAGTTTTGGGTAAAAATCGATGCTTAGGTTCCTTCTATTTTGCAGACAATGATTACGATTTAGGCATGAGAACAAATTAATGATGCCAACGAAATAGTGAATCATGGCCGATCTCCTTAGTAACGGTCTTCTTTTTCATTCTTTGCTTAAAATTAGAAAAAACCATTCATATGAAAACCTTTGATCTTCATAAAAACATCGGACGAATTTCAAAAGCATTGAGTTCTTATCTCTTTCTTCTTACTTCTTTCTTTATAAATCTAACCTCAGAATTCAGTAAATCTATTTTTCCCTTTCATTCATTCATTTTGATTCCCATTTTCTTAATATCATAAGCAAAATATGTCAATCTAGCTTCTAGGTGTCCTCTAGGTTATGAAGATTTTGATTCTTGTGTTGTTTGAAGTTTTAAAAATCAGAAGGTAAATTACTATATTTCTTATTTCTAAATTTTTTTATTAGAAGCAATGAGAATTTATCTCTTGATAATGTAATATAAGTATATAACATTTTGATTTCTAATTTTTTTTTCTTTATGATTTGTTTCTGGTTTTTTATAGGTTTTTAGAGGACATGGGTGTTAAAAATTTACTTCAATTTCAGAATCAAGGAACATTTTGGATAAAGATGTTGTTCGAAACTTTATTTAAACAAATATTATAAGAATGGTTGTTTTCAAGTAGAATATTTTTTTTGTTGATTATTTTGAATGAAATTTTAGTTTATGTATTTTGTAATAGAATATGAAAATTTATAATTTTTTTATTTAAATTTTTATAAGTTTTAGGGCCTATTTTTGTTAAATTGCACAGGTCCTCCGAAATCCCCGGGCTGGCCATGGAGGAAGACAAAGGGAAATGGAAAGAGAAGGGTAAATGGAAGAAATGGGAAAGAAGAAGAAAGGGAGAGGAAACGATTGCAGGGGTACTTGGCTGAGTTTTGGTGTTCAACGGAGTTGATAAAATTACAGAGGTGGCAGTGTCAATTGAGAATGATACGTTTAGGTTATGACTATGCATGTGGATGGTGGGACCCACATATGCAATTAAACTATTTTATTGTTTGATTAATAAATAAAAAAAATAAAAATAAATAAGGGTAATATGGTCTTTTCGTGTTTGACAGGGATGAAATTCTTAACAAAATAATACTATAGGGAATATTCGAGTGCAAGTTAGGGACCAAAGATGTAATTTTACACAAATCATAAGGACGATTTCAGTAATTCACTCAAATATCTATTTATTGCAATTTGCCAACATTAAAAATCAAGAATTGGGATATTAGCCATTATCCTTGAATCTTGATGTTAACTAGTAGGAATTAGTCGCGCCGTTGGTGCTAAGTTGGATCAGGTTTGTAAGTAAGGGTATTTTTTTTAAAAACCAAATTGAATATAGTTGGCTGATGTTGCAATTTCTATGTTATGATATGCAGGAGTTATGAATTAATGGAAAAGACTGTAAAGGTTTGTATTTACAAGGAGTAGGAGTGAGAGAAGCCAATATTCAACCACCCACAGGTGGTTATGAAGCGAATATACGCATCTGAGCGATGGTTTATGATGAAAATGAAACAAATAAAAAAGCTTTGTTACAAGGAAACCAAAAGAAGCCCATTTGTTCTATATTCCTTATAGCTAAAAAATATTGAAAGCGACTATATCTCCCTACTGTTATGATCATCAAAGTGTGGTACCTTACTATAGGTTCATACGACATAGAATAAATCATTATTAAAAACTAATGTCACCTGCCCCAAGCTTGATATTCAAACTGAAATATTAGAAAAAAAAAGTTGAATATAAAGTGGGATATAGAAAAAGTTCATTCGTAATAAAGTTTTATCCACAATAGCATTGTACTTTGTAAGTATGATGGTTTAAAAAGGAAAAATATTACAAAAAAAAAAATAGAATAAGCAAATGAAAGTAAGATGCTATATTGGATAACGACGCGGGTACATTCAACAGCCCTGCAAGAAAGGGGCAGAAAAGTAGGGTAGAAAAGTAAATTTTTATACCCTCCCTCCGGGAGGGAGTAAAGTTTAGAAAAATGATATCAGCCTTCACGTAATGCTAAAATTAATGCTATAAAATGTAACGATGATGGTCATTTGTAAGTCCCTGTTTAAAAAAACTAGATGATAAAAGAAAAAAAAAACTTACACAATAATCAATAAAATTGTTGTTGAGTTCAAGTTTGAGCAAATTTGAGTTCTTGTTTAAGAGCTCAGCAATAGTCGTCGCTTCCTGCAACATGAAAATACATCAGACTCTTTCACACAACAATTAACATATTGAAATTTTCAAATTTTATAAATAAAATAGATGAGAATGTAACTTCATTACCTATATCAGTACTATTTAGATGGAGCTTCTGAATACCGTTATTATCCAGGAACGTACTACGTTAAACCTGCATACAAAAGTCAAAACACACACTTAATGCTTGAATCGAAATTAAACATCAGATGCTTGAAGCCACATACAGGTAGTTTTTGCCAATTATCCTAAGGCGAGTACTCTGAAGTAGTAGTATGGAGTATACAAAGAACACTCTTAGAAATGTCATAGTTTGCAACATTGACACTGGAACAGTAAAGGAAAAGATACAAAACAGGAAAAGAGAAATAATACTTCATTTCTAGACAATTTTGCAATTAGTTAACAAAACTATTAAACAAAATTCGGGAAATTTAAATGGTTGTATATACAAAATTATGAATATACAACATGAAAACTAAGGAATGAACCAGATACATAGAGAAACAAAAGTCGAGACATTTCTGTAACAAAACCAGAGTTTTAAATGAATAGGGGTATAATTTTTCCCCAAACTTTTTCAAAATTCCAACATGAATGATTGAAATTAAATCTAATATAAAAATCAAATTAAGTTGGTAATTCAGACCAAGAGAACGCAAAAAGTGCGATCGATTATATAATTTCCCCAAATGTTATGCCTAGAGTAAGACATTTCCACAGACAATTGGTGTCCACACCTTGATGGATAAAATCAACAGAAATAAACCATTTACTTGATGGAAACAAATAAAAAACAAAAAGAAAAGACTTTAACCTGAAGATGTTCTATTTATTATTTTTCATTGAAATGGTGTTAGAATCGGGAACACAGTTGCACTGGTTGTGAGAACGAAGGTCCACGGTTTGTAGAGGGATAGGGATCATCGTATTGTACAAAGGGAGGGGTCGCTAATTAAAAAAAAGCAAAGAAATAAAGAAATTAAAATGCCCGACCACACAACCAAGGTCTCTCTGAAAACATCAAACTATCAGAGAATGAATATCGATGATATCTCCATAAACACCAAAACTTTTCGTTCCAAAACTCTTAGACAAACTTTAAGCAGCAGCGAAAATTGAGATACAAAAAAAACGAAAGTTGTCAATAACACCTACAAAAGCGAGTCGCATTTTAACCATGTGTAATTAAGCTCAATTTCGTCAGTAATTAACAATTACATTACCTCATATTCAACTTGTGGAAAGCTGTGTGTGGAAAATTGAAGGAATCTGAAATCGGGTAATCAAATTAGGATTCAGGCTCCTCCTCCCACATTCGCTCCTCCCCGATCGGAAACAAACTGCAAGTTGAGATTAATCCATCAAAAAAACTAAAAACAAAAGAAATTAGGATGAAATTCATTCAGAAGGAGACTCTTTTGTAGGGTTTAAAGCAAAACTTGCTTTTGTTTGATGTTTGAAGTGGCCGACAAAAAATCAAGCTAAAATGTTTTGGCTTTTGACCGGTGGTTTGTTGGAGATGGAAGCCCTAGTCAAAGAGGACAAACCCAGTGATGATAAAAACCCAAAAACCGAATCGATGGTGCATGGTGGTTCGTCGGCTTCTTCCCCACCATCATCAATTGAAGCTTCAATCGACAGCGAACCCGGGATAGCCACCTCCATCGCACACCACCAACACTACACCGACAAAAGTTAGAGGTAGATGGAGTCCAACTGGTGAATGGAACCATCCGTCCACTATGGTATCGTCGTCGTTGTAGCCGGTGAGGAGGACGTATACCGATGGTGTTATGGGTCTGACAATTTTCTTGTAAGAGGCGTGAGAACAGAGGAACAGATAATCGCGAGAAAAGGATCAACAGATTTAGAGAACGACGACACTGAAGGCGGCAATCGCAAATGCAAAATAGAAGACAACGCTCACAAAATTTTTAAGGCGGTGTAGAAGATAACGATCACAAAATTTTTAAGGCGGTTTGTAAAAAAAACTTTTAAAATAAAAGTGACGGCGAAGTAAAAAGAAGCAAAGAGTATAGCAACCGGTGTGGCAAAAGTAGTAAACGAAGGCAGAAATGAGAATTGGCAAAAGTTTCTGTTCACCAAGTTTTTAACAATTAATAGTATATATAATTGAATAAATAAAAAATACACGTCAAAAGCATTAAGTGATGTTAGAACTATTAAAGGGAAACATGCGATGAATAACAAATATAGTGCTCTGTTAGAAAAATATTATCTGTTGGTTGCTATCATATGTCGATATTTTTAGTATATTTTGTGTTCTTATCTGAAGTTTTGATAATTTCCCACACATATGATAACAAACATTGCAAGTCGTATGTGTTGATTTCAATCTTATTTTATTCTTTTGCTGCCTATGGATCTGTCTTCTCTTGAATTTGTTCACAGACGATTTATGAACACTTAAAAAAAACTTTTTTAGATTCGCCCTGAGTGAGATTGAAAACCGTTAGCAAGGCTACGAACCCTCTCGAAGGTTTACAGAAGCCTGCTTCCTAGATCAAGAGTATAAAAGAGAACCACGCATAGAAAGAGCCGCTACATAATAGGGTGCGGGGAATGCGCTCTTTGAAAGAATAGGTTTTGGGACTGTTGGTCATTCTTTAAGCTTTTTATTTTTAACAAAGGTGGGCAAAAGATAACATAGGGCAACAATGGACCTAAAGTTTGTACTTTGTATATATATATATATATATATATATATATATGAAAAATGTATTTTTTTTTTAATTTAACTTTTAGTTATGTTTTCTTAAATAAAATTAAACTAATCTAAGACAATATTTATTTTTATAGTTGTTATGTAAATGACTACTCCATGGTAGATAAGTTATATATATATATATATATATATATATATATATATATATATATATATATATATATATATATATATATATATATATATATAGGGAATAGTTATTTGGAAAACAAAAAACCCTAAAAAAAACCCTAAAAATCATAAAAATGCATAAATAAAATACTTAGAGATCACAAAACTTTTTTTTGAATTTTTTTTATAAAAAATCGCAGCTTTCTATACAAATTCGCTGAAAAAAATGATTTTTTGTTTTTTTTTTTTCAGCGAATTTTAAGAAAAAGCTGCGATTTTTTATAAAAAAAATTCAAAAAAAAGTTTTGTGATCTCTAAGTATTTTATTTATGCATTTTTTTGATTTTTAGAGTTTTTTGTTTTCCATAGAACCTAAACCTATATATATATATATATATATATATATATATATATATATATATATATATATATATATATATATATATATATATATATATATATATATATATTTTGTTTCTTACATTTATTGTGTGCTACAATGCACCAATAGGAATTTAGTAAATTAAATAATTATCTAATTAAATAAATAGAGATATTAAATGATTTCCATAATTATATGTATATTAAATGATATCCATAATTATAATTCTCTTTTTATGGAAACTAATTAAATCCGTCATTAATGTTAGCAATAATATTCTTTCAGAATGAATTCGCATCTAGGTTTTTATATATGAGTTCGTATTTTGTTTCAGAACTCACTCACTTAAAATACAATAAAATTGCATTGAATATGAAGAACGAGAGTGTATTTTACTAGAATACACTCTCATTCTGCTGGAATACACTCTCATTCTTCTAGATATGAATTCATTCTGAAAGAATATTATTGTTGACATTAATGACGAATTTAATTAGTTTCCATAAAAATGAGTTATAAGTATGGATAACATTTAATATACATATAATTATTACTAAATTCTTATTGGTGCATTCTAGCACACAATAGATGTGAGAAACATTTGAATCTACCTATATATATATATATATATATATATATATATATATATATATATATATATATATATATATATATATATATATATATATATTGAAACAGCAAACTATCTTATTCTTATTCTAATCCTAAACACCACCTATTTCTCCTAGTGAGACTTGAACCCATGAGCTCTCCTTGAATCTTAATTCTGCCCAACCACCAACAAAAATTAACCCTACTGCAACCTAACAAAAGATTTCAGAGGCAAAGTCAAAACAAGATTTGCAAACTGATCTCAATGTTTCCCCCACTGTGAGTCGATGATGGTGGTTTGAACACTCCAATTCCTCCCGGTAATCGGAGGTTAATAACAGATCAACTTGATTTTGAGCTAAATCGATATTAATTCTGATTCTAACTTAATAAATGCTACCTAATTCTACATTTGGAAAGTCGATTCCGTGAAACAGAATCAAAATTGAAGTGAAATCCTATAATTTTGATCAAAACGAACTCCAATCTCGACTCTAACGTCTTAAAGACTGCCTACAATGTTTTTTTAGAACTCCGATTTCGTGATTCCACAAAGACTCTAACGTCTTTCGATTTCCACAAAGAAATCAAGCAAGAATAAACCCAAATCAGTTGCTTTTCGATTTTGATTTTCAGGTTTAGATTTTAATAATCAAGCAAGAACAAATCTAAATTCTGCTTGGAACCTTGTAGCAGTAAGGAGGCAAAGGAGTGATTTTGTTGACCTCAATAGGAGACGGGATAAAAGGGGTAAATGGATGAGACCGATGGGTTAGAGAGAGAGAGAGAGAGAGAGAGAGAGAGAAAATACTATTTGAGTGCATAAAACAAAGTGTATTTTTGTCATTTAATAGAACTTAACAGAATCTTCTAACAAAGTTAGTCACAAGGGCCTTTTTATGTGCAATGTTTGCTCCTTAGGGACCATCTCTGGGAAAAAAATTCCGTAAGGACTATTTCAAGGAAAAACGGGAAATCTAAAGGACCCTTCGTGTAATTTACTCAAAAGACTATTTTGCCCTTGTACCAAATTTGCAATATACTACAAACCTCAAGGACCGTTTGTGTAATTTTGTAAATTTGAAATTTTGTATATATATAAATTATAAATATAAATTTTGCATATATATAAATTATAAATATAAATTTTATATATATGTATATATATAATTTCAACAATTTCATAACTTTTTTTTTTATCTTTTTAACATTTGTTTTTTTATTTTTATTTTATAACTTTAGTTATTTATGGTCTTTTTAATGTTTTTGTTTATTTTGATTCAAGTAAATAAACTTAAATTCGATAAACCATATCGAAATCGTTTTTTTTAATTGTTCTTATTTGTGTATTGAAACGTTAATGTTTTTTTTTTAATTTTATACTTTTACAGTTCACGTTTATTTTACTTGGATGTTCCATAGTTAATATTGTTAGCAACTTTATGTTTGCATTTATTATTATCATTATTTCACCTTTTGTTTTCTATTTTTTTAAATAATTGAGTAAATTACACGAATGGTCCCTATGGTTTGGGGTAATTTGCATGTTTGGTCCCTAACTTATTTTTTTAACTCGGAAGCTCCCTACAGTTTGTTTTTGTTGCGCGCTTGGTCCCTGTATTACCTAAAAAGACTATTTTGCCCTTGATTTTTTTAATTTATTTAAATAAACACACCCCAACCCCACTTCCTTCTCACCTTACCTTACCTTACATACCTCACCTTATTTAAATATAATTCATATATATACAAAATTTATATTTATAATTTATATATATACAAAATTTCAAATATACAAAATTATACAAATGGTCATTGAGGTTTGTAGTATATTGCAAATTTGGTACAAGGACAAAATAGTTTTTTTCATTAAAATCTAACAGTTGAAAAGTTATATTTAACGACAGGATGACCTTTCATGTAATTTTGCAAACCACATGGACCGGTGGCGTGACGTTTTCTTTAAAAGTCCTCAAAATGAGATATTTTACAAACCACATTGACCAATTATGAAATTTTGTATTCAATTTATTAAACAAAATAAGATATAAAGCATTATATAAAGGTTATAATTAGTAGAATGTATTAATTTAATTCAACGGACGATGTAATGCTATTTACCTTCAAGTTCATACTAAAAATTGAATGATTTCATAAATGACCACTCTCACCAGCGTCAAAATGTAATTAGTATATCTAATTGAGAAATTAATTATAAAAAGCAATACATAGTTATATATTATCAAGAGACTCGTTAAAATATTTTGGTTATCTTCATTTTATCTAAATGTCAATAACATTTTATCCTTTTTGTCGGCAATAAACTTTTACAACAACAAAACCCAAAATTCCCTATATTTATGTTAAGGAAAGATAGATGTAGGTCATTGAGCGTATATAACATCCAAATATAGTATTTTTTTTCTAATAAGTAAATAACTAAATACAATTTTTTTAGTTGCATTTGTTTTCTAACAAAATAAATACAATACGCAAAACAAAAAATGTCATTCGTAAATATAGATTTTAAAACGAAGTTATTAAATAAGAGGAGTTGATTCGTATAAAACATTTTTTGTCATCCTTAATAATTTATGTTTTAGAGGGGTCATACAATAGGCAAACAAAAAAATGTCATTATTGTGTATGTCAAAAAACAGTTGTATACGAATCAACTCGATTAAATAATAGATATAATTATATTTTTTATATAAGAATCAATTTAAATTTATTAAAAACAAATTGTAAATAGATATTAAAACAAATAATCGTATTTTTTATATTTAATGTTGTTCATAGCATCTCACATTGAACAGACCACTAAAACATTGCAACTAATGATGCTAGCCACATCATCTACGCCCTACCATAAAATACTGCCGATGCAGGTGGTTCTCAAACCCTATCCAACATATACAAAAGCGACGAATACATTAGACTATCGGGTATGGGCAACAGCCTACCACGTTTTTCTGAGTTGACACAAAAAAAACGTTGATATAACGGTTGCAACGCCGGCCCCATCGCGTTTTTAGGCGTTATGTTATTGCGCGTTATGCCAGCAACGGGATGAAACAGCTATGTTTGGCTTGCAATTGTCACAATTTGACCGTTGAGGAACGGTCACAAAAAAAAACTTTTTTCAATTTAAATCACATATAAATACATAAAAACAACACAAAATTTTACCACTTTCTTTTCTTTCTTTATATTTCATATAAACTTTCAATATTTTAAACCAAAAAAATGGATCCGTTTGATCCTTTTAAAACTTTCAACGATGATAACCACGACGACGATATCCTTGTGACTATGATGTACGGGTATTCTACATGCGTACTACTACAACCAGATCCTACTCCATTACTCACACGACGTGCGACGTTAAACAAAGATCAGGAAGAAGGGCATAGACGTCTAGTTAACGATTATTTTGCGGATAATTGTGTCTACCAACCTAGCGATTTCAAAAGAAGGTTTCATTTGCGAAAAAATGTGTTTGAACGGATAATCAATGCATCGGAAAGCAGCTACCGTTTCTTTCAAGTTTTGTAAATTATAGTGTAGCTTTTAGATAAAATAAATACACATTTTTACCTATTAAATATATGTTTAGGTATGAATTTTTCCAACTGAGGTACGATGCTAGAGGTAAGCGAGGTTTCACAGGGTTATAGAAATGTGTCGCGGCCAATAAGCTTATGGCTATAGGTGAGTCAACCGATTCTATTAACGATTATATGAGAATGCCCGAGAGAACTGCATAAGAAAGTTTGTATAGATTTTCAAGAGGTGTTGTCGAAACCTTCGGTGACAAATACTTGCGCAAACCTTCATTGAATGATATGCAATAACTATATGAAGCGCTTGAACAAAGACATGGTTTTCCGGGTAAGATTGGAAGCATTGATTGTGTGACAACCCGAAACTTCAATCTTGTACAATTGGTCAATTCTATCAATGTTAAACTCGATTCTGTTACCTTTTAGCACAGTTTAAGGGTTTGTTTAAGTGTTCTAAGCTTGAGTACAACCAAGGTTGAGATTAGGGATGAGCTATCAAGTCGTAAAGTAGCAAAATCGGGCCATACACTCTCTTAGGAGGAGTGTACGGTCGTACACATGGGTGTGCGACCGTACTCCCCCCTCACAGCCGCACACTCAAGGTAGTGGGTCACCCACCCCTATATATATGAGTAGACCCCTTCCTTCATTCCTTTCTCCTCTTGGCTGCACACTACTCCCTTCTCTCTCAAGTTTCTTCAACCGTGAACCCTCCAAGGCTTCAAAAACGTGAGTATTCCATCCTCTAGCTTGTTATACTTGAAAGACCTCTTGATTCAAGCCTTAGTTCATCAAGTTTCATCATGTTCTTCATCCTTTGAAGGAGTACGGCCGCACACCTTCATAAGGCTGGCCGTACACCCCCTTAAAGGCTCTCCAAAGTGAGAGTTTGGCCCTTATCTTCTGGTTGGACATGATCTTAGCCTTGATGCACCTTAAAGTCGACAACGTGGGCATGAACATGAAGAGTGTACGGCCGCACACACGCCTTAGGGCTGTACACCCACTTTGATGAACATTTTAGGCCTCAAACTTGCATTACAACCAAGCATGGGATCTAGAACACTTCCTTGATGCTTCTTAGGGCCTTGAAACACCTCAACATGCACACTTTTTCATGAGTGTACGGCCGTACACTCATGGGCCGCACACCCAGGGCCGCACACACCCTTAGGGTGGCCGTACACCTCCTTCACTCAATCCCATATGGTTTTAACACTTAGTCCAAGTGTTTCCAAGTCCTTAGGGTGGTTTCCTATCATGTCTAAGTCGTGAAATACCCTAAATTGAATCATATATGTGTTATTACATGTTAAATAGGATCCAATTGTGTTCGAGGCTTCATTTGACACTCAGTATCTCTTATCGATCCTTCATACAAACCACTTACTCGAGGTGAGTTCATACCCCTACACTTTTACGATTTTTAAACGTTTTCAGAGGGGGAATACAAGCCAAACACAAATGCTTTTGTGAACTAATACAAAAGGGATATTATAAGTATAAAACTCATGCAATTGATTCAGACAAACGATTTTCATATTTGTATAAAGTATTTAGATATCTTATCCCTTTTGTACTATGTTGCGCATAAGGGACGTTTTCAACTTACCACCAAAATTGCATAGTTTTTCAGATTCAACATTCACATCATATACATGTAAACTATAATAGGTATAGTTTGGGGTTTTCAAAAAATAACTTTTACGAATTCAGAGTTATTCACCACTAAACATATAAACTATGACAGATTTAGTTTATGGTATTCTTTACTACAAGGGCATGACCTTTAATAATTATTTAAGTATAATTATTACCGTATACCGCATCCAACAGAATCTAATACAAGAAAACACTTTAGAATTACATGTAAACTGGATTGTACAACATTGTGAGGCTCTACTTCAAAACTGCACCCTTAGGTGTACTGAATTAAATCCTATCCTAGTATAACCAGAGTCTCCTGGAGGGAGAGCATGAGATTTGTGAATAGATCTATTCGGGATTGAAAATCCCACACCTGAACTGCTAGCTACAGTTAGGCAGGGATGCCTGGGGTGACAAATGTCATTTAACCAACACTTGAATAACATTGTAAAGGTCTCTAGGTCATATCAAGCATGGTTATACGACTCACAATAAGTATAAACCAATCATTTGTTTACGGGATTTCACTCTTCAATGATTTTATTTTAAGTAATAAACCTACTATACATACTGGTGCTAGCCAGGGTTTTTACACTATATGATACTTACATTATTGGTGTTAGCCAGGGTTTTCACACTATATGATACTTACGTTACTGGTATTAGCCAGGGTTTTCACACTATATGATACTTACGTTACTGGTGTTAGCCAGGGTTTTCACACTATATGATACTTACGTTACTGGTAGTAGCTAGGGATTTCATGCAAGTACTTTCAGATATAAGAACAGAATTCAATAACGAACTTACAATGGGTCTTAGGGTTTAAGGCTACTTTTCATTACTTAAGAAAATATTGGATTTTATTGGAAGCATGCAAACCTTTCTACAAATTTATAAACAGATTTTGCTACATAACCTCGCGTATGAACTCACCAGCTTTATGCTGATACTCTTTCAAAATTGCTTGTATTCTCAGGAAATCAGTAGACAGGTACCTTCTGTAGTTTTGAGAAGTTGGAGCAACTAAAGTCATGTCTTTAAATTTTACTTTCACTATTGATGTATTTAAACAAGACTTAAACAGATGTAAACCTTTTCGTATATGTATTCAATGTAATGGTTGTGTTTACTATGATTGCTATGATACAATGGTTGTGATACTACACATGACGTCATCCACCCCCGATCGTTTCTGTCGTTCCGGTTTGGGGGTGTGACAGATTGGTATCAGAGCTCTTGTTTATAGTGAACTAAGTATACCGAACCTTACATGGTATACAACTATAAACACTAAGGGGCTGAAGCGCTCTGGAACTAAAAGTATATTTTCAAAATATAAGAATTTTATAAAAAGTATACAAATATACATACTTAACAGAACCAGAGTTATAGGTAGAACAAAGCAAAAGTATTTGGATGTTGGACACTGTGGTTAAACTTGGGCAGTTATGTAATCATGTCTAGGGTCAATATAGCCTGATCAACTATATTTACTCGAGACATGACCAACATGTGCTTGGGAGTGACTGTGGTGTTGCAGCAAACCTAAAACTTACCAAGTATATATACATCAGATATCGGTAGAACAAAAACATACAACTTAAAATACTATAGGAGTATTTTAGCTAGAGCCGAATTCAGTATAGGGATTCATTCCAAGTGTTGCTACATATTTCTTCTTAGCGATAGTTACTTGCATTAGTAACCCCCTTCTCTAGACATCGCTTCATAGAACACTTTAACTTTCATAATGAGATATATCTTGTTTCATATATCTTGATTCATATTTAGGGGACTTATCATCCTCTTCTTCCTGATTGTTCTAGAACAAGATGCCTCCCCGAAGAAGACCCATCAGAAGGAACAATGACACTCCGCCACTGCCACCTCCACAATTCGATCCTGCCATGTTCTAGGCAGCAGTTACCGCCGTCGTGACTGCAGCAATGACGCAAATCAATCAGGGCAGCTCTAGTGGATCAGGAGGTGGACCAGACCCCCAAAATCTAGGTGGATGCCAAGGACACCAGAAGGAGTGTTCCTATAAGGACTTCATAAACACAAAACCCAAATCCTTCGACCGCAATGGAGGTGTTATTGCTCTGACTCGATGGTTCGAGAAGATCGAATCCATCTTCGAAATCTGCGCATGTTCCGAAGCAAACAAGGTGAAATTCGCCGCTTGCAACTTCACCGACAGAGCATTGACCTGGTGGAATGGTCAAGTCAAATCCCTAACCCTGCCAGTGGCTAATGCCATGGGTTGGGATAACTTGAAGGAACTCATGCTTGCTGAATACTGCCCAAGGGGCGAGATGCAGAAGTTGGAACATGAGCTTTGGACCCTAAATATGAAGGGTTCCGACATCGCTGCCTACACCGCTAGATTCTGTGATCTGGCTCTCCTCTGTCCGGGAATGGTCACCCCGGAAAGCAAAAAGATTGAGAGGTACATCTGGGGACTGACGGCCCCAACCAACGGAAATGTTTTGGTTGCTAGGCCCACTACATTTGATAGCGCCAAGTGCCTGGCGCAGACTCTGATAGATCATGGGGTCGATCTTGATGAGGTGACAGCCGCTCCCAACCCACAACAGGAGAGTGGAGAGAAGAAGAATAAGAAATTTTGGAACAAGCGAAAGGGGCAGTCTTCGCAGGAGCCCTCCAAGAAACAGCAAACAGTGATAGTTCATGCTGCTACTACTCCTGCTGCTACTCCAGCTGTTGTTCCAACCACCCAAGCTCCTACTGGTGTTTATGCTGGGAACCTACCTATGTGCAACAAGTGTAACTTTCATCATCACGGACCCTGCTGTGATTTGAAATGCAACAGCTGTGGAAAGAAGGGACACACGGCTCGATACTGCAAGACACCTGTCCAACCAACCAATCAGGCTCCTGAAGCGGGCGCTGTTCAAGCCTGTTACGGCTGTGGAGAGGTTGGGCACTTCAAAAGAAATTGCCCCAAAGCATCAATAGCGGGCAACACCGGGAGGGTTCTAGCTATGGGCCAGGAGGAAGCGGTCGCTGATCCTACCGTTGTTACGGGTACGTTCCTCCTTGACAACTCTTATGCATGCATTCTTTTCGATTCTGGTGCGGAGAGGAGTTTTGTTAGTCATGCATTCAAACATCTACTCAAACGTAAATCCCAACCTTTAACTGAAACGTTTACCGTCGAGATGGCTAACGGAAAGAAAGAGAGCACAAACGACATATTCATAGGATGTACTCTTAACCTAGACGATCATTCCTTTCCCATCGACCTTATGCCAGTTTCCATAAAAAGCTTCGATGTCATAATCGGCATGGATTGGTTGAGCCCCAATCGTGCTAATATCCTCTGCTACGAGAAAGCCATCCGTCTCAATCTTCCCTCCGGCGAAGCCCTCACTATTTTCGGTGACAAACTCAGTTCGAACCTTCGTATCATTTCATGCATCAAAGCTCAGAAGTATCTGCGGAAGGAGTGCCATGCATTCCTAGCTCATGTTATTGACCAAAAGCAAAAAGTTAAAGACCTCGAGAGCATCCCCGAAGTCTGCAACTTCCCTGATGTCTTCCCCGAAGATCTCCCAGGAATTCCTCCCAAGCGCCAAGTTGAGTTTCGTATCGACTTAATCCCCGGAGCTACTCCTGTAGATAAATCTCCCTACCGTCTAGCGCCGGCAGAAATGCAAGAGTTATCCAGCCAGCTCATAGAACTGATCAGCAAAGGATTCATAAGACCGAGTTCCTCACCCTGGGGAGCCCCGATCTTATTCGTGAAGAAGAAAGATGGATCCTTTCGGATGTGCATTGACTACCGAGAGCTGAACAAGCTTACCATCAAGAACCGTTATCCCTTACCTAGAATCGACGACCTTTTCGACCAACTTCAGGGAGCTAGTTATTTCTCGAAGATAGACCTTAGATCAGGGTACCATCAGTTGCGAGTTCACGAGAATGATGTGCCCAAGACAGCATTATGAACTCGTTATGGAGACTATGAGTTTGTAGTAATGCCCTTCGGTCTAACCAACGCACCAGCAGTATTCATGGACCTGATGAATCGGGTGTGTCGCCCTTTCCTAGACAAGTTCGTGATCGTGCTCATTGACGATATACTTGTCTATTCGCGGAGCGAAGATGATCATAAACAACACTTGAGACTAGTGCTAGAAACATTAAGGGCGGAGAAACTATATGCAAAATTCTCAAAGTGTGAATTCTGGATCAGGAAGGTAATTTTCCTTGGTCACGTGGTTAGCAAGGAAGGCATACACGTGGACCCTTCCAAGATCAAAGCGATTGAGAATTGGTCGGCACCGAAGACACCCACATAAATCCGCCAATTCTTGGGTCTCGCTGGCTATTATCGCAGGTTTATCCAAAACTTCTCCAAAATCGCTAAGCCTTTGACCACCCTGACACAGAAAGGTGTAACCTTTAGTTGGGGAGAAAAGCAAGACACCGCGTTTCAAACATTGAAGCAGGCCCTATGCAGCGCACCTATCTTGTCCATGCCCGAAGGGACGGAAGACTTCGTTGTCTACTGTGATGCATCCAATCAAGGCGTAGGCTGTATGCTCATGCAGCGAGGAAAGGTTATCGCCTCTGCCTCGAGGCAGTTAAAAACACACGAAGTCAATTACACAACTCACGATCTAGAGTTGGGAGCAGTGGTCTTCGCATTGAAGATATGGAGATATTATCTCTATGGAACCAAGTGCACTGTATTCACCGACGATAAGAGCCTACATCATATCTTTGATCAGAAAGAGTTAAACATGAGATAGCGGCGATGGGTAGAGCTACTCAGTGATTCGGAGTGCGAAATACGCTACCATCCCGGCAAGGCCAATGTGGTAGCAGATGCCCTCAGCCGAAAGGAGTATTCAGGTCGTAGGGTGAAGGCATTGACTATGACCATCCATTCCCGATTATCCACACAAATCCGAGAGGCTCAACTGGAAGCCTTAAAACCAGAGAACATGTTCGATGAAGCCCTGTGGGGAATGGAAAAGAACTTAGAGGTCAAGGGAGACGGAGTTTACTATTTCATGGACCGTATCTGGACCCCGAAGTACGGCGGTCACAGAGAAGTTGTCATGAACGAATCTCACAAGACTAGATACTCCGTTCACCCAGGTTCAGATAAAATGTATCTGGATCTCAAACAATTCTATTGGTGGCCGAACATGAAAGCATAAATTGCTAACTTCGTGGGCAAGTGCTTGACTTGCGCCAAGGTGAAGGTAGAATACCAAAAGCCCTCAGGTGTACTTCAGTAGCCAGAGATACCTGAGTGGAAGTGGGAAATGATTACAATGGATTTTATCACTAAGTTGCCCAGATCTCCGAGTGAGCACGACGCCATCTGGGTAATTATCGATCGACTGACTAAATCCGCCCACTTCCTGCCGATCAAAGAAAACTTCAAGATGTAGAGACTCACACGAATATACCTTCGAGAAATAGTTCGCCTTCATGGGGTACCTGTATCCATTATCTCCGATCGAGATAGCAGGCTTACCTCAAGATTCTGGCAATCACTACAGAAGGCTCTTAGAACTAAGCTGGATATGAGCACGACTTATCATCCACAGACAGACGGACAGAGTGAGAGAACAATCCAGACATTGGAAGATATGTTGAGAGCCTGCGTCATCGACTTCGGCACGTCGTGGGGAACTCATCTACCCTTGGTCGAATTTTCCTACAACAACAGCTACCATACCAGCATTAAATTTGCGCCGTTTGAAGCCCTCTATGGCCGTAAGTGCAGATCCCCTATGTGCTGGGCTGAAGTGGGTGACACGCAGCTAGTCAAGGGTCAAGTTCCCGACAGCACTCTCACGGGTCCTGAAATCATCCGAGAGACGACTGAAAAGATCGTATAAATCCGAGAACGACTAAAAGTATCACGAGATAGACAAAAGAGCTACGCCGATAAGAGACGAAAACCCTTGGAATTCTAGGTTGGTGACCGTGTCCTTTTGAAGGTCTCACCCTGGAAAGGCATGATACGCTTCGGAAAGCGTGGAAAGCTAAATCCAAGATACATTGGACCATTCGAGATCCTCGCTAGGATCGGTCTTGTAGCATACAAACTCCAGTTACCTCGAGAACTTAGCAACGTACATCCCGTCTTCCACGTGTCGAACCTAAAGAAGTGTCTGTCCGATGAGACACTTGTGATTGCCCTCTATGAGATCGAACTAGACAAGAGCTTGCACTTCGTGGAGGAACCATTTGAAATCATGGACCGGGAAGTCAAACAAACGAAACAAAGTCGCATCCCGATAGTGAAGGTTCGCTGGAATGCCAAGCGGGGACCTGAATTCACTTGGGAGCGTGAGGATTCAATGAAACAGAAGTACCCTCATCTTTTTCCAAGTCCATGATTTGTATCTCTATTCTTGAATTTCGAGACGAAATTCCTTCTAACGGGGGGATGATGTGACAACCCGGAACTTCTATCTTGTACAAGTGGTCAATTCTATCAATGTTAAACTCGATTCTGTTACCTTTTAGCACCGTTTAAGGGTTCGTTTAAGTGTTCTAAGCTTGAGTACAACCAAGGTTGAGATTAGGGATGAGCTATCAAGTCGTAAAGTAGCAAAATCAGGCCATACACTCTCTTAGGAGGAGTGTATGGCCGTACACATGGGTGTGCGGCCGTACACCCCCCTCATGGCCGCACACTCAAGGCAGTGGGTCACCCACCCCTATATATATATATATATATATATATATATATATATATATATATATATATATATATATATATATGAGTAGACCCCCTTCCTTCATTCCTTTCTCCTCTTGGCTGCACACTACTCCCTTCTCTCTCAAGTTTCTTCAACCGTGAACCCTCCAAGGCTTCAAAAACGTGAGTATTCCATCCTCTAGCTTGTTATACTTGAAAGACCTCTTGATTCAAGCCTTAGTTCATCAAGTTTCATCATGTTCTTCATCCTTTGAAGGAGTACGGCCGCACACCTTCATAAGGCTGGCCGTACACCCCCTTAAAGGCTCTCCAAAGTGAGAGTTTGGCCCCTATCTTCTGGTTGGACATGATCTTAGCCTTGATGCACCTTAAAGTTGACAACTTGGGCATGAACATGAAGAGTGTACGGCCGCACACCCCTTTGTACGACCACATACACACCTTAGGGTCGTACACCCACTTTGATGAACATTTTAGGCCTCAAACTTGCATTACAACCAAGCATGGGATCTAGAACACTTCCTTGATGCTTCTTAGGGCCTTGAAACACCTCAACATGCACACTTTTTCATGAGTGTACGTCCGTACACTCATGGGCCGCACACCCGGGGCCGCACACACCCTTAGGGTTTTCACACTATATGATACTTACGTTACTGGTGTTAGCCAGGGTTTTCACACTATATGATACTTACGTTACTGGTGTTAGCCAGGGTTTTCACACTATATGATACTTACGTTACTGGTAGTAGCTAGGGATTTCATGCAAGTACTTTCAGATATAAGAACAGAATTTAATAATGAACTTACAATGGGTCTTAGGGCTTAAGGCTACTTTTCATTACTTGAGAAAATATTGGATTTTCTTGGAAGCATGCAAACCTTTCTACAAATTTATAAACAGATTTTGCTACATAACCTCGCTTATAAACTCACCAGCTTTATGCTGATACTCTTTCAAAACTGCTTGTATTCTCAGAAAATCAGTAGACAGGTACCTTCTGGAGTTTTGAGTAGTTGGAGCAACTAAAGTCATGTCTTTAAATTTTACTTTCACTATTGATGTATTTAAACAATACTTAAACAGATGTAAACCTTTTCGTATATGTATTCAATGTAATGGTTGTGTTTACTATGATTGCTATGATACAATGGTTGTGATACTACACATGACATCATCCACCCCCGAACGTTTCCGATGTTCCGGTTTGGGGGTGTGACAGATTGCACAAAGTGGACATGGAGAAATTGTGTCGTGGCGTGGTGTAACGTCCCAAAATTCATAAGTAAAATTTTTATTTTTAAGTTAATCAAAAATCATCAAATATCCATATCAATCCGACAAAAGTGTGTCAATGTGAAAATAGTTATCAGAGTACAGTCTCAAAGATCATAAAAATGTTGAACACGGGGGGATGTGTTGCGATCAGACCGTGTCATTCCCTTTCAAACCGGAAGTACCTGAAACATAAACTTAAACTGTAAGCACAAACCTTATCGAGTTCCCAAAAATACCACACATAACATACACATAAATATAACAACACGCGGCTGTGTCGGGTCCGTATCAACCTCAGGTCCGTATCAACCCCATATAACTGCAACTAGCTGTGTCGGGTCCGTATCAACCCCCGAGTCTGTAATGACTCCGAGCCCAGATTGGCTCCATGCATAATTCATACAATCATATCAATAACAGTCACATAATCACATACATCTTACACGTACAAATCAGTGGGTCGGCATTGGTGTCTTCGACCCATTAGTGTGGTGAGAAGACTCACCTCAACTGAAGATATCTGAAACACACACTCGAGATGCTGCTACTGCGATTCCTCACACTAATCATAACCCAAAATCAACTCTAGTTAATAATCGGGATTTTAACCCCATAATCGAAGGTCCAATTCATCCTTTAACTTACTTATGGCAAATGACCATTTTTCCCTTCCCATACATGACCCAACTAGACAAGGACCAAAACCCCTAATGACTCAAGGCCCAAAGATGGCCCAAGAGTGTTTTCTGGGAGTACACCCTGTGACTCCTAATTACGCTCAACGTACTACTTTGGCTTAGAAGGATTACAGGGCAGCAACCCAGTACGCCCAACATACTTAGGGTTACACCCAACGTACCCTTCAGAAGATCAAACTCTCTATTAAGTTCTTAATGCCTAAAGACCTTTTGTCCAAACTTCAGATCTAAACCTAATAAATGTCTAAAGTCGTAAAGTTTCAACCTTTATGCCTTTACATGGCTACAAGAAGCTAAAAACTAAAACCCTAACTTATATAACCATCTAGCACTCCATAACTCTTGCATGGAAGAATACAAAGGACCAAGCTTGTATTTTTATGTCACCAAACACTCAAAAATGCTTGAAAGGATAGCTCAAATGGTCTGGAGTAGACCTTTCTCATAAGACCAAGGTTTTTGGGACAAAAAGGCCATAACTTGCAACCTAACAAGATCTAGCAAGGCAAGCATTAAGATTTGAACTTTATACCTCCTGAAGATGCACAAAGATGTGAAGAATCTGGATCCAAAAGCTTGAGAGCAACACCACAACTTCCAAGGTTTTCCTTCACCACCAAGAACACCAAAATATCACTAAAAATCTTCAACACTTGCACACATGAATTAGGATTTCGAGATGAGGACTAAGAGGGATGAAGGTTGGAGGTAAGGAAGGTTTGAGGCCATTAAGTCCTTTAAATAGGGTCCAAACCCTAAAACTTAGGGTTTGCCCTCTGCATGAGTATGCGCAACGTATGCATGCGTACGCCCAACATACGAGAGGAAAACTTGCAATCCTTTTAGTGACTTACGCCCAGCGTACCTATCTCGTATGCCCAGCATAGGGACCAACTTTGCCAATTTTTAATGAATCATGCTCACTATGAAAATACCTGGAACAATGGCGTTACACATGGAAAGGCCAATAGATAAGTGGTCATCATGGAGCGCCTTTGTTGGTATTAGAGGTTGTTGCTTCCTAAGACTTATGGATTTGGCATGCTTTTTTCGAGGTTGCGGGTTCCAACAACGACGTAAGCGTTCTTGAATAATCACCAATATCCGAGGATCTTTTATTAGGAAAGTGTTGGGTCACTCAATTATATAGATTTGATGATGCAAAATATATACACTATAGTTATAGTTAGTTAATCTGAAGATATGCTGATGGAAGTTCTAATGTCAAAGACTGAAGAACATCCCCTGATGTATGAAAGACCCTGAAGACTCTATGAGCACCAAAGGCATGAAGACACCATCTATTGAAGACTGATCAGTTTTTCCAGACGCTGATGATTATACATTGATGACACACTGATCAGATGATACGCTGATGACACTCACTGATGGTCATTCACTATCTGTTGAAGCTGAAGCTGATCAGCTTGACCCTGACGCTGATGATTGAAGATGAAGCTGATCTCCAAATGCTGACGTTGATGCCCTTGATTATAGGGATTTTCTAGAATACTTTAGTATATATACCACATTAGGGTGAAACCCTAAAGTGTGGCTTGGTGTCGTCGTTGGCTTTGTGTCAATCGTCTTTGTGACAACCCGTTTTCTTAGTGAAAACAAACTCTTTCTTGGTGAAAGAAAATTTAGTGATACTATTACGTAATCGAAATTCATAATTACTTTGCTCAAGTTTTGTTTGCTTATTTAAGACTTCACCGGTAGATTGGTTTTTTACTCAATAGCAAATCACACTTTTCTTGGGTCTTATGGTGATAACTTTGAAATTCTATAGAAAAATATTATATAATGGTAATTTAATATTGATATTGGAATGCTAAAAATGAAATATTACTAAATATTTAATGAAACAAAATAATTACTAAAAAAATAATAAAATTTAAGATGTAAATATAAAATGAGAAGTGAAATGAAATATTATTAAATAAATAAATGATCATCTAAAAAGCACAACAAAATAAACACTTCTGTACTAGTAGATGTTGATTAAAAGAATAAAAAAGGGAAAAATAACTATACGCTCTATGCTCTAATAATAAACAAGTTGAAACAAAAAGTAAATATTCGAGTAAACTATAAATTTGGTCCTTTAGTTGTTTTTTATTGTTTGGGATCCAAAATCATTCGTAGTAGGAATAGATATCCAAAACAAAAAACTGTAGTTCAGATATTGTCCAGGCCATTATATCCTTTTAATTCATTTTATTTTTAATTTCTAAATATTTTATAATTTTTGATATAGATAAAGTCTTATAGTCTAAAATCTATGCAACAATATCCGAAACAAAAAACTTTATTTTAGATTTAGTACCTCTCAAACTCACAATATTATTAATTTATTTTATTCCGAATTTTTAAATATTGCTTTTTAATATTTTATTATCTTTGATATAGACAAGATCTTCCCAAATGATCGAAAATCTATGCAAACAAACAGTGGCGGATGTAGCTAGTAAGAAGTGGGGTCCATGCACCCCGTTTGGAAGTGGGTCCCACCTATTATATTACCAAAAAGACCTTTAAACAATTCGTTTTTTACTAAGAAAGCCCCTCCATGGAACCACTCTTACAAGAAAAGTCCCTCTTTAACTCTTTTTTTTTTTGCTGAAAAAAACTAAAAGTATCTTAAAATTTCTTAATATTATATTTTTATATGTTTTTTTTATGTATAATGGACCCCGTTAACTTCATTCTTGCATCCGCCACTGCAAACAAACCAACACACTTTATTTTAGATGTGCTCCCTGTATTCATAATGCCTATTATATCTTTTTAATTTATTTTATTCAGAACTTTTAAACATTTTTGTTAGTATTTTATAATTTTTGATATAGATAAGGCCTTCCGTATGCATGCAATAAGTATCCGAACATAAAATACTTTATTTCAGATTTGATTCCTACCAAACTCATAATGACTATTATGTTTTTTTAATTTATTTATGAATTTTTAAACATTTCTTTTTAAGATTTTATAATTTTTGATCTATATAATATCCCACACAAAAAACTTTATTTCAGATTTGGTTCCTACCAAACTCGAAATAACTATTATACCCTTTTAATTTCTTTCGTTTTCTAATCTTTAAATTTATATTTTTAATATTTTATAAATTTTGATGTAGATGTAGATAAGGCCTTCCCAGATGATCGAAAATCTACAAAGATGAACTACAATTTACATCACTTGACAATTGCATTGATTACAAGTATCATAACACAACAAATCAACAATAACAAAACCAATTTTCATCCTTCAAAGTCGATCAATAAAAAGTAAAAAGTAAAAACCAATATCAATCAAGATTGCAAACACCCTAAACACGTTAAAAATTAAAATCACTGAGAGTTTTAACTTTTAACATATCATAATAACTGAAGTTTGAAAAGGTTGAAATGAGCAGCAAAGTGAGACTTTCTGTTATGCGGAATCATTGTTTCTGCAAGCAAACAAACACGATTTAAGTGACTTGAACATATGTATATGTAGTGTAATCTCAAAATTAGTGGTGTTGCCAAATATGTAAAAAATAAATTCATGTATATTCAAGAAATGGAAACTTACTTTCAATTTTTCTTTTTTTCCTATTATAGTTTTGTATTTTGAAAATCCTATCTTCTCTTAACCATTAAGAGGTTGGAATCAATTAACACTAAATGGTTCGGTTTTATCAAACGGAGGTGTTACTTTTTGACTTAATGTTTAGAAAATTTAATGGGTTGCAATCCTTGTGCATTGTTTTTTTTTTTTTTTGTTAACCTTCTTCTAGAACAATCTAATTAATTATCTATAATCTGTTTATACCAATTGTTCATTTTGAGTTGCAATGTGATGATGTATATTTTTAATCTTATTTTTAAATTATTTAAAATTTAAAAGTTATTTAATGTGATGGTGTGCATTTTTTATTTATTATGGTTATTAAATAAACGATTATTTTGTATATTTATATTTTATAACAGTTATTAAAAAAATGATAATTTATTATTTTTAAACAGGAGGGTGAAATAGTCGTTTATTCATATTCATGCAGTGCATTCGGTCCAAAAAAGAAACAATATTTAAGGTTAATCTAAAAAAAAAAAAAACCCTTATATTTTGTGTTTTTTCCGGATTAAACCTCAAATTTATTTTTTGCCTGACAAAAACCTTGTATTTTCTCATTTTCCCCTATTTGGCCCTTTTAGTCATTTTTGCCAAAAAAAATTGTAAAATGTAAGGTTTTTTTCGAGAAAAACTAAAAAAGTTGAGGGTTTATTTGGAAGCATTTAGAAGGTTGAAGGTTTTTTTCGGAAAAAGAAAAAGTTCGAGGGCTATTTTCGGAAAAAAATGAAAACATATAAGTTTTTTTTTCAGATTAACCCCAATATTTAATCCGAAAAAAACACCTCTTTTTTTAGATTAACCCCAATATTTATATCAGCAATACTTTATCAGTTCAGATATCATTATCAATTACTTTATAAATTCAGGAATTAACGAAGAAAAAAAGAAAAAAACACGAGGTAATTAACCTGCATGGGAAGATAAAGTTTGAATTCGGGTGGGAGTTCTTCCTCGGAATAAAGGCGGTCGGAAAAATATATTCTTCTGAGGCGACAGTTGGCATGAACTTGAACACGAAGCGTCTCAACATAATTTGTTCCGTATGCACGACGTGTGAGATCCGCTAAATTCAATTGAATTTGATTCCATCCTTCATCCATTCGTAAAGGCATTGTACATATAAATGGCTTCACTCGAGTCATACCCTTTAAAGTTTAAACATAAACAATGTTAATTCTAACTAAGGCCCGCTTTTTGGTTCATGGATTCTAAAGGAATTGGAATTGTAAAGAAAGATTATGTTATCCTTATAAAACAAGAAAGAAACATAAAACACAATAAAGGGTATTCTATTAGAACAATATGCATGCATTGTTAGAATCATTCTAACACTGCAAGCATATTGTTCTTGTACTGTACGCATATATACATGTACATTAGGCTTAAAGATTTTAAGAAAACAAAATCAAGTTGATGGTGGTAGGTGGTCAAATATAAATTGATGAAGAAAAACTATCCGAGTGATGATAACTTGGTGTTACTTTTTAGGGTTTAGTTCTTGGCTTTAATGCAAAAAATAGCAATGTACTTCCATTGATTTCTTTATTAGAACATCCTACTTCTATTTCTTTTTATTATATCATTGTATTTGAAAAATCTATCAATTATAGCAAATATCATCAACATATAATTAGACAGATATTTTAATGTATAATATCCTAATAAAAAAAGAGATTAAAACACTGCTATTTCTCGCATTTTGATAGATAAGAGTTCTCCGCCGAGTGTTTATTTTGTGCATAAGGCACTTGTACCATATGCATATGAACATGTACTTTATGGTTTAGCTTTTTAGCACCGATATTAAATTGGTGAAGGTAAGTTGCTATTTGCTAATGAGATACAAATTAATGAAGAAAAATATAAAGTGGTAATAAGTTTGTGCTAACATTAATGTCACGTTTTTTTAGGTTAAATGCAAAAAATAGCAATGTACTTCCATTATTTGTTTATTATAACATTCTACTTTCATTTCTTCATGTCACAATTATAGCAATATCATCAAGATGCAAAGCAAATTTATTTCTATAACTGTATAGATTTATTGCCCTAATAAGAAAAAAGAAAATAAAAATGAAAATACGATGCTATTTTTCAAAATGCAACGCCTCGACAGAAAAAAGTTGGAAGTACAATGTTGTAATAGAAAAGAATAAAAGCATGATGCTATACACAAATAAATGAAAGTGTACATTGCTATTTAGGGAAGACTTACACACTTGAAAATTAGAAGCCCGAAAACGACGCCTAACATTTTTATCATCCAACACCTGAATCTCAAATGTGAAATATTTCTTCACATTTTTCACAATCATAACCAAAAATGGCAGCTTTATGCCAAGTGTAGCAGCTGGATCAGCAGGACATGTAATATATGTTGACTGGACATTTGTTCCCACAATTTCAAGAATATTTGATTGTATGTCTTCATCTTGTGTGCGTTTCACCTGACCATTAACAACTAAAATACCCAAAAACTATAAATATTATTTCAACCCATTCAAAGGGTGTTCAATCAATGAGCGTTTAACCCTAAATAAATTCGTAAATAGTCAAAGCTTAAACAGAGCTGAAAATCGATGCAAATGGTAGAGAAGTCACCACTGACCTTCTTTATCCCATATCTGCAAGGGCTTGCTCCTACACAACACATCCAATTACTTACATAAATAAAACTTTCATTAAAATACAAAATTACATAGTCGAACAATAGCACGAAGACCTACCCAAGGCTGTACAAAATAGATAGAAAACCAGACTGGAATGTGTTCTTGAACATTGGTACAGGGATTCAGAATAGGGTTATGGATAGATTCGCTCGCAACAAGATACAGAACTATGGACTACAAAAAGGTAAACAGGGATGATTAGACAAAGCCAACATCAATTCGTTTAGAGGATGCGGAAAAGCATACGAACACCAAAACCACCCGAATTGGGGAAAGATGGAGATCATTTGAGAAGATTGGAGAGGGATACGAAAGGTACCGGAAGGTAGATACAACACCGCCGTTTACGGTCGTGTAGAAGAAAGATTGCCGGTCTGCCACCGCCGTTAGCTGAAAAGCAAGAGAGAATTAATTATTGTGAAGAGATCAAAACCCTTTTACGCTGCGAGTTTTTTTTTTTCTTTTCCTCTTTATATATTTTTTTTATATTTTGTATATTGTTGCAGGAAACGAAAAAGCAGTTTATAAGTTACGGTAGCTTTTTAAAAAGCTATTTAGACTAGCTTTTTAATTTTTTTTTGAAAATTTTATAAATATACCCCTTAATTAATTATAGAAATAGATACTCTTAAATATATTTTTTATGTAATATTATGTATTTCAGCTAGCTTTTCAGCTAGTTTTACAAATGTCATTTTTTATCAGCTAGTTTTTCAGCCATCAGCTAGCTTTTTATTTAACAGTACGTTTTTCAGCTATCAACTAGCTTTTCAGCTAGTACGTCAAACATAGTCTTAATAACTTATAAGCTTATTAGCTTATAAGGTAAAAAATTGTTTGGATTAGCTTATGACTGTTGACGTATCCCACAGGGAATCCGTCAAAGATAACGGAATCACTAGGTCAACAGACGGATCGGCCAAGGAGCAACACGTGACTAACGTCGGGCCTTCGCCCTCGCCTTTGAGACCCCGTATCCGTTTCTTGGTCCCCAAACGCCAAGGCTAACGTTGAAGACAAAACAGTACCAAGAGTTCCCCAGAGCGACATGTGTAGTGCTCTGGACGCCGCTTCTGGCAGAGTCTGCACAAATAGCGGACAACCACTCATGGAACACGATCCTCCAATCAAAAGTCGTCAGCCCCTACCAAACCTGAAAAGGTAGAAGATACTGTCGGGGATCTGTTTCCACTATCCGCAGGTATAAAAGGCACCATTCTCCCCAAAGAGAAGGGCCAGGATAAAAAACCATTCAACTCTCTCTTTACGCTTTCAACTTTCTCAGACCCTCACTGACTTGATCGTCGGAGCCTCGTTCCGGGACAACCTCCCGGACGACGACTGACGGTTTCATTTTCCTTATTGTGATTCACAGGCACTTCATTCCTACCCTCGGATAGACGGAGTTAATCCGGTGACATATCACAACAGTTGGCGTCATCCGACATTACATTCAGTCTTACATTACCCAATTATCAACACCAAGCGTCAAAAATGACGGACAAAGGACTACATCGGCAAGAAGGTGACACCACTAGCCCGGTTCGACCAATGTAGTCCCTCGAAGAGAGTGGTCTCTCGACACTGGAAGGACATCCGCTAGCACAAACACCGACAACGTTGCCAGTCGGCTCCACGGCGGAGTTCATCGCTAGTTTATGGCGACTGACACCCGCCTTAATGGCACATCCGGCCACGACGACCACCACGATGCCCAAAGGGCACTGACCACACAATCATAGCCAACAACTCACCAGCAACCATCCACGGGGCAAGCATGGACTAGCACCTGGTGCCCGAGCACCATCACATCTGCTATACAACCAATGCCTCCTGGTTATCCGTCTTCCCCGATGGCCGCCATGTCGCGCGTCCCGCTATTTGCACAACAACCATCGTTCAACCCTTACTCCTACTACTACCAAGGCATGTACCCCCCCCCCCCCAATACAACTGCAAAACAACAACAATCAAGGGACACCGGTGCAGGGAACGCACTCACACACCATGGGACCAACGGAGTCGAGCTCACAGTTAAATTAGTTGGTGCATGCATACCCCACACAGGCAGTGTATGTGCCACAAACGTCGGGGTACAACCACAGATACTATTACGAATATGGTCAAGGGTACGCCAACCCCTATCACATGCAGTACGCAATGGCCAATGAAGCACCTGCATATCCACACATGTACAACTCGGTACCAAGCATTAGCTCGACATTTTTCCAGGAGCTCCTGCAATACGAAATACCACATTCCACCATGATCCCAAATATCTGAAAATACAACAGCGCAACAGATCCCGGTGAACACATATACACTTATGAATGGACGATGACATCGCTCCGGATGGACAAGAGGTTCACATGCACCTACTTCCCGGTCACACTGTCAGGAAACACCAGCAAGTGGTTCAAGGAGTTACGACCAGGAAGCATCTCCAGCTTCGAACAATTGAGACATCTATTCCTCCACAATTTCATGAAGTTGAGAAAAGTCAAAGGATATGTCAACTCGATCAAGGCATGCAAGCAAAAGGGGGGAGAGTCTATCTGAGCATATTATGACCGGTTCACCTTAGCAACTTTAAGCGTCCCAGGCCATGAAGAATTCTTAGTCACAGGCGCCTTTGCCCAGGGGCTACTGTGATAACCCGAAATTTCTATTCTATACAACCATTCAATTCAATAGAAGTCAGAATAGTTTCTGCTAACTTTCAAGCTTTTTGGAATAAGTTTGAGTGTTTTAAAGTTAGTACTTCAGGAGATAACAGGAGAGAGGATGCCCTAGGGTTTATTGTGCAACAATAATATCCCAAAACTCCAAGAGTTTGGAGTTTACGGCCTAAACAAAGGTGTTTACGGCCGTAAACCCTAAAAGGGGGTATAAATATGACACTTAGTCATTATTTACCACTTTTCACATTTTCAAGATCCAAAACCCATTTCTCTTTCAAGTATCATCCAACTTTTCTTCAAGATCTTCAACTTTGTAAGTGTTTCTATCCCTAAAAAGTTGATATCTTACTTAATCTAGTGATCTTACATGATTCCATCCGTGAAATCATTCCAAAAGTGTAGATCTTCAAGTTTCACCAAGAACACCAAGAACACACACTAGTGTTCTTGGACTTTTAGCACCTTTTCAAGCTTCTACCTAGTAAGTACTTCTATCCTAGGGTATTATAAGACTTGTTACCCTTCTAATCATCAAGAAAACACCCAAGAATCAAAGGATCAAAGGTGTTTACGGTCCAAGAACACCTTGGACCGTAAACCCTAAAAAGGGTGCCAAAGTGTGCCCTAGTCCCTTACCAAGCCTTGGAAACTAGCCTAGACCCTTCCTTGATGTGCTTAGTACTTGAAAACATCAAAAGACCATAAACCATTTGGGTTTACGGCCGTAAACCCAAAGACAAATGGTCCAAGGACCGTAAACTCCACAAAGGAGTGAAATGGTGCCCTAAACACTTCCTAAGGCTTAAACATGAAGTAGGAATGCTTCTTATGATCTTTAAGGCTTCAAAGCACAAAATGGTCAAAGTACCATGATTTTACGGCCGTAAACTCATGAGTTTACGACCGTAAACTCAAGGGGTTATGGTCACAAAACCGTAAACTCCAAAGGAGTTTACCCTTGAACCCTAAACTCAATTACAAGGTCCTACCACCCTTAGATGCAATCCTTAGCACTTATAAGCACTTAAATCAAGTGTTTTACATGTCTTAGGATATCTTAACTTGGTTAATTAGTTGTTTAATGACTAATTGGATACATATATGTGCAATTATATGTTAACTAGGATCCTTGTGTGTGTTCAAGTCTTCACTTGACACTTAGCATCCTATACATTCCGTTCATCCAAACCACTCACTACAGGCGAGTTCATACCCCTTAATTAACCTTTTAAATGTTTTAAATGCTTTTATGGGGGGGGGGGGAATACAAGTTGAAAAATTATAGTTATTATATCAATCACATGTGATTAATAACTACCAAACAAGTGGATTTCTTACTTTTTAAACTGTGCTACCAAACTGTTTTACTTCAAACTGTTTTACAAACTCTTTTTCATATCAAATGCTTTTGTCAAACCCTTTTACATGTCAAATATTGTTACTTAAACTCTTTTAAACTTATATTCTGTTAAAAGTGTATCTATATAGATATAGTTATATAAGTAGGATTGAAAGGACTTAGGACTGATAGCTCACCTTACTTCCTGTTCCTTGTTTGGTTGTGGACTTAGGGTATCAGGGTTATTTGTCCGAAGGTCGTTTGAATCCTAGTTATATATTATGTATATGTATATAGATTTAAAAGGTTATTTCTTTCCAGTTCAATACCTTTGGGTAGCAAGGGTATATAAACATGTTCATACATACAAACAACATTACTAGTAAACTATAATAGGTATAGTTTAGGAAGTTACAAATCTATTACTAGACCAATGAAACATACAATGAGTCAGTTCATACATGTGTCATAACTTATAGTGATGAGAAACAAACATAACTTATAGTGATGAGAAACAAACATAACTTATAGTGATGAGAAACAAACATAATACATAGTGAAGAGAAACAAACAATACCATACAGAGAGAACATACATACAGGCTAGACAGAGGAAGAACACACAATACAGCTAGCACATACATTACATATACATTATTACAGTTATGTGAGCCACGTAACGGGGCATGACACCACCTGCCATGACCGTTTTGTATCCAGAATCTCCTTAATTGGGGGAGCGTATGAGTTTGTGTATAGATCTATACTAGATTGACTATCCTACACCTTGCTGCTCGCTACAGTGGGACTTGTAAGTCTACGGGTGCCAAACGACATTTCTTACGACGTCTTACATCGTCGTTTTTCTATGAGTCGGTAGCAGGGTACAGGCCGATCACATGGTACTTTAAATAACAATTGGTTTAAGTTAGTTAGTACAGCAGTAGTTACTTAATACAACACTACAGTACTATTTCATTTTCCCATTACATTCACTTTGTGAACATTCACACAATGAACAGTAATGTAAAAACTATATTTTTGGTTAATGATAGTAAGATTTGGGAAAATACATACTCTTACAAGAGACACACACACAAACACTAGATGCCTTGGTAGAAGGCTACTTTTAGTAGGAAACATAGGGTTTTCTAGGAGAATTCAAACTTTTACAAACTTATACAAACATCTTACAAACATCTTACAAACATCTTACAAATGCTTTCATACAAATACAGACACTAATATACTTATGATCTCACCAACTTTAAAGCTGATAAACTCTTTCAAAATAACTTGTATTCTCAGTCACCAGTAGACAGGTACCGGTGCCAGGTTTTGAGAAGATGGAGCTCGTTCAAGACTCATCTTTTATTTTGATACATATTTTTGGTGTCTATTTAACTTGACAGAACACACTTGTATGAAATTATATTATTAATGCAATGTATGATGTTGTTGCTTGTTTACCACTTTGCATTGTTGTGATACTGTACATGACGTCCTCCATCCCCGAACGTTTCCGTCGTTCCGGTTTTGGGGTGTGACAGCTACTCCCAGGACCCTTGTCAAGAAAAATGCAAGGCACATTACCGAAATGCAGAGACGAGTTAAAATACAGGGTCGAAAAATACCTCCGACGGATCGAAGGAGAAGAGCACAAACAAGCAAATTTCAAGGCCATAGCGAACGCCTACCTGAAAAAAGAATCAATCGACTCCTACTTCGGCCACAACCATAAAGAGCGCAACGACGAAAACCACGACAAATAGGGCAGACATTCAAGATATTCCTCCCGCAGATTCCGCTTGTTCGTCAAAGATGATCCGAGGAGCCACAGGTCGGAAGTACACGCCGTAGAAAAAACCCCACAGCGGACGGAGAAGGAAAAAAGTAAATATTGTGAATACCACAAAAGCAAAACACATGACACCGGAGAATGCGTGATACTCAAAAGAGAAGTTGCAGACAAGCAATTGAAAGGAGACCTAACAGAAATAGCAAGGACCCTATGGTCAAAGTTCGAAGCTGACCAAAAAGATGGGAGAACCCGCAACGAAGCGGGCAAACAACCAATCAAAAAAGATGAGATTTTCACAATAACGAGACCCAAGGATCGAGATAAACACCAACAGCTGGCCAAAGGCGATGTGATCCCTCCCGGAGACACTCTAAACATCAGTTTCTCGCCATCAAACCTGCGAGTGCCCGACTGGGACCCAATAGATCCAATCATAATCCCTGCCACGGTCAAACAACAGAAGACCTGGCAAGCCTTAGTCAACGGAGGTAGCAGCATCGATATCCTTTAAAAACAATATTTCACGCAACTCCCGCCGTTTTCGAGAAGGAACCTGAAACACCCAGGCCAGGCACCACTTGTTGGCTTCACGTGACACAAGTTGTGGCCACTCGGCACCATAAACCTACCATTGACTATAGTCAGTGTCGACGAGAAGGAACAAGTAACCAGGATAATCGAGTTCTCGGTAGTCAAGCAAAGATCCGATAATGATATCATCCTTGGGCGCCCGACTCTTTTTCAATTACAGGCTATCCCATCGACAATACATGGTACAGTCAAGATCAGAACAACCAAAGGTTCAGAAGCAGTCACAACCATTAACACACGAGCAAGGTCAATCCGGGAAATCGCCGCGTGGGCCAATGTATGCATCCCAAAAAGAAGTTGGACCATGATACTCCCACCCAAAATGGTCAAAGACGAGAGGAAATGTAACCACACCTCCGATAAGAAGAACGAGCACAAACCCCGGGCATGTAGCCCGGGGGTGCTGTAGCAACAACATTACCACGCCAGATACATTGCGTATTGTTAGTATGAACACCAAAGCAGGGATGGATACCACTAAGCATGCCCACGCGCCTTCGCGAAGAGAAGAAATAAGGTACGAAGAAGAAGCCTGCCATAAAACAAAACCAAGAAACCGCGAAAGCCGGGGAGGGAAAGACAGGGACCTACCCTGCAAAAGAAGATACAAATAGGAGGCTACCAGCTACAGCAAGAGCCCGCAATTGGCAGAAGATTTCCCCATGAAGGCACCTGGACCAAAACTCCGCGAAAAACAGAATCAATAGCAACAAGACAACACCAGATGACATGAAACCTCCCAAAGATACTAACCAAGCAATCGACACTAGAAAATGGAAAAGATTGAAAATCGTCTTCCGAAGGACGATTATCCCAGAAACAGCCAGTCACGTGAATGTAAACATCAGAGAACTTGTAAGCACAGGAAAGGCACAGAGCAAGAAGGACCAAGAAGAAGAAGAACTCATCCCAATGACCTGGGAGCCCTAAGACCCAAGCCAATTGTCCTAACTTGGAAGGAACTCAGGAGAAGGGGCCATGTGTTCAAACTCCCACCGGATAATCACACCCCAACTAACAAGTATAAGACCTAGAAGTAGAATAGCACCAGCTATCAAACCCTCGATACCTACCTAAATGATGTAGGTGTCTACAAGACATCATGCAAAATATATATGCAATGAAAATCTAGAGTGAACAAGTATCAATATACTTTCGTACAAACGACAAACAAAAAAGGGTTGATCACCCGTGCCGTATAATAATAAAATCATGGAGGAAAACACAGTTGTAAGCCTCAAGGGCTCATAATTTCCCACTAACAAACATACCAACAAGGTCAGTAGAGCCGCAACTCCTGACCATGACAAACAAGAGGCTTTAAAGGATCATAACCTTTCCCTCAAAACATGTAAACTCCCAGACTTCGAGGTGACGATCTCGGTCTGGTTCAGATAACAAGGGCCAGAGTGCAACTCTCCTTGACCCGGGGCATAGAAAAAGGACCCAAAACAAAGTGCTTTAGCCAAAAAAGGGACGTTCCAACAAAGCAGGCCAGCTAGAGCCCATACCTAAAAGTTGACCAAAGCCTCACACTACGAGGCTGGGCCAAAGGACAGACAACAGGCTCAGATGCTCAGGATCACCAAAACTCGTCAAAATAAATGACAACCGCCCCCAAAAGGGAGACACTAGCCTCTGGGAAAAATTCAAGCCAAAGATGGCCAACATAAACCACCAAATACAAGGACAACACAAAACGATAGTGTAACAAACCAAAAGAAGGAGAATTTAACACACACAAGATAAATTGTCTACCTGGACAACCTCACAGGATTTGCACAAAGACCACACAGGGCCAAAGAAAAGCAGTGAAACATTGTTTAAATACCAAAAAACATAAACATTGTTCTGAAATGTTCAAAGAGGAAATAAAAGCCATCACTTACCAGGGGAAGCACTAGCATGAGAAGAGCCACCTTCGACCTGACTGTCCTCGGCGTCAGATCATCACACAACTACCGAAGGCCTTCCATGTCGAGCTCTCCCAGGCAGAGGTAGGAGGCAAAGTCTGTCTCCATAAACGCTTTCACAGCAGTGTGCATCGCCTGAATATGCTCCATGGTAGCAACTGCCTCCCCAGGGATAAACTTCTCAGTAATGACATGTTCCCGGACCTCCTGTTTGCCATTCTCCACATCAGCTACCATGCACTCTATCTTTATTTGCTTCACTCCCATCACAAACTTAGAAATTTCGACCACCTTTTCCACCACACGGACAATCCCTTTCTGAAGAAACCACCCCATATCATCCTCCATGCTCTTCCTCTTCGCCACCTCTTCCCCCATCTGCTTGTTAGCGCGATCCACCTGGTCCTCAAACGCCTTCTTCTCCTACACCAACACCTCAATACGCTGGGAGAAACACTCCACTGACCCGTCAAAAGCAACAACCTTATCCTTCATAGATGTCTTCTCCCCTGCGAGGAGATCATAACGCTCCTCGAACGAATGCTTCCCCCTTCTAACGCCAGCAGCTTGGCCCTCAAATCATCCCGCTCAACCCTGATCTGAACAAGCTCGCCAGAACTGGAATCGCCCTGACGAAGGCGAGATGCAGTTGCAACCATAGATGAACCAACCTGGACAGCCGCATATAAGAGGCTGTTAGAAAGATGAGCACTCGAGAAAAGATCCAAGGCCTTGATAGTGGCGGGGGAAAAGCATTACGACCCCAATCGTATGCCACCGTGTGTTGGGAAAGGAGAGACTCCCGAGTTATCCCCCACCCGGGCACATACACGACCGCCGCCGCCGGAGGAACAGGAAAAGAGCCCTCAGCAGGGTCTCCTCCAGCCAAAAGCAAAACTGGCGAGCTGGGAGCACCTTTATGACTGGCTTCCTGGTACACACCAAAAGCGCTTTCAGCAGTAGTATCCACCGGTTCTTCCTTGGGTTAACGGGGCGGCTCTGTTTCCCCTTCTTTCATCCCCTCCGACTGTTTCTGAGTGTCCACATCGAGCATGTCCACAACTACCGTGTCTTCACCTAAAAGGAAGTCCACGTTCCGCCTCTTCAGAAGGCGTTGTTCCGAAGCGCCGGCCTGGGTAGGCTCCACCTGTGGCGAATCCATCCAGGAAAGCCACCGCTTAGAGGCTGCATGAGTCCGATGTTGGATTAGCCTAGTTGACGGCTCCTCCCCCCTCAGTATCAGAAGGCGGGGGGGTCTTCATGAGAAACACCGCCAAAATGTGCATCAACCAGCACCTGTCCAGCAGGAGAATCAGACCCAGATGGAGAAACGACTGAAGGACTACCGAGAGCCAAAGCACGGTCAAGACTGACCGACGGAGGAAGCTTCTTAACCAAGGGCACCTTGCGGTATTTTAGGGTGCCCTGAAAACGGCCCCTCAACACCATCTTGAAGGGAAGAATTGTAACGCCCGCAGATCCGGGCTAGTCAATTTAGAGACAATGAGCATCAAAAATGATTTTTTGATAGAAGATTATTTAGAAGGATTAATCTTAACCAAGTTGTATTATATGTTACAAGGGTTCCGTACATATAAAGAACGCCGAAATCCGAGTTATAACGAAGAAGTTATGGCTCGTCGAAGTTTTACGGTAAAACCGGCACGACACCGGGAGACGTAAATAGTGAATTTTTGATAAAGGACTTTTTAGCCTTATAAATCTAAACAAAAGTTGTAGTATACATTAAACCGAGAACATACAAAAAAAGAACGCCCAAATCTGACTTCGTATGAGGAAGTTATGAATTTTCTAAGATTTGGCGTAGCAGTGCACGACCCGAAACTCGAATTTTAGATTGAGCGGTTTTTGGCCTACGCGACCTAAATGAGAATTGAAGATCTCATTAATAGGAACTCAACGGTAAAAAAGACAGATGAAAACGGAGTCCGTATGTAGAAGTTATGAATTGTACGCGGACATTTAATAGTATAATCTCCTCGTACTGTTAAATTTAAGATCGGCCGAGAATTAGCCGACGGAGTCAAAATGAAAGTTGTAGATCTTATTTTTACCTACGCGTGGATATAAAGAACGTCAAAAACAGATCTCGTATGCGAACGTTATGGGGTTTAGAAGTCGGCAGGGTGCTGCTGCAAAAGGGGTGACGTGGCACAATCTTGGCCATTGCTTTCTCCCCAAGGCTTGCCACTAGATGGTGACATGTGACACTAATTTCAGCCATATTTCACCCTATAAATACAACCCCTTCCACCCTCATTTCTTCACACCTCCACCCTTCTCTCTCTACTCTCTCTAAACCTCCCAAAACTCCCCTAGCGCTAGAAGAAAGCCTCGGAGCACTCGACGGCTTCGAGAAGAAGAGCTTTCGGCTCGGAAGTTCTGCCCCTGCAGAGCGCGACTTCTAGCCAAACCCCCTCGTAGGTAAGATACGCCTACCTAATTTTTAATATAGCTTTTATTTAAATATAGTAACGTTATTAGGACCTTATAATAATTATTTGAGCTATTATTACGGGTTATATAAGTGTCGTTATAATATCTTTTTAACCACTCGCGGTGCGGGGAATCCAGTTTGAAGGGCCGCCTGGGTTGTTGGATTTCAGAAGTGCTATATGCCAAAATGATCCTGCCCTCGGGTGTTTCATGTCTGGCCCCTGTCTGTACATAGTGGGTGAAGAGTATTGTTTAACGCTTATATAATAGTAATAATAGCTAGACTATTAATTAGTCTCGTTGAACATTAGACTAAACTCTAGTGGAAATGATACCAGGTTTTGTCAAAGGAAATTTGTTTTAAAGTAAACGAAGTGCTGTCCGAGTACCGAGTCACCACCTTTGCAGGTGAGTGCATAGTCCCTTTCATGAACATGATTTTAATACAAGTATTGATTGAAGTATTAATTATATGTTTATGTGCGAGTTAATTGATGTTGCCTGAAATACTTGTTAAAGAACATACCTGATTATATATGATGATTTAGGATAAACAGTAAACCTAAATTAATTATGAGGAATATTAGGTAGTATTTTCTTACGAGTACGAGTGAGTTATACTCAAAGAATAGAACTTTAGTATATGTCGTTGATCCGGGAGCATGGATTAGACATAGTCATTGTCACTAGTCCGAGAGTATGGATTGGACATAGTTAACTGTCATTAATCCGGGAGTATGGATTAAGACATAGTTAGTTGTCCTTAGTCCGGGAGTATGGATTAAGGCATAGTCAGTCGTCCTCAGTCCGGGAGTATGGATAGGACATAGTCATTCGTCGTTAATCCGGGAGAATGGATTTACACGTAGACACTTGTCCCTAATTCGAGAGTATGGAATGGGCACAATTATTGATCCGAGAGCATGAATTAGATCCGAGAGTATGGGTTAAGTAACAGGTAAAATTTAAGGTCCGAGAGTATGGATAGTCTCGTTGTAAGGATTGACGGGGTGGGGTAAGAGTTGCTTATATATATATATATATATATATATATATATATATATATATATATATATATATATATATATATATATATATATGGTGAAATTGTATATTTTGTGAGTTCTAAATTATATATATGATATAACATTGTGGGATTGAAATCCCTGTGTACTCACCAGGCTTCCCAACCTGACCCACTCAAGCTTATTTGTATCACAGGTGTCGATACGAAGTTATATTACACTGAGAGATTAAAGAGATGTAGATCACTAGTGTAAATGAATGTAAGTTCTGTTTATGCTTATGTTTCTGTATTGACGATGACATCCCAAATGTTTTAAAATGAATAAAAATACATTTCTTAGGAAATGTTTTGATAACGTATTTATCATGTTTTACTGGGAACAAATTCCGCAACATTTTTATTAAAAGAGGTACTCTGATTTTTATAAAGCATAAACAAAATCGCTCTTTTCTGGCCGTGAAAATGGGGATGTCACAAGAATCCTCTCATGACCTGCAAGCGAGGAAAAATCCAAACACAGTTCACAACACATAAGCGAGAATATATCAAAGGGGGGGGGGAAGCGATTGCCGTCTTTCTCGATGCAGAACTGGGGCATCATCTCTCGGGCCCTCCAGGCAGTACTCATCCCAACTGCAGCAAGCACGTGGTCCTCCTAATCCTCGCCGTTAACACAAATGGTCTTCAGTGCTTGTGCCACAGTGGCGCTAGCCCCAAACAGTTCTGGCGCTCGATCGGAAAAAATGGTTAAGCGAGGATAACAAAAACTCACAAGATTGTGCTTCACCCAGATCCACCGATCCTGCCAGTTCTTCTTCGAAGCTTTTTGGTTGATGATCAAGGACCAAAATTGTGGCAAAACTCCAAGGACCCGATATACGAGTTCAAAGCCAACGATCTTGTTGACGGCGTTTGGAGTCAGATCGTCCACACAAAAGCCATATTGGCACATTATCTCATCAAAAAAATCCGTCGTCGGTAGCCTCAGATTGGCCTTGAAGATCGGAATAGGGACCCCGACCTTCCCCTCCGGCAGACGAGAAATTAATCCCCCCTTTCGAGGATACTCCACGCCGTGCTCGGGAAGAAATCCAAACCGCTCTTGAAGAGCGGCAAACTCGCCTGAAGAGGGAACGATCCCGATATTCAAGCCATCCATGGTTCGTCGAAGGAGTAGAAATAGGAAAAGAAAGGAAAACTCGAGAGCAGCAAAGTGAAAAGAACCAGGAAAAGGAAGTTTGACTCAAATGGGGAAGTTTTAAATGCAAGCGAGAAGCCAAACCGGTTACAATGATGAAAACCGTCTGCGAAAATGCCTCCGTCACGTCAGCAGTCGTCAGAAGCCATCCTCGCCAAACGCGTGTCAAGTTCAAAGCTAGAACAACTCAGCTACCCTAAGCCAACGCTGAGGTCTACTAGCCTAGGGGACTTGTTGATGTATCCCACCGAGAATCCTTCAAAGATAACGGAATTACTAGGTCAACAGACGGATCGGCCAAGGAGCAACGCGTGACTAACGTCGGGCCTTCTTCCTTGCCTTCGAACCCATATCCATTCCTTGGTGCCCAAGCGCCAAGGCTAACGTTGAAGACAAAACAGTACCAAGAGTTCCCCAGAGCGACAGGTATAGTGCTCTGGACACCGCTTCTGGCAGAGTCTGCACTAATAGCGAACAACCACTCATGGAACATGATCCTCCAATCAAAATCCACCAGCCCCTGCCAAACCTGAAAAGGTAGAAGATACTGTCGGGGATCTGTTCCCCCTATCCGCAGGTATAAAAGGCACCCTTCTCCCCCATGAGAAGGGGCCAGGATAAAAAACCATTCAACTCTCTGTTTACGCTATCAACTCTCTCAGACCCTCACTGACTTGATCGTCAGAGCCTCATTTCGGGACAACCTCCCGAACGACGACTAACGATTTCATTTTCCTTGTTGTGAGTCACAGACACTTCATTCCTGTCCTCGGATAGACAGAGTTAAGCCGGTGATATATCACAACAATGACTTATAAGCTAATAAGCTCCTTTTAAAATAGTGTTTGGGTTAGCTTATTTTTTGTAAAATGACCGAAATGGACATGCTTACATTACACAATTATAAGTCATCAAAATACATAATTATAAGTCATCAAAATACATAATTAAAAATCATCAAAATACCATACATCGTAAATAATATAATTGTCACTTATATCGCATTATATCTCTTGTAATCATATCTCTTACTGCACTCATATATAAATCATCATCACTTCGACGTGCATTTGCATCTTCATCTAGTTCATTACCATTACTAGACGCGTGAGTATCGAATTCTTTTTGTGGTTTATAAGAATCTTGTTGTGCCCTTCTAAATGCTTCATCAGTATTATCTTTCATTCTAATATAATTATGAATTGCCATAGATGCTAACACAATGTTCACTTGTGTTTCATAGGGTAATTTAACATGCATATCTTTTAAAAGTGCCCACCTATCCTTCCATACTCCAAAAGTCCGTTCAATGACATTTCTCAGCGAGGAATGATAGTAATTAAAATTCTCTTTTGCTCCTTTTGGAGCACATATGGCAGAAGTCTGTCCACGACGAAAATCTAGTAAATGGTAGAGAATGTTAGTCCCTTTATATAGAGCAAGATAACCTCTAGTATTTGGATATCCGACATCGATAAGATAATATTTATCTATAACGAACATTAAAACAAACTATTGTTAGTAATTCAAAACATGTAAGCAAAACATAAAGTTTTTATGAAGATAAAATAGTTCTAACCATCCATTGGATGCGGAAAATTAAGTTCAGGTCTACGCAATGCTTCCGTGAAAATTCTTGTGTCATGTGTCGTTCCTTCCCATCCGGCCCATGCAAATATAAAACACATATTAAAATCGCAAGCTGCCATTATATTTTGTGTTATGTATCCTATTCTACCAATATACTTTGCTTGCTCATGTCCACGAACTGATACCTTCACATGTGTCTTGTCAATAGCTCCAATACAATCCTATATATACACATTTAGAAATTCATTATTAAAGAGAAACACTTTAAAGATGAAGCAAAGTTATATGAAATACCTTGAAAATCGGATAATAACGACAGTTGTTTAAAATTTGTGACAATACTTCTTCATTGTAATTTGCTTTTGGCTTTATGATGTCTTTACTTAACTTAAGCACCGCTTTCAAAATTGCGTAAAAATGCCTATGAATGGTTTCTGCTGAAAGAATAAATGTTTCTTGAACCAACCTATTTCCACATCCATGTGCTGAGGTTATTAAGAAAATTGCAACCAACTCCTCAACAGGCAAATTACGTGTCGGCTTCAACCCATAATGTGTGACTGAACACAACATTTTGAATACCGGTACATGTAGTCTGAATGCTTCATAACAACGTCTAGGATGATCATTAAGTATTTCTTGAATAAACATAGCTCCCGTGCGACTAGAAGTGCAAACACAAGTACATGTCTTATTTAAAGCATGACTTATTAACATCCCTTGAATGGCTAGACCACATAGTAATTTCCAGATTTTCTCTTCTTCTAACCAATTTTCTTTATATTCATCATATGATTTAGTGTCATCACTGTCTGTATCCAAATATTTTTCATCATTTTTTATATCCATCCTATTAAGAAAAACATATATAACTGTATCATTAATAGGACTTTCAATGATATAACACATGTAACAGATGATGCACATCATCAAAATATAATGTGAAAGATAATGCATAAACTTAAACATAATGGTAATGATAATGAATAAAGCAATTGTCACATAAGGTAAACAAGACAAAAAAGGAAAATAATGCAAACGTGCATAATAAGGTCAAACAGGAACATAATGCTCTAACATAAAATCTAACACTAAACCATTAACTCGACTTTGAAATCATTTATCCATCAGAAATTTCATGAACTCAATTCTTGCCATGTGACTTGTTGGAACCATGACATTTTGCTAAACTGTTTTTTAGGAAAAGGGCTAGCACCTTGTTGTACATAAGTGAATCTTCTTCAAAACCAGGAAAACAAGTCATAATGTCCATGCAATATTGAGGTGGTGGTATAGAATTATGTGGGGAGGAAGTTTGTGATCTTCGCGAAGATAATGCATGCATGACCGTTTCTAGTCTCTCTTCAAATTGAGAAACCATTAAAAATTTTCCTTTGTATGATGAAGGAGTTGAGGCATTCTTATTATGCTTTTTCATGTTATTAATCGAAGTGCTTGTCGGAAAAAGAGGTTCTTCATCATCATCTGCATTCACATCGTCACTATCTCTTTTTCCTTCAAAAGGTTCTTCGTTTTGATCATCTAAGTTTTGGAATTCAGAAGGAGATTTATCCCTATCTCCAACAGCAACAGAATCTCGAAATAATGCTACATAATGGGTTTGATACATCTCCAAATTTTTCCCCCTAAACTTGCCATAATCTTTGTCAACCTGTATGATAAAAACAACAAAATCTTATAATATTTCAAAAAATTAATAAACCATGTAAAATAAAATATATTAAATGTTACCTTTATTTTTTCATCCCACCACTCAGACGATGCAACTATTGACTTATGCACGGGATCCCACCCTATCCCAGATTCAAGTCTCGTTAAACGATCAAACAACCTCCAATATCTCTTCATACTTTCCCAGTGGTTTTTAATTTTCTTATGGCTCAAAGTTTTTCCTGCTCTTTCATATTGTTTATAAGGTTCTCATATCCAGCCTTATTGAAATGACTACCTGGTTTATTTCCATGTCTAGCCTCATTCAAGCATAACTCAACAAATACCATATGAGTTGGGGAAATTGATCTAGAGTTTAATGATATAGATTATATTGTGGGGAAATTGAGTAATCTAACTGTTTTTTTTTTGAAAAAATGACCATTATCTTTGGAATAAAGTATTTCGGAGTAACATTATTTATTTCAGAGCTCCGTTTTTGAAATCTAATTCCGTATATTTTGGATTGACAAGGACAATTACAGAGTACTGTAGTCAATATTATACATAGATGTGACATTACGAAATTACGGACATGCATTCCGGCCACATATTTCGGACTCCAAATAACAACATTTTTCGTCCCCTATATATAATTGGTATCCCATGTAGTTAGTTGTTTTTTGTTTTTTTGAAGCGAAAACGTCTGAACTCTACATACCACATCTGCAACCCTCTATAGAAGAAGAGGTAGACCAAACAGTTTATAGCATGTTATAAGAAATCTAATTGTTTTTTAACGTCTGTAGGCTGCTGTAATAAACTGAAATTTACTATAGTAATAGTTTAAAATAATTCTAAATCAAAATTTTATTTATTTTAATCATATGCTAATTAAATATAAAGATCGTTGTGATGATATGATTTTTAAAGACGTTCATATATAATAATTAAACATAATATTTGCTAAATAGCATTAAATAAAATTGTTAATTTAGCGAAACACGTGTTCATTTTTGTTAAAATTTTGAAGACGATGATTATTTTTCCGGTTAGCTTCAATAAATTTGATAATTATAGTCGTTCACTTTATAATTTATTAATATTTGGTTATAGACAATGTAACACAAAAAAATATTTACATGAAATTTAACAAAATGTTTTGAAATTATGTAAAATATACTTGAATTGTTTATAATATCCTTTCTAATATTATTAAAATAATAAACATGCTGTTCAAAAATATTAAAACAAATCTATGTTGAATAAGGCATCATAAAGATCAGACAATCCTAACACGCAATTCGTGATGATCCTTAGCATACACATTATCATGCATATCTAACAGCTCACATAACACATATAGAAATGCATCTCTCCTAGCATGTAACATCCCGAAAATAGAAATAAAATTTTTCTTTATAAAGTTTATCAAATCATTCATTAAGTGTTCAAAATCAACACCAAGTTATAATATTCAAAACATCAGAGTACAAATATGCGGAAATCACGAGGGGAGGATGATGTGCCATCACGCCGGACAATTCCCTTTCGAACCGGAAGTACCTGAAACCATAAACATAAACTGTAAGCATAAAGTTAGTGGGTTCCCCAAAGTACCACATACCAAACATACAAGTGGGCTTAACCCTGGGGTATAATCCAACCCGATATGCACATATGGGCCCTGCCCTGGGTGTATTTCAACTCGAACAACACATATAGGCCCCGCCCTGGGGTCTATTTCAACCCAATCATACTGTAGTGGGACCCGCCCTGGGGTATGTTTCAACCCAAACATATTATAGTTGGCCCCGCCTTGGGGTATATTTTAACCCAACATACAATCACATACAAACCACATAGAACTATCATTCCGAATAACACAATAATAGGCCGACATTGGTGCCTTCAACCCATGGATACAGTGAGAAAACTCACCTCATAGACAAATGAGTAAACTGGAAAGCACGTCTCTCTGAAAATCAATTCTACCAATCACCTTAATAAATTTAGCGACACAAACTCAGCATACATACCAAAATACCTAAAATGCACCTAGGTCAAACCCTAGTAAAAATCCAAGTCAAGGTCAACTGAGTCAACCGAGTTGACTTAGTGAGTATGTTGGGCGTACTCCATATGTACGCAGGGCGTACTGCAATTTGATCGGAGTTGGGGAGTTGACCACGTACGTGCAACGTACCCCTTGGTACGCCTAGCATACACGGTTGCTCTCCACTTAAGCCATTAAGTGCTTAATCCTTAAGCACTCACATCCAAAATTCAGATCTAGGCTCGAAAATATGTCCTTAACCATAAGGTTTCCAACTTTATGGTTTAGCATGGCTATTAAGACCTTAACTCCAAAACCCTAGCTTCTTTACCCATTAAGACAAACTAGCTCTTACATGGAAAGAAACTAATGACCAAGAACATATTTTTATGACTTAACACTCCCTAAAACCTCTGAAAGGACAACTCAAACGTTTTGGAGTATCTCCTACTCACAAAGATCAAGTTTGGGACAAAAAGGTGACAACTTTGGTGTAATGTCCCAAAAATTAAGACTAAAAATTTTGGTTTTTTAAATTAATAAAACCATTATCCAAAATAACATCTTAGAAAACCATGGTGAATCAGAGTGTATCAATAAAAATCCAAGTACATCAGAGTAATCTAAAATGCGGAACAATATGGTGTGTGTACTGCAATCATCCTGGGCTCTTCCCCTTTGAACTAGAAGTACCAGAAACATAAATTGAAAACCGTAAGCACAAAGCTTAGTGAGTTCCCAAAAATACCACATACCATACATATCAAACATATAATGGGCCCCACCCGACATCGAGCCCTGCCTGACATGACGCCCTGCTCGGAATAGATTTGTCAGTCATCAGGCCCGACCTGGAATTGGGCCCCGCCTAGTATACATACAAACGTATAAACACATGCAAAAATCACAAAGATAAATAGCATACAATATAATTTTTCATGCCTCGCCCGGTAACATATCATAAAACATACACGCAGAGTCACACAAAAAACTAGCATTGTAATCATAATAAACCATGGGTCGTCATTGGTTCCTTTGACCCGCTAAACACAGTGAGGAAACTCACCTCAAAATGCTGAATCTCTCAGATAAAATCTAGGTCTACTGAACCGGAAAATCCCCGCGCTATCATCATTAATATATCCAATTAATAATTGGATCTTAATCTTAAATCAAGAATCTAGATCACTTGTCCAACATCCAAGGTAAAAGACTATTTTACCCTTTTTCCTACTTGGCCCAAAACAAGGCCCAACCCATTTGCTCCCTAAAGGCCCAATATCCTAAATGGCACCCAACGCCCAATAGGGCCCAATCTAAGAAAGCCCAATGTCCAGAAATTATCCATAGGAGTTAAGGGGCCAATCCCAAACGAAACATAACCCAAGAACCCAAGCCCAAAACTCCTTCAACCCACAGTCTAGCATACGCTCGGTGTACCAGGCTACACGATCGATTCAGAAACAGGTTCGCAGCTAGTACGCTCAGCGTACTCAGTAGTACGCCCCACATATTGGCCTGATCCCAAACCTTTGGCCAAATGACTTAATCACTTCAGATCTTATCAACCAATCTACAAAATATCATCATATTAAAGTCCTAATCCATAAAGTTGAAGGCTTTAAGCCTTTGCATGGCTAAAAACACCCCAAGGTCCAATTTTAGCATTTTATCCCCATTAAGTGAAACATCAACTTTGCATGGATGCGCAAAACCCATCAAGGTCACATTTTTATGCATTAGGGGCCTCTAAAATGTCGAGATCTAGAGACTGAGTTCCTGGAGTGACTTTTACTCACAAGGACAAACCAAAGGAACTAAAACAAGCCATGAATCACCCCAAACTAGATCTACATAAAGAGATGTCAAGCTAAGAACTTTTTACCTTCAATAGCTTGCAAAAGAGGTAACAACTCTGGATATCTAAGCTTCAATCCAAGCAATGAACCTTCAATGATCTTCTATCTCTTCAAAATGCACAAGAAAACACTAATATTCTTCACAAGAGCTCAAGAACACTAAAATGGTGGCTAAGGGTCGAGATTAGGGTTTAGGAGATATGGAGGATGATAAGAGGCAAGGCTCAAGGGACATAATGAGCTTATATAGGGGTAAAACCCTAAATATTAGGGTTTCTAGCTGGCCGGAGTACGCCCTGCGTTCTCCCACGTATGCCCAACGTACATGTGTGCATCCACAATCCATCGAAGAGCCTGTACGCTCAACGTACCCATAGCGTATGCCCTGCATACTGAGCTAAGGACCAAAATGAAAGGTTTTTGCATAAAGGGTTAAAAGGAAACATAGAATAGTTTGAATGTTACAACTCTCCCTCACTTGAATCAGTCTTCGTCCTCGAACTCCGTCGCCACAAATAACTCGGGGTAATGCTCCCTTATCTCGTCCTCCACTCCCACGTCCATTCTGAACCTTTGTGATGCTGCCACTGAACTTTCACCAACTCAACAACCTTGTTCCTCAAGGTTTTCGTCTTTCTATCAAGAATCGTCATCGGTCTCTCAATATAATTCAGGCGATCATCCAGCTGAATATCCTCTAATGGAACCACCGTCGAATCATCCACTAAACATTTCTGCAACTAAGAGACGTGGAATGTGCTATAGATCTGACTAATCACCTTGGGAAGATCTAAGAGATAAGCAACCCGGCCCACCCGAGCCAAAATCCTGAAAGGACCGATGTACCTGGGGCCCAACTTGCCCTTCTTCCTGAATCGGATGGCACCTTTCCAAGGTGACACCTTTAGGAGAACCATATCCCCAACCTGGAACTCTAGATCTGATCGGCGCATGTCGACATAGCTCTTATGCCGACTTTGATTTGTATCGTTGAAAGAAACTCACCCCAACATATCAGGGGTCCTATATTTCCTCCCATAGAGCATCACAAAAGGAGGTCGATCAATGCTGGCGTGATAACTGTTGTTATACGAATACTCCGCCAAAGGGAGATAGGTATCCCAACTCCCACCTAAATCCAATACACACGCCCGAAGCATATCCTCCAAGGTCTGGATAGTCCGCTCGCTCTAACCGTCAGTCTATAGGTGGAAGGCCGTGCTGAAATGCAGGCAAGTACCAAACTCCTCATGGAACCTCTTCCAAAAACCGAAAGTCCCTGTCTGAAACCACAGAAATCAACACCCCATGTCGTGCCACAACCTCCCTGATGTATATGTCGGCCAACTTCTCTACAGAGATACTCTCCGGAATTGGAATACGATGCGCCCTCTTGGTCAATAGATCCAGAATGACCTAAATCGAATCCACTCCGCACGCAGCCCAAGGCAACTTCATAATGAAATCCATGGTGATCTCCTCCCATTTCCAAATGGGAATGTCTAACGGTTGCATCTTGTCATGAGGTCGCTGATGCTCGACCTTGACTTTCCTGCAAGTAAAGCACCTTTCTACATACCAAGTTCCATCCCGATTCATGCATGGCCACCAATAATCAGGACGAAGATCTCTATACATCTTCGTCACCCTGGGATGAATAGAGAACCTCGATTTGTGCACCTCCTCCATCAGAACCTGACACACACCACCCGAATAAGGAGCCCACACTCTCCGATGGAGAGTCAATAACCTCCAACTATCAAAATCGAAGGAAGACACCTGACCCACTATGTGCTCACTCTTCCTGTGCTCTTCTTTCATAGCCTCAACCTGAGCCTCTCGAATCTGCTCCAAGAGTAGAGTAATCACTGTTATCATCATACAAATATCCTTAATCGGAGCCGCGATCACCTTGCGGCTGAGAGCATCGGCCACCACATTGGCCTTCCCTGGATGGTAAAGGATCTCACAATCACAATCCTTCAACATGTCCAACCACCGGCGTTGCCTCAAGTTTAGATTCGGCTGATCCATCAAATACCTCTGGCTCTTGTGATCCGTGTAGATAGTATAGTGGAACCCATAGAGGTAATGTTGCCTAATCTTGGGGGATAAAATCACTGCCCCCAGATCTAAATCATGTATCAGATAATTCGCCTCATTAGGCTTTAGCTGCCTCGAAGTGTAAGCAATCATGCGACCCCTCTGCATCAGAACTGCACCCAAACCCGTGATCGACGCATCACAATAAACCATGAAATCATCGAAACCCTCTGGCAGGGTCAAAATCGGCACCTTACACAGTCTCTGTCTCAGGGTCTCAAAAGCTGCCTGCTGCTCAGGCCCCCAACGAAAAGTGACTGTCTTCTTCGTTAACCGAGTCAGAGGAACCGTTATCTTGGAAAAATCCTAAATGAACCTCCGATAGTAACCTGCTAACCCAAGGAAACTCCGAATCTCAGATGGATCCTTCAGGACCTCCCATCCCATCATGGCCTCGACCTTGGACGGATCGACAATAATACCACCCTGGTTGACAAGGTGCCATAGAAATTGCACCTCACGCAACCAAAACTCACACTTTAAGAACTTCGCATAAAGTCTCTCCCTCCTCAGAGTCTCCAATACCTCCCTCAAGTGCTCCTCATGAAACTCCTGGGTCTTAGAATACACCAGGATGTCATCAATGAATACAATCATAGACCGATCCTGCAACGACCTGTATATGCAGTTCATGAGGTCTATGAATGCGGCTGGAGCATTGGTGAGCCCAAAGGGCATCACCACGAACTCGTAATGACCATAACGAGTCTGAAAGGTCGTCTTCTGCACATCCTCCTCTCTGACCCTCATCTGATTGTAACATTCGGAATGCAGGTATTTACCCTTTAACCCTTGGAATGAAATTATTTTTGCAAAGGAGGTCCCTACGTATGCTGGGGGTACATATGCGTATGCTTAGCATACTAGGGTGGTTTGGACGCGGACATGCACCACGTACGCGGGGCGTACTAAGGCGTAAGTGGGGAGTACGTGGCTTAATACAAAACCCTAATCTTTGGTCCATGAACCCTAGTTAAGCACTCTTATGCCATTTGGACCTAACCCTAAACAGCCTCCATTACCTCTTATCGTCCCTAAACCCTAGTTTGCAAGAGTGTGTGATTCTTGAGCTCAAAAGTGATTTTGGAAGCCATTTTAGTGGGTTTTCAAGAAGGGGAAGGTGATGGTCAAGTCTTGGACGTGGTTGAGCTTCTAGATCCTGCATCTACTTCATCTTGGGGAACTTTTGGAGGTAAAAAGTCTAGACCTTGCTTATCCTTTTGCTAGTTTGAGTTAGGGTTTGGTAATAAGTCCATTTTTGGTCCATAGATCCTCTCTTGTGAGTTTGAGCAACTCCAGAGGCTAGGAATGTTAGATATGAGTTCCTTTGGCATGTTAAAAGCATAAAAATGCTAACTTGATGGTTGTTATGGCACCATGCATAAGTTTAAGATCTTAAAGGGAGTCTTAATAGATAAAATAAGGTGTTGGGTTCCCATATGGCATGCAAAGGCATAAAGTTGCCAACTTTATGCCCTAGGACCTTTAAAATGACCAAGATCTGGATTTGGACAAAGTAGCTACATGAATTAAGCACTTAATGGCTTTATGTGCAAAAACTGCTTGTATGATGGGTGTACTATCTTGTATGTTGCGCGTACCACCAAAGAATCTAGTACGCTAAGCATACTGAGGTTGTACGTTGGGCGTACGCTTCTAGTGGATTTTGGACTTTCATTGGGATTTTGAGCCATTTGGACCCTACTTAGCCTTGGGCCTGGATCTATTAGAGTAATTGGGCCCTTGAACTTGTTATTGATCCATTGATGGCATGGTTGGGCCTATTGGGCCTTGTGGCCCATTATTGTTCTTTGACCTTGGTTGTTAGGCCCATTAATGTAGAAAGACTTTTGGGCCTTATTGGAGGAGTTTGGACTTAGGGTTTTGGCCTATTCCTTGAGTTGTGACTTAATTCTAATTAGGTTAATTTGTGTATATTCAGTGTGAGATTTCCGGACCGGTAGCCGAGCAGTATTTTTATCAGTAGAATGAGGTGAGTCTTATCACTATATCAATGGGTCGAAGGTACCAATGCCGGCCCATTATCTGATATGTGGATTGTTAGTTGTTATGCATTGACTGTATCAAGACCCCGGGGGTAGCCCATGGCACTTATGTGAAGACCATGGGGGTAGCCCATGTCACTTGGATATCAGACCATGGAGGTAGCCCATGACATTCCAGGTAAAGACCATGGGGGTAGCCCATGACACTTGGATATCAGACCATCAAATGCTGAGAAAATCGCTGGGCTTGAGGCGGGTGTTTCAGGTTTGGAGCAAGATGTAACCAAAATTCGGGAAGAAGCTGAACGCACTAGGAAGGAGAATGTTGAACAATTCGCAGAGGTGTTGCAAGCTATTAGTAATTTGACAAAGACTATCAAGGGGAAAAGTAATCCTAACGATCTGGGGGAAAACAAAGAAGAAGACGACCTTGTTCTCGAGTTTGGATCCTTCAAAAAAGGGCCAAAGGATGACAAAAACAGAGGGGGAAGTCGACACATAGGAGATTATCGAAAACTTAAGGCCCCAATTTTCGAGGGTGAAGACGCATTTGGATGGATTTACAAGGCAGAAAGGTTCTTCGAAGTCCAAGACATCGGAGTGTGTGATCGAATGAAGACAACAACAATTTGCTTGGACGTCAGGGCATTAGCCTGGTATCATTGGAGTCAATCAAGAACTCCATTCCACTCTTGGGAAGACTTGAAGGAACGACTTCTGGAGCGTTTCCAAACAACCGAGAATGGTAATTCGTACCAGCAATTTCTTGCAATTAGGCAGGAAGGAACTGTTCGGGATTATGTGAGCAATTTTGAACGGTTATCATGTCAACTGGGTGACATACCTGAAAGTGTTCTAGAAGGCACATTCATCAATGGCCTCAAGGAAGATACACGTTCAGCCGTGCGTATCCTACAGCCGTCAAATCTGACCAGGGCAATGTCACTCGTTGTCTCGATCAATGAAAATCGTTTCAGCATTGGAATACCCAAGTCGGGAAGTGGGGTAACCTGTTTTTCTAATAACGGTTCAAGTCGATCGGGTGGGGTCACTAACACAAGCAACAAGGTTCTCACCACATCTAGTGCCAAAACGACAGGGACCAATGGGCAATTCAAACGTCTGACAGAGGCCGAATATGCTGAAAAAAGATCCAAGGGTATTTGTTTCCGTTGTGATGGGAAGTTCTCTCCGGGCCATCGCTGTCCAAGTAAGTCCTTACAAGTGCTAATAGTCGCTGAACAGGAGGAGGAAAACAACGAAGAAGATAAAACGGAGCACGCCCACCTTGATGAAATCGAGGTATCCCTTAATTCAGTTAGTACGCTTACACCGCCTCAAACCGTGAAGGTTAAGGGTTACATTGGAGGGTTACCGGTCCTAGTCTTAATTGACAGTGGAGCAACTCACATCTTTATTTCTAAACAAGTGATCGATAAATTGGGAATGACGATCTCGAGAGACGATACGGTACGGGTGCGACTAGGTAATGGCATGTGGGAGTAGACTCAAGAAACATGCCAGGGAGTCATACTAAACCTACCAGAACTACAAATAATTGAAGAATTTTACCCACTTAATTTGGGAGGGTCTGATATTATTTTGGGTATTACTTGGTTGCAAACACTAGGCGACATGACTGTGAATTGGAAGGAATTGTGGATGAAGTTTTGGGTCGGAAATCGCCAAATTACTATTACTGGATATCCAAGCTTAGCAAAGACGATGGTTTCATGTAAATCCATGCTTAAGTTATTTCAAAATGAGGACACAGGTTTTCTAGTCCACATGAATGCAACCGAGACTTCCTCACCAAACCCACTGCCTCCATCAGCCATTCAGAAAGTACTTGAGAGATTCGAGCCTGTTTTTCATATGCCGGTTGGTTTACCTCCTCATCGCAGCCATGAACACGCGATCACTCTCCACGAAGGCACCGCTCCAATTAGTGTACGTCCTTATCGCTACCCTCACACACAAAAGGACGAAATTGAGAAACTAGTCTACGAGATGCTCCATGCTGGTATAATTCAGCCAAGTACGAGTCCTTTCTCTAGCCCGATATTATTAGTGAAAAAGAAAGATGGTAGTTAGAGGTTTTGCGTTGACTACCGGGCGCTTAATAAAGCGACCGTTCTTGATAAGTTTCCTATTCCGCTCATTGACGAGTTGCTCAATGAATTACATGGAGCTACTATTTTTTCTAAGTTCGATTTAAAATCAGGGTATCATCAGATATGCGTGAAGGCCCAAGATGTTCCAAAAACAGTTTTTCGTACTCACGAAGGGCATTACGAATTTTTGGTCATGCCGTTCGGTTTAACTAACGCACTTGCTACTTTCCAATCCTTGATGAATAAGGTTTTTCAAACTTTCTTACGCCGCTTTGTGTTAGTTTTTTTTGATGATATACTTGTTTATAGCAAAACAGAGGCGGAGCATGTCGAGCATTTAACAATTGTGCTGGAGATATTACAAAAAAACCAACTGTATGCGAATCAGAAAAAATGTGCAATTGCACAACGAAAAATAGAGTATTTGGGGCACATAGTTTCTGCTGAAGGGATTTACGGCAGACCCATCTAAAATTGATGCTATGTTGACGTGGCCAGTACCTACTAATTTACGAGAATTGCGAGGGTTTTTGGGGTTGACGGGTTACTACAGAAAATTCGTGAAGGGATATAGCAACATAGCTGGGTCGTTAACCGAACAATTGAAGAAAGATAGTTTCAAGTGGACTAAAGAAGCCACCAGAGCTTTTCGGCTGCTACAACAGACCATGACTCAGGTTCGGTTTTGGCTTTTCCCGATTTTAGCAAAAAATTTGTTATAGAAACTGATGCGTCGGGGGTCGGTCTTGGGGCAGTTTTAATGCAAGAGAATAGACCAATAGCTTTTTATAGTCATACGTTGGGTACTCGTGCTAGAATGAAATCGGTTTATGAATGGGAATTAATGGCGATTGTTTTTGTGATTCAAAAGTGGCGGCCCTACTTACTCGGAAGGAAGTTTCTAGTACGGACGGATCAGCGCAGTCTCAAATATTTATTGGAACAACGAACGATCGTAGAAGATCATCAAAAGTGGTTATCGAAAGTATTAGGGTATAATTTCGATATTGTTTATCAACCTGGGAAAGACAACAGTGTGACAGATGCACTTTCACGCAGAGATGTATCGGTTCAGCTCGGAGCTCTAACATCTGTATGTAGAATTGATTGGGACCAACTATGGAGGGAAGTGGAAACCGATGAAGAACTTACGAACATCAAGCACAAAATTACGACGGGGCAGCCGGTGCCGTTGGGTTACACCATCGAAAACAACCGATTGTTGTATATGGGTCGTTTGGTTCTTAATCGACAGTCTAGCTGGATTCCAAAACTATTCCTTGAATTCCATAATAGTGTAGTTGGGGGGCATTCGGGTGTGCAAAAGACGTACCAGCGCATGGTTCGGGAAGTATATTGGACGGGAATGAAGAGTGATGTGGCAAAATTTGTTGCTGAGTGTGATGTTTGTCAACGCCAAAAATATTCTACCATGGCCCCCGGTGGTTTATTACAACCCTGGAATTACCAAATAAAGTTTGGTCCGAGGTGACTATGGATTTCATCGATGGCTTGCCTAAGTCAAGTGGATTCACGGTCATCTTCGTGGTCGTTGATCGTTTAAGTAAATATGCACATTTTGTGCCATTAAAGCATCCGTATACAGCCCTAACGGTTGCCACTGTTTTCCTTCGAGAGGTCGTTCGTCTTCATGGGTTTCCGGAGTCGATAGTGTCTGATCGCGACAAGGTTTTTTTAAATTTATTTTGGCGAGAACATTTTCGTTTGAAGGGTACTCAAATGAAACGTAGCACAGCTTACCATCCACAAACGGATGGGCAGACGGAGGTTGTCAATCGCTGCTTAGAAACTTTCCTTCGTTGTTTTGTTTCTTCTTCTCCAAAACAATGGGTTCGTTGGTTACCATGGGCAGAGTACCGGTACAATACCAATTTTCACACTTCCATCGCACTTGTTGCATTTCGGAAATCAACGAACTCCGGTGGGTACGATTGATCAATACCTTCAGGAACGGGACCGTGTTTTGTTAGGGTTACGAGGGGATTTACTAAAAGCTCAACAACTCATGAAAAACCAAGCTGACAAGCATCGGAGGGAGGTGGAATTTGAGATTGGAGATCGGGTTTTCTTAAAGTTACGGCCTTACCGTCAGCATTCTGTGGCAAGATGTGTAAATGAAAAGTTGGCACCTCGCTGTTTTGGTCCTTTTGAAATATTGGCACGTATAGGAAAGGTCGCGTATAAATTACAGCTGCCCCCTTCTGCTCGCATTCATAACGTCTTCCATTTCTCACAGTTACGTAAGGCAATTGGTTCTCAAGAGGCTAGTCCACAGTTACCCGCAACTTTGACCCAGGACATGGAAGTATTGTTGTAACCTGATCAGGTGGAGGGAATTCGTAATGGGGCCATGGGGCATGAGGTTTTAATTCGTTGGAAGGATTTACCCATGTATGAGGCCACCTGGGAAAGTTTTACTGATTTCGATTTGCGTTTTCCTGGGTTTCACCTTGAGGACAAGGTGCGTGTTTGGGAGGGGAGTTTGAACTTATGCATGTATGAGGCCAAGGTGCTACTTTCTAAACTTCCTTTGTTTTGTAAACTCCCACTACTTTTAGACTACTCATTAATTTATCAGCTCAAATTGTTTCCTGGAAGGTCACTTCCAGCAGTTTGAACTTATGCATGCTTTTTCCTTTCTCATACAAGGCTCTTCGTTAATCTATCCTCATGTGGAGACTTGTCCACAACAAGTTCTTTACAAAAGTCACGATATAGTTCAAATTTCCCAAAATCTTTGTAGTTAGGTAATTAGGTTTTGTCTTTGATTTTGTATTGATTGTTTTTTACAGAATTGATAGACTCACAAGAGTATAATCCATCATCGAAGTATGTGAGAGTCACATTTTCGTTGTTACCTAGCTATAAAGGAGCATGTGTGCATGTTTGTGTTTGGACTGTAGAATGATATGTGTAAGATTTTCAAATGTAATATAATTATTCACATGATTACATTATTGGCAGACAACTAGATTACCATTTGCTGGAAGTTAGAACTTTTATCAATCCGTAGACTGAAAACACTGATCCAAACGGCAAAACAACTTGAGGACATTTGTAAGAACAGACAGGTTAAAATTCATGAGCTTCATGTCATTTGAAGTTAAAAATATAAAATGTAAAGTTTTCTAATGTGAATCGGTTTATGTGATATAACTATAAAAAGCAACAACTTAAGAGGAGAAAAAGATATACCGCAAAATAGAAGATAACCAGTGTAAAAGTCCACCTATCAATGTTTCTAGAATTAGAAATTATGTCATTCTTTCATTTGTTTTGCATGCTATCTTCTTAGGCTGAGAGGTAGAGGCATGGGATAGGAACCAAGAGATGCAGACCAAAAAACTTTTGGATAACTTCCATGTTTTAAACATGAAGTTAAAAAAGAGAAGAGTTGACAAACAAGAAGTTGCAAGATTCGTAATCAAAACCCAATTTTATAACATTACAAACCCTTAGTAAATGCAATAACTCTTTTAAGCTGGAAGACGAAATTCATAAAATAGAGACAAATGATAAAACTCATACATACAAACTGATAGAAATAGAAAATCAGAATACAAATTTGATTTCAAATGAGAGAGGAGTTTATTGAATTTCAATTAAAAGACCTAAATGAGCTCCAGACGACCAAAAAACTATAACCACAGGGATTGAGTTTTTTTTTTTCTGTTTGTTATTTAAATATAATTATGCAACTTTAAGTTTATGATTTTTTTATTGAATTTAGCTTTTAAGATAAGCAATAAACTGTGCAGAAAGGATATCCTTCTGATTCTGCCTCATACAATGATCCAAACATCATTAGTCAAAGGCTTCCCATCGTCTTCCACAAGACCCAGAAGCTTAAACTCCCTGCCTGATACCATGTTAACTGTAAGCTTTACTTTATTTATTTTCAGTAATCTCAACATCATGTGTGATAATCATAATATATATATCTATGCTTTCTGGACAAGTAAGTGATTATTATAAATCTGTTGATATATATGATCTAATGATTTGCCCCCCTTCATTTATGTTTGGTTTATGTGGAACTGAGTGGGTATGAATACCAAGTGTTCGATGAATTGGTAACTTGGTGTCCATGTTAAGCGAGTGGTATCTTCTGGCTGCATCTCTCTCCCTTTTGTGAGCATTTTGATGACCCCCAAGTGCTTGTGGGCTGTAGAACTTCCTCTTGCAGAAGTGGTATATCTTCACTGAGAATGGTTTTGATATTGGATAAGAATCTTCAAAGTTTTGTCCCACGTTAAGATTTAGCCAGTTCTTCTCTTCATCTATGGGATTCATCTTGGATATAGGATATTCCAATTTATGCTTCTTTTTGGGAGATAAGATATGTGTAGAGTTGTAGGCTAGATCATGGTGTGACCTCAAATAGAACTCCATGCATCGTGAAGCTCTCAAGCTTCTCCATAATCTAGTCAACGAGTCAAAATCAGATCAAAAGTTCATACCTGAGATGATAACTGAATATCTCAAAGTAAGTTGTTAACTTTTTAATCATTCCGTAAACATATTTGACTCTTTTTATAAAATTTTGTATTGTGTATTTTGCAGCCTCTATGTGGGCCCGATCCTATGCTTGTTCTGGAATTCTAAATGCATGTTCTTGAAAGCTGTCCAAGTCAAACCATTGACCTGTTTTTGGCCGGAAACATCCCTGCAGATTTGGTCAACTCTTATTTAAAACAACATGCTCCCAAAATGCAGGCTATGTATTTGTATGTCTTCTCTCTCTCTCTCTCTCTCTCTCTCTCTCTCTCTTTTTAGTTCAATAAATGACAAATGTAGTGTGTTATTATTTATTCTAACTGAGGTTTATTATATATCTCCCAAAATACAATGTAGTCATCTTGCTGACTCTCATATTCTAATATGTTTAGATTAGTGTGCATATGGCTTCTAGGTTGTCATCTTTGATGGTAATCACAATTGATATTAGCTTTGTTCATAGCTATAGTCACTGTTTTTGGTTTTCCTTGAGCTTTCCACTATGCATAGAAAAACTGCAAACTTCTCATATTCAGATGGTAATCACAATTGATATTTACCCTGGTATCATTTCATTTACATATGTAACTTGTTATAGGGAACAGAGTAGTCAAAGTTTCTCAGTTGAAGGCTAGCTTAAAGTTTCTCAATTGAAGGCTAGCTTTTGGGGATCCATTAGATCTAGGTAAGTACAACTCTTTCTTCTTCTTTTTACAAGAGTCGGATAATCTTATATTTTTAGGTAGGTAAAGATTCATATTTATCAATTGCGTTAAACAGCATATATATATATATATATATATAAAATTAGTGACTTAATGAGATGCACTATACATATAGGAACTTCCACTGCAGTGCACAAAATTCAGAACATGTAAAGAAGAGGTAAACTTCTACTTTTAGTTTTGTTTTTGTTTGTTTTTTTTCATACCACTGCTGGAAAATAGGTAATATAGTACACCCACATCTAATACGGCTGTAAAGAAAACAGTATTATAAAAGGCTAAATTAATCTAATACATACAAATCAAGAAATCTAATACGGTTATTAGGCGTACTAGATAATAATAGATAATATTTCCAATTAAAATTTGTATTTTTACAGTTATTAGGCGTACTAGATAATAATAGATAATATTTCCAATTAAAATTTGTATTTTTACGATTATTAACAAACTTTAGCCTCTGCATCGACCAGAATGTTTAACAAAACACTGGATGTTCATTTGACGCAACGTCAAAATTGAATTGACTGTTCATTTGTATTTTTCCCATTTTGCCCCTGTAAATCGTCTTCACTCTTTTCTGGTCAAGCGGCTTACTTATCAAAGCATCGATCGATGAACGACAACATCAACTACGAAATTGATCTCTCTCTCTCTCTCTCTCGATCGACATACTCCATCACCTCTCTTCACCGACGAGCACCTCTTCAAAACTCATCGTCAATCCAGCTAATTCAGTGTCTCTTCATCGCCGATTCAAAATCGATTTCAGATTCGTGTATCTTCACCGCTGATTCAAAATCGATTTCAGATTCGTGTATCTTCACCACCAATTCAAAATCGATTTCAGATTAAATTCGTCGAATCTTCAGTATTGAACAACCAGGTATTCTTTCTAATCAATTGTTTAATTAGTGTCACAATACATTAGCAATTGATAGAGTTAATTTAGTGTTCAAACTGTTCATTCTATTGCATATTTGGTTATCTGATTTCCGTTTATTGGAGTACATTGGGAACTGTATATGCGTGAAACTTATGTTTCTTTCTCTAGTTCGTTCTTTGCAGCTCAAGTTTCTCACCCTCATCTCCGGCCTTCATCTGAGAACCTTTCGTAACTATTTCCCATGTCGTCTGCTTCATCTCTGCACATTTCAATAACGATTCCAATCTCCTCAACTTCAAATCCCCTCTCCTTTAGCAACATTTCTTCCTTTGGATTTATGGAGAGAAAGAAGGTGTTCATTCTTAACTTTGTTCCTAATTTTTTGATTTTCTTAGCATCATTTTACATGACCAGTTGCAAATTTTGTGTTTTAGCTACATGTTTTCACTATGGTTTGAATATAACCTATGTCTTTTTATAAATTGAAATAATTAACTGAAACGAACAAGCTGATGCCAAACTGAGATTGGTATGAATCTACGTATCTTCTAGATAATAATAATTGATTATATTGATTACGAACGAGAGTATTCTCATTCTAATGATTTTCAATGGATAATGAGATTGGTGTTACATCTGCCACTTGCTTTGATATCCTTATTTGGTTTGATTAATGTTAAAATTGTTAAAATGGAGATTGTTGTTGGTAATGTGGTATAGACCCCTTGGAGTTAACTTTGTTTATCTTAGTGCATAACTAAAATTTGAATGTTGATTTCAACATTCTAGAACTGAATGATGGCTATGGTTTCTTGAATAGTACAGGAGCATCCAAAATAATCAGAGTTTTTTTCATAGAATCATGTGTTCATCAAAAGAGCCACCAGCAGAAACAGGGCTCACATCAAAAGCATTTGAATCACTAAAGATTGGGTCAACAACCATCATAGTGGAAGCTCCTAAAATGTTGAAGACATCAGCTTCTTTGCCTTGTCTCAGAGTAAATTCTTGTTTGGTTATAGCCGATGATGTTGGCAGGTATATTTTTTACCGAACATCTATAACAAGAGAGCTTTTTGGTGGAATATTTTCATTATAAGACTTTAAATGAAAAAGCTCATTTTATCTCTACAATCGAAATGTTATTTTAGTTTGTTATTTGTGGGACCCTTGTATATGTTGTCTATATACAATTGGTTGAAAACCCATGGATCCACCAAATCATTGAAAGCTTGTTAATTAACAAGATCTTTGAAAAAGATCATCCAATAACTTCTTCAATTTTCTTGAGTTTTTTTTACATGAAAAAGATCCTATTGTGATGTTCTTATTAACTAGTTATTTGGTTTCATTTCATACCTTTTTTTAGTAAATATCATATATGATTAATAAATTTGGAATCAGTTAACATGGTGAAGGCTATCTTTAATTAGTATACACTAACAGAGACAATGAGTTTTTGACATTATCCTTTGAAAAATTTATCAACTACTTTGTAATTTGTAGAGATTGATCCTCCAGTCACAACTCACACGGGAGGGACAATGAGTTTTTGACATCATTATAAATGGTGATAACATTTTTCAAGAGATTGATATTGTCAAAATGAGTGGAGATATTAATAGTGCTCTTGTGCTGAATACAACAGTCCATGTTAGTGGGAGGAGTTTGTGAATAATTTTGCAGCTTGTAAAAGGTAGTCATACCAGTCATACCGTAATCAGTGTCATAGAGACCATAGAGATCTTTGAAATTGTTAGAGCTGAGGCCAATACTTCAATTGATGAAGGTACTTTTTTAACATTTCTAGGAATTTGCAGCTTTGAAAAGGATTCTTATGAAGTAAAAATTCTTTCTTTATGTTGTAGTAAAAGCTTTGCAGAAATTGAAGAGTTCTTTTAAGTGGGAATGACGATCCATGTGTTCCACAACAACATTCATGGAGTGAAATTGGGTGATGAATAATGCTGGAATGCACAGCCGGAATGGGCTGGAATGCAGGAATAGGGGATGTGACATCAAGTACGGTTGTTTAGGGTGTATTAGATGCTAATATCTGGTGTATTAGATTCTTTTATGCGATGGTTGTAATACTAGGATACATATAGAGTACGGTTAAATAGTCGTACTCTATTAGGCATGTAATCTAATACACCCCTCTACTAATATGCCCTCTATGTATGTACTATATTCATACTTTCAGCCGTATTATATTACGCTTTTTCTAGTAGTGTACAGACCTGGTCATGTTTAGTTACATCTGTTAGAGTGTTAGCCACATAATTAAGAGTCACGTGGGAAGATGCTTTACAAGTTTTTCGTTTTTATTAAATTATGTCATTTTACTTGTTGGTGCATGGTAATGCTCCACAAATAATGAGTGTTTATTAGGTTGTATTTTCCCTTTATTGTATTTTAGGTGTAAATACTCTCCCTCCTATATAAAGGGAGAGTTGGTCATTTATTACTTTAGCTAGCTTATCTTTTCCTTAGTTAGAGTTACACTTCTTACAATGTAATCTCTAGAGAGAGAAAGTTGGTGGGTTCTCCCACCCAGGGAGAGTTTCTCTCCTATCATGTTCTTCATGCAATATTATTATTATTCTCTCTTGTTATTAGTCTTCTTCAACGAACTCATAATATGTTCTTCGTGTTCATACTTCCAAAAACACGATTAATCTCGAGATATCTTTCTTCCGCACTCACCGTTCGTTATAAAAATGGGTCTCAACAATTGGTATCAGAGCCGTACCTTGAAGATCTCACGATTAGTTCAAGGGAACGACTCCCGTTCGGTGATTATCTTGTGATTTTTCCGTGTTTCTGCAAGGAAAAATTTTCGGGTTTCTTACCGGAATTTTTTTTATGAAGTTCGTTCTTAGTTCTATCTTCCGGGTTGACTCAAATCTTAGTAATAAATAAATTGTTGCTGCTGCTGCTCGTTCTATTTATTGCTGGAAGAAGATGTTCTTAAAAGTTATTATTATTTTGCTGTTGAAGAAATGAAGAAAAAAAATGGGAGAAGAAATTAATTTTGTGGTCTCTTAAAAAGGTTGAAGATGTATTCCAGGGAGTTATTTTTCCTTGGATGAGAAGACACAAGATTATGGGCTTATTTTTCTTGAAGAAAGTGGAGAAAAACATTTCTTTTTAAAGATTTTTCTTTCCCAGCAACTTTCATCATCATGAGGTATGAAGATTTTTAATTCTCATGTATTAGTTGCTGTAGATCTCAAATTGAATTGTTTGGACGTGATAATTTGTTTGCAAAAAGTCAATTGTCCTTGTTACTCTTTTGGGTAAAGAGTATTCCACTATTTGCTCCCTCAAAAAGACAAAAACCATGTGACATTGTCCTTTCCCATCACCTTTTGTCCCTAAAAAACCCCTACACACTCTTCTTTTTGCCTTCCCAAGACCCACCTTTGACTTAGAATGCTTTATAAAAAGATTCCCTCATTAAAATATGAATGAATGGCCTTTGCGGTACCATTTTTCATGAAAAAATAGTATTTTTCGTCATCTGTTCAGCCCCTCTCAGCCCCCCGGACCGCAGCCAAAAACTGCCTACCGGAGTCCCCTTAGAAGCCTACCCGCAGCCCCTCTTAAGCCTTGATCCGAAGCCTCTTGACCGCAGCCTAAACCCCCCTTGCTGATAGACCGAAGTCCGGACTCCCTACTGTAGCCATTCACTTCTTCCGGACCGAAGTCTTCTTGCTCGGACCGCAGCCTCAGACCGCAGGCTCCCTTCTCGGTTCGGACCGCAGGCGCTCCACTGCAGGCTCGCACCGCGGGCGTTCCACTGCAGGCTCGCATCCGAAGTCCATTGCCTCCTCGCCTACCGCAGTCAGCCTAGCCCGTCCGCACCCAAGATCCCCCTTCCACCGCACCCACTTCGTCCGCAATCACCTCCATCCGCAACCAACCATGACCCGCAGCCACTCACTCCGCCTCCCTCCTCTCATCCGCAACTCCTTAGACCATCAGCAGCCTCCTCCCCTCCCCTCCTCCTTCTTCCTTCAGCTCCCCCTTCCTCCTCCTCATCCCCCTCCTTTCCTCCTCCTTTTTCCTCCCCTCCCCTCCTTTTTTTCCCCTCCTTTTTTTTAAAACTCTCTTTTTTTCAAGACTTTATTTTTTTTATTCATATTTTTTTTCTGCATTATTTTTTTTTCTTCAATTAATTTTTTTTTTCAGCCAATTTTTTTATTTAGCCAATTTTTTTTTGCCAATTATTTTTATTTAGCCATTTTTTTATTAAAACCAATTATTTTTTTTACACCAATTATTTTTTTTAACACCAATTTTTGCCACAACCGAACCTTGGATTGTCACATTGGTTCATTTCATGCCGGTTATTATTGGAAGAATATTCCTACCGCAGTTGGACTTCATATTATTTTTGGTGATGCTTGCATCGCAACAGCGATTGATCAACAAAGTTGTTTCGCATTCTTCACTTTATGAGATTTTATGACTTGTCGCTCTTGATTTTTGGTTGACGAATCATGTATCTTGAGCATGTGGACTTTATTATCTATTGAAGACCACTTCAAGTGTTCCGGCACCGCAGTTTGGATATTTGGATATATTTTTGGCACAACAGATTATTCTCAGCACAGCTTCAGCAACTATGTCACCCGCCTCCTCATGACCTCAAGAGTATCTCCTTTACTCTTTCTCGTTTCTTATCGAGACCCTTCATACATCTAGGGAGAGCTTCTCTATTAGCTCTTGGTATCCGACACTCTCCATCCGATGATTTGTTGATTTTTGATATCCGGTCATTGGTTATCAAAAATAGGGAGAGAATATCATCCGGATTTGGTTATTATGATTGTTTGAGTTTGGAATTTTGAAGACTTTTGAAGACGATTATTTATTTAGTGATGCGATGTGGCACTTCTTTTTGGTCTTTACGGATCAAATTTTTGGCATTACTCGATGTTTTCCGATTCAGATTATTTATTATTCGGACTCTACCACAGGATGATTTTGTGTTTGCATCCAGTACAGATCTTATGGTTTCACGAGTTTGGATTTGTGATATGTTGAAGACAAAGATTATTTTGGCAATGTGACGTGACACTTATTTTTGGTCCTTGGATCAAATTTTCGGCATTGTTGGACCATGTTTTTGGACTCACATTTTTGGCAATGTGCCGAAGACCTTTATTGTTAGAGATTCATGGCCAGTTTCAGACTTCACAGACACTTCAGAGTTTCAGAGACATTTCAGCACTTGGTTTCATTTTATTACCACACTTGCTAGTCGGATTACTGTATTATAGCCTTGTATCACTTATTGTATCTCTCATCATTTGTAAGCATTTAGGGAGAGAATGTTGGTGCATGGAAATGCTCCACAAATAATGAGTGTTTATTAGGTTGTATTTTCCCTTTATTGTATTTTAGGTGTAAATACTCTCCCTCCTATATAAAGGGAGAGTTGGTCATTTATTACTTTAGATAGCTTATCTTTTCCTTAGTTAGAGTTACACTTCTTACAATGTAATCTCTAGAGAGAGAAAGTTGGTGGGTTCTCCCACCTAGGGAGAGTTTCTCTCCTACCATGTTCTTCATGCAATATTATTATTATTCTCTCTTGTTATTAGTCTTCTTCAACGAACTCATAATATGTTCTTCGTGTTCATACTTCCAAAAACACGATTAATCTCGAGATATCTTTCTTCCGTACTCACCGTTCGTTATAAAAATGGGTCTCAACATTATTGTTAACTGTTTTTGAAATTTGTATGCAGGGATTCACAAGAGGTGGGAAAGGACGTAAATACCCTTTCGTGGATGTATGTTTAATGTTCAATTGTCAATGGTCAACGATCAACGTGCACCCCACTTGACTTGCGGGCTGGATCCGCCACTGTTTGCCCTTGGCAGTTAACTTTTTCATGACCTTTAAAAGTATTTAAGGAGGTGCAGGAAGAACATCATACAAGCATTTACAAGGAGCTGTTGTATCTATTCAGACTAGGCTTAGAGCAATGGTTGCAAGAGATGAGTTCATCAGAAGCAGAAGGATCAAGGCTGCAACTATAGTTGTGAATTCTAGCAGAAGATATCATGTACGTGTTCTAGTGTTGCTACTGTCGATTCGGGAACATCCTTGCTTACTGGTCTAACTGTATGTATCTCATGTGAAGCTTTTGTTAGAACTATTAATCTTAGGGATTTGAAGTTTTTCATATTTCTTGTATCTAATTAGTTTGTAAATTTTTGTTACAACTTCTATTGATTTGTTTTATCTTTCAATGGAACAATTATTTGTATGACCTTGAATTTTATACAATGGATTGTATTTTTTTGTATATGATATTTTATTTTTTATTATGAGACATTAAATACAAATTTAATTTGAAAATTAGTAAATCTATAAATATTTTTTTTAAACATTTAAAATTACGATACGCAAAATGTGTTTCATCTTCATTTATGACATGGCCTTTCTTGACAGGGGCTTTAATGATACGCAATGCGAGTCGTAAATGCGCGTCGTAAATGCGTGTCATAAATAGATGACGCGCAAAAGCATGTCGTCTTTCGTTATGACAGGGTCTTCCTTTACACGTATTTGTGTGTCGTCTTAGCGTTTTACGTCACACATTGCGTGTCGTAAAAGGCTGTATTTGTAGTAGTGTCCGGACAACCTGCACAATCAGCATCAATGTAGGAACAAGATTGGCAGGTGAAGTCGTACGCGTGTATTACCCCATGTGCATCATGCCCTTAACATATCAAATGATGCATTTTAGAACATTCCAATGGGGAATATTTTTCTTAAGACAGGAAAACATACCAGTAGTGTCTGGGCCGTAGTGGTAGACAAATAGAGAGTGATCACATGTGCTATGTCAAAAACCAAGAGTGGTAACATAGTCTGTAAAGCATTAGTACCATGCGCTTGGTGCTTATTTCAAGCCAGACCGTTTTAATCCACAAACATGATTAAGAAATCTAGAATCTTGAAAGCCAAGGGGTTAATGCATAAAAACTGTTCAGAGAGATGCCCATGAAGAAAGGCATTTTTGATGTCGAGTTGGTTGATCACCCACTTTTTGTAAAGAGAAATGCTAAGAACAGTTTGGATCGTAGCCGGTTTAACAACCGGACTAAAAGTTTCCTTGCAATCGACACCCACATGTTGAGACCTGCCATTACAAACCAAACACACTTTATAGCGCTCTAAGGAACCATCGACCTTCATTTTATGTTTAAAAATCTATATGCACTAAATAATGTTCATGTACGAGCGTCGAGGTACTAAATCCCAAGTATTATTATTATAAGAGCGTTAAACTCGTCAGTCATGGCATGGTTCCACTCAGATAGTGCGTTAATGGGATTACGTGAGATTGGAGTAATGGTTGTGGCTGTGCACGTATGTAAGGATAAAGGTTGTCTTGGCTTAGTAATGTCAGACATACTCTGAGTGGTAATTGTGTGAGGTGGTGGATGTGGAGGATTAGAAATAGGAGCAGAGACGTTGGGTGGTTGAGCATTGGAAATAGGGGATGGCAGGTGTTTTGTTGAGCGTTATTTTGCCGATGACGATAGTAAGTATGGATGAGAGGTGGTGCACCGGTGGTAGTAGTGGAATGCATCGGTGGCAGAGTGTTTGGAGATGTGAGTGTAGGGCCACTTGAATGGATATTCTGAGAAGAGCTGGGAGAGGTCAAAATTGAGACAAGAGAAATTTGGTCGGTGGGATAGTTGACTGAATCCCAGACGGTTGGATATGGTTTGGTTGTGAGTGAGTGTTGAAGGAAGTCATGGATGGGAGGGGATGAGTAAAGTTTGGTAAAAGGGAAAACATGCTCATTAAAGAAAACATGTCGGGATATCATGATCTTGCAAGAGGAGAGATCATAACATTTATACCCCCAATGATTGGAGGGATAGTCAACGAATGCACAAGTAAAGGATTGATTTTCAAGTTTATGAATGGAGGTGGAGGGTGTCCGGGGATTACATAGGCAACCAAACACTTTAAGGTGATAATAGGTGGGGTGTTTGTGAAAAAAAGATGGAAATTAGGAGTAGAGTGGTGTTTTGTTTTGTGGGGAAGAATATTAATAATGTAAGTGGCCATTTAAAGAGCATGGTGCCAAAAAGTGGTAGGTAGGGATAAGTAAGCATGGAGGGTGCGGACCATGTTATTGATGGTGAGAATGGTTCGTTCGACATTTCCATTTTTAGATGATGTGTGGGACAAGAAAAACGAAAGCTCATACCATTAGAAGTACAAAAGTTATGAAAGGACTGGTTGTTATATTCGGTGCCATTGTCACATTGGAAACTTTTTATGGGACGTTCAAATTGTGTGGTTATGTGTTTATGGAAGTTGTGAAAAACATATAAGGCTTTTGATTTGTTGGACAAAGGGTAAGTCCATAAACAATCAGTTTGATCATCAATAAACAACATATAGTAGCGATGGCCTCTCGAGCTAAGAATGGGTGAGGTCCATAGATCACTATGAATAATATTAAAAGGTAAATATGTAAAGGATGTCGAAGCATAAAAACGTAGCTTAATATGTTTGTCAAATACACAAGAATAACAAAGATGTTTATTGGAAAAAGAACGAACATAAATAGAATTGTTTTTATTTAAAAAACATAAAGAAGAAGATCCACAATATCCCAAGCGATGGTGCCAAGGATCTTGAGACAAAGCAATAGATGTGGAAGGGCAGGTGACATGTATAATTGATTATGAAAGAGGGTACAAGTCTCTGATGCTATCACATCGAAGGATAGGAATCTACGTCCGGTAATCATTCACAAGACAACCAAATGGGTCAAATTCAACAGTAACAAAATTATCAATTGTAAGACAACAGACAAACAAGAGATTTTTAATGAGGTTAGGAGCATGAAAAATATTTAAGATGTAACACCCATGTTCCAGAATGGTTCATATTACTTTTATCAAGGACCAAAGATGAAGTTTTGGAGGAAACTATATTCCACGATGTGGTATAAGGATGCCCACGACGTGGCAATGATTAGAAGGATCGCGTGTTTTATTGGACCGCCACGGTGTGGCCAAGGGTTTCCACGGCGTCGCAGTTGTTCTGGTCCAATCTCATGATTCTTTTAGGGTTTCCACGACGTGGCCGTAGGTCACCATGGCATGGTGACCGGGAAATTCCGATATGTTTGATCGAATGAGGGCCACAACGTGGCCAATGAAGGCCACAACATGGCAGTTGACTGAAGCCAACGTTGGCCGTTAACTTTGACCTTTAACTTTTGTTATGGGTTGAATTTTGATGAAATTTCTCTTTTTAGAAGGTAAATTAGGGTTTACCTTGTGTGGATTGTTAGGAGGTGTTTGACATCGATATTTTGGTTGTGAGAGTTGTTAGTTGTGGTCGACACGATGTTAAGTTGGGTTTTATTTGGCTTTGTGATTCAAGTGAGTCTCCTCACAGTACTTGTGGGTCGAAGGCACCAATGCCAGCCCACTGGATTATGTTATGTAAAAATACCAGGTGGTGACACCTGGCAATTGCATGAAAGACCCGAATATGGCTCTTAGTACTTGTATGAAAGACCTAGATATGGCTCCCGACAAATTATATGCAAGCCCATTGTCTGGACCTTAGCAGTTATATGTAGTATGCTAGTAGTCTTTGTGATACTTGCATGAAAGACCAGGAGGTGGCTCTTGGCACTTATTTATACGACATGGGTTTTGGCCCCCGAATTGGCAAGGAAAGACCATGATACCACTCATGGCATAATGGAAGTTGTAAGAATATGGTAGGCACATAGCAATCTCTATTGTATGTATGGTATGTGTATTTTGGGGAACTCACCAAGCTTTGTGCTTATGGTTTTATGTTTATGGTTTCAGGTACTTCCGATTCTAAATGGAAGGGCCCGACGTGACTGCACTACATCCCCCCGAGTTTCTGCATTGACTACTTGTGATTTTTACTCCGATGATTTAAATGATGTAATCATGTTGATTGGTTTTGGAATAACTCATTTTTATGGTTTATTGTTCTTAAAATGAAAATTTTACTCTAAATTTTAGGATGTTACATGTAGGTATCAGAGCCTTGGTTTGAGGGATTAAGGTGCACTCTCGGGTGTGTCTAAACTCAAACTGAGGAATTGGTAAACTTTTGAAAAGAAAATGAATTTTATAAAAAGATTTTTAATAAATAAAGGGGTGCGATGCGTGCAATAAGTCGAGCTCAAGTAAGTGATTCCCAGAATACCCATACATGATGTTATGCTATATGTTATGAAAATTGCATGCTAGACTAGGGCTAAAGATCTGCTCGGGATTGCATGATAGAATGCTAGGAGAGATGCATTTATATGCCTGTTGGTTGAGCTTTTAGAATCGCATGCTAGAATGGATTTCAGATGTTAGATAGAATTAACTGACTAGGTGATGCACTGGTTAGATTCCCTAATGCCTGGATGTTGCTTTCTTTGTGCTTTGTGGGACTCATATTGATGTGATTTAATTAATTCATGAATACGTTAAGTTACATGCAGTAAAGGTTAAATAATCTTAGAGTGATTAACTTGGACTTATTGTGTAGCTCTTGTCTGACTCTAACCATTGTAGGGTTGAGTCTTTTAGTCAAAGGATTATCTAAGATTTGTTGCATGTAATTGTATTCATGAAGTAGTTAGCTAACATAAGTAGATATTCTTCAGCAGTTGATGGCAAGGTGGGGTGAGGAACCTAGGAGAGATAGGGAAGTGTTTTAGTGGGTTTGGAGGCACTGTTTAGTGAGTATTTAGAGTACCAGTTTGAGAAGGTGACTTATAGGATTTAGGATGATTCTTGAGGAAGGTAGTATTGAGCCAGTACTACTGAAAGCACAGGATTCGTACTCGAATCAAGGAAAGTTGCGGAGAATATAGGAAGCCTATGGGATGAGGATTATTTAGGTGTGATATGATCATCTGTATAATTGCTTTTCAATATGGTGATGAGAACGCGTGGAGGAGGTTCAGGTTCTGGTTCAGGTTTAGGTGTTGGTACTGAGCCAATTGATGAGCCTATGCGGGAGTTCTCGTCGAAGATCACCCGAGGTATTTTGGAGCAGACTCCTATGATCTTCGGTACGGTCAAGGAGGGGATTATGAGGGTTTTGGACGAGTGTCTGGGCATGTTACGCACTGAGATTATGGCTATTGTGGGAGATTGCACTCTTTCTTTCTGCGTTTGGTGCTTATGGAGCTCCCGAGTTCTTTTGGGAGAAGGACACCATTGCTAGTAGGAGGTGGTTATCAGACACGGTGAATGCTTTCCGAACGAGCTTCTGCCCTGAGGGGTCGAATGTCATATTTGCATCATGTATTCTGAAAGATTGAGCTCTTGACTGGTGGGAGGAGGTAGATTTCGCCTTGGGAGGCGAGGCCATTGATACAATGTCTTCGGATGAGTTTGTAACCCGATTTAGGGAAGATTTTGCGCCATCTATCGAGGTGCAGCAGTGGGCGATAGAGTTTCAGGACATGTGCCAGACGACTGAGACTATGGTGGAGATCACCGCCAAGTTTATAGAGAGAGAGAGAGAGAGAGAGAGAAAGAGAGAGAAAGATAGATCATTATTGGTTCCACAATATGCTATATATGAAGAGATGAAGAAGACTCGGTAAGACGACATGTTGAGGGTAGATATTAGGGAGTTTGTTAGATTTTCAGCTTGTCGGACTTTGGAGTACATGATAGCTAGAGTGCGAGAATTGGAGCACCTCAGAAAGAGGAAGAAAAAGCAGGTACATACAGATAGGGGTCCTGTAAAGAGACCCAAGACTTCTGATCAGCGAGTGAGGGGCCAACAGGGCCGAGGTTAGTGCAGCACGTACGGGAAACAACATGATGGGGTATGTCGATCTGGGGGTATGGGTTGCTACAAGTGTGGCAGGATTGGTCATGTCAGCAGAGATTGTCCCCAGGGAACAACTCCGTTATGTTTCCATTGCAACCAAGTAAACCAAAAGAAGGTCGACTGTCCAGGGATTATTAGGTGGAGCGGAGCGAACACCACCTCTAGCCACTCTGAGGATTACTGATGGTCGTGAGGGCAGAGTAGAGGTTCCTTTGATGAGCAGCCGATCATTGCAGTCACATGCTAAGGAGATCCGAGTTCCATCAGTTGACGTCGTAGGTATGTGCTGTATTCACTTCCTTCATGTTCTTATTATTATTTGTACTTATGATTGTATGATTGTGTGTGAGACGCTATGTTTGGTTTATCTAAGTCTCTACCTAGAAATCAGAATTTTCCTCATGATGGTCTGGATATTATATTTTGAGAATCTTCATATGCCATTTTGGATACCAAGAGCCGTGCTTAGAGGATATGCGGGTGAGCCAATTTTAGGATTTCGATGTGGGAGGCATCGACCAATGACAGAACACACCTTAAGTGGAGGAATACTAGCAACCGATTTGATTTTAGTGGTTTCAGCAAGGAATCCAAGGAATCGTTAAAGTGAGCATGCCAGATTTGAATGCAGGACTTGTAGGGATATTTCGTGGTTGCGAGACAATGAAGGATTGTATGATTGTGGGTGTAAGATCGGTAGTTTTCATTTTCATACCTTCAGGGTGATTGATTGTATGATTCACATGGGCATTGCTCCACTGTAAATAGGTCATTGGATTGGCCGTCTACCCGTTTCACTAGTTGAGATATTTGTTCTTCGTCATCTGTTAAAGTTGCCCGAGGACTTTGAAATGGAATCAGTGGAAGGTGCTTGGGGATATTGAGTTCGTTGAGATTTTTGGATGTATTCATCTTATTTTGGAATGTGTGTACACTAGGATTTGCTGGTCATGTAATGCTAGTTCTTATAAGCTCAGGTTGTCGAAAGTTCTAAGTGGTGAGTTTGTGGATGGCTTGGAAATTCGATTGGGTACGAGATTGTCAGGTTATAGATGATTCCAAGTGGGGGAGAACTGCTTGGGGTTAATCGAATTAATCCCAATACGAGAAAACTTGGAATGTCATGCCAAGGGCAAGTGGAAAGCTGCAGTTGATCGTGAATGAGTCCAAAATCTTACGCAAGGGATAATGTCCGTTAGGCAGTTGTAATTAGAGAAGCAAGGGTTGGAAACCAGGTTACCTCGTTCGAGGTCGAGAAGCTTCAGTAGTGGTGCATGTTGGGTTCATGTCTAGTCTCAGGTTGAGGGTTGTGTTAGGACCTCTCTACATATTCTTGTCTGTTAGAGGCTTTGGGGTTCAAAGCATGACCCAAACACCTAATTGAGGTATAGTCAGATGAGGTCTCGACTCATGATTGATTGTGGTTTAGTATCGTAGATGGATAACAAGACCATGGGCTAGGTTCATGGATATTGTGGAAGTGTTGTAAGACTATGGGTAGCTGTAACAGTCACTAGGTTGGCAGGTACTAGTAGAAGTGTTGTAAGACTACGGGGTGGCCGTAGCATTCACTAGGTTGGCAGGTAGTGGTAGAAGTGTTGTAAGACTGCGGGGTGGCCGTAGCATTCACCAGGTTGGCAGGTAGTGGTAGAAGTGTTGTAAGATGTGGGGTGGCCGTAGCATTCATAGGTTGGCAGGTAGTGTTAGAAGTGTTGTAAGACTGCGGGGGTGGCCGTAGCATTCACTAGGTTGGCAGGTAGTGGTAGAAGTGTTGTAAGATGCGGGGTGGCCGTAACATTTACTAGGTTGGCAAGTAGTGGTAGAAGTGTTGTAAGACTGAGGGGTGGCCATAGCATTCACTAGGTTAGTAGCTAATGGTAGAAGTGTTGTAAGACTGTGGGGCAGACGTAGTGTAAGGTCACACCTTATGATCTGATGAGTCAAACACTACACGCTGACCACCAGTACCAACGTCAGCATCAACACCAGCACCAACGCCAACACCAGATCTTATCGGCGTCAGCATGGACCAATGATCTTGATGATCTTATGTATATTAGGCAATTATACGTATATATATATACATATAATAGATATATGATCTGTCTTCTTAGTGATTAGGATCAGACCTTTACTTAGATAGTTATACATCCCTTAATTAGTGGGATATCAGTTATTATAATCATATATAATCAACATTAGGGTGAAACCCTAATGTATGTGTTTGTGACCTTGTTCTCTTGGTGAGAACATTCTTTCTTAATGAAAGTATCTTTGTGATTACTCGTGTTCTTTCATTTTTATGTTTAATCTTTGTTTAGTTTGTTTGTTCTTTGTTATTCTTACTCGAGTGTATCTGATTGATACAAAGCTTCAATTGATATCAGAGTGGGTTACGATACAGTCAAGTTATCATGTCGACCTCCAATAATCCCAAGTCGTCTGCTCTCAACAAGATTCCTCCTTTCGATGAACTCAACTTTTCTGCTTGGAAATAAAAGGCCATGGATGTTCTTGAAATCATGTACTATGACATGCTTGATATCATCAAAAAGTCTCACATAATCTCTATGCATCGATTCTCCAATGACAATGCATCCGGTAGTGAACTAAAGCAAAAATTTGTGCTGGATCCAACAAGGAAGAAAAAAGAGTTCCAAATCTGGACGTGAAGGCAATGATTGCTATTGGAAACTCTCTTCCATATCATGTCTATCGTATGGTTTAGAATTGCTCAACTGAACAAGAGATGATGATTATCCTATCATCCGCCTTTGATAGAGAATGACTTTCAAATGATAAAGTATCAAAAGATAAGTGTCTCATGGCTTAAATCATCGAGTCTCATGCTGAAGCACCAAGAGACATCATTACTATGTTTGATGCTGACCTTTCTCAAGTCGCCACAGACTCTAAGTCTTAGGACTGGATTCAGCCTCGATGTATCAATTTTAAAGAATTTTGTTAACTATTCATCCATTGAAAAAACTGACATGTTTGATAATTTACGTTTCGATCTATCTATTTCAAATAAAGAAAAATATTCTCTCAAAATTGAGTTAAGAAATCACAAAGAAAAACTCTCTTTTTCTGAGGACTCACTTTGTCGTTTAAAAAAGGAAAAAACTTGTATCTCAGTGACCAACAATTTTCTTCACGCTAAAAAGGAAAAACTCGTTGATCATGCAAGAAGCATTCAACTTACTTTAAACAACTGGGCTTCTTCACACCGTAATGTCACGAGAACTATTCATGATCAAATTCCTGATCAGTGTGAGAAAATCCTTGGGGTCATGTTAAAGGCGTTGTGTCCTTAATAAAAAAAAGGTTGAGACTAAACAAACTTTTTTATAACGCTGATAGTCTCTAGAAAGATTTTAAAAATAGATTTGTAAGTACATATTACATAAATCAAACACTGATTAATACACAACGTACTGCTGACTCTAATGTTAATACCAAATGTGTATCTCGTTTATTTTCTCTCAATCCTACTCTTTAACCTCCTCATCATGAGTATGTTTTGCCCTCCATCAAGATCCTACTGAAATTTCCTATCTGTAATGGTGAAGTTCATTATGTTAACTAAATTCTCAGCATGTTTCCTCAGTGCTCTGTTAGCAACACTGAATCTGAAGATCAATCAAATCTTTCTAATTCAGATGATTCTTTAATCTCATCTGTGTCCCACGAAAAAGTGTCATCTAAGCATACCATCGATGACACTCCTTGGTCGAGAACTAAAGCAAGAGTTTTTAAATCAAATTATCAAGCATCTGTTGGTTCTTTTGATAAAAGAAAACAAAATTCTAACGTTAAAAGAAAGAATATTGGAACTAGAGTTTGTTATCGGTGTGGTGATGCTTCTCACAGAGTCAACGAATGTAAATTTAAAAAGAGCTCCGTTCGCGCTGACAACATCATAACTCGAAATGATAAATGGATCAAAAAGAGAAACTCATTTAATTGTCTCCTTGATGCTTGTTATCACATTTTCTCTTAAGTGACCATTGCAAGATGGGTCAGTGTATACTAATTATACATTTTAGTTGTTTTTCTATTTAGGGTAAAGAACATATTTGATATTTAGATAGTGATTTTCAAGGAAAATGACATGTTTCAAGTCACTTCTGGATGAATTCGTAAGGAAGAATGGTCCAACTGTTACATATGGAGACAATTGCAAGGGAGCTACAAAGGGATATGGAACCATCAAGTGCAATTCTTTTGTATTCAAGAATGTTTCATACGTAAAAGGTCTTCAACACAATCTAATCTCAATCAACCAACTGTGTGATGCTGACTATGAACTTCACTTTAACAAGAAGGAAAGAAAGGTTGTTGATCAAAAGAATGTCATTGTACTGACTGCAAATAGACAGAATGACATATATGTTTTGGACATGTTTTCTGTTGATAACTCTCTTCGACGATGCTTCTTTTCTCGCGCTTAGTCTCATCTGAATTGGCTTTGGCACAACAGACTATCTCACTTGAACTTCAAGAACATATCAAAGATTTTTGAGAATCAACTTGTGTGAGGAATTCCTAAGATGCAGTTTGTCAAAGATAAACTATGTTGAACGTGTGAAAAAGGAAAAAAACCAAGTCTTCCTTCAAGCCAAAGTCATGTTCCTCCATCATCAAACCCTTTCATCTCCTCCATATGGACCTTTTGGGACCGGTCTCAATTAAGTCAAAAGATGGGAAGAAGTTCACTCTCGTCATTGTAGATGAATATTCAAGATTTACTTGGGTAATCTTTTTAAGAAAGAAAAGTCATGTTGCTGAAGAGATCATATCACTCAATAAGCAATGGGAAGTTCTTTATGATAATAAAGCCTGTCAATTACGTAGTGGTCATGACACTGAATTCAGAAATTCATCCCTAGAAGACGTTTTGTCAAATTCATGAATCTCTCAAAACTTCTCTGTTGTTAGAACCCCCAACAAAATGGCATTGCCGAAAGATGAAATAGAAATCTCATTGAAGCTGCGAGAACTATGGTTGGTGAAGTTGGTCTTCCTCTATCCTTTTGGGTTGAAGTTGTCAACACAATATGTTATACTTAAAGTCGTTCCATAATTGTAAAGCTTCATGGGAAGACTGCTTATGAGCTGCTTAAGGGGAGAAAACCGGACATCTCTTACTTTCATGTGTTTGGGTGTGTCTGCTACATTTTGAATCAAAGAGATCAGCGCTCAACGTTTGAAGCCAAAGCTTATGAAAGAGTTTTCTTGGATACTCTAGTGAGTCCAAGGCCTTCAGGATATTCAATATTTCAAGGCAAACTGTTGAGGAAACTGCTCATGTCACGTTCGATGAAGACTCATTCATCTACGATCGATTGATTATCCTTCTTCCATTCTAAGTGAACTTACTTTCAGTCTTTCAGACCCTGTTCTCGAGTTCTTACCAAATGTCACTGAGCCTATTGTTCCCAATATTGATCAAATTGTCAACTCTCATTCTGACTCTGAAGATCAGTCTGTCAGATCTGAAGAAACTGAGCCATCTAAGTCCTCAAATCAGGAAGATTCAGTTCCGAATAACACAAATGAGAGTACTAATCCTAGAATTCTTTGAGACCATCCTCAATCTCAAATCATTGGAGATTTAAATTCTAGGATTCTCACTCGTAGTAGAGTCAGCAGCAACCTCTGCATGTTTGTGAAATTTATCTCGATGATTGAACCAAATAATGTTGTTGATGCTCTCAAGGAAGCTAACTGGATCGAAGCTATGCAAGACGAGCTGAATGAGTTTGAACGTCATCATGTGTGGACTCTAGTTCTATAACAACCAAGAAATTTCCATCCATAAGGTTTGGTATTATCAGATAAAAGCGATGGAGTTTATCATATTCAAGAAAATATAATTTAATAGGTTATGACCTTAGGAAGAAAATGGTTAATAGGGTCAACAAGGAGTGACCAAAAGTCATACCACTTTTAAATTCAGTAAGTGTATTTGGAAAATATACTATAGGGATGAGATTTAGAACCAGAAAATCGGACCGGAACCGGAATATATAGAACCAGTTCCTGTTTCGGGTGTAAAAATTGGCTTTATCCGGGTTCCGGGTAATTCGGTTTTGGGTCCATCGGGTCCGGTAATCCGAGTCTAAAAAACGGAACCGATGTTAGGAACTGGAACCACTTTTAGGGCCGAAACCGGTTTTTGTGACACCTTTAAAAGATGCATATCTCATTCGTTTCAACTCCGATTGACATGGGGTTTTTTCCAACGTGTAGTTTAGTGGTTGTACATGATTTTAAACTAGAAATTTTGCATTTTTAGTTTTCTATTCATTGACTTATAGTCCCCTAAAGTCAAGATATCAAAGCTGAAAGTTTTTAATTTTTTAGTTTTTTTGTATTCTATGAAAGTTTTAAAACATGCATATCCAATTCCTTTGAAGTCGTATTGACATGTGGTTTTCTCCAACTTGTAGTTTAGAGTTTGTACATGAGTTTAGACTATAATTTTGTCATTTTTGGTTTAATATGCAATGATTTACAGTCCCCCGAAGTCGGGATATCAAAACTAAAAATTTTCAACTTTTCAGTTATTTGTTTTTGTACTTTGTATTCTGCTAAAATGTTAACACATGCATATCTCATTCGTTTAAAGTCGGATTGACATGCGGTTTTTTCCAGAGTGTAGTTTAGAGTTTGTACATGATTTTAGACTATAATTTGTAAATTTTGGTTTCATATTCAATGAGTTACAGTCCCCCAAAGTCTGGATATCAATATGAAAATTTTCAAAGTTCAACCCACTAAGTAGCAAGTAATTGCCAAAAAAATTCCGGTTTTTTTGGGTTTTCCGGTTCTAAACCCACTTTATCCGGTTCCAACCTACCCACTTTGATGTTTTCGGGTTTTCCGGTTCTAGACCCAATTTACCCGGTATCGTACCCGGAACCGAACCAGAACCGGTTCCTATATACCGTTCCTGTTTCCGGTTCTACAAAATCCCGTTAACCGGTTCCAGGTTTTCCGGGTCCGGGTCCATCCGGTCCGGGTTTGGACCCACTTTCATCCCTAATGTACTAGAATGCAGTTTCAGGGATATAAATATTATAAAGATCTGAATTCGACATGAGAAGCTATGATTTTTATAAAAAGATAAAAGTGACCGCCTAGTTAGTACTATTAACGAGAAAATAGTATTGTAACATCGGTAGAGTTTTGACTAAAGGCAACAAAAGAAAAGTCATAGTACTCCGTAAGATAAGAACTTTGAGATAAAGAGGATAAAAAACGGAGTCAGTAGAGTTTTGACCCCCCGTCAGTATTTTGACCATATCTCGTGAACCGTAACTCCGATTGACGCGATTCAAAATGATCTGGAAAGTAGACGAAATTTCGGACGTTTTAGGCATAACATGCGATTGCATCTTGCCTTTATGTGATCGCATGGAGCCTTTATGCGATCGCAGGTTAGGTCGCAACTTGGATTCGAGGTTTTTTAGTGCCCAAAATTCATCCGGAAGTGAAAAATGAAAACCTGCGATCGCAGGTTGTGTACATGCAATCGCAGGTTGGCCAAAAAGTTCCAAAATAGCATCCTACCTCATTAAAAAGGCTCGTGAAGCATTTTCGGTAAAACCTGCGATCGCAGGTTGTGCCCATGCGATCGCATGCGCATCGTTTTTGCTGCTGGACGTATAAATAGACCCTGATAGCATTCCTGTAACCTAAGTTGGCGATTCCAGAGGTTCCAGACGACGAAAATACGATTTTGGAGGTGTTTCTTCTTTGATTTCAACGATTTCTGAAGATCTGAAGACTGTGGATCATCTCCTTCAAGTAGATAAGTAAGATTAGTTGTTTGATGTCTCTTTTCATCTGTTTTCATCAAATTTTGGCCATGTCTGGCTAAACCCTAGTTTTCAGTTCTGCAAAGACAGGTACTTTTCATGTGATTGATCAATAGATCTGGTTTTTGATTTGTGTTTCTATCTAGATTCTTCAGTTTTGTTCTTAATGAATGTTTGATTTTGATTCTTTTTAGTCTGATCACCTAGCTAGGGTTTTATCATTCCAGTTAATCAGTTAATAGAATCCGTAATTGTTCTAATTAATTGGTAATAAGTAACAAGTAATAAATCGGTTCCGTGTTTGGGATTTGACTTTATTATAAACTGTAAAATCATACCTGTACGCTTCCGAGCTTGTGAGAAGTATTGGGTATTGCTGGGAATTTTACACAGATCGTAAAGCTGCTTTTCTGATTTAATTAAGAACTTGTTTAATTGAACAGTAAAAAGTTAGGGTTAATTGAAGAGCTTGTTTTGGTTAACTAAATAAGGTAAAAGAGAAATTACTAGAGCTTGTTAGTTTTTCTTAGTACCAGCTTAGATAGAACGCATCTCAAATAACCGGATCTGGGTTGATTGCATGATTAGGAAAGTCGCAGCAGAGCTGAAATCGTTTTTAATATTGATTTTCGTTTAATTTTAATATCACTGCATTTTTAGTTATTAGTTTAATTCAAAATCCCCCTTTTGTATTATGCTTCTTGACTAGATGTGCCTGATGCAAAAAGGCATTGACTTTTAGCCTGTGTCCCTAAGGATTCGACCCTTCTTCCCTGTGCTATCTTTTTAGTGCATCCAAAGCAGTGATAAATTTATTTGTTTAATATGTGCGCGACACCGTGTTAACAAATTGGCGCCGTTTCCGGGGACACGGTACTGCTAATTGTTTTGTGCCAAAATCTTTACTTATAGTTAATCTAGTCTTCAGGCATGGTCGAGCCAACGACCTTAAAAAAGGGCAGCTTTCCGGGAGGCAACCCGATGAGTAGTTTTTAGTTTTTATGCTTTCAATAAAGAGATGGTCGCAGTTCCAAGCAAGCTTGGGGAAATTAGAGGATCTTCAAAGTTGCTGAAATCCAGATTTTTCGTCAACATTCATCATCAAAATCAGATTTCTGCAAACTTATCAGGTACATTCTTTCCTGGCTGCACCCTTTTTGTTTTTATTTGCTTTAATGAGTTGTTCATTCCTCTCTAAGCATTGAGGACAATGCATCATTTTAAGCTTGGGGAGGGGGTTAGTGTAAAAATTTGCATTTTTGTTTAAAATTTTAATTTTTTAGATTTTTTTAGATAAATTTGTCAAAATTTTTCTTTTTGCATTTTATTTTCTGCATTGCATTTGCGTATAAAAAAATTCAAAAAAAGTCTAAAAAATAAATTATTTTTCTGCATTCATAAATAAGAGAACAAAAAACCCCAAAATATTTTTATTTGTAGTTAGTTTTTTATTTTCTGCATAACAAAAAAAATAAATTACATGAGATGAGGATTCTTTTTACATTCGATAGCTCTGTTAAGTTGAAGTGTGATAGTTACCGAAAATAACAGTCTCATTACAATCAATTTTAAGAATTATCTTTTCAAGTGCTTTAAATGTTTTCAATACGAACCAATACAAGAGTCAGATAATTTTTATAATGGAAGTGTGGGATGGAAAAACGAACAGTGTTTTGAAAATAATTTCCTTGAATGCCTTAAACAGAACCTAGATTGGATAACCCTTATCATTCCTTGAAGTACTGAACCCTATAGTTTCTACGCCTTTTGAGGTTGGGAGGGAACTCTTGTTATACCCACAATTTATTATCATTTTTGAAGTATAGAAGATATGGTGGGCCTAAAAGTAAAATTCGCGCCCAGTCAATATATATGTTAGAAATGGTACATCAAGCAACTTGAAGAAATCTGCAATTCAAAGTTAAATCAAAGTCAAGTTCAAGTCGAAATCAAGAAGCAAACAAGTTAAATATGAAGAGTTGATCAAGCCGAAGAAGAGGTGTGGTATAATGAGATTGATCCCTCGATAGTGGAATCATAGGGGTAAGCTTGGATTTTCTGTCCATAATGGAGTTTACCGCATTTGCTGGACGAGTTCGGAAAAAGGAGGGGTTGGTCAAGCTAAGTTTTTATAAACGAATTTTCGTGAAATTATTTTTAAAAATACACCGTGTTCACAAATTTAATTCGGCGTAAAAATTATTTGCTCAAGCTTGGTTTAGCTTATTAAATATTAAATATGAATCGTTAATATAAAGTATTGAGACTGTTGTCTAGGTAGTGATTTCATCGGAGCTTCCTTGTTGTGAAATCTGATCATGTAAAAAAAAAGAGTGAAGTATTTTAGTTTAAGCTTTTATTTTCCTTTAAGTTATCTTTTTTAAATTCTTATTAGGCCATCTACATCTTTCCATTTGTTTATAATGTTTTATCTTTTTCTTACTTGAGAGCAAGTAAGGTTTAACCTTGGGGAGATTTGTTAGATGCCATTTTATGCATCTTATAGGGTAGTTTTTATTATCATTTTAGTATCATATTTTTTACATTTGCATGTCATTTATTTAAATAATGTTCAGCTCATGTCTTTCGTTAGAATTCCGGTACTGCTCATGTTTTTATGTCAATTTCAGATAGTTTGAGTGGAGCGGTGCTTTAGGAGCAGTTGGATGGTGTTTGGAGCTTAAAATGGAGCTTGGAACTTATGGAGTATGTTGTAGAATGCTTGCAAGATGCTATGGTCAAGAAACATCGATCGAATTGATCACACGAAGATAGAATTTGCAATCTAAAGTTAAAGGATGTTGTCGGCAGCTTTGACCCCCCGTCAGTATTTTGACCATATCTCGTGAACCGTAACTCCGATTGACGCGATTCAAAATGATCTGGAAAGTAGACGAAATTTCGGACGTTTTAGGCATAACATATGATCGCATGTTGCCTTTATGCGATCGCATGGAGCCTTTATGCGATCGCAGGTTAGGTCGCAACTTGGATTCGAGGTTTTTTAGTGCCCAAAATTCATCCGGAAGTGAAAAATGAAAACCTGCGATCGGAGGTTGTGTACATGCGATCGCAGGTTGGCCAAAAAGTTCCAAAATAGCATCCTACCTCATTAAAAAGGCTCGTGAAGCATTTTCGGTAAAACCTGCGATCACAGGTTGTGCCCATGCGATCGCATGCGCATCGTTTTTGCTGCTGGACGTATAAATAGACCCTGATAGCATTCCTGTAACCTAAGTTGGCGATTCCAGAGGTTCCAGACGACGAAAATACGATTTTGGAGGTGTTTCTTCTTTGATTTCAACGATTTCTGAAGATCTGAAGACTGTGGATCATCTCCTTCAAGTAGATAAGTAAGATTAGTTATTTGATGTCTCTTTTCATCTGTTTTCATCAAATTTTGGCCATGTCTGGTTAAACCCTAGTTTTCAGTTCTGCAAAGACAGGTACTTTTCATGTGATTGATCATTAGATCTGGTTTTAGATTTGTGTTTCTATCTAGATTCTTTAGTTTTGTTCTTAATGAATGTTTGATTTTGATTTTTTTTAGTCTGATCACCTAGCTAGGGTTTTATCATTCCAGTTAATCAGTTAATAGAATCCGTAATTGTTCTAATTAATTGGTAATAAGTAACAAGTAATAAATCGGTTCCGTGTTTGGGATTTGACTTTATTATATACTGTAAAATCATACCTTTACGCTTCCGAGCTTGTGAGAAGTATTGGGTATTGCTGGGAATTTTACACAGATCGTAAAGCTGCTTTTCTGATTTAATTTAGAGCTTGTTGAATTGAACAGTAAAAAGTTAGGGTTAATTGAAGAGCTTGTTTTGGTTAACTAAATAAGGTAAAAGAGAAATTACTAGAGCTTGTTAGTTTTTCTTAGTACCAGCTTAGATAGAACGCATCTCAAATAACCGGATCTGGGTTGATTGCATGATTAGGAAAGTCGCAGCAGAGCTGAAATCGTTTTTTATATTGATTTTCGTTTAATTTTAATATCACTGGATTTTTAGTTATTAGTTTAATTCAAAATCCCCCTTTTGTATTCTGTTTCTTGACTAGATGTGCCTGATGCAAAAAGGCATTGACTTTTAGCTTGTGTCCCTGAGGATTCGACCCTGCTTCCCTGTGCTATCTTTTTAGTGCATCCAAAGCAGTGATAAATTTATTTGTTTAATATGTGCGCGACACCGTGTTAACAAATTGGCGCCGTTTCCGGGGACACGGTACTGCTAATTGTTTTGTGCCAAAATCTTTACTTAATATGTGCACGACAGCGTGTTAACAGTATGATTTTTGAAAAATTGTAAAATGCGGGCTTAAAATAAAAGTCAAAACTAACCGAAACAATCTAAAGGAAGGTTGAAGTACTCTTTGAGAGCATCATATAGATATAAAGAGGGTTCAGATTGGAGCACACACGAAAGAGTTATGAGTTTTACAAAAATAATTCATGCACGTGAAAGTTAAATATCTAAACAATACATACAATATAAACCTATATCAAATATTATATATAAAAGTTAAATATCTAAGCTAAATCAGTGTGTAAAAGTTGAGCCACAACTAAGCATAGTCTGATCAACTATGTTTAGTCTTGGCTAAACCAATACACCAACTGAATTTAGATTAGGTAAATAAGAAAATAGAAACCATACATACAATATAAACCCAAAATAAAAAGTATAAACATACAAATGTATAAAAAGTATCCTACAAAATCCATACAATAAGTTCTAAAAGTACAGACAATCTCATCAAACCTCCTCCTCACCACTGATGTCATAATACTCATCCGAATCCTCACCACCAACGTCATTACTATCCTCATTTCTTCCCTACGGCCTATGCGATGTTCTAGCCTGACCTCGACCAACTCCCGTTTGTCGTGTGCGTGAAGGACCCACACCCACATGACCCTGTTGAATAGGACCAGCAGGTGCTGCGCTATGAAGGGTGGAAAGTCTGAGTCCTGACTCGCCAATATGTCAGTAATCGCCGCCATGGTCCAACGATGCTCCTCCTGAATAATGTCAAATCAATGCATCACGTCACACAAGGTCGGCTCCAGCTGCTCAGACTTGTCAAATCTACGCTTCTGACGCCTCTCAGCATCAAGATCTGGCTCTGGTGCCACCTGTCTGACCGGCTGTACAATGTCATCGTTAGGAAGTCTCCAAACCCCGTCTTTTCCATGAACCAAGACACATATCTTCCCCAAAGTCGTCGTACCCATGTCTCTTATAAGAATAGGAACCATCCTGCTAGTATCAACCCTATAGGAACGAGCCAATCGAGTGATCCAATGACCCCCACAAATCCTGCTAGACGACACGAAACCCAGAGCCATACTAGATAAGTATAGATAAAAAAAGAAGCGAATATGGAGGCAAACCTCATTCTGAGTCAAGCACCACATATAAAATAGATCGCCAAAAGGAACCTTGTCACGCTCCTCGCGATGAAAAATAGTATAGACGAGCAATCAGTGAAGCAACCAATAAATAGGAGATCTAAAAGCTATCTCCTTTGCCTTCCTAGAAACGTACACTCCCCTAGCATGACCCTAAATGTCCATATAGTTGTAATCCCAAGGATACTCAGTGATGCAGCTGGTGAGATAAGCAAAAAAGTGAGGAATGGCAGTCTCATCCTCTGTATAGATCCCGAGACGTCTCCCCAGCTCTATCAAGCTGCAGGAGCGAGATTCGCTTTAGAGGAGAAAGGGAAAGACTGATGTTTCAACCTAGTTTGTTGACGCCTTGTCGAAGAGAATTGCAAAGAAAAAAAATCCCAACAAAGTTCCTTGAAGATCACCTCCCGAATCCTAAGCACCCGAGTCCACCCATGGCAGGTAAAAAGCTCATGACCGTTATCATCACGTAGAATCCGAGTAGGAAAAGGCTCCAACTGAGTTGTCAACCTATAATCATCAAAAACCCTCCACACAAGAGCCTGTGGAACACCAATCTTCTTGTACAGAAGATTGATCAACCGGGAAACAAAGGAAATCTGACCCTCGAGATCATCCAGAAATTGTAGATAAGGATGCGAAGGCCAGTTAGAAGGTAACTGACATGTCGCCTGACACCCACATCTAGACATATCTATAGAGAAATAGGAAAAATGATAGTTAGATTAGGTAAAAGATGCATTAGGGAAACAATTCGAAATCAAGAAAGTTCGTAAGTGCCCGCGGCGCACATAGAGGTCCCCAACGCGCCTCAAGAACACGACGAACAGTAGGTATGGAAACCTACTTTTCTGTCTAAAATTTTACCTGCAAAGTGTGTAGCGTTGATTGAATAAGTGTTTAGAACCCAGAATAACAACCCATTTCGTCGAAAACACCACAAATCGAGAGAAATGACCAAAAAATTGAAATTTTTTCAAAAACTAAAAACTTAAAATCATGATAAATGGATGGATTAAACTCCAAATTAGGTATCTAGGGAGGGATTTCGGTAGTATAGCATGCTAAACAATCATTTAATACATCAAAATCTACCAAATATTTTTGAATGTCAAATTTTCTAAGAAACCTAATAATCGAAAATCTAGTGTAATAGCAATGTTATGAAGTTGTAGATGTTACCTGGTAGCAATAGAAGTCGAAGAAACGTCAAAATGGAAGGCTCGGAGACAAAAAAAGGGGGGGGGGCAAGGGAATGTTCTCGATAAAGCCACATTTCGCCTTTAAATACGATCTATCGCGAGTGCGCGTGGTTCCTATCGTATACCCATCTCTCCCTTCCAAAATTTTCAAAAATTACCATTAAGTTATGTTACACTCTAAAACCCATATCACCTTAATTTAGCTAGATCTCTAGGAAATAAGGAAGACAGTATCCATCGACAATAGGAAATATCCTATTTTTAAGCCGATAAGAAGACAAGTTGCTACGAAAGCAACAATAAGATACTATAGGAGAGGGGAGTGGGGTATTCCCAATAAGACATGTATGGATTAAGCAACCCTTTAACCAAAACGTAAGTAAGTATGCCTATCACTATTTTAGGATAGCAACCCTTCTGTATTAGCCACCATTCAAACCATGATTCAACGTCAAGTCTCGAGTGCAATGGAAAACCTCGAAGCAAGGAAGCAAGAAGGAAGTAATAAGGAGGCTAATCAATTAGAAAAAACCTACATGGAATTCATCAACAGTAAATGTGGACCCTTCTATGGAGATGAAGGAGTAAATGGGTTAATCCACCGGATAAAGGACAAAGAGATCAAGTGTGCTAAGGAATACCGGGTTAAGTTTGCAACATCCACACTTATGGGAAAACCACTCATCTGGTGGATTACCTAGGTAAAAGCATTGGGAGTAGACAAAGCCTACGCAACCTCATGGGAAGAGTTGAAGAGGCAGATGATAAGAGAATTATGTTCTGTAGGAGACATAGCTCAAGTACAACATGAATTCAGCTATTTAAGCACTTGGAAGTCAAGTATGGCATTCTACACCCTATGCTTTGAAGACCTAGTCACAGTATGCCAGGAATTGATCAGCTTGGAAAGCAAGAAGATCAATGCATACCTTCAAAGACTAGCCCATCATATCAGGAAAGAGATACGTGCATACCAACCCAACACTTACAAAGATGCCATATATCTAGCTTTCAACTTCAGAGAGACAGTGATCTGGAACCCAAAAGGAGTACGAAGAAGTCCAAGAAACTCAAAGTAAGTGGGAAGAAACCACCAACGGTGAATAAAGCCAACCCTTGTGGAAGAGAAAAGAAGAAAGGAAGCCTTTAGAAGGAATACTGACCCCACCAAAGGGATATTTGGGAAATATCCCTTTATACAACAATTGTGGACTTCATCATCTCAGAAAGTGTGAAGAGTTCAAGTGTAATAGATGTGGTAGAGCAGGAAACATTGTGAGTGTCTGCAAAAGGTCAGCAGATCCAGTAAAGGAATACTCGAAAGAATAGAGATAGGGCCAGAAATATAAAGGGAAAACGTCCTAAAAGATTATGTAATGTTGGTAAGAGGATTAGGAAATCCTTGAGGTTGTAACGATTTATGCCTAAATGAAATTTCACTTTTAAATAAAAGTTGAGAATAGGTAAACATAGAAATCCCTACAGTATCCATGCCAATCCTAGAGTAGGAGTATCCATGCCAATCCTAGAGTAGGAATCATAGGTTTCCTATTGGCACAAAATATTAATAGACAAAAAGAATATCAAAGGATTGATATAGGTTTTAATGAAAAAGTTAAAGAATTAGAAGTAGAAGACATCTAAAGGGGATGTGATTAGGAAACATATGATTAATTCAGAAATCGGTCTCCCCTAATAAGAAAACTAGGTAATCTAAATTTCAGGAACAAAATTCTTAAAACAGGGGGAGAATGTAACAACATGGAAGTTTTCGTCCATAGGGTTTAGTATCAGCAGATAAAAGAGATGGAGTTTATCATATTCAGGAAAATACGATTTAACTAATAGGTTACGATTTTAGAAGAAAATGGTTAATAGGGTTAACAAGGAGTGACCAAAATTTATACCATTTTTAAGTTCAGCAAGTGCATTTGGAAAATACACCACAACATGGTTTCAAGGATATTATAAAGATCTGACTTCGACAAGAGAAGCTATGATTTTGTAAAAAGATAAAAGTGACAGCGTAGTTAATACTAATAATGACAAAATAGTATTGTAAGATCAGTAGAGTATTGACTAAAGTCGACAAAAGGAAAGTCGTAGTACTCCATAAGATAAGAACTTTCAGATAAAGAGGGTTAAAAACGAAGTCCGTAGGAGGAATGTATAATTTTTGAAAAATCATAAAATACGAGCGATAAATAAAATTCAAAACTAACCGAGACAACCTAAAGGAAAGTTGTAGTACTCTTTGAGAGCATCACATGGATATAAAGAGGGTTTAGATTGGAGCACGCATGAAAGAGTTATGATTTTCACAAAAATAATTCGTGTGCATGAAGTCCCCGCATACGCCCGTCATGCGCTTCTGGCACCCAGATTCGTCGAGATTTTAGTGAGTGGACCATCAAGAATGGGACACGTGGCAAGTTGGGGATGGAGCCACAAATTAGTGTGCCCGTCGCACACCTAGTGCGCCACATGCATAAGCACTACAAAAATAGGTCCTCACTTCGTGATTTCCTGATCCCTACATCCAAATCCACACTCTCTCGATCGATTCTTATCACCCTCTGATGGTGCAAAACTTCAGATGGAGCGACAAGGATGTCTCAGATCATGCTACTAGGGTGATTTTCACGACCCCATTTTACTATTTTAACAGTTTTCAGTGGGGATACATGTTATATTTAAACTGCTTCATAAAAATATATATTGTAAATATATTATTAGTTTTTATAAATGCATATAACTTTAGAATGATATATAGATACCATGCCAAGATGTATTCTATGATATTATGCCTAAGAGTTATGATGGTCAATAGTCTAGGAAATGATTTTACCTAGATGTTACGCTAGCCAAATTCTTCGGATAACTTAGTACCTAGAGACTATGCTGATCAAATTATTAGGATATGCACTGTACTTAGTTGTTACTCTGCCGAAATCTTGATTTCAAAATAAACATAATTATACGGTATATATGTTAAAAGATTATATATATACAAAGATAATTATGAGATAAATAAATAATAATTATCATATATAATAAAGGTATATAGTGATAATTATGAAGAGTTTTTATAAAATAAAAGATTTAAAGATAAGATAAAATACCCAAGGTTAAAGTGTTAGTGAGCTTAAATTATTCATCCTTTAGCCTTGATTAAATTCCGCTACCCCGACCTATAATCGTTAATCTTATAGAGAGCTAGAAAGATATGTATAAATCTATATGGGGTTTGACACCCCACCTGCGATTGCAGGCTACAATCCCGGTAGGATACCTTTCTCTATTAAGTTAATATTACGACGTTTGATGAAGCGTCGTGCGACGTTATTATAAGTCTACAATGTCGATTATAGTGGCTCATGGTAATGCGATTAACAACATTAGGGGAAGCGACTGCCAAGAGGGACACCATCGCGTAGTTAAAATGTTAAGATATCCTAAGATAAGATAAATCTAGGATAAACAAGACACATTAAAATACTTAGGAGGTCACGATTCTCAAATAATAAAAAAATGTTTTAAAAGAGATTATCCGAAAAGAAAAAGGTTTTTTACATCTAAAAGATCATATAAAGCAGAAATACATGTATTCCTATGAAGAGGATGGATCACTCAAGGAAGGAAATGTAGCTCAAAGATAGATAAGGTTTAATTCACGTAATAGAGATGATTGTTTTGCTCTATAATTTGGGTAAGCTATGTACCACCGTTCATAATACATGGTGTTTCCGTCGACGGCCAGGCAGGGTGTGACAAGCTTCCAGGCCTCAAGAAAAAACCATCATTGGTACTTGCTACGTGTTCAGAAACAAGATGGATGAAGATGGAATTGTCATTAGAAAAAATTAAGACTTGTGGCCCATGGATTTTGTCAACTGGAATGTTTAGACCATGACAAAACCTTTTCCCCTGTTGCTAGACTTGAAGCAATTCGTTTGTTCCTTGCTTTTTCTTCATTCAAAAATTTTAAAGTGTATCAAATAGACGAAAAGACTGCCTTCTTACATGGAAATCTTCAAGTAGAAGTATTTCTAAAACAACTTCCAAGATTTGAAAGTGTGGAATTTCCCATTCATGTATATCGTCTTGATAAACTGTCTATGGTTTGAAGCAAGCACCTAGGGCATGGTATGACAAACTGGCTAGTTATCTTCTGGAAATTGGATATAGACGAGGAAAAATTGACAACACTTTGTTTATCAAGCATTTAGGATCTCACATCATCCATGCTCAAGTGTATGTTGATGATATTATTTTCGGATCCATTGATGAGAAACTAATTTTTCAGTTCGTTGAGGTTATTGACAAGAAATTTGAAATGAGCATGATGGGTGAACTAACTTTCTTTTTAGGTTTGTAGGTTAAACAACTCATTGATGGAATCGTTTTCTGTCAAGCTGAATATATTGTAGACATATTGAAGAAGTTTGGCTTTTCTGATAGCAAACCCGCAAAAATTCCAATGTCTACATCAGCGCCTATATCCATTGATGCAATTGGCACTGATGTGAATGCAACCCTGCATCGAGGGATGTTTGGATCACAACTCTATCTTACTGCCAGTTGCCCTAAGATTATGTTTTCCACCATACTATGTGCTCGATATCAAGCCAATCCTAAGGAGTCTCGTCTTCTCGCTGTGAAAAGGATATTTCATTACTTAAAGCATACACCCAATCTTGGGTTATGGTATCCTCATGATTCTAAGTTAAAACTCGTAGAATACACTGATTTGGATCATGTTGGATGTGGTATTGATCGAAAAAGTACTTCAGGAGGGGCTAAAATGTTGGGAGGTAGACTGGTGAGTTGGTGCAGCAAGAAGCAGACGTTAGTGGCTTGCTGTACCACTGAAGCTGAATATGTAGCCGCTGGAAGGTGTTGTGCTCAGGTTCCTTGGATTCAGAATCAACTCTTAGACTACGGTCTCAACTTCTCAAAAACTCCCATCTGCTGTGACAACTCCAGCGCCATTCAGATGATACATAACATGGTGCATCATTCTAAGACCAAGCATATTGACATTCTTCATCACTTCATTAGGGACATATTTCAAAAGGAAAAGTGGAGTTGTTCTACATTCCATCCACTGATCAAATGGCTGACATTTTCACTAATGCATTAGATGAGAAGACCCCGAATAAATTGATTGTAGATCTTGGCGTGCTTTGAATGACTTAATCTTTTTCTAACTCACTTAAAATAACTTTGCTTTTTTTTCTTCTGAAAACAAAAAAACACAAAAACACAAAAACAAGTACTTATTTTATAATGCTTTCGTTAAATAAGTTTACATAGTTTGCTCATGTTTTGCATATAATGCTTACAAGTATTTTCTTTTCTCTCGATTCTCTATTTTCAAGATTATCAATACTTTATCTTTGGTAAATATGCACCTCTTCCTTCCAGAGTTAGAAAGAGCTGGGGTCATTCAAAATGTTTTGAATGCTCTAGTTGTTGAGAAGAATATTGTAATCGTGTCTTCTTCTTGTTGATGATGCCTTTTTTCTCCTCCGCTCATTGTTATGGATGCAAGAAGCCATCGTAAATACAATAATTCTTATTTTCATCTACCGACTCATAATCTGATTAAACCTCGAGTGACCTCGTGTTGATCTTGTTAACTCGATGGTTATACATATTAGATCCCATTAACTCGTTGGTTACAAAGACTAGTTCCTGTTCTTTTCTTGTTCTTGGTGAACATGAAGCTTGGAATCTATATGCAACACTTCAACGATTAAAGACATCTTCACTCTGGATTTGTTGTGAATTATATTTGGTATTGATACTTTTTTTCTTGATTGTGCACTCCTTTATAGACTGTATTGAAGGGGAGATATCTCAAAGAAAGGAAACTAATTCATGAGCTTTTAAATCGGAAGATTTTCTAGCATAATTTTTATGATTCTCCTGAAAAAGGCTACGTAAAGGTCCTTTAGCTATATATATATATATATATATATATATATATATATATATATATATATATATATATATATATATTCCTTTTTAACTATTCATTTGTTGACCATCTCTTCACTATTATCTCTTTACCATTTTTGTCTTGTACCATATTAAATGAATTGATGGAGAATTCTAAATTCTAGACTGAAACTTCACTTTATGATACAAAAGATTAACCACTTCTTGTTGATAAGTTTACATTGTTTATGATTCAGGCTAATTTCACCTCAGTGTGATTGAAACACTCCATTCTCTCCTCAATCTCCTCTTGATAAAACTTAATGATTCACTGTGATATACCACACATTAATAAAAGTTTGAAACTCTGTGCTGATGGTTAGTCTATGTATCATAGGATATCACATGCACCAATACCTTCTTGCCCATGCATTCTTCTTTAGAATTTTATGATTCAGCGTATGATACCAGGCGCTGATGAGAATTCAAAAAATTTGTGCCGATGGGTATATCATTGTCCATGATATATTACACGTACCTACCCATTCTCTACCAGCATGTCTTCTATTAAAGAAGTTAATGATTCATTATATTTTCCATACACTGATAAAACTTCGACACTCTTTGCCGATGGGTACATTTCATACTGGAATGTATTACACACATCATTCCATTCTTTCCCTTTGTTCTTCTAATAAAAGAAGTTAATGATTCAGCATGTAGAAACTTACGCTGATGAGACCTTGCAACTCTATGTCAGTGAATGATAGTTCAAACCCATACTATCAGGAGACATCATAATGTCACTTGATTGTCAGCTGCATTCCTGATCAACTGATGGAGTAAATCATATACGTTGATATGTTCTGCTAGTACCATAATGTTGCTGAAGTCAAAAAGGGGGAGAGATATTTTCATGACAACATATTCTTAGGGGAGATACCATCACTCTTCATTTGCTCAGGGGGGAGATATTTTCGACATATGATCTTCCATATGTTGTCTTCGAGATACTTTCATCTGTTTTCAGGCAAATTTCTCAAGGTGAAGAATAGACTATGCCACCAGATTCAAGAAAGGAAGTTCTCATCTTCAGGGGGAGAAAATTTTAAAAAAATTGTTGAAGATTAATTTTGACATCATCAGATAGGGAGATCGTAAGGTCACAACCTATGATCTGATGAGTCAAACACTACACACTGACCACCAGCGCCAACGCCAACACCAGATCTTATCAACACCAGCGTGAACCAATGATCTTGATGATCTTATGTATATTAGACAGTTATATATATATATATATATATATATATATATATATATATATATATATATATATATATATTTGTGTGTGTGTGTGTGCGTGTGTTTGTATGCATATAGAATATATATATCTGATCCGTAATCTTAGTGATTAGGATTAGACCTTTACATAGACAGGTAATGAAGGTTTGTATCGATCGGATACATTTCAAGTATAAAGAACAAAAGCATAATCTAAACAAATAATGAACAGAAAATAAAGAACACAATATATTCTCTAAATTGTCTTTAACCAAGAAAGAGTTTGTTTTCACCAAGAAAATGGACTTGTCGCAAGGACGGTCACAAAGACGGTTAACGACACCAAGCCATTCAAGACACACATTAGGGTTTTACCCTAATGTTGAATATATAATAGTATATACAACTATATCCCTTGATGGAGGGGATTGTATCTTATATATACTACGTACCAATCTTCATAACAAAGATATCAGATCTGCTATCTACTCTATACTTATCTGAATCTAATATACAAAAGATTACATAGAATAAACTATATTCACGCTGACGCTGATATACTTTATGCGTTGGCGCTGATGATAATTTATACGCTGATGCTGACTGATATTGTAAAGTGTTTGACTCTTCAGATCATAAGATGTGACCTTACAATCTCCCGTATCTGATGATGTCAAAACTAATATTCAATGAATCCATAAGCTCGTGCTCCCCCTGAGAGTAAGATTGAAATTTTAATTTCTTCAGCTTTAACAAATGCCCCCCCCCCCCCCTGAGACGGTGAATGACTTCCCAAGGTTAATGTCAGTTTTACTCCCCCTTAGATTTTACTTTTCTTTAGATCAAAGACATTTAATAGTTTCTCCAACTTTAGCAAGATTCTCCCCCTTTTTTACATCAGCACTAAAACAGAGCATCAGAGTTGCAGCCTATTGTCTAATAAGATTGTGATGTGTAACGCCTGAGTCGTCAGGTATAAAGTTTAGCCATTTTTGTTATTAAATCAAAGACTAGCCGACAGTACATTGGGCGTACACAAGGTACGCACGACGTGCTTCCTTTGCATGCGCGTTTCGGGATGTCCCCTTCGTACGTTGGGCGTACCAATGCGTACACAGGACGTACTCAAGCCAGTGGCAAACCCTAATTTTTAGGGTTTACATGCTATTTAAACTCATTAAGTGCCTCACGACCCACCTTATCATCCTCCCTTTCCTGTTAAGTCATATCACGAAACCCTAGCCTCCCAATAGTGTGTTCTTGAGATTTTGAAGTAATTTTGTGTTGTTTTGTGTGCATTAAAGAAGGTGGTGCTTGGTGACCAAGCTTTGGTTGTACTTGAGGTTGTAGATCCAAAATCTTCATCAAACTTGCTAGCTCCAGAAGGTATAAAGTTCTCATCTTGATACCTCTTTGTGTTAGATTGAGATTAGGGATTTTTTTAAGCTTATTATGGTCTTATGAGTCCTCCTTGTGAGTTTGAGCCACTCCAGGAGCTAGTAATGCTAGATCTTAACCTCTATGATGTTCCTTGTGTAAAAAAATGCTATCTTGATGAATCATATTGGTCCATGCATGAGTTAGAGACCTTATTATGGGTCATAATAGACAAAATTGGCTCTTGGGTCCTATTAAGACATGCAAAGTGGTAAAGTTGCCAACTTTATGTATTAATACCTTGAAATGAAGTAGATATGAGGTTTGGACGTTAAGAGCTTAAGTGGTTAAAACAAAAATTGGACAAATGGGACTTTGGCCGGTACACAGGGTGTAATTCTTGGTACGCTGTGCGTACTGGGTCAACTTCCTGTTTTCGAGTCAACATTTGTACATCGCACGTACAAGGTGTATGCCGAGCATATTCAGTGAAGTGGGCTTTTGACGCTTTAGGCCCTTTTTGGACTCGTCATTCTTTTGGGATTTGGACCTTAACTGGATTTTGGCCTTATGTTTGTTCGGCCATGGTTGGGCCTTAGGTTTATAAGTTGGGCCATTTTTAGGCCTTAGGCCATTATTGGGTTTTTAGGCCAAGTTGGTTGGGCCTATTAAGGGAAGGGTAAAATAGTATTTTACCCTAGGAGTTAAGTTGAGGAGTTAGGACCCCAATTATGGTTATTGACCTATTTATTAATCAGGGTTTTGTTTGTTTCGTTGGTGAGGTGATTACCAGTTGCAGTAGCCTGCATATTTTGTTATCAGCAGGATCGAGGTGAGTCTACGTACTATACTGTAGGACACTAGGATATGTTATGTTCTTGTAGTCTTTGTGACTCCTGATGTATGTGTTATATGCCTGTGTGCATGTTTACCATATCTATGTGGGGTGAAATAGACCCGATATACCCTTGTGTTGACATATGAGTTGAAATAGACTCAGGGGTGAAATAGACCCGGGTGTGAAATAGACCCGGTACGGCCTTGGGCCGAAGCATGAGTTGAAATAGAATCGGGGGTGAAATAGACCTGGGGGTGAAATAGACCACCCGACATAGCCTTCAGCTGGAAGATATGTATGGTATGCGATATTTTGGGGAACTCACTAAGCTTCGTGCTTACGATTTTCAGTTTATGTTTTAGGTACTTCCGAATCCAAGGGGAAGAGCTCGGGGTGATCGCATGACATACACCATGTTATTCCACATTTTACTTTACTCTGATGTATTTGGATGTTTTATTCATACTTGATTCTATTATGGTGTTATGAACATGTTTTGAAATATGGTTTTTATTATTCTAAAAATTGAAATTTGTGGCCTTAATTTTTGGGACGTTACATGATGTCTCCTGATAGTGTGGGTTTAAAATACCATTCACTGACATAGTATTGTGAGATCTCATCAGTGTATGGTTTCATATGCTTACTAATTAATCACTTTTATTAGAAGAAATGGGCAAGAGTGGGTAGGTGCGTGTAATATATCACGGATAATGATATACCCAGCGACACAGATTTTTCGAATTCTCATCAGCTTATGGTATCATACGTTGAATCATGAAATTATAAAGAAGAATATATAGAGAGAATGGATTGATGCATGTGATAAGCTGTGGTGTTTTAGCTTAACCATCGACATAGATTTTTCAAGCTCTCATCATCATATGGTACATTACACTGAATCATAAAGCTTTAAAGAAGAATGTAAGAACAAGAATGGATCGTTTCTGTCACGCTGAGGTGGAATCAACGTGAATCATTAACAAGAATAACTCATCAGCAAGAAATGTTTTTGATCCTTGCATCACAAAGTTTAGTTGTACTCTAGAATCAAAGATTCACCGTCAGTTCATAATGATACCATGTCATAACTCAGTCTAGGAGGTCAGGGACATGAACAACCCTTTGTAAATTAAGGACTAGACACATATCTCTTATGCTGATGACTGTGCAGTCAGGGTAAGCCATTAGGTTATGCTCAATGTTTCTGCAGAACATGAGACTTGATGCATATGACAAGCATGCTTCTAGGGACAGAGTCAGGTGAAATAGTTAATTAATAATAAACACCCCAGCCTCTCTATCAATTTTTATATTTAGACTAGAAAATCTCACTTAGAAAGTTTAGACGATGCTAAGCAATCAATGTGATGGGGTGACTCAATGTTCTCAGCCGATGGTCTCGCTGATGAGAGAATTAGAGAGATTTAGTCACATATAGTAGCATGCTTCTACGGATGATGATTTGTCAAAAGTTACATGCTTGGCTTAGTATTTCCACTGTCAGATCCTTTAAAAATGATAAAAAAAGAATAATATACAAACAAAAGAGTTAGTCAAGGAAGAAAGTTTTCAAAAAGCGATATTTTTGCAGCTTTTTGAGCAGCCGCTTTCTAAGTATCAAATATGTTCTTTACCCTGAAACTAAAATATACATTTAATTTGCACTGATCCATCTTGCAATGGGTCACTTAAGAAAATATATTTTAACAATCATTTGGAGAAAGTTCAATAATTTTCCCTTTTTGATCCATTTATCATTATGAGTCATGATATTGTCAACATGAATTGTGTTCATTTCAAAAGTACAGTTACTAACTTTGTGAGAAGCATCACCACATCGATAACAGACTTTGATTCCAGACTTCTTTCCTTTAACATTATATTTTGACTTCTTTTCAACTACTGAGTCCAAAGAATTTTGACTCTTTGATTTAAGAGTTCTTGTTTTAGTTCTGGAACAATGAATGTGATCTACAGTGTGCTCAGATGATACCTTGTCATGATATTCATGATACATTGAAGAGTCATCTAAAGTGGAAGATATTGATTGATCTTTAGAGCTAGAGTTGCTAACAGATCACTAAGGAAAGATGATAAGAGTTTCATTTACTGAATGAACTTAACCATTGCATATAGAAAATTTTAGCAAAATCTTAGTGGAGGAAGAACAAATTCACAATGACAAGGTTGGTGGGAAGGATCAAGAGCAGATAATTGAGAAACACATTTGGTAATGTTGTTAGAATCAGTGGAGCAATGAGTATTAATTAAAGTTTTATTTATAAATTATGAACTCACAAATCTATTCTTAAAGGTTTTTCTAAACAACTTTAATTAAAGAAACAACACCTTCTATACCACCTCCAAGAATTTTCTCACACTGATCTAGTATCTGGGAGTTAATAATTTTGTGACACTAAGGTGAGAAGAAGCCCAATTTTTTAAAATAAGTTGAATGCGACTAGCATGATCAACAACCTTTTCCTTTTCAGAGTGAAGAAATTATTGGCCAGTGAGATACAAGTGTTTTCCTTTATTAATAAAGAAATAGATTTTTTCTTTGAGTTTTTGTTAACTCAAAGCATAAAGAAGATTTTTCTAAATTTGAAGCAGATAAATCGAAGTGTAAGAGATCAATCATGTCATCCTTTTCGACGTTTTCAACGAAAGAGAAGTTAACAAGCTTTTTTACCTGATATGTTGAAGTAGCGTCCAATTCTAACTTAAGGTTTGTATCTGCTTGAGAGGAATCAACGTCAAGAGTCCCAACGTTGTCATTTGATGTGTCAGCATGAGGTTCAACGATCTGGGCCATGAGACACTTACCTTCATCATCATAGGATTTTTCATTTTCAAAAGTAGATGATAGTGTGATCTGATGGGTTATGAGCATATCTACATTCCTATGTGATCATGTAACCCTAATTGCTTTGGATCTAAGTTTTTCACTAATTGAACATGCAAATTGAATACCAAAGTAATAACCCTAGATCTAGCATACAAGAATCAAAATACATATGAAATTAGGGTTAGAATATTACCTCACTTGTTATATTGTAATAAGAAGAACAATCCTTGAAGATCCTTGACTCTTGAAAGCTTATTTCCCCAAGTGTTGCACCTCTAATGGAGTCACAAACACCCAATGCAAAGGATGAGATGGAGAGAGGTGGAAAATCGGCTAGGGTTTCAATCAAGAGTGCATTGCCGAAAATCCCATGACATGGAGGTCTTTATACAGCTGTGGGCTGTTCGGGTTTCTGGAGGAAACCCTAATTCCCGCTTTAGGCTTAAGCAGCCCATGGACTCCTCCTTATGAGGCCTTGGACGAAATCTATAGGGCTTCCCTATAGGATTTTGTCCACTCTTAATTAAGGAGTCCAATAGCCTAATTCAACAACTATCAATGATCTGCAAAACCGCCACTCCATTATTAATCAGTTCATTTAATCCCAAAATTAATATCAAATTAATTTCTGATTAAATACTAATTACAAACATGATTTCCAAATAATATATTAATCTTATAATATATTAATAAAATCATTTTTAGTACCAATATATTATTTCAAATAATAAATCCTACTCTCTTTCCACTAGTCATCCTGTCAAATTGCATGAGTGATGGCAACCCAAAATGACCATTCTACAACCAAATCAAACACATACTAATTATAGTTATGGGCTTAAACACCTAATCCAACAGTCTCCCACTTGGATAAGTCTAATAACTATAATTGCAAGTATGACTTCAAAATTTAACCAGCAATCGTAGCTTTCAAAAGCCGCTGCCGAACTCTAATCTTATCAGTGATGCGTCCTTTAGATACGCGATCAAATATCCCACCGTTCTACAAGATATCGTATGGACATGAGACATGGATCATAATCATTCTCTCTGTCCAATGTTTATTTCCTGATTTCCGATTTATGAAGACTGAATAATTGAACAAATCAAATCAGTCCAGGCTTGGCCAAGCGCTTAGGGTGTCATCATTAAATAATCGAGGGGCCCACATATATCGCTTTTATCCCATTTAGGGTAAAAAGAACGGATAAACTTCGACTCATATGCTTGCACAATTTACTCATCAAATCATACACAACAATACGTTTTATAACATCAAGTTATTGATGCGTGTACGTATTATCAATATACAACCGACTCATAAAAAACAACTCATATGTCTCCGTTTCAAGAATATAAGATATTATCGTCTCAAAATTACTCGTGATAAAATCCATGAAGTAATACTTGAGCGTGGGTAAATCCAATACTCAAATTCCTATTTTAGGAGTACTCATGAACACTGCAACAAAGATTTGCTATGTCTAAGCACTTAGACAATCTACAGTCGGATTCATGACAGTATTAATCCACTACTTACTTCCAAAAGTATGATTGACTGTGGATGTTTGAATAACCTAGTTATCGGGGAAGTAAAACATGCGAAGTGAAAAACAAGAATAACCTAATCCAATATGGTCTCAAAACTTTTGAATATAAATAAAACACTTATTATTTAATCACCATATTAATTAGACCTTATTCATTGTATAATGTTTCGAACAATAAACTTCATACTTGAATTAAAACAATAGTCATCCCATGCTCCAAGCATGCACACTATGTTTATCTATGGTCCTTTCCTTTGTGAAATATATCAATTTAACACATTTCCAATGATGCTCATTTCACAATTCCAAATCGTTATCACAAGTGTAATAATACCAATTTCTTGCCACTACTAGAATCCATTAGAGTCTGAACTTACATGCAATGATCCTTTTCTAATGTCAAGAAACCAAAGTCACAGAGACTTTGCCAATGATATTACAAAGCATTCCATTGGAGATTGGTTACAAAAACAATTCAATGGAAATGAAGTCTCATATTCAAAGAGCATTCCTTGAACATCCTTCTTGCATTAAAGTTTCTAACTCGCACATATCTCTCAATATCCAACTCCCATAATGGAAACACTTCCATATTTCCATATGACTATCAATTCTGAACAAGAGTTACCTCTACTCAGAACAAGTCAATATGGTTCTTCCAAAATATTATCCTATACTTCCAACTTTCCACAAGCAACCATTCTTTGGTAACCCTCAGATTGTCCTTGACAGTTGTTTAACAACTTTAGTCATATCAGTTTCTATTCCTTTTTCCCTCTTAAAGCCCTAGACATTTGAAAAACAACAGAACAAGTGAATATTATAGCATATGCAATCGATCTTATACCCGAAGCATATGGGATCTGTGTGACAATCCGATATTTCAAGTCAATGTAATGACCTAAGTCAAGTATTGTAATCTGTTTTGAATTAATAAATAAATAAAAATAGCATCAGAAATGAAATGTTCAAAAGTCTAAATTTGGAATACATAAAGTAATAGATATCGTAACAAGGTTTTCAAAAATGTAAAGAACATAAAAATCCGAGTTATAGCGAAGAAGTTATGACTAATCGAAAATCAGCAGCAAAACCGATAAAACACTATTAAGCGTAAAACGCGAAATTTCAATAAAATACTTTTTAGCCTTAGGTATCTAAATGAATGTCGTAGATATCATAAACCATGAACGTACATAAAAAGAACGTCCAAATCTGACTTCGTATGAGGAAGTTATGATTTTTCTAAGTTTCGGAGTAGCGGTAGACAGCTAAAAACTCGAAATAGAGATCGAGCGATAATTAGCCGACACGACCTAAACGAGAGTCGAAGATGTCGTATATAGTAGTACAACGGTAAAAAGACAGACGAAAACGGACATCGGATGAAGAAGTTATGAATTTTTAACGGTCTTTTCCTTTCCCGACCTATTAAAAATAAATAGTTAAAAATAAAGTCAAATTTTCCCAACAAAGTCTAAATGAAAGTTGTAGATTATGTTCTCACCTACGCGTGGATATAAAGAACGTCAAAAACGGAGCTCGTATGCGAAAGTTACGCAATTTAGAAGATCGGAGCACACAAACCGAGGGGGGGTACGCTATAGCGTACGAAGGTACGCCCAGCGTACCCGATGCAGGGCCTCGAATCGACCACGTATCCCCTACACCCCTCTACCCCCGTCCCATCCGAAGTCCGGTAGCCGAGGAAGGCGTCATGCATGTCGTACGCACCGCGTACGAGGCTACGCCCAACGTACGAGCTGCGGACGAGGTATGCCCCGCGTACTTCGGAGTACGCCCGGCGTACGAGGCTGCCTCAACCCCTATAAATAAGGATGCGAGGGTGCCGGCTCCATTTGCTAATTCACACCATTTCTCTCCTACTTTTTCACTTCCGAGCCCCTCGAGTCTACCCCTACGCCCCGGTTACGTATCCAAGTCCCAACGAAGGTCCGTAGCTCCGAAATACCCGAGAAACTCACTTCCTTCCGGTCGAAGTGCTGCCCGAGAAAAGTCTCGTTTTCTTCAAATAATCACACTTTCCAGGTGAGTTCATACCCCTATATTTTTATGTTTTTACTACATTTTAGGGGGGGGGGGGGGGGGGAAATACAAGTGAAACGCAAGAAAAACTTATATTGCAAATCGTTATATACAGTTTCTAATACTTTATCTACATTTTGTGTATATATGTTAAATAAGTAAATAACGCTATCACAAATGTTATACTTTACATGCAAGGTTGATAATACATTAAGGTTTATCGTTCAAATGAAACACACTTTTGAAAAACTATAATAGGTATAGTTTACGAGATATTCATGATATTTTACACTCTATAAACACTTGAGAAAGGAAACACTTACATTTACAAGAAAAATGGACTTTTCATACGTATATCTATTTGATACAAACTTTTGTGAGACATTTAACTTCACTTACTTTCAAGTATGCATTTCAAGCCCTGTGTTATAAACCATAATCTCCTGTAGGGAGAGCGTGATACTTGTGTATAGATCTATACGGGATTGACAATCCCGCACCTAAACTGTTAGCTACAGTTAGACCGGCAAGTCTGGGGTGACAAACGTCATATCATTTCAACGCCTGAAGAACGTTGTTACAGGTAGTCTGGGTCATTAGCACGGTTATAAAACTCACACAATGTATTAGAACATTTGATTTACGGGACTATCAAATGTCTTATTTATTATATATACATATATAAATCTACTTACACTATTTTAGGTATGTTAAATACTTATGCATTTCGGTTTTCGAATCATTTAAAACTACTACACATTTATGGAAAATATTGGATTTTGTAAGAAACCAACACAGTCACTTTTACAGAAAGGCATACAATTTTAATACAAAAATGCTTATGAACTCACCAACTTAATTGTTGACACTTTTTCAAAACTACTTGTATTTCTCAGGGATTCAGTAATACAGGTATAACAACAGCTTTTGGGGAAGGAACGCTAAGGCGTCAAATTTCAAACTTATTATTGTTGGATAAGGTGTCTAAGTCCATAACTATTTCTGGTATGTACTTGACCCGACCCGACATGGTCCATTTGGGTTGCATGGCACCATGCAATTGGATAAACTAAAATGAGAGAAATAACACTTATGGTTTATTAATATATAATAAGTTCTAATATATTAATACTATTATTTAATTAGTTTGATCAAGAATTAATTTAGAATTAATTAAGTGATCAAAAGATAACTAATTAAATATATGGGTAAATTATGTAAATCTTCCATATCTTATATAGTGGGCTAAGAGGCTCCATGGATTATCAAGTTGGGTTCCACCCATAGGATGCTCCATGGGAGTTACAAACCCATGGGTCATGGAAATGAAGAGTCATGACACATTAGGGTTTACATGGTGTAACCCTAGATGTGTCAACACTATATAAGAAACCCATTCTCCACCAAAATTGGCGACACATAAGAAACAAGAGGGCTAGAGCCGATTTTGCAAGTGTAAGATTCTCTCAAAGTTTACTCCGTGTTGTGTAAAGCATTTGAGGCATCACACTTGGGGTGCTAGGCTCACAAGGTTTCAAGGATCATAATCAACAACAAGGTAAGTTATTCTATCTTTCATTCAAGTTAAAAATGTTCCCCATGTATGCTAGATAGGAATATAACATTGGAATTCAACTTTGCATGATTATTAGACAAACATAGATCCAAGGTTATTAGGGTTGTATGTACACTTAGGAAGTGTTAGAATGCTCAAAACCCATCAGTGGTATCAGAGCCAGGTTTGTTTGTTGTTTTTTTTTTGTGCAAACAGCTTGAAAAAAAATCGTTTTTCTGTTTTCTGCTCGTATGAAAGTTTGCACATTTGTTGCTGGAAATGGACTAGAAACATTACCCTAAACTGTTTTGATGTTTTAAAGCTTGTTTTAGATGGTGTAATGTTTATGCTAATCCATTTACAATGGCAATTATTAAAATTACAAGTTTTTTTTAAGTGTAATTTTTTGATTCTTGAAAGTGTTCATATTCATGTTCTTGAATTTATGAAGATTAGATGATCATAGGAATTGTTTGTAACCTTCATGGTAGTTTAATTCATGATCATAATGTGTTTTAATGGAGTCCATAACTTGTCCTCAAGTTATGGAAAACCAAAAGTCTCACTTTTATTAAAGCCATTAAAAGAACACAAGAGTTATAAAAATGAAGAGTCTTCATTTTTATTACTCAATTAATTCATAAGTTATAAGAAATGAAAAGTTTTGGAAGTTTACAAAACTTGCCCTCAAGTTTTGGAACATGTAAAGTCTTGATTAAAACTTTAGTTCCAACCTTTAGAATTTTAAAAGTTAAAATTCAACCCTTATACTTTATAATATTATAAGTTACTAATATATATATGTATAACAACAAGTCGTCTTACCGCTAGTACGCCTCATTCACGAAGCCGGTCTATAAGGGGGGTATAAGGTTGTTGCCTATAAAATGGCAACTTAATGGGTGTCCACTCTCACCCACCGCTTCCTTGATCGGTGGAGGGTCGTTAGCCGAACGGGTAAGACAAGGACTTATAAATTCTCATTAAAAGTATGATGAATATTATAAAGTAACTAAATGCTTTTATTAAATTCCCAATCTTAGTTACTTTAGGAAAATGTGAATAAGGTGCTAATCCATGAAATTACACTTTACACTTTGTTTAAGTCATTGGTGGAGCGTGTGTGGTTAACCGGCACACTAACTTGGACTTAACAAGGTAGGTAAAGGGTGACTTAAGGTTTACCATAGCATCGGTGGAGCGTGTGTGGTTTACCGGCACATCGATTGAGTGATAAACCTTGAGGGTACCAAGTGATTTGCATGGTTACTTCACACCTCGTTTTGTGATCCTCGGTATCCCAGTCACAAAACTTGGAGGGCACACTCGAGATTGAAACATGCCTTTGAAAAGTTCATTGAATCTCAAAAGAATCTAGGAATTTCTAAGAACCAATTAAAAACCTAATATTTATATTTCGTTTTTCATGGTGGAAATTGGTGAATCGTCATTCACCTACCTTTCAAATATGTTATAGCTTGGATTACGACATACCTCTTCTAAGTTATAATATATTGTGATTGGATCCTAGCCTTAATATTACATTTTGGTGTTTTATTAAGACCTCTCTTAATATCTAAACTAATCTTGTTCTCTTCTTTTAGATGTCTTCAAACAATGCTGCTTCTGGCTCTAATCCTAATGGCTCCTTTACCCTTATGAACTTGTGTGGGAAAGTCACTTTTGATGGATCCAACTTCAATGAATGGATCAGAAACATCAGGATGATTACCCGCTACGAGGACAAAGAATATGTCCTTGAGAAGGAGCTTAAGGAGATTGATGAGACCACTGCAACTCCCAGGAGATCGCTGACTTTCGGGCACATGAAAGGGATGCTACAAAAGTGGCATGCATCATGTTGGCCACCATGACAGCGGAACTCCAAAAGTCCTATGAGGACTTCTACCCTTTTGAAATGCACCAAGATCTGATGGAAAGATACCATCAAAGTGCACGACAAGAGAGGTATGAAATCATATGCTCTATCATAACAACCATGATGAAGGACGGGGAATCCGTCACGAGCCACATGCAGAAAATGCAAAGGTATGTGGATCGGTTGCTGAAGCTTAATGTGAACTTCCCTGAGGAGCTTGCAATAGATATCATTTTGCACTCCTTACCATCGTGCTATGATCAATTCCGCATGACATATCACATGAATAAGGAAGAGGTCACACTCAGCAAACTTCAGGGACTCCTCAAGACCGCAGAAACAGGTCTTAAGGGTAAGTCGGTTGTTAACACTCCTACTCCAAACTCCGCCCCGGTTTTGGCAATCGGGAAAGGTAGAGGGAAGAAGAGGAAGAGCTCTTCGAAGGGTACCAAGGCTAGGACCCTTGATGGCTCTTCTTCAAGTGGAACCAAGAAAGGTTTTTTCACTCCTTCTTCTGACCCTAAAGAGGCTGAATGCTTCTATTGCCATGAAAAGTCACATTGGAAGCGGAACTGCCCAAAGTACCAGCAAGATGTGAAGGATGGGAAAGTTAAACCCAACCATGCAGGTATTTACACTATCTTATCTAATAACTCACCCCATTCTAACTCTTGGGTCCTTGATACCGGTTGTGGTATTCATATCTGTTCTGATTTGCAGGGACTAAGAAGAAGTGAGAATGTGGAGCATGGAAGAATAAACTTAATCATGGGGAATAGGAAAGCTTTACCTGTCACCAAGATTGGAGTTTATACTTTATCGCTAAGTAGTGGGTTTAGTTTAGATTTGAATAAATGTTGTTATTCGCCAGAAATGGCAAGAAATATTATTTCCTTTCATGCATTGTATAAACAAGGTTTCACCTTTTCATTTGATAATGAAGTTGGTTCGATTAATGCTTTCTTTAATAATGTTCTTTATTTTAAAGCATTACCTTGTGATGGTGTGTATGAAACTGTATCTGTGGTTGATAACTTAGGAAATAATGTATTGTGTATTGATTCTGTTAATGATAATAACTTGGATAAAGCATCATTATGGCATTGTCGTCTTGGACATATAAGCAAGAAACGCATAGGCCAACTCCAAAAGGATGGAGTATTGGAGTCATTTGACCTAAAGTCAGATGATAGTTGCGAATCATGCTTACTTGGAAAAATGACAAAGTCACCCTTCACAGGTTCTTGTGAGAGGGGTGAAGGTTTGTTGGATCTTATACACACGGATGTGTGTGGGCCCTTCAAACATGCCACAAGGGATGCTAATCGTCATTATTTGACTTTTACTGATGAGTACAGTAGATATGGATATGTCTACTTAATCAAGCATAAGTCAGAGACTTTTGAGAGGTTTAAAGAGTTTAAACAGGAAGTCAAGAATCAATTGGGCAGGAACATTAAGATGCTTCGATCCGATCGAGGTGGTGAGTATCTTAGTTCAGAGTTCCTCGACTATCTTAGGGAATGTGGGATTGTCTCACAATTGACACCTCCCAGGACACTGCAGTTGAATGGTGTAGCTGAGAGGCGTAATCGAACCTTGTTGGATATGGTTCGTTCCATGATGAGTCGAGCTTCGCTACCAATCTCATTTTGGGGGTATGCCTTAGAGACTGCCTCCCATATCCTTAATCTAGTTCCCACAAAGAAAGTTGCCAAAACTCCTCATGAGATGTGGACTGGTAAAGTACGCAAACTAGACCACATTAAGATCTGGGGTTGCGAGGCTTTCGTGAGACGCGAGACTCATGATAAGCTCGAACCTCGAAGTGAGAGGTGTATTTTCATCGGCTACCCACAGAAATCCTTCGGTTACCTCTTCTACAGACCTAGTGAGAATGTGGTCTTTGTAGCTAGGAGGGCGTTCTTTCGAGAGAGAGAGTTCATAAGCCAAGGAGACAGTGGGAGGCAAGTTGACATTGAAGAAATTCAAGAGTCAAGTGGTGAAGGAACTTCAAACCCTAACACTCAACTTGAGGAGGAAACTTCTGTTGAGCCAATTGACAAGTCTGTACCTCTGAGGCGTTCCACAAGGGTTAGGAATTCACCTGAGCATTACTATGGATTCCATATTACTACGGAAGGTGATACACTTATCAGTGATGGGACACTGATAGGTCTGGATGAACCTAACAGTTATGCGGAAGCCATGGCAGGCCCTGAGTCAGCCAAGTGGAAAGAGGCAATGGACAGCGAGATACAGTCCATGTATGACAATCAAGTTTGGAACTTGGTTGAGAATGTACCAGGTCGTAAGACTATAGGGTGCAAATGGATCTTCAAGAAGAAGACCGACATGGATGGTAATGTACACACTTATAAGGCACGAATGGTTGCAAAGGGTTTCTCACAAACTCCGGGAGTTGATTATGATGAGACCTTTTCTCCAGTGGCCAAGATTAAGTCTATTACGGTTCTGTTAGCCATAACTGCATTTCATGACTATGAAATATGGCAAATGGATGTCAAAACCGCTTTCCTTAATGGAAAGTTGGCTAAGGATGTTTACATGAGTCAGCCAGAGGGTTTTGTCAATACAGAGTACCCTAATAAAGTGTGTAATCTTGAGAAATCCATTTATGGGTTAAAGCAAGCACCTCGCAGATGGAATCATTGCTTTGATGAGAAAGTCAAAGAATTTGGCTTTTCTAGGAGTGAAGATGAATCTTTTGTATATGTCAAGGCTAGTGGGAGTATAGTTAGCTTTTTGGTATTGTATGTGGATGACATACTACTCATAGGAAATGACATCCCAACTCTGCAGGAAGTTAAGTCCTGGCTTGGGAAGTGTTTCTCTATGAAGGACCTAGGAGAAGCTGCCTATATTCTAGGGATACGGATCTTGAGAGACCGGAGTAAAAGACTAATTGTACTTAGTCAGAGTACCTACTTGGATAAGGTGCTGAAGAGATTCGGCATGCAGGACTCCAAGAAAGGAGAGTTACCCATCCAGAGTAACGCCAGATTGAGTAAGACACAAAGCCCTAGTACTGAGGCTGAGATAGCAGAAATGAGTCGAATACCTTATGCTTCGGCTGTAGGATCGATCATGTATGCTATGACGTGTACTCGACCTGATGTAGCCTTTTATTTGAGCATGGTTAGCAGGTATCAGGGGAACCCTGGCAAGGCACACTGGACTGCGGTAAAGAATATCCTCAAGTACCTACGGAGGACTAAGGACTGGGTCCTTACCCTCGGTGGGAGTGAAGACTTGAGAGTTGTAGGGTATAGTGATGCTAGCTTTCAGACTGATAGGGATAATTTCCGCTCTCAGTCAGGCTGGGTCTTTACCTTAAATGGAGGAGCAATTTCTTGGAAGAGTTCCAAGCAAGAGACAGTGGCTGATTCAACTTGCGAATCAGAGTATATAGCAGCTAGCGAGGCAGCAAAGGAGGCGATATGGCTGAAGAACTTCATTGGAGACCTTGGAGTTGTACCAGCTATTAAAGAGCCAATGGAAATTTTCTGTGATAGTGAAAGTGCAGTTGCCTTAGCCAAGGAACCAAGGGATCACGGGAGATCCAGACACATCGACAAAAAATACCATTTCATCAGACATCGAATAGAAGAAGGACTCCTCGTGGCAAAGAGGGTATCATCGGATGAGAATCCAGCAGATTCCCTCACGAAGGGACTGACTCGGGTTAAGCATCTACAGCATGCTCGGAGCATAGGGCTGAAGGATGATATTAGATTTAGTAGTTAGATAACCTTGAAATTTGTAAAGTGTAATTGACATTAGATGATGAATAAAAGGTGTTTTATTTATGAGTAAAGTGTTGCTATCTCTTGTCGATCGTTTACTATATTTCTTTTGCATGTTTTGACTTCTAGAATAATTATGTTTGGTATATCATATTATTCGAACCTCCACAGTCGGTCATATGTCGGAACTAGGTATGAATCAAGACTGTCATGATTGGTTGCAGAGGTCTAAGTTGTTGGACATGGCTACAACACTCATGAGTGCTCATAAGTTCTGAGCATTGGACTCAACCCACGCTCACTGGAATCACTTCATGGAATTTATCTCGAGTGATCGTGAGACGGTAATATCATATAAGTCTTCAAACCTAGAGATATGATTTGTTACTTATGAGTTGGTTATGCATTGATTGTACGTTAACGCATTGGTAACTCGATGTTATAAAACGTGCTTTTATGTATAATTCAATGAGTGGTAGAACAAACATATGAGTCAAAGTTTATCTGTTCCTTCTTGGATTAGAAGCTGATATCTGGGGCCCTCGATGATTTTGTTTTGACCTATGTACCGGGCCCGGTCAGAACTAAGTTGATGTGTTCAATTAAGTTCTTTGTCAAACAAATCGGAAATCGGGAAACAAACTACTGGACAATAAGTAAGACATTGTTCCATGTATTTGTTCGGCTGATATCTAGAACAGAGGATTATATGATCACTTATCTTAAATGGCGTATCAACATCTTCTCAGTTCCGAGAGACCTTGAAAGAGCTACGATTGCCGATCGGTTCCTGAAGTATTGCAGTTATAGTTATTAGACTTATCCAAGTGGGAGACTGTTGGATAAGGTGTCTAAGTCCATAACTATTTCTGGTATGTACTTGACCCGACCCGACATGGTCCATTTGGGTTGCATGGCACCATGCAATTGGATAAACTAAAATGAGAGAAATAACACTTATGGTTTATTAATATATTATAAGTTCTAATATATTAATAATATTATTTAATTAGTTTGATCAAGAATTAATTTAGAATTAATTAAGTGATCAAAAGATAACTAATTAAATATATGGGTAGATTATGTAAATCTTTCATATCTTATATAGTGGGCTAAGAGGCTCCATGGATTATCAAGTTGGGTTCCACCCATAGGATGCTCCATGGATGCTCCATGGGAGTTACAAACCCATGGGTCATGGAAATGAAGAGTCATGACACATTAGGGTTTACATGGTGTAACCCTAGATGTGTCAACACTATATAAGAAACCCATTCTCCACCAAAATTGGCGACACATAAGAAACAAGAGGGCTAGAGCCGATTTTGCAAGTGTAAGATTCTCTCAAAGTTTACTCCGTGTTGTGTAAAGCATTTGAGGCATCACACTTGGGGTGCTAGGCTCACAAGGTTTCAAGGATCATAATCAACAACAAGGTAAGTTATTCTATCTTTCATTCAAGTTAAAAATGTTCCCCATGTATGCTAGATAGGAATATAACCTTGGAATTCAACTTTGCATGATTATTAGACAAACATAGATCCAAGGTTATTAGGGTTGTATGTACACTTAGGAAGTGTTAGAATGCTCAAAACCCATCAATTATATCATCATAAAGTAATTTCTTTTGAAACATGTATTACAATCAACAATGTAACTTTTAAATTATATTTATGATGGTTGTGTTTGCTTTCTTTACTATTTACTCAACTGTTATGATACTACATGAAGTCATCCACCCTCGAACGATTCCGCCGTTCTGGTTTGGGGGTATGACAGATTGGTATCAGAGCATTGTTTATAGTGAATTAAGTATATCGAACCACATAAGATATACAAACTATAAATTCTTAGGGACTAAAATCTCTGTCAAAACATTTTACACCCGAACCATATTTTATTAACTTAAGTTGTTAGTTTCATAAAAGCACAAATACATTCATGCAACGATTTATTTTCATAGTTAGAACTATACAAAAGTATTAAGACAAGTTGGACACTGCGACTAGGCCTCGGAATATGTAATCGAATCTGGGACGAATATAGCCTGATCAACTATATTTATCCGAGATACGACCAACGTATGTCGGGGAATAGTCGTAGTGAGCAACAAGTCAAAATTTACCCAAAATAACACTAATATCAAACTTACAAGTTTAAATACTATAGGAGTATTTTGCGACACAATAAAAACTATAACCATTGAATAAACCCCGACATTTCGTTAGGATTAGGATCGTCAATTAAAATAAAATTTTAGCTTATAAAAACTAAAAACCTTCACTGACAGGGCTATAATTGCAAAGTGCATACTTTAAAGTTACACATGAGTGAGGTTGCATGGACTTAGGTTTTATGATTTCACCTTAGGCTCTTTTCCTTGTTTGGATGTGGGCTTGGAGTGAAACTACTTATCCAACGGTCCATTCAATCTCAATTGTATGTAATTCGTATACACTAGGTAATTATAGGAGGACTCGGCGTAGGTCTTATCATAAAATTTTCTCTTTACACTCAAATTCTATATATAATTCTCTTATCTTTATTCTCGATCAGAAGAAATGGCAGGATTTCATATCCCCGGGGATCCTTACTACCCAAATCAGGGCAATGGTGGTTGGATCGAAGAAGATCCAGAAGAGGATCCCGAAGAGATTATCGAGGAAGATCCAGAAGAGGATCCCGAAGAGATTCTCGAGGAAGATCCAGAAGAGGATCCCGAAGAGGATCCCGAAGAGGAAGAAGAGGAGGAAGAGGAAGAAGAAGGAGATGCAGACGATGAAGGCACGGACTCGGAACCAGAGGTCTACGACCCTCCCCAAGTGGTACCAAATCCCCGATTGAACTTTCAGGGCCCGACGCCCCTATGGGCTGTAGATATGAAACGATGGAGCAGGGAACAAGGACAACGTCCACCCTACGACATGGGACAAGGCTTTTATAACCTCAGTAACGGGGGTTCAGCTGACAGAGCACTCCCTGTCATGGTTCGTCACATCGCCAATCAAGGCGAGCAAGCAAGGGTAAACGCCAACCAAATCATGGACGTTGATGCCACAGGCCAAATCACGGCGGTACGTCTTCGTCGCCTGGACGAAGAACATGATCGAACAATAAAACACACCTTTTCCCTTCAGAAGGACATTACCGCTGCTAGAGCCGAGGTAAGGGAGTTTCGGAAAAGCCAAGCCGCAATGGAGTGGCGCGTCATCAAGGCTGAACGTCAAGTAGCTCGAGCTCGGACTTCCACGGCAACGTACCAGGGTCCGCATCGTACCACCCGCTCGGAGTAGAGCGCGTACTTCTTGCGATATATGTATATAATTATCGAGTGAGCATTGGTGCTACTCTTTCCTTTATGTATGTAAACCCGACGGATTGTGAGTACACGATTCGGGGGTCTAAATGCGGTCAAATTTTCCCATTGTCATTGATGTACTCTAGACCTGTGTTAAGGTCAAAGTTTCCTGATCGATGTATCGAATATTAATATCAATGAAATTGACACGCAATTATTATTTCATGGAGTATTTCAATAAGTTCTTAAAATATTAAGGAAGTCATATACTTATTATCATAAGTTTCCATTTCGCAATTAACTTACAAATTCGGTAATGTTCTGAACGTAAAACATATAATACTAAGACTTTCCATAATCATTTCTGAAGACTTATCAAGAATTCGTCTTTTAACTTATGGCAGAATCATGCCGCCCAGAAGAAATTCCCGACGCTTCAATACCATAGGACCAGCACCTCCTCCACCACCACCGCCACCACCATCGATGGACAATGCTGTTTTTCAAGCTGCGGTGACAGCTGCCGTGACAGCGACAATGGCTCAAATGAGTAACAACGGGTCGGGAGGAGGGGTAAATAGCTCTACCAATGGTCAGCACCAAGGTCGTTCCGGGGAATGCACTTACAAGGACTTCACCAACAGCAAACCCATAACCTTTAATGGTACTGGAGGAGTTATGGCTCTATCCCAATGGATAGAGAAAACGGAAGCAGTGTTCGAGATCTGCTCATGCCAAGAGGGGAGCAAAGTAAAATTTGCTGCCTGTACTTTCTCCGAACGAGCTCTAACGTGGTGGAATGGCCACGTCAAGTCACTAACTCTAGTAGTGGCTAACTCCATGGGATGGGAAAATCTAAAACAAATGCTCATGCAAGAGTACTGCCCGAGAGGCGAAGTACATAAGCTCGAGCAAGAGCTTTGGAGCCTTACGATGGTAGGCTCGGACATCACCGCCTATACCAATAGGTTCAATGACTTAGCGATACTTTTCCCGAGAATGGTTGCTCTAGAGAGCAAGAAGATCGAGAGGTATATCTGGGGACTATCACCCCAGATTCAAGGAAGTGTGCTAGCTTCCAAGCCAGTTACTTTCGATAGTGCCAAACAGTTGGCACAGTCCCTCGTCGATCATGGCGTCTGCCAAGGATTCGTGACTGCTATTCCTAAGCAAACCATAGAGAGCAACAACAACAACAACAACAATACCAACAACAACAGCAAGAAGAGGTTTTGGAACAAAAGGAAGGGTCAATCTTCGCAAGAACCTTCCAAGAAACAACAGATAGTGGCAGTCCATGCCGCTACTACTCCCACCACTGTTCCTGTTACCCCTACACCAGTGAAACAATACGCTGGGAACCTACCAAAGTGCAGCAAATGCAATTTCCATCACAACGGAAATTGTCGGGAGATGCACTATAATAACTGCAACAGGAAAGGGCACACTGCCCGTTTCTGTAAGGCACCGGCGCGACCAATCACCCAAGTTCCTGGAGTCGGTGTGGGCCAGGCGTGTTATGGGTGTGGTGAAGTTGGGCACTACAAGAGGGATTCCTCTAAGGCAAGGAATGCTGGCGGCATAGAGGCAATAGGGCAGAACGAGGCAATAGTCGACCCCACTATGGTTACGGGTACGTTTCTCCTCAACAACACTTATGCATGCATACTTTTTGACTGTGGTGCGGAAAGGAGTTTCGTGAGCCATGAATTCAAACACTTACTTAAACAAAAACCCTAATCACTCAATAAAATATTTACAGTAGAAATGGCAAACGGTAAAACAGAGAGCACAAACGATATGTACATAGGTTGCACGCTAGATTTAAACGAACACTCTTTCCAAATCAATCTAATGTCGATCACAATAAGAAGCTTTGATGTCATCATCGGTATGGACTGGTTAAGCCTGCACCATGCCGATATACTTTACCACGAAAGGGCCGTTCGCCTTAATCTGCCAAATGGCGAAACTCTTATCATTTATGGTGATAAACCCGGTACCAATTTACAAATCATCTCTTGCATCAAAGCCCAAAAATACCTGCGCAAAGAATACCATGCTTTCCTAGCCCACGTAGTAGATAAGGAAAAAGAAACGAAGGATATCAAAGACATTCCATAACTCTGCGATTTCCCCGACGTCTTCCCTGAAGATCTTCCAAGAGTTCCACCAGAACGTCAAGTCGTGTTTAGAATCGACTTGATTCCCGGGGCTACCCCAGTAGAAAAATCGTCGTACCGTCTAGCCCCGGCAGAGATGCATGAATTATCCAGCCAACTAAACGAGCTACTCAATAAAGGATTCATAAGGCCGAGCTTCTCACCTTGGGGAGCACCAGTCCTATTCGTAAAGAAGAAGGATGGATCTTTTCGCATGTGCATCGACTACCGAGAACTAAACAAACTCACAATCAAGAACCGATACCCCCTACCGCGCATAGACGATCTGTTCGACCAGCTCCAAGGAGCAAGCTACTTCTCAAAGATCGATTTAAGATCCGGGTATCATCAGCTGCGAGTCCTGTAAGGAGATGTTCCCAAGACGGCCTTCTGAACTCATTATGGTCACTACGAGTTTGTAGTGATGCCCTTTCGATTAACAAATGCACCGACAGTGTTTATGGACTTAATGAACCGAGTATGTCGTTCTTTCCTAGACAAATTCGTTATCGTGTTCATAGATGATATACTCATCTATTCGAAGAGTGAAGAAGAACATGGTCAACACCTCTGGAATGCCTTGGAAACATTAAGGGCAGTAAAGTTATACGCGAAATTCTCAAAGTGCGAATTTTGGATTCGGGAAGTAGATTTCCTTGGTCATGTGGTCAGCAAAGAAGAGATACACGTGGACCCTTCCAAAATAAAGGCAATTGAGAGCTGGTCAGCTCCAAGAACTCCAACGGAAATCCGACAATTCTTGGGCCTTGCAGGCTATTACCGAAGATTCATACAAAAATTCTCAAAGATTGCTAAACCACTTACCGCCCTCACTCAGAAGGGTGTAACCTACAACTGGGGAGAAAAGCAAGACGCTGTGTTCCAGACGCTGAAACAAGCCCTATGCAACGCACCTATATTATCCCTGCCAGAAGGAACATAAGACTTTGTGGTCTACTGTAATGCATCAAACCAAGGTCTTGGATGTGTTCTAATGCAACGAGGAAAGGTCATCGCATACGCCTCGAGACAACTCAAGACGCACGAAGTCAACTACACTACCCACGACTTAGAACTGGGAGCATTCGTTTTCGCCCTAAAAATCTGGAGGCACTATCTCTATGGCACGAAATACACAATCTTCACCGATCATAAGAGCCTTCAGCACATTCTCAACCAAAAAGAACTCAACATGAGACAGAGACGATGGGTTGAACTACTGAGCGATTATGAATGCGAGATTCGTTATCATCCGGGAAAAGCTAATGTAGTAGCTGATGCTCTCAGTCGAAAGGAATACTCGGGCCGCCGAGTGAAATCCTTAACCATGAAGATCCATTCACACCTGTCCACCTCAGGTCGGGTTGTTTATTTTTCAGAGCTTGCAAATCAAGGAAGCTCAAATGGAAGCCTTGAAAACAGAAAACGTGGCTGGCGAAGCCATAAGAGGAATGGATAAAAATCTTGAAGTCAAGGGTGACGGAGTTCGTTACTTCATGAATCGAATCTGGACACCGAAGTTTGGTGGATTCAGAGACATGGTCATGAATGAGGCTCATAAGACTCGATACTCCGTGCATCCTGGTTCAGACAAGATGTATTTGGACCTCAAGAAATTGTATTGGTGGCCAAACATGAAAGCCAAAATTGCTGCCTATGTAGGCAAGTGTCTAACTTGCGCCAAAGTCAAATTAGAGTACAAAAAGCCCTCGAGATTGTTACAACAAGCTGAAATACCTGAGTGGAAGTGGGAGCGGATAACCATGGATTTCATAACCAAGTTACCCAAAACAACGGGCGGACTTGACACCATTTGGGTGATCGTCGATAGATTAACCAAATCCGCACATTTCCTACCAATAAAGGAAACTGACAAGATGGAGAAACTAGCTCGAACATACAGAGAGATTGTGCGACTGCATGGTGTACCAATATCCATTATCTCCGACAGAGATAGTAGATTCACCTCACGGTTCTGGCAGTCACTACAAAAATCTCTAGGGATGAGACTAGACATGAGTACCGCTTACCATCCACAAACCGACGGTCAGAGTGAGAGGACTATTCAAACCTTGGAAGATATGCTAAGAGCTTGTGTGATCGATTTTGGTAAGTCATGGGATACCCATTTACGACTAGTCGAGTTCTCGTACAACAATAGCTATCACACTAGCATCAAGGTTGCTCTATTCGAAGCCCTCTACGGTCGCAAGTGCAGATCACCTCTGTGCTGGGCTGAAGTGGGCGACACGCAACTAGCTAAAGGACAAGTACCTGACAGCACTCTCACCGGCCCGGAAATCATAAGAGAAACGACCCAGAGGATTGTCCAAATCCGGGAACGACTAAAAGCTTCAAGAGACAGACAAAAGAGTTATGCGGACAAAACACGGAAGCCTTTGGAATTTCAGGTTGGGGACCGAGTGCTATTGAAGGTCTCACCCTGGAAGGGATTAATACATTTTGAAAAATGTGGGAAACGAAATCAAAGGTATATCGGACCATTCGAGATCCTTTCCAGGATCGGCCCGGTAGCATACAAGCTTCGATTACCGAAGGAACTCAATAACGTACACCCTACCTTTCATGTGTCAAACTTAAAGAAGTGTTTGTCCGATGAGACCCTCGTCGTCCCTCAGGACGAAATCGAAATCAACGAGAGTCTCCACTTTGTAGAGGAACCCGTAGAAATCGTGGATAGGGAAATTAAAAGAAGAAAACAAAGTCGCATACCCATTGTGAAGGTTCGCTGGAATGCAAAGCGAGGACCTGAATACACCTGGGAACGCGAAGATCAGATGAAACAAAAAGACCCGCACCTTTTCCCTAGTCCATAGATACTTATCTTAGAATAAATTTCGGGACGAAATTCTCTCTAACGGGGGGATGATGTGACAATCCGATATTTCAAGTCAATGTAATGACCTAAGTCAAGTATTGTAATCTATTTTGAATTAATAAATAAATAAAAATAGCATCAGAAATGAAATGTTCAAAAGTCTCAATTTGGAATACATAAAGTAATAGATATGGTAACAAGGTTTTCAAAAATGTAAAGAACATAAAAATCCGAGTTATAGCGAAGAAGTTATGACCAATCGAAAATCCACAACAAAACTGGTAAAACACTGTTAAGCGTAAAACGCGAAATTTCAATAAAATACTTTTTAGCCTTAGGTATCTAAATGAATGTCGTAGATATCATAAACCATGAACGTACATAAAAAGAACGTCCAAATATGACTTCGTATGAGGAAGTTATGATTTTTCTAAGTTTCAGAGTAGCGGTAGACAGCTAAAAACTCGAAATAGAGATCGAGCAATAATTAGCCGACACGACCTAAACGAGAGTCGAAGATCTCATATATAGTAGTACAACGGTAAAAAGACAGACAAAAACGGACATCGGATGAAGAAGTTATGAATTTTTAATGGTCTTTTCCTGTCCCGACCTATTAAAAATAAATAATTAAAAATAAAGTCAAATTTTGCCAACAAAGTCTAAATGAAAGTTATAGATTATGTTCTCACATACGCGTGGATATAAAGAACGTCAAAAACGGAGCTCGTATGCGAAAGTTACGCAATTTAGAAGATCGGGGCACACAAACCGGGAGGGGGGGGGTACGCTATAGCGTACGAAGGTACGCCCAGCGTACCCGATGCAGGGCCTGGGATCGACCACGTATCCCCTACACCCCTCTACCCCCGTCCCATCCGAAGTCCGGCAGCCGAGGAAGGAGTCATGCATGACGCACGCACCGCGTACGAGGCTACCCCAAATGTACAAGCTGCGGACGAGGTACGCCCCGCGTACTTCGGAGTACGCCCGGCGTACGAGGCTGCCTCCACCCCTATAAATAAGGATGCGAGGGTGCCGGCTCCATTTGCTAATTCACACTATTTCTCTCCCACTTTTTCACTTCCGAGCCCCTCGAGTCTACCCCTACGCCCCGGTTACGTATCCAAGTCCCGACGAAGGTCCAAAGCTCCGAAATACCCGAGAAACTCACTTCCTTCCGGTCGAAGTGCTGTCCGAGAAAAGTCTCGTTTTCTTCAAATAATCACACTTTCCAGGTGAGTTCATACCCTTATATTTTTACGTTTTTACTACATTTTTAGGGGGAGGGGGGGAATACAAGTGAAACGCAAGAAAAACTTATATTGCAAATCGTTATATACAGTTTCTAATACTTTATCTACATTTTGTGTATATATGTTAAATAAGTAAATAACGCTATCACAAATGTTATACTTTACATGCAAGGTTGATAATACATTAAGGTTTATCGTTAAAATGAAACACACTTTTGAAAAACTATAATAGGTATAGTTTACGAGATATTCATGATATTTTACACTCTATAAACACTTGAGAAAGGAAACACTTACATTTACAAGAAAAATGGACTTTTCATACATATATCTATTTGATACAAACTTTTGTGAGACATTTAACTTCACTTACTTTCAAGTATGCATTTCAAGCCCTGTGTTATAAACCATAATCTCCTGTAGGGAGAGCGTGATACTTGTGTATAGATCTATATGGGATTGACAATCCCGCACCTAAACTGTTAGCTACAGTTAGACCGGAAGGTCTGGGGTGACAAACGTCATATCATTTCAACGCCTGAAGAACGTTGTTACAGGTAGTCTGGGTCATTAGCACGGTTATAAAACTCACACAATGTATTAGAACATTTGATTTACGGGACTATCAAACGTCTTAAATATACATATATAAATCTACTTACACTACTTTAGGTATGGAAAATACTTATGCATTTCAGTTTTCGAATCATTTAAAACTACTACACATTTATGGAAAATATTGGATTTTCTAAGAAACCAACACAGTCACTTTTACAGAAAGGCATACAATTTTAATACAAAAACGCTTATGAACTCACCAACTTAATTGTTGACACTTTTTCAAAACTACTTGTATTTCTCAGGGATTCAGTAATACAGGTATAACAACAGCTTTTGGGGAAGGAACGCTAAGGCGTCAAATTTCAAACTTATTATATCATCATAATGTAATTTCTTTTGAAACATGTATTACAATCAACAATGTAACTTTTAAATTATATTTATGATGGTTGTGCTTGCTTTCTTTACTATTTACTCAACTGTTATGATACTACATGAAGTCATCCACCCTCGAACTATTCCGCCGTTCTGGTTTGGGGGTGTGACAATCTGATACACAATGTCTTACATAAAGACCTGACAGTATCTTGCTATAATATTTCCATATATCGAATCCTCCTATGTTGAATCACTTCAACATGATATTCATATACGTTCATGACTAAGTTCCATTAAAATTTCAATATAAGCTTTTAGATTCGAAATGAAGTACAAATATCCTCTCCCTTAAACCTTACTATAGCGAAACAGTATCCAAACTTTGCAACTTTGCAAATTTAAAAGTTTGTTTCCTATAAATAGCATTGCTAACTTGCAGCACCTAACATAATAATTATACTCCCACTATCATAATAATTACATTCTTACTAGCATAACAATTATGATCCCACTAGCTTTGACATGTACCCAGAAATGAGCTGGACTTCTAGAAATCAATACACATTGACTTTCTTTCCAAAGTTCAGATTTCTGATACGTGGTGCTTTGATAAGTCTTTATCTAGACTTCTCAAGCTCATACAACCTTCATTAGATAGCTTATGTGAGTGTCTAAACCCTTTCAGAACCTATAGCAATAAGTCCCGAATGTTCAAACTATTTGCCATTTCTCACAATTCGAACTATGATAAGGGATGCCATAATCATACTCGAATTTGTGAACGCAATTATCACAACTACTAACTCTTTAAAATCTACAAGTGAAAGTGTTTCCTCACAATCATTTTCATGAAGTAGAGAAATCTCTTACCACTTAGATTTTATGGTGCATGTGTTCCTATCAACGTGAACTTGTTATTTCCAACCACCATCATAAGACAAGGTTAATGACAAATTCAAACTAATATCGACTGAACTTGCTTAACCTTTATTTCTTGCCATCCGGTAGCACAAGGGCCTACCAGTGCTTTCTAGTTATTGAGCAGCTCACCCATACAAATCAATGTACTTTCACTGATCAAGGTGCTTTGCCTTATGCGATCAAATGAGAACTCATAGAACTCACATGCATAGTCAACTTAACTGGAATGGGCACAGAAATAAGAATGTGTCAACACGATAGGTTATCAACCTCAAGTCATGTGCTAGTGATTACAAAAAGGTTTATTCTTAAAACTTTTCAAGATCAACAAGACTCCCACTGACTTCTTGACATATAAGATTCTCTGTTAAGGAACATTCCTTGACAAACAAATATTCAAGAGTTTTTGTGGGTTCTTATCAAGAAAAACTTCATATAATTGGTCTTAGTTGGTCTTTGTTTTAACCAAAAACATCACAACTACCAATTTCAAATGTGTAAGAGTAATTCCACATTTCATGAGGCGTTTCAAACCTACTTAGAACATATTACTCAAGGTACAACTTGGAGTAACTAGAGTATAACTCTAAAACTTGATATCAGAACGAAGTATGACTTATCTTCTTTATTTAACCATTTCAACAATACCCGATTCCTCTTCTTAGTTATATAAATGCATTAAGGTGTCCTTAGAGGATCAATTGTGACATGGTTCCATAATCATTAGGATGATCATAAAACACGATACTAAAGTACTCTCCTTTCATTTCATATTGGAGAAACTTTTATCTTTCTGCCCAGTGGATTCTTCTTATTCGTTCTGCTACACCTTCAAACTTTTCAAGGTATCAGAATTATACTTAATCTTATAAGCATAACCATATTTACCGAACCAACAGTAAATCATGACGAATGAGCCTATCGTCCTTTGTGGTGGATCTGACCAGTCCACATCAATGTGTATTGATCCTTCAGTCCTTCACTTAACTCACATATACATATGAACAAGGAATTAGTCTCAATTTCCCAAGGATCAAGATTCTCATACATCACACAATACAAATCACATGATTCCAAGTTTCTGTCCAATTGAAACTTGGGTTATGAGAATCCTTCCTAACTTGGTAAATTATGACACTACCACAAGCGATATAACTAAGAATCAAATCCATTCTCAACATTGCTAATAATAGAAATACAAACACTAGTTTTCATAAATGCCATTGCAAGGAAACGTAAAATAAGATAAATCAAAACTATTTTATTGATAAAATGCGTAAAACTTGTCCTTGAAATGCAAATACATATGAAAACTATGTTTCTAAATATTCCTAAGCAATCTATCATAACTCCTAAATAACAGCTCTAAATTCCGATCTTTTGAACCATGTGACCAAAATCCATTTCTTCAGATCAGAATCAACCTTTACTTCCTCTTAATGCTTCCTTTATTTTATTTGATCCTACAAAACATCAAAATGTGATTAACATATCATGTAATAAGAATCTATAAGTAGGAACTTAACAGAGTTAGACAGTGGATGTACCTGAAGTGGTGTCAAACAATTTGACTTTACCATCTCTTAGATCTCTCAGGTAGTCTAGGCAGCTTCGCTTCGAATGTCCCTTCACTTGGCAATAAAAACACATGGAATCTTTAGGAACAACACATGGGACTATCTCAGAACTCGCCTTTCACTTTACCATATGGTCAAACAGTTTGACCTTGGCCAATCCCTTTCCATTACGAAGAGAAACCTTTTCTAGACTACCAATGTTGCCATTGTTTAGGTCCATGGAAATTTGGGAGGTAGATTGTCACACACCTAAACCGGAACGGCGGAAACGTTCCGCTGCGGATGACGTCATGTACAATATCACAACAATTGCATAATAGTAATCAAAGTACAACAACCATTACATTGATAAAGCATAGTTTAACATTCGTGTGCAAAACAGTGCTTGTTTAACATGAAAACTATAACAAAAAAAGGCACGAGTCTATGAAGCTCCGTCTTCTCAAAACCTGTGGATACCTATTTACTGATTTCCTGAGAATACAAGTAGTTTTGAAAAGAGTGTCAACAATTAAGTTGGTGAGTTCATAAGCATGTTTGTAATTGAAATATGTTATTTTTTCCTTGAGAATGTAATTATGTTTTCCCAGAAAATCCTATATTTTTTGTTGTAATTTTAAGTGCCAAGATTCACCACCTGTACTTGTAAAATACTGAATTATAGTTTTATTATTTAATAAAACTATGTGAAGTTGTTTACTTATTCATAAACTAATCGTATTATTCAATACCAAATTGTGAGTTATCATAACCATGCTTGATGACCTAAGATGGCCTGAACACGACGTTCTTCAGGTGTCGCAAGTGGTACGACATTTGTCACCCCAGGCCTGCCGGCCTAGCTTATGCAAGCAGCTCAGGTGTGGGATTGTCAGTCCCGTATAGATCTATACACAAGTGTCATGCTCTCCCTCCAGGAGACTCTGGTTATAATTTAAGGACTTGGTTGGTACTTAGATAAGTACGTGAAGTCTGCATCCTATGTATATGTCGTTTGTGCTCTCGTTGTTTCCGTTTTCCATCTCTACGGTAAATGTGTCTTTTAATGTTTGGGGATTTTGTTTTAGAAGATGTTTGAATTTATGGCTCACGAAGCTTTTATCCGCACCACTATAAAAAAGAATGCATGTGTAAGAATTGTTGAGAAGAAACGTACTGGTAACCACGGTAGGATCTGCCATCGCTTCCTCGTGACCAATTGCCAAAATTCTTCCTACACCGCCAACATTCCTTGTCTTTGGGCAGTCTCTCTTGAAGTGCCTGATTTTGCCACACTCATAACAAGCTTGACTTAATCCTGCGATAGGGACTTCAGAGATGGGTTGTGCTGGCACTTTATAGAAACTGGTGGTGTGCCCCTTCCTGTTGCAGATTCTGGAGTGCATTTCCCTACAAACTCCCATATAAAGGAAGTTGCACTTATTGCACTTTGGAAAAGAAACAGCATATCGACTCGGGGGTGCTGGAGTAGCAGAAACAGTGGTAGGAATAGTAGCAGGAACAACAACAGGAACAGTAGCAGCGTGTACTGCCACAGTTTGTTGCTTCTTAGAAGGCTCTTGCGATGATTGCCCATTTTGTTTGTTCTAGAACTTCTTTTTGCTGCCTCCTTCCTTGGGTTGCTCCGGAATGGTAGTCATGAAGCCTTGACGAACTCCATGATCTACGAGTGTTTGTGCCAGACGCTTGGCACTATCGAAAGTAAGTGGATTGACAGCTATAATGTTTCCTTGAGTCAGGGAAGTTAACCCCCAGATGTTTCTCTCCACTTTCTTACTCTCCGGGGTGACCTTCCCGGGACACAGAAGAACCAGGTCATTGAATCTGGCAGTATAAGCAGTAATATCGGAGTCCTTCATAGTCAGACTCCAGAGTTCCTGCTCTAACTTTTGTATCTCGCCTCTGGGACAATATTCTGCCAACATTAGAACTTTTAAGTCTTCTTAGCTCATGGCATTGGCTACTAGGAGAGATAACGACTTGACGTAGCCGCTCCACCAAGAGAGAGCCCTATCCAAGAAAGTGCATGCTGTAAATTTTACTTTGCTAGCTTCAGGGCACACACAGATTTCAAACACTGATTCAGTTTTCTCGAACCAGCGTGTTAGAGAAATGACACCTCCAGTTCCATAGAAGGATTTGGGTTTTGCATTCGTAGAGTCTTTATAAGAGCACTCCCTTGGGTGTCCAAGACTTTCCCCGTGATTAGAGTTGTGAGCACCACTGCCGGCCCCACTAGTACCACTAACGTTAATTTGCATCATGGCGGCAGCCACAACAGCGGTTACTGCTGCTTGGAAGACAGCAGGGTTGTACTGTGGAGGTGGTGGTGGTGGTGGAGTTGGTGGAGGGTTTTTGAAACACCTGTTTGATTTACATGGCGACATCTTTTTCTATAAAGTTTAAATAGGAAAAGATGATAAGTCCTCTATAGTAGCTACGAGTCAGGTGATATTGAACAAGATATATCTTAGTTCTAAACGCATTATAACCTGACTTTCATAGTGTTCTGCGATTTACAATAGAAGTCTACTAATATAAGTAAACAATCGCTCATGTCATTTATAGCAACACTTGTAACAAATTTGCATAATGTATTCCATACCAGGTCATTCTATAATCACTTAGTGTATACGAATTATGTATAATCGAGACCAAATAGACCTTCGAATAAGTGATTCTACTCTAAGTCCACAACCAAACAAGGAACAGCTAGTAAAGCTAAATCTCAAATTCTAAGTCTATAAAATCTTAATTATATATGACTCTTATGTATACACTTAGTAATTATAAATCTCCAAATATAAGTCCTTTGTTTTCACATGATTGATTCTAGTAAGAAAGGCCTTCTTGAATATTGTTTTTCCAGTGTTATAGTGTCATAAAATACTCCTATAGTATTTTAACTTTATGTTTGATTCTAGAGTTCTTCTGGTATATAGATTTGGTAAGTTTTAGACTTGTTGCAACACCACGATCACTCCCAAACACATGTTGGTCATATCTCGAATAAATATTGTTGATCAGGTTATATTTATCCCAGATATGATTACATAACTATCTAGGTTTAACTGTAGTGTCCAACATCTAAATACTTTTATGTAGTTCTCACTGTGATACTGTTTCTGGTATGTATGCATGTTAGTATACTTCTTATAAAATACCTAGATTTTAAAATTATACTTTTAGTCAGAGCGTTTTAGCCCCATTGTATTTATAGTTGTATATCTTTTGTGGTTTGATATACTTATTTCACTATATTCAATGCTCTGATACCAATCTGTCACACCCCCAAACCGGAACAGTGGAAACGTTCGGGGCGGATGAAGTCATGTACAGTATCACAACAATTGCATAATAGTAATCAAAGTACAACAACCATTACATTGATAAATCATAGTTTACATTCGTGTTCAAAACAGTGTTTGTTTAACATGAAAACTATAGAAAAAAAATAAAAGACATTAGTCTATGAAGCCCTGTGACAACCCAAAATTTTTATTCTAGTAAAAGTCAACCATCTCATTTTGATCTATCTTATTTAAATAATTTAACTCCTAACTTGGTTTAAAAATTTTAATTTGAAGAGTTGTTGAATTAGAAGTGAAATATAAAGAACATTTTTCCAAACCGAGAAACTTCGCATGGGGACCACAAACGAAGCTCGGACCAGAAACACACTCCGAGCCGTAAACATGCCTCGCAGCCGTGAACCAACCTCGGACCGTGAACCTCCGGTTTGCGGCCGTGAACGGTCCTCGGGATGTGAACTCCTTCGGGTCCCACACTCTTCCTTACATATATAGATTTGACCAGAATTTTCTTCACTTCTCCTCTTGTGGCCGCAAATACTTAATTCTCTCTCAAGTATCATCAACCAAAAACCTCCCCTCTCCTCAAATTTATATGTATATAATTATAGAACACTTGGTGTTCTTGGGCCGTGAACACTTTCATCTTGAAATCAGCTTCCAAACACTTCCAATCTTCACACTTTGGGCCGTGAACTCTAGAACACTTGGTGTTCTTGGGCCGTGAACACCCAGCTGGTCGTGAACCCTTCTTGCAGCCTTCAAACTTGCTTCTAACACCTTTATTGTAAGTTATATTTACAGATCAGATTGAATTCCTATCATTCTTATGATAATAGTCATTAATAGAATACGTATATGTTGCATAAATTGCTATTTAGGCCTTGTTTTTGTCCCGGGATCTAACTAGTGGAAAACATCCTAAACCGAACCTTCAATCGAATCACCCACAAGAAGGTGAGTTCATACCCCTATGTTTTACTATTTTTCAATGTTTTAGGCGGGGGGGGGGGGGGGTCGGGGGGGGGGGGGATACAAGTCTAAACACAAGGATATTGTGTTTACAATAAACGGTCTTTCTTTAATATTGTTAACTCTTTTAAATATTTTATATTATGTATAAATCATATTTATATGTATATAATTATATAAATAATATTTAAAGGGCTTAGGACTAATGATTTGCCTTATTTACTTTTCCTTGTCTAGATGTGGGCTTAGGGTAAAGTTATTTGTCCGACTGCCGTTTAAATTTTAATTATATATATCTTGTATATATGTATGAATATAAAAGTTAGTTCAATCAGATTTCATATTCCCTCTATAACATATTAAGCAAAGGGAGTGCATTCATGAATATCATATGCTTAACAGAACACATATATAAATTGTAATAAGTATAACTTATGGGTCAATTCACGATAACAATCGTTTTAATCATGTATAAGGAAAAGTTACAACTTTAATTACAAAAAGGTTTTTCACAGTATTACTCGTAAACTCGTTAAATCACTCAATTTGTGAGACACGTCTTCGCGTACTTACCTAAGTACCAAGGGAAGTATAGACTTATGAACCAGAGTCTCCTGGAGGGAGACGTGAGTTTGTGTATATATCTATACGAGACTGACGATCCTGCACCCTGGCTAGTAGCTACAGCTGATGGGTGACAAATGTCACAAGTGTATCAACAGAGAGAACCCATCATATTAGTATGGTTATAAGTACTCACATGGGAGAAACTTACGATTCTTTTACGTAGTAATATACTTTTCTTAAACAGTCTCAAGGGATATTAACTATGTGATTACTCAGTATATACCATAGGGTTAGATAAAACTGAAGTCCAGTAGACAGTGGAATGTGTGACTTCCGCCTCATTTCATGTTCCTTGTTTGCTTGTGGGCTTAGGGCAGATTCACCCATTCAACTGTCTGTTCGATCTCGGTTATATACAACTCGTATGTATTAAGTGATCATAGGAGGGTAGTATCACCGTATCAGGTTTTCAGGGTAAACAAGTCTTTATTCATTTTAACTTATCAACTAAACTAGATATCAGTAAAGTAAGTATAATGATTATACTTGTGCTTTTCGATCTTGGAACAACATAGACTACCAGTCCGTTTTATAGAAAATATAGGATTTTCTATGGTAAACATCGTTCTTTTAAGATAAACAGTTTTCGATAGATCTTTTTGAAAGCAATAACATTTATTATCAAAATCAATGTTTCACAATAGAGTTAGTGAAACTAGAAACTTATCTATAAGAGGTTTAATACGTATAATTAAACTAGTATAACATAAAGGACCTTAAATGGTTAATTAGAAACTTATCTATAAGAGGTTTTATACATCAGAGTTATATATAATTAATATCCGATAGGCAGTAAAATGTGTGACTTCCGCCTCATTTCCTGTTCCTTGTTTGGTTGTGGGCTTAGGGCAGATTCGAACATTTAACTATCCGTTCGATATTAGATTATATATAGCTAATATAAACTAAGTGATTATAGAAGGAATTATTGTGGTTACCAATTTATTAAAGAAAATATATGATTTTCTTAAAGAATCTTTTCATCAAATGTCAAAGAACTATTACAGTTAACCCCGTAAGCACCTAGTGAATACGTCAGGGTTATACACAATGAGGATCTAACAAACAATGGAATGTGTGAATTCCGCCTCATTTCATGTTCCTTGTTTGGTTGTGGGCTTAGGGCAGATACACACAGTCGATTGTCTGTTTGATCTGAATTGTATATAACTCGTATTCATTAAGTACTCATAGAAAGAATTGTAAGAACCATTTTTACTTATCATTCATCATATCAGAAAATATAGGATTTTCTGGAGGAACAGGTGAACTTTTCCAAAGAACTCAGAGTATACTTTTTTAACAAAAATACTTATGAACTCACCAGCTTAAATGTTGATCTACTCTTTCAAAATAACTTGTATTCTTAGGTAACTAGTAGACAGGTACGCGTACTGGGATTCAGAAGATGGAGAATAGTAGCTTCATGTCTTTGTTTTGTGATTAACTATTTTGGTGTCAATATACAGTGGTTGAACACATGTAAAAACTTATACTTATTAATGCAATGGTTGTTTGTACTTTGATTACTATAATGCATGTGTTGTGATACTTGACATGACGTCCTCCGCCCCCGAACGTTTCCGCTGTTCTGGTTTGGGGTGTGACAGATTGGTATCAGAGCATTGTTTATAGTGAACTCAGTATATCAGTCATAAAAGATATACAACTATAAACACATTGGGATAAAAACACTCTGACCAAGAGTTATACTTTAAAATATATAACAATATATTATAAAAGTATAAGTACATGCAGAATATATATATATATATATATATATATATATATATATATATATATATATATATATATATATATATATATATATATATATATATATATATATATAGTAGAACGAGTATCACAAGAAGAATAAAACAAAAGTATTTGGATGTTGGACATTACAGTTAAACCTGAACAGTTATGTAATCATATCTGGCATCAATATAGCTTGATCAATTATATTTATTTGAGATATGACCAACATGTGTTTGGGAGTGATTGTAGTGTTGCAACAAGTCTAAAACTTACCTAGATACCAGAAGAATTCTAGAACCAAACATAAAGTTTAAAATACTATAGGAGTATTTTAGGTTCCATAAATAAACTTTTGGGAAATTTTAAAAGACCTTTTCTGGTAGGTCTATAATTACTAAGTGTTTACGTTAAGGTTATATATAGTTGCGATTTTATGGACTTAGAATAGGTGATTTTCACTCTACTTCCCGTTCCTTGTTTGGTTGTGGTTTTAGAGTAGAACCACTTATTTGAAGGTCTATTTGATCTGGATTATATATAATCTGTACACACTACGTGATTATAGAAAGACCGGAAAGGATCACTTTCGTAAAATTTAAACTTTCATTAATTTAATAGATTCTTTAGACATTCCCATTATCGCACCAACAACATAGCTAGATATACCACCTCACTAGGATAGTTGTAACATCCAGATTTACAGGTATTATGTTTGATCATTTATTCTTTTGAGAAAAAGGGAGGGACTCGACGAGTTGAGGCGTAGACTCGTCGAGTAGGAGCGCGTGTGCTGACTGGATTAATGAACGAACTCGACGAGTCGGAAAGGGTGGACTCGACGAGTCCGCGCTGTAATCGGAAACCCTAATTCTCGGGGTCTGTGCCCTATTTAAAGGCCTTTATCGCCTCCATTTGCGGCCACTTCATCCCAGAGAAACCCTAGAGAGAGAAGTAGGAGATGTTTGAGAGCAAGAAGAGGTTAATACATCACTTTTGGTGTAGTTTTGCTAGAAGGAAGAAGGAAACACCAATCTAGAGCGTGAAGGGGGCTTGGATTTGGGCTAATCATCTTGAGATTTCATCTCTGGAGGTATAATCCTTTCTATTTCATGTTGATATGATGGATTTCATGATTTTAGGGTTTTTACCCCCATTATATGTAAGATCTAGTGAGTAGGAGGTCTCCTTTGTGTTAATAGCATCAGATCTGGACCATGAGAGGTCCATAGAGTCACTATCCCTCAGCTTTATGCAAGCAAATGAGAGATTGGAGACTAGGTTGCCATTTTTAGAGTTATTTCTCCATTTGTGAATTGATGTGGGTTGCATGCACGTAAAGGTTGCACATTTACGTGACATTTGAGCACTTGAAGGGTAGATCTGATAGTTAGGGAAGTAGATCTGACCTTAGAAGGTCATTTGAGTAAGAACATGGAAGCAACTCGCCGAGTCCATAAGTGGACTCGACGAGTCGAGTCGGGGTGGCCCCGTGATTCGTGACAGGAGAAACCCATCGAGTGGAAGGATGACACGACGAGCCAAGAGAGGCTAGAAGGATTCAGAGGACCCGCATGGACTCGCCGAGTCGCCCATGTGCACTCGACGAGTCGGGTCAAAGTTTGACCGTTGACTTTCGTTGACTTTAGGGTTCTCGTCAAGACTGATTCAAGAGAGTTCAGAGAGGGGTAGAATGGCCTTCTACCCAATCTTTAGAGATGAGACTATGAGAGAATATTGATCAGGGATGTTATTTGAATAATAGGAGGAGGCTAGGTCGGGACGTTGAGCACGAGAGTTTATCCGACTTCATCGAGGTGAGTCTTCTCACTATACTGTACCTAGAAGGGTACCTATGTGTGACCGGAAGGTCTTATATGCTATGAGAAGTATGAGTTGTATGTTGTTATGTGATATGTATGTGTTATGTATGTTATGTATGATAAGGACCGGAAGGTCAAGATGATATGGACCGGAAGGTCAAGAGGTTACGGACCGGAAGGTCGATACGGGTAGGACCGGAAGGTCTACCGGGATTCGGGACGGAAGTCCCCTGAGACACATGGGTCGGAAGATCCTATAGAGTTATGGCCTGGAAAGGCGTATGTGCTGCATGTGGTAGTTTGGGGAACTCACTAAGCATTTATGCTTACAGTTGTTGTGTTATGTGTTTCAGGTACTAGCGAGGATCGCGGGAAGGCACCGACATGATCCGTACACACTCATGAAGTTTATGTCTTGAGATTCTGGGATATGTTTTGTTATGATAACATCGGATACATTATGTTTTGATAGTACCTTATGAATAAAAGTATGTTTTAAAAATGAAAAATTGTTTTGCAAATTTACGTTGTTACAAGTTGGTATCAGAGCCTTGGTTTGAGGGATTCGGATGCACCTTCGGGCGTATCTGAACTCAAACTGAGGATTTCAGAAAGTTTTTCATAAAAAGGAACAATTTTTCTAACAGAGTTAAAGATTTTGAGAAAAGTAGAAAGGAGCAGTGTGTACGATCAGCCGGCGCCCGAAAGGTGATTTCCCAAAATACCCTTATATTATGTGCTATGAGATATGTTATGATATGCATGCTAGAGTAGGCTAGGTATTCATATTAGGACTAGAGTGGCCTGATTTGTGATGCCTTAGCTTTGGGAGATTTATGCTGCTATGTGATGCTTGAGAGTGAGTAGATAGCAGTGAGGAGCTTATGAGAGGTCTACCGAGGGGTAGCCTATGCCAGCGAGATGTAGGGTGCTTGTGATCTGGGATCCAAGGAGGAGGACTTAGGGTGAAAACTGATGCGGTGTGGACGGTAGTATAGGGCCCGTACTACTGAAGACACCGGAGCAGTGCGCACTCTAAGTAAGAATCCTTTGGGTACTAAGGAACAAGTAGGGTTGAGTTATCGAGTGCGAATATGCTCGAGCGTGTATCTAATATTATTATGTTGTATTTCAGAGACATCATGGTTGGAACACGTCACAGACCTGAGCCGAGCGGTGTGAGTGACGAGGAGCTTCGTCAGATGATCCACGATGAGGTGGTGGCGGCGATTCGAGCCGAGATTCCGGAGATGTTTGGGTCTATCAAGACCACATTGATTGAGACTTTTGATGAGCGGTACACAGTGGTGACTGAGGCTGCGACTGCTGTAGCTACTGCAGCTGTGGCTGCTGCCAGGCCTCAGGGAGGTGACTCGTTGTTGTTTCGGGAGTTCAGCAACATGAAGCCACCAGAGTTTGATGGGACGCAGGATGCGATCGCTGCGATGAGATGGATTTCTGATATAGAGGGATGCTTCTACACGTGTTCATGTCTGGAGCATCTGAGGATACGGTTCGCGTTGAACCAGCTTCGCTTGGGAGTGAAGGACTGGTGGAAGTTCGTGACGGCGAGCTTCACTTTTGCAGAGATTTCAGCGGTGACCTGGGAGAGGTTCACCACCATGTTCAGAGACGAGTATGTTCCCCCAGTGGAGAGGGAACGGTTGGTTCAGGAGTTCTTGACCCTCAAGCAGCGTACTGATTCGGTTACTGTGGTCACCAGGAAGTTTCATGAGAGGGCAATGTTCTGCCCTGAGCAGGTGTCTACTGAGCAGGCACGCATGAGCCGGTATTTGGGCGTTTTCAGGAGGGATATTCGGGAGTTCGTGTCGAACTCGACTTACCAGACATTTGCTGAGCTCCAGGCAAATGCCCGGAAGAGGGAGATTGAGTTGGAGACTCAGGCCAGGGAGGAGGCCGAGTCTCAGGGGACGGATCGGCGGCCGGCACAGTCTCAGCCGGCAGCCAAGTGGGCAAAGCCCGCCAATTCTAGATCTGGAGGCCAGAGGGGCCGCACTTGCGGAAAGTGCGGCAAGGGACATGACGGGGTGTGTCGATCGGGTGCTTGCTACAAATGTGGCAAGGAGGGGCATATCGCCAAGGATTGCCCCAAGGGGTTCATGGTTTGCTTTCATTGCAACCAGACATGCCATCGGAAGGCCGAGTATCCGCAGCTGTGGGGGACAGCACAGGGAGCACCGCAGGTATCTGCCCCTGCCGCCGTGCGAGCTATCGAGGTTCGGCTGGTGAAGGCCGATGCACCGAAGGCTCGCGGGAGAGCTTTCCAGTTGACAGCAGAGGAGGTTCGCGCAGCGCCCGATGTCGTGGTTGGTATGTATTCTTTCATTTATTTATGCTGAGTATGAGGTGTTGTGCTTATATTATGGTATGCGTAGGTACTTTTCTTGTGAATTTCGTACCTGCTTTGGTGTTATTTGACTCGGGTGCGAGTCAGTCATTTGTTTCCTTAGCGTTTAGTCAGCACAATAGTATCCGACGAGAGGCGTTGAGTCGACCTCTGCGAGTTTCTATAGCTGACGAGCGAGCGGTGTATGCTACGGAAGTAGTTCGAGGATGTGTACTCAAGATCTTCGGTGTTGAGTTCCCGATAGATCTAGTCCCGATTGCAATGGGGGACGTATGTGTCATAGTGGGCATGGATTGGTTGAGCCGATTTGGGGTTGTTATAGACTGCGAGCGACAGTTGGTGACGATACGAGACCCTAGTGGGGGAGTACTTACGGTGTACGGCGAGGGTACCCGATGTGGGTCAGCGTTTTGTTCGGCTGCCAGAGCGAGACAGAGTTTACAGCAGGGCTGCAGCGGGTTTGTAGCCTATGTGATGGACACACGAGAGGCCGCTGGGAGGCCAAGTTTGATGGATGACGTTCCGATAGTGCGTGAGTTCCCGGATGTTTTTCCCGAGGAGTTGCCGGGTGTGCCTCCCGAGAGGCAGGTAGAGTTCCGCATCGATTTGGTTCCAGGGGCAGCACCTATCGCCAAGGCGCCTTATCGCCTTGCGCCGCCAGAGATGCAAGAGTTATCCTCGCAGCTTCAGGAGCTGCTGGGGAAGGGGTTTACTAGACCAAGTAGTTCCCCTTGGGGAGCACCGATACTTTTTGTCAAGAAAAAGGATGGTTCACACCGGATGTGCATTGATTACCGGGAGTTGAACAAGATGACGGTCAAGAACCGTTACCCATTACCGAGGATCGACGATTTGTTCGATCAGTTGCAGGGAGCGTCTTGGTTCTCCAAGATTGATCTGAGGTCTGGATATCATCAGATGAGAGTGCGTGATGAGGATATCCAGAAGACAGCGTTCATGACTCGTTATGGGCATTACGAGTTCGTGGTGATGCCTTTCGGGCTCACCAATGCACCGGCAGCGTTCATGGATCTCATGAACAGGGTGTGCAGACTGATGTTGGATCGTTCGGTGATCGTGTTTATTGATGATATTTTAGTGTATTCGAGATCTAGAGAGCAGCACGAAGAGCATCTAAGAGAGATCCTCGGGGTATTGAGGACGGAGAGGCTTTATGCCAAATTCCCCAAGTGCGAGTTCTGGTTACGGGAGGTCCAGTTCTTGGGGCATCTCGTCAACCAGGATGGGATTTTGGTCGATCCGGCCAAGATTGAGGCGGTTATGAGGTGGGAGGTGCCGAGATCACCCACCGAGATTAGGAGTTTTCTAGGATTGGCCGGCTACTATCGGAGATTTATTAGAGATTTCTCTAAGATTGCCGTGCCTCTCACCAGGTTGACCCGGAAGGGTGTTGCTTTTACATGGGGTCCGGAGCAGCATACCTCGTTTGAGACGCTTCGCCAGAGATTATGCGAAGCCCCGGTGTTAGCCCTCTCGGAAGGGATGGAGGATTTTGTGGTGTATTGTGACGCATCGATATCGGGGTTGGGTGCAGTACTTATGCAGAGGGGGCATGTGATAGCGGATGCATCGAGGCAGCTGAAGCCTCATGAGACGAGATATCCCACCCACGATCTGGAATTAGGGGCAGTGGTGTTCGCCCTCAAGATCTGGCATCACTATTTGTATGGGGTTCGGTGTACCATATACACAGACCACAAGAGCTTGAAGTATTTGATGGATCAGCCCAACCTGAATATGCGCCAGAGGAGATGGTTGGACGTGGTAAAGGATTACGATTGTGAGATCATGTACCACCCGGGCAAAGCTAATGTTGTAGCTGATGCCCTGAGCCGTAGGGCGGAAAGTGCCCCGATTCGAGACATTTGTATGCGACTGACAGTGATGACTCCGGTGTTGGACACCATTCAGGAGGCCCAAGCAGAGGCCGTGATACCGGAGAACCGCAAGAGGGAGCGGGTGATCGGGCAGGTGTCTGAGTTCGTTACCGATAGCCGAGGGCTAATGACCTTTCAAGGTCGGATTTGGGTACCGTATGCAGGCGGGGCACATACCATTCTGATGGAGGAGGCGCATAGATCGAGGTTCTCGATCCATCCCGGAGCCACTAAGATGTATTTGGATTTGAAGAAAGACTATTGGTGGCCCTGTATGAAGAGGGATGTTGCATGGTTTGTTGAGAGGTGCTTGACCTGTTGCAGGGTTAAGGCCGAGCACCAGCGTCCGCATGGCAAGTTGTAGCCACTTGAGGTTCCGCAGTGGAAGTGGGAACAGATTTCCATGGATTTTATCACCAAATTGCCAAGGACCGCGAGGGGTGTCGATGCAATTTGGGTGATCGTTGACCGGTTAACGAAGAGCGCTCACTTCCTTGCTATCAGTGAGAGCTAATCCGCTGAGAGGTTGGCTGAGTTGTACGTGAGAGAGGTGGTATCGCGTCATGGAGTACCGATCTCGATTGTGTTAGATCGAGATGTACGTTTCACTTCCAGATTCTGGAAGAAGTTCCATGAGGAGTTAGGTACGAGGCTGCATTTCAGTACCGCATACCACCCCCAGATGGACGGACAGAGTGAGCGGACGATTTAGACGCTCGAGGACATGCTCCGAGCATGTGTGTTGGACTTCGGGGGAAGTTGGGACACGTATCTGCCGTTGGCTGATTTTTCTTATAACAACAGCCACCATTTGAGTATTGGTATGCCTCCCTTCGAGTTGTTGTACGGGAGGAGATGTCGGACTCCCATTTGCTGGGGAGAGGTAGGGCAGCGCGTGATGGGCAGCACTGAGATAGTGCTTCAGACGACCGAGCAGATACAACAGGTTAGACAGAGGTTGTCGACGGCTCAGAGTCGCCAGAAGAGTTATGCGGATAGGCGACGATCCGAGATTGAGTTCCAGGCGGGAGACTTCGTGCTCCTGAAAGTGTCTCCTTGGAAAGGAGTGATTCGATTCAGGAAGAGGGGCAAGCTGGGGCCCCGATATATCGGGCCGTTCAGGGTGACCGTGAGGGTGGGCAAGGTAGCATATCGGTTGGAGCTACCTGCGGAGTTGAGCCAGATTCATGATACCTTCCACGTGTCTCAGTTGAGGAAGTGTATAGCCGACGAGTCGGCAGTAGTGCCGATGGAGGATATTCAGGTGGATGCGAGCCTGAATTATGCTGAGAGGCCAATCGCGATCCGGGATCGGAAGATCAAGGTTCTGAGGAACAAGGAGGTGTCCCTGGTGCAGGTCCAGTGGCAACATCGGAGAGGGTCCGAGCTGACTTGGGAGCCGGAGATGGAGATGCGGGAGCAGCATCCAGACTTGTTTGCAGAGCAAGACTTCGAGGGCGAAGTCTGATTCTAGTGGGGGAGAATTGTAACATCCGGATTTCCAGGTATTATGTTTGATCATTTATTCTTTTGAGAAAAAGGGAGGGACTCGACGAGTTGAGGAGTAGACTCGTCGAGTAGGAGCGCATGTGCTGACTGGATTAATGAACGGACTCGACGAGTCGGAAAGGGTGGACTCGACGAGTCCGCGCTGTAATCGGAAACCCTAATTCTCGGGGTCTGTGCCCTATTTAAAGGCCTTTATGGCCTCCATTTGCGGCCACTTCATCCCAGAGAAACCCTAGAGAGAGCAGTAGGATAGTTTGAGAGCAAGAAGAGGTTAATACATCACTTTTGGTGTAGTTTTGCTAGAAGGAAGAAGGAAACACCAATCTAGAGCATGAAGGGGGCTTGGATCTGGGCTAATCATCTTGAGATTTCATCTCTGGAGGTATAATCCTTTCTATTTCATGTTGATATGATGGATTTCATGATTTTAGGGTTTTTACCCCCATTATATGTAAGACCTAATGAGTAGGAGGTCTCCTTTGTGTTAATAGCATCAGATCTGGACCATGAGAGGTCCATAGAGTCACTATCCCTCAGCTTTATGCAAGCAAATGAGAGATTGGAGACTAGGTTGCCATTTTTAGAGTTATTTCTCCATTTGTGACTTGATGTGGGTTGCATGCACGTAAAGGTTGCACCTTTACGTGACATTTGAGCACTTGAAGGGTAGATCTGATAGTTAGGGAAGCAGATCTGACCTTAGAAGGTGATTTGAGTAAGAATATGGAAGCAACTCGCCGAGTCCATAAGTGGACTCGACGAGTCGAGTCGGGGTGGCCCCGCGATTCGTGACAGGAGAAACTCGTCGAGTGGAAGGATGACTCGACGAGCCAAGAGAGGCTAGAAGGATTTAGAGGACCCGCATGGACTCGCCGAGTCGCCCATGTGCACTCGACGAGTCGGGTCAAAGTTTGACCGTTGACTTTCGTTGACTTTAGGGTTCTCGTCAAGACTGATTCAAGAGAGTTCAGAGAGGGGTAGAATGGCCTTCTACCCAATCTTTAGAGATGAGACTATGAGAGAATATTGATCGGGGATGTTATTTGAATAATAGGAGGAGGCTAGGTCGGGACGTTGAGCACGAGAGTTTATCCGACTTCATCGAGGTGAGTCTTCTCACTATAATGTACCTAGAAGGGTACCTATGTGTGACCGGAAGGTCTTATATGCTATGAGAAGTATGAGCTGTATGTTGTTATGTGATATGTATGTGTTATGTATGTTATGTATGATAAGGACTGGAAGGTCAAGATGATATGGACCGGAAGGTCAAGAGGTTACGGACCGGAAGGTCGATACGGGTAGGACCGGAAGGTCTACCGGGATTCAGGATGGAAGTCCCCTGAGACACATGGGTCGGAAGATCCTACAGAGTTATGGCCTGGAAAGGCGTATGTGCTGCATGTGGTATTTTGGGGAACTCACTAAGCATTTATGCTTACAGTTGTTGTGTTATGTGTTTCAGGTACTAGCGAGGATCGCGAGAAGGCGCCGACATGATCCGTACGCACTCATGAAGTTTATGTCTTGAGATTCTGGGATATGTTTTGTTATGATAACATTGGATACATTATGTTTTGATAGTACCTTATAAATAAAAGTATGTTTTATAAATGAAAAATTGTTTTGGAAATTTACGTTGTTACAATAGTCAACAGAGGAGTCAAGGACGAACAAGGAGGATTTCACAAAGAGAACTTCGAGAAGAGATAAAAGAAGGAGTACGAAGCCAGAGAAATTCTCAAGGACACCATAGGAAGATATGGAGACAGCAAATCATTTTCATCAAGAGTAGGACGGAGAACAGAGGAGACCATTCGTGAGTCATGCGAAGTGACATAATACCTTATGCGTCACACTAATAGCTAGTGAATTGATACAACCTAGTGAGTTAGTGATTACACTACTCACACTTGTGTTAGGCTTAAATCCTTTATGATTACAACTAGTTAATAACAGTAAAACAGGTCACAAGATTTCAGTTAAGGATAGTCACAACTATTAATTCATAAGTCTATTTTATATCGACCTCTATTATGAATTGTTTACGAAACCACTTGGAACACGTGAAACATGATACACTCAGATAACCTAGTTCAGATAAAACTCGACCTGAAATCCTTACTAAAGACTGATCACCATTTTGTCTTTTAATCTGTATAGCTAAAAGATGCCTCCCAGAAGAAATCCTAGACGCTTTAACATTCCTACTGCACCAACTCCACCACCGCCACCGCCTCCACAGTTCGATGTTGCAATGTTCCAGGTAGCATTCATAGCTGTCGTATCAGCATCCATGATACACATCAACACGACTGTTACTAGTGGGTCGGGTAGCGGTGTCAACAACCATAACCACAAGCACCTCAAAGAATGTTCCTATAAGGAATTCAGAATTTGCAAATCCAAATCCTTTAATGGAAGCGGGGGAGTCCTTACTCTAATGCAATGCTTTGAGAAGACAGAATCAATTTTCGAAATCTACGTGTGCTCAGAAGGGAGCAAAGTAAAATTTGCTGCCTGTACTTTCTCAGATAGGGCGCTCACTGTTGGGTTATGAGCATTCTAACACTCCTAAGTGTACATGCAACCCTAAATACCTTGGATCTATGTTTTCTCTATTATACATACAATTATGAACATCCAAGGTATTATCCTAATCTAGCATACAAAATAATAAATATAACAAGATAGAATACATACCTCTTTGATGTAGAATGTCTTCATGAAGCTTGAGTGCCTAGTGCCCCAAGTGTGACACCTCAAATGGTTCACACAACACCAAATACACTTGGAATAACTTGAGAGAAACTTGAACACTCCTTGAAATCGTCTAGCCCTCACACTCACACATTAGTGCACGATTTCTTGAGCCATGGGATTCTTTTATATGGTGGCTATTAGGGTTACACCATGTAACTCATAACTTTACCCATTCCTTATGCTCCATGGATTTTAACCTCCATGGAGTATCCATGGGTCACCCCATGGACTTAGTCCAACATAAGGAATCTTGGATCACAAGCCCACATATATAAGAATGAATGATTTACACAATCAACCCATATATTTAATTAGTCTCCTTTTGATCACTTAATTAATTCCAAATTCATTCTTGATCAATACTAATTAAATAACCTTATTAATATATTAGAACTTATAATATATTAACCAAACCTAAGTGTTATTTCTCTCATTATAGTCTATCCAAATGCATGATGCCATGCAACCCAAATGGACCATGCCGGGTCGGGTCAAGTCTTACCAATTATAGTTATGGACTTAGACATTAATCCAACAGTCTCCCACTTGGATAAGTCTAAAACTATTATTGTGTATGACTTCAGGAACCGATCAGCAATTGTAGCTCTCAAAAGCTTCTGTCGAACTCTGACCTTGTCGACGAACTCTGACCTTGTCGATGAACTCTGACCTTGTCGATGTTTTCTAAACACTAGTCATGCCATACACCAAGTATGCATACTATGTTTGTCTATGATCTTTACTTTGTAAAATAGATCAATTGAACATCACTCCAATGATCCTCTTTTCACAGTCCCAAATCCTTACTGCAAATGCAAGAATTCCAAATTCATGCCATTTACTGAAATCTGTTAGATTCTAAACTTATATGCATTGATCCTCTTAATGATTATGCACAAAGTCAGAAAGACTTGACAACAATCATTACAGAGCATTCCAAAGGAGATCAGCTCCTTGGAAACATCCTTCTTTCATTAAGTTTCCTAATCTTACACAGATTGAATAATTTCTAACTTTGAAACATTTCCATATTCCATTTTGACTATCACTTCTGAACAAGAGTTGCCTCCTTACAGATTATGTCAATATGGTCCTTCCAGAATTAACATTATACTTCCAACTGTCCTTGAGCAACCAATCTTTGGTAAACCTTAGATTGTCCTCGACAATTGCTTAATCATTTTAGTCATATCCAATTCTAGACCTTTTCCCTTCATAATGCCCCAGGCATTTGGAAAATTTTAGAAGGGATGAATATAGCACATGTAATCGATCCTATATCTGAAGCATATGGGACACGATTCATGATGTCTCACATAAAGACTAAACCAGTCTTTTGCTATAATATTTCCATTTCAATTTGCTAAGTTCTCAAAATTCAGATTATGAAAAGGGATGCTGTAATCATAATCGAATTTTAGAACGCAAATAATGGACCCATATATAGAATTTCCTTATGTTGAGCCATTCCAACATGAAATTCATATATATATATCCTTGATTAAATACGATTAAAATCTCAATCTAAGCTTTTAGAATTGAAATGAAGTATAATTTTCTCTCCCTTAATTATAGCAAAACAACTTTTTCAACCCCTGCAACCTCACGAATTGAAACTTTTGTTTTCTATAATTAACATTGCTAACTTGCAACCTTTGTCATAATTATCATGCTCCCACTAACATGATGATTATTAGCATAACACTTATGCCCCCACTAGCTTTGACATGTACTCAGAAATCAGCTGACTTTCTTACCAAAGTTCAGATTTCTGATACTAGATTGTTTTGATAAAACTTTATCAAAATCATACACCTCTCTTAGATAGCTCACATGTGTGTCTAAACAATTTTAGAACTATGAAAAGGGATGCCGTAATCATAGTCTCAATTTTTGAGACCTTTGCCACTTCTCACAAGTCCATGTTAGTGTGCCGGTAAACCACACACGCTCCACTAACGACTTTGAGAATGCAAATATCACAATTGCTATCTAGCTAAAATCTACTTAGTGAAAGTGTTTCCTCTCCATCATTTTCATGAATCGGAGAGAAACCTTATGACACTTAGATTTAATAGTGTATGTGTTCTTATCCATGTGAATTTGTCAAAACCATAATCACAAGACAAGGTTAGTGACAAATCCAAACTCATATTGATTAAACTTGTGCAATCTTAAATTCTTGCCATTTGGCAGCTCAGGTGTCTGCCATTGCTTCCAAGTAGTTGTGCAACCAATTGAGAACTCTCAGAACTCCTATGCAAAGCCAACTTGAATAGGCACAAAAATTTCAACACGATAGGTTATAAACCTCAAGTCGTGTGCTAGAGAAGGACTTTAGGTTTTATTCTTGATTAAGTCTTGAAACTTTCAAGAGCTTTAAGACTCCCACTGTCGTCTTGACATATAAGACTCCCTTGGTCAAATATTCAAGAGCTAGTGCGGATTCTTTATCAAGACTAACACTTTACACAATTGGCCTAAGTTGGTCTCTGTTTTATCCAAAACATCACAACTTACCAATTTCAAATGTACAAGAGTAGATAACCTTTTACTCTTACATTTGACTAGTGTTAACAAACCCTCTTTAAGATATTTCACTCAAGTTACAATCTTGGAGTATGACTCTAAGAATTGTTTTGAAACGAAGTATGACTCATCTTTTTGATTTAACCATTTCAACAATTCATGACTCCTCTTCTTAGTCATAAGAATGCACTAAGATGACTTTAGAGGACCAATTGTGATATGGTATCTTAATCATTAAGATGATCATAAACATGATACTAAAGTACTCTCCCATCTTTTCAGATTTGAGAAACTTTTATCTTTCTGCCATACTTTGATTCTTCTTATTCGTTCTGTCTCACATTGAAACTTCTCCAATGCTACAGACTTATACTTAAACTTATAAGTATAACCATATTTACTGAACTTAAGTAAATCATGACGAATAGTCTTCTTGATCTTTTGTGGTGGACTTGACCAGTGCACAAGAATGTGTACTCGATCCCTTAGTCCTTTCCTTATTCACATAAGGAATTAGTCTTAATTTTCCAAGCTGAAAGTTCTCATTCATCATACTATACAACTTGCACGATTCCAAGTTTCGGTCCAATTGAACCTTGGGTGATGAGAATCTTTCCTTATTTGGTAATATTAGACACTACCACAACCGAAAGAATCAAATCCATTTTTCCAATATTGCTATCAATGGAATCTTATAAGCAACAACTTTTCACAAATGCCATTGTAAGGATACTTAAAATAAATAAAATCAAAACCTTTTTCTTTTATTTTAAAACTTTGCGGAAAAACTTATCCTTACAATCCATATGAAAACCTTGTTGTTATCTATTCCTAAGCAATATAAATATCATAACTCTTAAGTAATAGCCCAAAATTCTGATCACCAAACGATGCGATTGAAATCCATCTTCGCGATCAGAATCAGCATGTACTTAATAGAGTTAGACAATGGACTTTACCTGAAGTAGAGCCAAACTTATTGACTTTAACATCCTTAGGTAAATTTGGCAGCTTCGTAACCAATGCCCCTTCCTTTGGCAGTAGTTACCTATGGATCCTTGATAATGGGACTATCTCAAACTTCGCCTCTCTCTTTACCATTGGGTCAACCGAGTTGACTATGGCCGATCCCTTTCCATTGGGAAGAGAGAGCTTTACTGGATATCCAATGTCATCATTGTCAATGTCCATAGCGTTTTAGGAAGTTGATCTTAGCAAATAGATAAGATCATTAAGGGTCTTGTCTTAGTCTGTTTCATAGGATTCCCAAAAGAACTCACTATGTGACTTAGAAAGTAGTTGAGCCACCAACTTCCTCAAGACTTTGACACCCAACTCTCCCGGCATGTCAATATGTGACTACATCTCCAAGATGTGATCACACCTAGACCTTGCCTTGCCAATAGGGCTTGAGTGACCTTAAACTTTTTAGGAACTTGTGGGTTAGGGAGAATAATTGGAGAAGGTGAAAGAAGTATGATATCCATGGGACATCATCTTCATTTAGGAAAGCTTGTTTCAAGAGATTTGGGAAGATCATAAATGTCTAGACCAGACATCTTTTTGGGAGATATTCAAGATAGTTGATTTAAAGTCCTTAATATGACACCCAATATGAAATATTAAGGCTAGGACCCAACAAACTATTTTATAACTTAGAAGAGGGATGCCGTAATCCAAGCTATAAAATATTTGAAGGTAGGTGAATGACGATTCACCAATTTCCACCATGAAAAACGAAATAATTTATTAGGTTTTAATTGGATTTGAAAGTCCTAGATCTTTGAGATTCATTGAACTGTTCAAAGGCATGTTTCAATCTCGAGTGTGCCCTTCAGGTTTTGTGACTGGGATGTCGAGGATCACAAAACAAGGTGTGAATAACCATGCAAATATACTTGGTACCCTTAATATTTACCCCTTAATCAGTGTGCCGGTTAACCACACACGCTCCACCGATACTATGATAAATATTAAGTTACCCTTTGCCTACCTTGTTAAGTCCAGGTTAGTGTGCCGGTTAACCACACACGCTCCACTAACGACTTAAGCAAAGTGCAAAGTGTAATTTCATGGGTTAGCTCCAAATTCACATTTTCCTAAGTAACTAAGATTGGGTATTAATAAGAGTTTAGTTACTTAGTATTTATCATTAATACTTTTAATGAAAGGAGAATTATAGTCCTTGTCCTACCCGTTCGGCTAACGACCCTCCACCAGTCAAGGAAGCGGTGGGTGAGAGTGGACACCCATTAAACTGCCATTTTATAGGCAGTAACCTTATACCCCCCTTATAGACCGGCTTCGTGAATGAGGCCTACTAACGGTAAGACTGACTTTACTCTTATACATATATATAAATATTATTAACTTATAATATTATAAAGTATAAGGGTTGAATTTGAACTTTTAAAATTCTAAGGGCTAACTTGGAATTAAAGTATTCATAAGTGAAAACTTTTCAAATTCCAAAACTTGAGGGCAAGTTTTGAAACTATTCAAAACTAATTAATTCCATAACTTATGAGTTTAAAGTAGTTTTAATTAAAAAAAAACTCTTCAAGTTCCATAACTTGAGGACAAGTTATGGAAGACTTTAAACTAATTAATAAAAAAAATAACTTTTTTTTATTGTGACTTATGGAACTAATTAAGGTTACACTTTTTTTTTAATTTAATGAAGAGACTCTTGAACCTCCATAACTTGAGGACAAGTTATGGAGTCATAAAACCATTTAATTAGAACTAGACTCTTCATTTTGTAACCTTTGCCAACTTTTATGAGTTTTATGATTCTTAAATGTGACTTTTCATATAACTTGAGGACAAGTTACAAAAACACACTTTGGAATCAACTCTTAGATTAAAATGGATTGAAAACAACTATTTCACACAACTTTTCTATTAATCTAAGAACCTCATAAGAACAAGATAATTCAAATCATCAATCTTCAAGAAATTAGCATGAACATACAAACTAATACAAATCTTGAAATTATGACAATTATCTTAGAAATTGGATTAGCATGAACATTACCACATCAAAAACAAGTTTACAAAAACATCTTAGGGTAATGTTCCTAGTCCAATTCCAGCCAAAACAATCGAATATATGCATCCAACTCGATTTTTCAGCTACTTTTGCAAGTATAACAAGAAAACAAGCCTAGGCTCTGATACCACTGTTGGGTTATGAGCATTCTAACACTCCTAAGTGTACATGCAACCCTAAATACCTTGGATCTATGTTTTCTCTATTATACATACAATTATGAACATCCAAGGTATTATCCTAATCTAGCATACAAAATAATAAATATAACAAGATAGAATACATACCTCTTTGATGTAGAATGTCTTCATGAAGCTTGAGTGCCTAGTGCCCCAAGTGTGACACCTCAAATGGTTCACACAACACCAAATACACTTGGAATAACTTGAGAGAAACTTGAACACTCCTTGAAATCGTCTAGCCCTCACACTCACACATTAGTGCACGATTTCTTGAGCCATGGGATTCTTTTATATGGTGGCTATTAGGGTTACACCATGTAACTCATAACTTTACCCATTCCTTATGCTCCATGGATTTTAACCTCCATGGACTTAGTCCAACATAAGGAATCTTGGATCACAAGCCCACATATATAAGAATGAATGATTTACACAATCAACCCATATATTTAATTAGTCTCCTTTTGATCACTTAATTAATTCCAAATTAATTTTTGATCAATACTAATTAAATAACCTTATTAATATATTAGAACTTATAATATATTAACCAACCTTAAGTGTTATTTCTCTCATTATAGTCTATCCAAATGCATGATGCTATGCAACCCAAATGGACCATGTCGGGTCGGGTCAAGTCTTACCAATTATAGTTATGGACTTAGACATTAATCCAACACTCACATGGTGGAATGGCCATGTAAAGTCACTGACTCTTGCAGTGGCAAATTCGATGGGCTGGGAGAACTTAAAGACAATGATGATGAAAGAATACTGCCCGACAGGCGAAATACAAAAGCTGGAGGAAGAGCTTTGGAGTCTCATCATGACGGGCTCAGAAATAGTGGCCTACACTAATAGATTTAGTGATCTAGCAGCACTATGCCCCAAAATGGTTATCCCGGAGAGCAAGAAAATAGAGAGGTACATCTGGGGATTATCTCCCCAGATTCAATGAAGTGTTTTAGCCTCCAAATCAACTACTTTCGATAGCGCCAAACAATTGGCGCAGTGTCTCGTAGATCATGGAGTTTGCCAAGTTGAGATGACCCCTGTCTCTTAGCCATTAAGAGGGGATGACTATAAGCGAAAGTCTTGGAGCAAGAAAAAGGAACAGTCAACACAAGATGCCTCGAAAAGACAACAGTTAGTTGCATTTCATGCTGCCACAACACCTGCCACTCCAGCACCTGTTAGTCAATATGCTGGAACACTCCCGAAGTGTAACAGGTGTAACTTTCATCACACCAGAGCGTGCCGATAGATGCATTGAAGAAATTGCAACATGAAGGGGCACACTGCCCGTTTCTGTAGAGCACCGACACAACCCCTTAACCAAGTCCCCGATATTGGAGTAAACCCGGCTTGTTATCAATGCGGTGAAATTGGACACTTCAAGAGGGATTGTCCAATAACAAAGAATGCTGGCGGAAATGGAAAAGTGTTGATGATCACCGCAGGAGAAACTATCCCGGAACCCCCGTGAACAGCGGTACGTTTTCTCAATGAAAATATTTTTTTAAAACTTAAAACTTTTTGTAAATAATTATAAATTACACTCTCGTCCGAACAAAATACATCATTCATAATAGAAACTAAGAACCCTTTTGCAGATAAGCTATGATGGCTTAGTATATACAATAGAATCATTTATAATTAAGATTTGTAGGCTTAGAGTGAGTGATTCCGCCTTACTTCCTATTCCTTGTCTGGTTGTGGATTTAGGGCAGAGTCGCTCAGTCGACTGTCTTTCCAATCTTAATTATACATGATTTGTATACACCAAGCGATTATAGAGAGACATGTTAGGGATTATCTTATGGAAATTAATCAGTTTCGATTATTAGAACACTCATACTGCTAGTACTCGCTTATTGCGATACGATGTGTAGCAGTGGTTATATCAAAAAAACATTAGAAAGCTTACACATAATGCACTGTCGAGCACACTCAGAATACACCATCGTTATAACAGACGTTTCTTTCAAATCGAATTAACACTTGTTTCTATAAAGAGTCCGGCGTCGTTATTCGACGTGGATTGCGTGGTCCTCACCATGCCAAGTTCATGTGTTACGAAAACCCACCACTTTAACCGACTGATTAACGAAACCCTCGTCACTCGTAAAGACAACCCAAAACAGACCTCAGAATCGTCTCTCTTATATTCTAGACCCCGAAGTACTCATGCGCGGAGTACTTTACCTTCCGCAGCTTTGCCGATGTATATCCAGCAGACCTCCCAAATCTACCACTCGTCCAACCGGTCAAGTTCAAGCACAGAGGCTAAGGACGAATACGGTTAATCTATCATTACTAAGTGTATACGCAAGAGTAGTATATAATTAAGATTCTACGGAATAAGAATGTGTGCTTCCGCCCTATCTCATGTTCCTTGTTTGGTTGTGGACCTGGGGCAGAGTCACACATCCGACCGTCTTACTAATCTTAGTTATATACGACTTGTATACACGACGTAATGATAGATGGACCAGGTATGAATCCTATCATGAACGTCAGGGCAAAGTTACCCAAGCCTACGAGTGGATACTCTACTATTTAGAGAACACGACCCCTGCAGCCCTGCTGAGAAAGCTAATTTCGGGACGAAATTCCCTTTAACGGGGGGATGATGTGACAACCCAAAATTTTTATTCTTGTAAAAGTCAACCTTCTCATTTTGATATATCTTATTTAAATAGATTTAACTCCTAACTTGGTTTAAAACTTTAAATTTGAAGAGTTGTTGAATTAGAAGTGAAATATAAAGAACATTTTTCCAAACCGAGAAACTTCACATGGGGACCGCAAACACACTTCGAGCCGTAAACATGCCTCGCAGTTGTGAACTAACCTTGGACCGTTGTCACACCCCGCTAAAGCGGAAACACGAGGCGTGACAGTATAAAGAGTTTCATAGCAAAAGTTAAAAGACAACACCAACCATAGTATTAAAAATCATTACAAATTTAGAATGGGTTTGAACAACTTTTAAAAGAAATTACAATGAAAATTGAAATACAACACATGCGAATGCTCCTAAAAGTGATGTGTCCCTAAGTGCCAGTTACTCGATGATTCCTGAAAAAGCATGTAAAACGAGCGTCAACTATAAAAATAGTTGGTGAGTACTCACAGATAAAAAAAATAATAATATTGATTTCATGAATCGAAATCAAGTTTTGATAAAAGTTTCCGTAAATGAAAATATATTGTTAAAATGAGTAATCAAGTTCATTGCTTCAAGGAGCAAACAATTTCATTGCTAAAACATGTATATAAGTTTCCAATAATAAAATTTCGATGTTGTAATGAGAAACAAAGTTCATTGCTATAATGAGAAACAAAATTCATTGCTATAATTAATAAACAAGTTTATTTCCATAATTAATAACAATTTTGTATGTGTATGAGCAAACAATGAGTTCACAACCAAGCCTATGACTGATGCCCTATCAAGATCTATGCTTATCGTTCCATAGATTATATGGTATCATGCACTCCAGCAATCGGGCGAGTGAGGAGTTGTCAATTCTAATAGCGCTATCCATAATGATCATTGGCTCAAAGAGTTAATGGTTGGATTAAAGTATAAGGGAAGGGACTTAAGACGATAAGGCCTCATGTTTCAAGTTGCATAAACATACATAGCAAAATATAGCAATCAAGATTGATACAAATCAATTTAAGTACAACAAACAATAAATAGTTTTTGGACATGCTTTTCCACCCCAAAACATTTAAAAACCGAAAATAGGGGAGTGGTGAATACTCACAATATGTATTGAGATGATGCAAATGGTGCCTTGAACTACGCTCCACTCATACCACTATCGTTTTCCTACAACGATGTTACACACTAATGAGTCTCTAATTGAAATCTAATACTAGTATACTTACTACTACAATAGAATTATGCCAATAATTTGTCAAAATTTAATATTGTTAAGTTACAAAAATTTTTCTGAAATGGTGAAATTTTATAACTCATGTGATTAAGAAAATTATGGATATCATTTTCCATATTTTTGTAATATTAATTGAGGGTATTTCAATACATTTAAAGGTGTTTTAAACTCCTAAAAATCCAAAATATTATCAAACAGTTTCCAAAAATTGTCAAACTTTGCATTTTCATTCTAAATACAGTAGAGGTCTTCCAGAAATTTTCCTTTGAATTTTTTATATGATTAACTATTTTTCCAAAATTTTAAGCCTTCATATCAATATAAATTCGTGAAAAATAACATCCAAATGATAAAAATTTCCAAACTTTTTATGATATTGCCATTAGAATTACTTAAGCTGGGAAAAATAATAAAATGGGAAAAATGGAAAAATAATAAAATGGGAAAAATAATAAAATGGATTTATAAACTGTTTAACCCAATTTTATGATTTTTGTGCATTTCTTCTAATAAAAATGGAGATAAATAGAAAACAGTTTCCAAAATTACCCAAACTTTTTATAATACTGTTATTAGACATTTTTAAGCTGGGAAAAATAATAAAATGGATTTATAAACTGCTTAACCCAATTTTATGATTTTTGTGCATTTATTCTAATAAAAGTGGAGATAAATAGAAAACAGTTTCCAAAATTACCCAAACTTTTTATAATACTGTTATTAGACATTCTTAAGCTGGGAAAAATATAAAAATGGATTTCTAAACTGTTTAACCAATGTTTATGGTTTTTGTGTATTTATTCTAATAAAAATGGATTTAAGTGTATTTAATCTTGGGAAAATAGAAGAAAAATAGCATACAAAAGAGAAAAATCATCAAAATTTTTATGTAGCATCCTAATATATTATAAGGTGTTTTGGTAATTTTTCATGAATTTTGGATGAGTAAAACTATTTTTCCTGTTTTTAGTCCATTATAAATACAAAAATCGGAGAAAAATAGGAATGCATTATGAAAAATTCTGAAAATATTTTTCTAAGTCTTCCACATTAGATACCCTTTTCAAAATCATGCTAAACAGTAACAAAAATAGATGAAACTTAATGAGAAGTCATTATTTAGCATAGGGGTCATCCACGAATTTACCTAGGATTTATAGACCTCAGAAAGTATTTTATATGATTTATTGCCCTATTTTATTGCGATAATTATAATAATTCTAGAACAAAGAATTATTTTCTAAAAATTTGTAGAACATCTCATTTTGTTGGTGGAATACAGGGAAAAATCGGATTTGATTTGAAAAGAAGTTTTAGATATTTATTTGGGAATAAATCCTTTATGAACATATTTGAAAGCTTTTAACAACAAACTTTGATCATCTAGCATCTAAGCTTCAAGATCTTCACATGCATGTTGGTTTGAAACCCATTCATGAGTTTGAAATGGTCAAAAATCGTTTTTGAAAGAAAACTTAGGGTGCATGTGGTGATTTTCCATAAAAACGTGTAGAAAAGTGCATTCTGTTGATTTTGACTTAGGTTTTGGTCCTTGGATTTCACCATTTACAACATGCATGTTGTTTTTGGGTGAAATCCTGCCACCATCATCATCAAAACTTTAGTGAATGAACATGCACACAAATTTCTAAGAGAAAGGTGTAGAAGAAGAAAGAAATGCAAGAAAAATCTTGAAAACTTGAAGGAAAATGAAAGGAAATCGTGTTCTACCTTAACGAACACCACTAGATGATGAAGATTTTGAGTTTGAGGTGTGTTCTTGGACTTATTTTCTGGAAAACTTTGTGGGTATAGACAGAGGAAGATAGAAAATGGAGTGGTGAAGGTAGAGAGAAATGAGAGAAAATGAGAGAGAAAGTGGAGTGTGAGAGAGAAAGAAGTGATTATGTGTTTTGGGAAGAGGGGAGTGTCTTGGGAAGAGGGTGGCCGGTTTTGGGGGATAAGAAAGGGTTTCCCTCTCTTATATTTTTATAAAATTCAAATCTTTTATAAAAATATCAAACTCTTTTATAAAATGTGCACTAAAATCAAGTTTTTATTCATAAACCTTGATTTTTGATTCATAAAATAAGGGTAAATGTTAATGAGTTAAATTTTATTATTTTCTTGAATGCATTTTCATAATTTTAATTATTATAAGAACATATTATAAGGTTCATAACTATTTTTATAGACTTTTTAAGGTTAAATTTTATAAATTTAGGTTTTAGGGCATTTAAGGGTTTTGAAGTTTAATAAACTTTGAATATCAAGATAAATTGAATCTTTGAGACTTCAAATTATCTTATGGTATTATAACTCTTTTATAGTTATAAATAATGTTTGTAATTTATTTTTAGCGGTTTATTGGCATTCTATGTAGTGATTCCGAGATTCAAGCGAAATTGAGGAATCAAGTATACTAGTCCTAGTCTTCAACTTTGACTTAAGTTTCTATGAGACTTTGACCTAACTTCTACTTCTAGGTCAAGTGCATGATGTGTGTATATGATTCATGAAAAGGTGTTCGAGTCAAAGAGTGATCCAAATATGGATAGTCACTATAGTTAAGTAGTATTAGAATTCACATATCAATGTGAAATCTAAGTACACTATCCTTCAATTCTACTTGTTTCCGAGTTTCTAGTAGGTTATAACTTAGCTTCTAGTCACTAAGTCTAGTATGTGTTGTGCCTATATGTGCAACTAAGTTTAGTTAAATCTAGAACCGACTCGAATTTTGACGGTTGTCACAACCGTGAACCTCCGGTTTGCGGCCGTGATCTCGTCTTCGGCCGTGAACGGTCCACAAGCCGTGAACTCCTTCGGGTCCCACACTCTTCCTTATATATATAGATTTTGTTGGATTAATGTCTAAGTCCATAACTATATTTGGTATGTACTTGACCCGACCCGGCATGGTCCATTTGGGTTGCACTTCACCGGCACAATTTATATGGATAGTCTTTTGAGAATAGTATATTTATGATTTATATTAATATATTATAAGTTCTAATATATTAATATGGAATCATATTATTTAATTAGTATTGATCAAGAATTAATTTAGAATTAATTAAGTGATCAAAAAGAACTAATTAAATATGGACTCTTATATATATGGAATGGGCCAAGTTCATTTAGGTTGGGCTAAGCTTTCATGGATGGTCCATGGAGCTTTTAACCCATGGATCCTATGTAAATGAAAGGTCATGGGTATTAGGTTTTACATGGATGTAACCCTAATCCTCCATAATATATAAAGGGGTCCTTGGCTCACAAAATTGGCACAAGTGTGTGAAAATAAGAGTGGGCCGATTTTAGTGTGCATAAATATTCTCTCAAGTTCTTCCAAGGTGTTTTGGTGATTTGTGATTCCATTTGAGGCTTCCACACTATTGGGGCTAAGCTCTTAAAGCTTGAAGACATCAAGCTACATCAAAAGGTATGTCATCTAACTAGAACTTTGTAGTATATGTGCTTCATAATATGCTAGTTAGGATGAAACCTTAGAATAGTTAATATTTGCATGTATAATAGAGAAAACATAGATCGAAGGTTTATAGGGTTGCATGTACACCATAGGAGTGTTAGAATGCTTAAAACCCAACAGTGGTATCAGAGCCATGGGTTGTTTTCTGTTATATTGATGCAAATGTTTTATTTTCAAGTTGAAAAAAAAAAAGAAAATAAAACATGACGTTTGTCAAATTTTAAGATAATTACTTGTTTTGTGAAAAACGAATTATTTGTAAAATTTGAATCATTTGTTATATGAGTTGAATTAGGTCAAATTTAGTAAAAGATAAAATGATATGATTATTTTATTAGTTTTAAAAGTTTGATCTAAATGTTTTAAGGAGTTACATATTTTGTCATAAAAATTTTGGAGCTCAAAAGTTTTTTTAAAGTTGTGATCTTAAGGGTTTTTGAAACTTCCATAAGTTATGGATATGAAAGGTTTTTTAAAAAAAAAAAATTTGATTCAAAGTTTTTATGGAGTTACAAAATTTGGTATTAATGTTTTAAAGAATTCCATAACTTGTTCTTAAGTTATGGAACATGGAAAGTTTCATCATAAAACACCATTAATTCCATAAGTTATGGAATCCAAAGGTTTTCAAGAATTACAAAACTTTCCCTCAAGTTTTGGAATTTGAGAAAAGTTTTTTATGAAAAAAAAGAATTGAATTCTAAAACTCTTGGGTTCATAACTTAAACAATTAATTAAATGGTTTTAATTTTGAGTTTAATAATTGGAATTATGATGTTTTGTTGAATAGTTCAAATTAACTCTTATGGACTTTATTAATAGTTAATTAAAGCGTTTAATTAAAAGATTATTATTAATCCATAAATATATGGTTTGAGTTTAATTAAATTAAAAGTCTAGTTTAATTAATAGATTAAACCACCAAGTATTTTAAATGTCTAAAATACACCCTTATACTATTATAATATTAAAAGTTTAATATATTATATGTATAAGAGCAAGTCGTCTTACCATTAGTAGGCCTCATTCACGAAGCCGGTCTATAAGGGGGGTATAAGGTTACTGCCTATAAAATGGCAGTTTAATGGGTGTCCACTCTCACTCACCGCTTCCTTGACCGGTGGAGGGTCGTTAGCCGAACAGGTAGGACAAGGACTATAATTCTCCCTTCATTATAAGTATAATGATAAATACTAAGTAACTAAACACTTATAAATTCCCAATCTTAGTTACTTAGGAAAATGTGAATAAGGTGCTAATCCATGAAATTACACTTTGCACTTTGTTTAAGCTGTTAGTGGAGCGTGTGTGGTTAACCGACACACTAACCTGGACTTAACAAGGTAGGCAAAGGGTAACTTAATGTTTATCATAGTATCGTTGGAGCGTGTGTGGTTAACCGGCACATCGATTGAGGGGTAAATATTAAGGGTACCAAGTATATTTGCATGGTTACTTCACACCTTGTTTTGTGATCCTCGACATCCCAGTCACAAAACCTGAAGGGCACACTCGAGATTGAAACATGCCATTGAAAAGTTCAATGAATCTCAAAAGAGTCTAGGATTTTCAAAACCAATTAAAACCTAATAATACATTTCGTTTATCTTGGTGGAAATTGGTGAATCGTCATTCACCTACCTTCAAATATTTTATAGCTTGGATTACGGCATCCCTCTTCCAAGTTATAAAATAGTTTGTTGGGTCCTAGCCTTAATATATCATATTGGGTGTTATATTAAGGACTTAAATCAACTTTACGTGAATTTCTCCCATTGTTGATGTCTGGTTTAGACAACAATGATCTTCCCAAACCAAGCTTTCCTAATGAATATGACTTCCCGAGTTTGGCTCATGGAAGTCATACTTCTCTTCCTCCACCTCCTCCAATTATTCTCCCTAACCCACAAGTTCAAGGTCACTCAATCCCTAATGGCAAGCAAGGTCTATGTGTGATCACATCTTAGAGATGAAGTCACATATTGACAAGCCGGGAGAGTTGGGTGTCAAAGTCTTGAGAAAGTTGGATGTTCAATCACTTTCTAAGTCACATAGTGAGTTCCTTTGGAACTACTATGAAACAGACTATGACATGAACCTTAATGATCATATCTATTTGCTTGGTGCTGCTGAATCAGCAATGATTTGGAACGATAGTAAAGCAAATTTGATTAGAATATCAACTTCCCAAAAAACTTTATGGTGACACTGGAAATCCAGAAAAAGCATTCTCTTCCCAATGGAAAGGGATTGGCCATAGTCAACCCAGTTGACCAAATGGTAAAGAGAAAGGCTAAGTCTGAGATAGTCCCATTACCAAAGGGTCCATATGTTTATTTTGCCAAAGGAAGGGGCGTTGATTGCAAAGCTACCAAATTTACCTAAGGATGTTAAAGTCAATAAGTTTGACTCTACATCAGGTAGAGCCCATTATCTAACTCTGTTAAGTTCTATTCTGAGATCCTCATTACATGATGTGACTGGGTCACATGTTGATGTTTTAAGAATCAAAGAATAGAGAGAAATCTTAAAGGAAGTATATGCTGATTCTGATCGCGAAGGTGGATTTCGATCGCATCAGAATTTTGAGCAGTTGCTTAAGAAGTTATGATATATTGCTAAGGAATAGATAACAACAAATTTCCATGTGGATTGTAAGGATAAGTTTTTCCGCAAAGTTTTAAAATAAAAGAAAATTGTTTAATTTTATTTATTTGAAGTATCCTTACAATGACATTTGTGGAAAATTGTTGCTTATATGATTCCACTGACAGCAATATTGGAAAATGGATTTGATTCTTTCATTTGTGGTAGTGTCTAAATTTACCAAATCAGGAAAGTTCCTCATCACCCAAGTTTCAATTGGACCGAAACTTGGAATCATGCAAGTTGAATAGTATGATGAATGAGAACTTTCAAGCATTGGAAAATCAAGACTAATTACTTGTTCACATGGATGTGTGAGTTAAGTGAAGGACTAAAGGGATCGAGTACACATTCTTGTGCACTGGTCATGTCCACCACAAAGCTCGTTAAGACTATTTGATTTACTAAAGTTTAGTAAATATGGTTATACTTACAAGTTTAAGTATAATTCTGAAACATTGGAAAAGTCTCAATGTATGGCAGAACGAATGGGAAGAATCAAATTAGGTAGAAAGATAAAAGTTTCTCAAATATGAAAATATGGGAGAGTACTTTAGTATCATGTTTGTGATCATCTTAATGATTTAGAAATCATATCACAATTACTCCTCTAAAGGTCATCTTAGTGCATTCTTATGACTAAGAAGAGGAGTCATGAATTGTTGAAATGGTTAGATCAGGAAGATGAGTCATACTTCGTTCCAAAACAATTCTTAGAGTCATACTCCAAGATTGTAACTTGAGTGACATATCTTAAAGAAAGGTTTAAAACACTTGTCAAATGTAAGAGTAAAAGTGTCCTACTCTTGTACATTTGAAATTGGTAAGTTGTGATGTTTTGGATAAAACAAAGACCAACTAAGGCCAATTGTGTGAAGTGTTTGTCTTGATAAAGAATCCGCACTATCTCTTGAATATTTGGCAAGATAGTCTTATATGTCAAGAGGATAGTGGGAGTCTTAAAGATCCTAAAAAGAATTTCAAGAACTAATCAAGAATAAAACCTAAGGTTCTTCACTAGCACACGACTTGAGGTTTATAACCTATCGTGTTGGCATATTTTGTGCCCATTCCAGTTAAAGTTGGCTTTGCATAGGAGTTCTGAAAGTTCTCAATTGGTTGCATAACAACTTGGAAGCAATGGCAGGCCCTGTACTGCCAGGTGGCAAGAAGTTAAGATTGCATAAGTTCAGTCCATATGAGTTTGGATTTGTCATTATCCTTGTCTTATGACTATGGTTTTGACGATTCACATGGATAAGAACACATACACCATAAAATCTAAGGGTCATAAGGTTTCTCTCCGATTCATGAAAATGATCGTGAGGAAACACTTCCACCTAGTAGATTTGAAGCAGATTGAAAAAGGTCTAAACAATTGAGACTATGATTACGACATCCCTTTTTATAGTTCTGAAATTGTTTAGACACACATGCATGCTATCTAAAGAAAGGTGTATGATTTTGATAAAGTTTTATCAAAGCATCTCGTATCAGAAATCTGAACTTTGGTAAGAAAGTCAATAAAGTATTGATTTCTAGAAGTCCAGCTGATTTCTGAGTATATGTCAAAGCTAGTGGGAGCATAAGTGTTATGCTAATAATCATCATGTTAGTGGGAGCATGATAATTATTGTTAGTGTTGGAAGTTAGCAATGTTAATTATAGAAAACAAAAGTTTCAATTTGTGAGGCTGCAGGGATTGAAAAAGTTGTTTTGCTATAATTAAAGGAGAGGATATACTTCATTTCAGTTCTAAAGGCTTAGATTGAGACCTTAATCATCTTTAGTCAAGAATATATATATGAATTTCATGTTGGATTGGTTCTACTTAAGGAAATTCTATATATTGTGTTGTCAAAATTCGATTATGATTACGACATCCCTCTTCATAGTCAAATTTTGAAAACATGGCAAATAAAAATATTGTAGCAAAAGACTGGTCTAGAATCATGTCTTTATGTGAGACATCATGAATCGTGTACCATTTGCTTTGGGTACAGGATCGATTGCATGTGCTATAATATTTGTCATTTCTAAATTTTTCCAAATGCCCAGAGACATTAAGAATGGAAAAGGTCTAGAATTGGATATGACTAAAATGATTAAGCAATTGTCGAGGACAATCTGAGGTTTACTAAAGATTGGTTGCTCAGGGACAGTTGGAAGTATAGTGCTAATTTTGGAAGGACCATATTGACATATTCTGAAAAGAGGCATCTCTTATTCAGAAGTGATAGTCAAAATGAGAATATGGAGTTGTCTCCATAGGTGGAACTTATCTGTGTAAGATTAGAAAACTTAATGTAAGAAGCATGTCCAAAGCAATGTACTTTGAATATGAGACTTAGTTTCCATGGAGTTGATCTTCATTGGAATACCTTATAATGATTGTTGACAAGTCTTTGTGACTTTGTACATATTCATTACAGGAGGGTCAGTGCATATAAGTTTAAAATCTAAACAGATTTCGATAAATGATAGGAATTTGAAATTCTCACATTTTTCGATAAGGATTTGGGAGTGTGAAATTAGAATCATTGAAATTATGTTCAATTGGTTTATTTCACAAAGTAAGGATAATAGACAAACATAGAGTGCATACTTGGTGTATGGCAAAGCTATTGTTTAAGAAAAACATAGTGTACATGCTTGGAGCATGGGATAACTAGTGTTTTTAATTCAAGTATAAAGTTGATAAAACCGAAACAACGAATAATGAGTAATCAGTATGGTGATAAATAAAAGTGTTTATTTATATTCATAGGGTTTGATACCATATTTGATTCATTTATTCTTGTGTTTCACTTTGCATGTTTTGACTTCCAGAATAACTAAGTCGCTCTTCCTGAATGATTAAGTTATTCAAACCATCCACAGTCGGTCATATGTTGGAAGTAGATATGAATCAAGACTGTCATGGGTTGGTTTGTAGAGGTCCAAGTTGGTGGACAAAGTGGTGCTACAACACTCATGAGTGCTCATACGTTCTGAGTATTGGATTCAACCCGCGCTCATTTGAATCACTTCATGGATTTTATCACGAGTGATCATGAGACGATAATATCTTATATTCTTCAAACCTAGAGATATGAGTTGTTACTATGAGTTGGTTATACATTGATTACACGAAAACGCGTTTGGTAACTCGATGTTATAAAACGTGCCTTTGTGTATGATTCAACAAATAGTAGAACACACCATATGAGTCGAAGTTTATCCATTCCTTTTACCTTCGGGATAAAAGCGATATCTGTGGGCCCCTCGATGATTTAGCGATGACACATGTGAGTGCTTGGCCAAGCCAGGACTGATTTGATTTGTTCAATAAGTCAGTCATCATAAATCGAAAATCGGGAAACAACAAATAGACAGAGAGAATGATTATAATCCATGTCTCAGTCCATATGATATCTAGAATGGAGGAATATATGATCCCTTATCTAATGGACAAGTCATTGACAAGGTCAGAGTTCGACAGCAGCTTTAAGAGCTACGATTGCCAGTTAGGTTTTGAAGTCATACTCAATAATAGTTTTAGACTTATCCAAGTGGGAGACTGTTGGATTAATGTCTAAGTCTATAACTATATTTGCTATGTACTTGACCCGACCCGGCATGGTCCATTTGGGTTGCACTTCACCGGCACAATTTATATGGATAGTCTTTTGAGAATAGTATATTTATGATTTATATTAATATATTATAAGTTCTAATATATTAATATGGAATCATATTATTTAATTAGTATTGGTCAAGAATTAATTTAGAATTAATTAAGTGATAAAAAAGAACTAATTAAATATGGACTCTTATATATATGGAATGGGCTAAGTTCATTTAGGTTGGGCTAAGCTTTCATGGATGGTCCATGGAGCTTTTAACCCATGGATCCTATGTAAATGAAAAGTCATGGGTATTAGGGTTTACATGGATGTAACCCTAATCCTCCATAATATATAAAGGGGTCCTTGGCTCACAAAATTGGCACAAGTGTGTGAAAATAAGAGTGGGACGATTTTAGTGTGCATACATATTCTCTCAAGTTCTTCCAAGGTGTTTTGGTGATTTGTGATTCCATTTGAGGCTTCCACACTATTGGGGCTAAGCTCTTAAAGCTTGAAGACATCAAGCTACATCAAAAGGTATGTCATCTAACTAGAACTTTGTAGTATAGCTGCTTCATAATATGCTAGTTAGGATGAAACCTTGGAATAGTTAATATTTACATGTATAATAGAGAAAACATAGATCCAAGGTTTATAGGGTTGCATGTACACCATAGGAGTGTTAGAATGCTCAAAACCCAACAGATTTGACCAGAATTTTCTTCACTTCTCCTCTTCTGGCCGCAAATACTCAATTATCTCTCAAGTATCATCAACCAAAAACATGGCCTCTCCTCAAGAACATGTGAAATCTTCCTAGAAACTTGTAAGAATCACACTTTGATCTTGAAATCAGCTTCCAAACACTTCCAAACACTTTGATCTTGTATAAATATATGTTTTTAATAACTGCAACGATTGACAAATATTGAAAACATTTAGATATTAACACAAAATTTCTTGTGTTAAACTTGTATTTCCCCCCTAAAATAGTTAAAAATCATGAAAACGTAGGGGTATGGACTCACCTTGAGTGCGTGTTCTTGGTTAGGTACGGTGTGGTTGCGATAATCTTTGGATTAGTATACGTATAATTTCCAAATTCTTAATAATATATAAACACATAACATTGTGTTCATATTAGTAAATGAATATTAAGGTATTGTATATAAGTCACTAGATTAATGAAGGGTGCTTACTAGGAATCCTTAAGAAAACTTTGAAGAACTACTTTCTAGGATGATTTTAAAGATGTTCTTGGAATTGAAAGGAAAATACGTTTGACACTAGAGAGAGAATAGGGAAATTTTTCGTTTACTGGATGTGTGAAATGAGGTATGTTCTTAATATAGTATCTTACGTATGAAGGAAACTTATGAGGCGGTGAATGTGAGGTTTACGGTGGTAATTGAATTATATCACATTGGGAAGCTAAATTTGGATAAGATATGAAGATATTTGAGGAGTTTACTATCAATTTGCAAGTGTTTGCGGCCAAAATGAAAGGGATTTCAGTCTACATGACCGAAATCACACAAACACAATCACAATATGTTGATTTCGGTCCTTAAGGTCAAATAAAAAAGGGTTTGTGATCATAAAGTCTAATAGAAAAATGCTTCCGGCCTAGGTCTTCTAGAAGGGTTTGTTTTCGGTCCAAGGGTGGTCCATAAAGTGAGTTTTTGGTCTACACTTAGCTAAGGTCCTCACATGGTCGAAAACATAATGAAAATGGGAAATTCATGCTTTTTACTTTACATCCTTGACTTATGTTAATTTGTATATTAAGTTATATATGCATAGTTTTCAATATAAGTGTTTATAACTTATATATATAAGTATGATTATCAAAATATGAAAATAAAATAACTTATATAAACATGCCCTTAAAGCATTCAATTTCTCATTGTATTAATGCTATGATATGGATTTACTTGTATACGATTGTAGTTTATACTTTTATTCGAATCAGTTCGACTTACATTGACTTGAAAGAACGGGTTGTTACATTATCCCCCCGTTAGAGGGAATTTCGTCCCGAAATTGTTTTTTAAGTGGTATTCATGAACTAGGGAAAAGATGTGGGTACTTTTCTTTCATTTGGTCTTCCCGTTCCCAAGTGGATTCAGGTCCCCGCTTGGTATTCCAACGAACCTTCACTATTGGTATACGGCTTTGTTTTGTTCTTTTGATTTCCCTATCCATGATCTCCACTGGTTCTTCTACGAAGTGTATACTCTCGTTTAACTCGATTTCTTCGATTTGGATAACAAGAGTCTCGTCAGACAGACACTTCTTGAGATTAGATACGTGAAAAGTTGGATGAATGTTACTGAGTTCATGCGGTAGATTGAGTTTGTATGCAACCGGACCGATTCTAGCCAAAATATCGAATGGTCCGATGTTCCTTGGATTTAGTTTTCCATGTTTTCCGAAACGTATCATTCCTTTCCAGGGTGAGACCTTTAACAGGATGTGGTCATCAACCTGAAATTCCAAGGGTTTCGTCGTTTGTCCTCATAACTCTTTTGTCTGTCTCTAGAAGCTTTCAGTCGTTCCCGAATTTGGAAGATCTTTTCTGCTGTTTCTCGAATGATCTCGGGACCGGTTAGAGTACTGTTAGGTACTTGGTTCTTGGCTAGTTGCGTATCCCCCACTTCAGCCCAACAAAGAGGGGATCTGCACTTACGACCATAGAGGGCTTCAAAAGGAGCAACTTTGATGCAAGTGTGATAGCTATTGTTGTACAAGAATTCAATGAGTGGTAAATGGGTATCCCAAGCTTTACCAAAATCTATCACACAAGCCCTCAACATGTCTTCCAGCATTTGTATGGTTCTCTCGCTTTGCCCATCCGTCTGAGGATGGTACGCTATACTCATGTCAAGATTGGTTCCCAAGGACTTTTGCAGTGATTGCCAAAACCGCGAGGTAAATCTACTATCTCGGTCAGATATAATGGATATTGGCACACCATGCAATTGTACTATCTCCTTAATGTACGTCCTTGTTAACTTCTCCATTTTGTATGTTTCTTTTATTGGCAGGAAGTGTGCAGATTTGGTTAATCTGTCGACGATCACCCAAATGGTGTCATGAACACCTGTTGTCCTGGGTAACTTGGTTATGAAATCCATAGTTATCCTCTCCCACTTCCATTCGGGTATTTCTAGATGTTGTAGTAAACCCGAAGGCTTCTGATATTCTACCTTGACATTGGCGCAAGTTAGACACTTACCCACATAGGTAGCAATTTCATCTTTCATGTTCGGCCACCAATAGAGTTTCGTAAGGTCCAGATACATCTTGTCTGAACCTGGATGAATGGAGTATCGAGTTTAATGGGCTTCGTTCATGACAACATCTTTGTAGCCACCAAACTTCGGTGTCCAGATCCGATTCATGAGATAACGGACTCCGTCACCCTTGATTTCCAAGTTCTTTTCCATTCCTCGTAAGGCTTCACCTGTCACATTCTCGGGTTTCAAGGCTGCCAACTGAGCCTCTTTGATCTGAGCCGACAGGTGTGAATGGATTGTCATAGTTAGAGACTTTACTCGGCGGCCCGAGTACTCTTTTCGACTAAGGGCATCTGCTACTACGTTGGCTTTGCCGGGATGATAGCGAATATCGCATTCATAACCATTGAGTAGTTCCACCCATCGTCGCTGTCTAATGTTAAGTTCCTTCTGATTGAATATGTGCTGGAGGTTTTTGTTGTCTGTAAAGACTGTGTATTTCGTACCATAAAGGTCATGCCTCCAGATCTTCAAAGCAAAAATCACTGCTCCCAATTCAAGGTCGTGTGTAGTGTAGTTGACCTCGTGGTTCTTAAGTTGTCTCGAGGCATAGGATATGACATTTCCTCACTGCATAAGAACACAATCTAGCCCTTGCTTGGATGCATCGTAGTAAACTAGAAAATCTTCCGTCCCTTTTGGGAGGGACAAAATCGGTGTACTGCAGAGAGCTCGCTTTAGTGTCTGGAAAGCAGTTTCTTGTTTCTCCTCCCAGCTGAAGGTTACACCCTTCTGAGTCAGAGTGGTGAGGGGTTTTGCGATTTTGGAGAAGTTTTGGATGAACCTTCTGTAATAGCCAGCGAGACCTAGAAATTGACGAATCTCTGTCGGGGTTCGTGGGGTCGCCAAATTTTCGATAACTTTAATCTTGGAGGGATCCGCATGTATCCCTTCTTCGCTAACTACATGACCCAATAAATCTACCTTCCGGATCCAGAATTCGCACTTTGAGAACTTCGCGTACAACTTTTACGCCCTCAATGTTTCCAAGACTTGACATAAATGTTGGTTGTGCTCTTCCTTACTTCGAGAATAGACTAGAATGTTGTTGATAAAAACTATAACGAACTTGTCTAAGTAAGGACGACACACATGCTTCATCAGGTCCATGAACACTGCGGGCACATTCGTTAGACCGAAGGGCATCAATACAAATTCAAAGTGACCGTAGCGAGTTCGGAAGGCGGTATTTGGAATATCATCCTCCTGGACTCGTAGCTGATGGTATCTTGATCTCAGGTCAATCTTGGAGAAGAAACTGGCTCCTTGAAGTTGGTCAAAGAGGTCGTCGATTCGAGGCAAAGGGTATCGGTTCTTGACAGTGAGCTTATTTAATTCCCGGTAGTCTATGCACATGCGGAATGATTCATCCTTCTTCTTCACGAACAAGACCAGTGCTCCCCAGGGTGAGAAGCTTGGTCTTATGAATCATTTGCTTAAAAGTTCGTTTAAGTGAATGAATAGTTCCTGCATCTCTGATGGTGCTAAACGATACGAAGATTTAGCTACGGGGGTAGCTCCGGGAATCAAGTCGATTCGGAATTCGACTTGGCGCTCAGGAGGAACTCCTGGGAGATCTTCGGGGAATACATCAAGGAAATCAAAAACTTCAGGTATATCCTTGATGTTTTTCACTTCTTGAGTCTTATCTATCACGTGAGCTAAGAAGGCACAGTAATCTTTGCGAAGATATTTCTGGGCATTGACGCAAGAAATGATTTGGAGGTTCGTATTGGGTTTGTCGCCATAGATAACGAGGGATTCGCTACTTGGCATATTAAGTCGAATGGCTTTTTCATAACAGAGGATATCAGCACGATGAAGACTTAACCAAACAAGGAATAGGAAGTAAAGCTAAATCACAAATTCTAAGTCTATAAAATCTTAATTATATATGACTCTTATGCATACACTGAGTAATTATAAATCTACCAGTATAAGTCCTTTGTTTTCACATGATTGATTCTAGTAAGAAAGACCTTATTGAATATTGTTGTTCCGATATTATAGTGTAATAAAATACTCCTATAGTATTTTAACTTTATGTTTGATTCTAGAGTTCTTCTGGTATATAGATTTGGTAAGTTTTAGACTTGTTGCAACACCACGATCACTCCCAAACACATGTTGGTCATATCTCGAATAAATATAGTTGATCAGGTTATATTTATCCCAAAATATGATTACATAACTGTCTAGGTTTAACTGTAGTGTCCAACATCTAAATACTGTTATGTAGTTCTCAATGTGATAGTATTTCTGGTATGTATGCATGTTAGTATACTTCTTATAAAATACTTAGATTTTAAAATTATACTTTTAGTCAGAGCGTTTTAGCCCCATTGTATTTATAATTGTATATCTTTTGTGGTTTGATATACTTAGTTCACTATAAACAATGCTCTAATACCAATCTGTCACACCCCAAACCGAAACGGCGGAAACGTTCGGGGGCGGATGACGTCATGTACAGTATCACAACAATTGCATAATAGTAATCAAAGTACAACAACCATTACATTGATAAAGCATAGTTTACATTCGTGTTCAAAACAATGTTTTTTTAACATGAAAACTATAGAAAAAAAATAAAAGACATGAGTCTATGAAGCCCCGTCTTCTCAAAACCTGTGGATACCTGTTTACTGATTTCCTGAGAATACAAGTAGTTTTGAAAAGAGTGTCAACAATTAAGTTGGTGAGTTCATAAACATGTTTGTAACTGAAATCTGTTATTTGTTCCTTGAGAATGTAAATATGTTTACCCAGAAAATCCTATATTTTCTGTTGTAATTGTAAGTGCCTGGATTCACCAGTTGTACTTGTAAAATACTGAATTATAGTTTTATTATTTAATAAAACTATGTGAAGTTGTTTACTTATTCATACACTAATCGTATTGTTCAATACCAAATTGTGAGTTATCATAACCATGTTTGATGACCTAAGATGGCCTGAACACGACGTTCTTCAGGCGTCGCAATTGGTACGACATTTGTCACCCCAGGCCTGTCGGCCTAGCTGTTGCAAGCAGCTCAGGTGCGGGATTGTCAGTCCCGTATAGATCTGTACACAAGTGTCACGCTCTCCCTCCAGGAGACTCTGGTTATAATTTCAGGACTTGGTTGGTACTTAGATAAGTACGTGAAGTATGTCTCACAAATGCTATATTGACGGTTATGTGTATAATAATGAAAAGTTACCTTGTAATGGATAAACTGTAAGAATATCTCATAAACTATATTTATTATAGTTTATATGTTTGTTTTCCATAATTTTTTCTAAGTATGTAAAGTAGTGCATATGATCCATAAACTCTACCTATTTTAGTTTATATGTTGGTTTCCCGTATTGTATTCTGAATTTTGAAAAGTAATATGTAAGTTTCATAAACTATACCTATTATAGTTTATATGATTGTGTTTTACTGAAACAAACACCTTTGTATTGTTAATAATTCAACAAGTTTAAATCATAAAATTCATGATACGGTTGTTCCGTGAATTTCACATTTATCTCCAAATAGTACTAAAATAGTTTGCAAAAATAATATTTTTGTTTAACAAGTTTTAAATGGTTTTATACTTATATAAATATAATATTTATATAATTATGATTAAATAGACAGTCGAATAAATAATTCTACCCCAAACCCCAACCAAACAAGGAACAGGAAATGGAGCAAAATTATCAATTCTAAGCCTATTGAACCTTAATTATATAATTTATATGTATATAAATATATGTTTTTAATAACTGCAACGATCGAAAAATATTGAAAACATTTAGATATTAACACAAAATTTCATGTGTTAAACTTGTATTTCCCCCCTAAAACAGTGAAAAATCATGAAAACGTAGGGGTATGAACTCACCTTGAGTGCGTGTTCTTGGTTAGGTACGGTGTGGTTGCAATAATCTTTGGATTAGGATACGTATAATTTCCAAATTCTTAATAATATATAAACACATAATATTGTGTTCATATTAGTAAATGAATATTAAGGTATTGTATATAAGTCACTAGATTAATGAAGGGTGCTTACTGGGAATCCTTAAGAAAACTTTGAAGAACTACTTTATGGGCTGAGTTTGAAGATGCTCTTTGAATTGAAAGGAAAATACGTTTGATACTAGAGAGAGAATAGGGAAAGTTTTCGTTTACTGGATGTGTGAAATGAGGTATGATCTTAATATAGTATCTTATGTTTGAAGGAAACTTATGAGGCGGTGAATGTGAGGTTTACGGTGGTAATTGAATTATATCACATTAGGAAGCTAAATTTGGATAAGATATGAAGATATTTGAGGAGTTTACTATCAATTTACAAGTGTTTGCGGCCAAAATGAAAGGGATTTCGGTCTACATGATCGAAATCACACAAACACAATCACAATATGTTGATTTCGGTCCTTAAGGTCAAATAGAAAATGGTTTGCAGTCATAAAGTCCAATAGAAAGTGTTTTCGGCCTAGGTCTTCTAGAAGGGTTTGATTTCGTTCCAAGTGTGGTCCATGAAGTAAGTTTGTGGTCTACACTTAGCTAAGGTCCCCACATGGTCGAAAACACAATGAAAATGGGAAATTCATGCTTTTTACTTTACATCCTTGACTTATGTTGATTTGTATATTAAGTTATATATGCATAGTTTTCAATATAAGTGTTTATCACTTATATATATATATATATATATATATATATATATATATATATATATATATATATATATATATATATAAGTATGATTATCAAAATATGCAAATAAAATAACTTATATAAATATGCCGTTAAATCATTCAAGTTCTCATTGTATTAATGTTATGATATGGATTTACTTGTATACGATTGTAGTTTACACTTTTATTCAAATAAGTTCGACTTACATTGACTTGAAATAACATGTTGTTACATAGATCTTCCAAACAAATTTTGTTGACCATCGTGCCAAGGCATTGCTGCTTCAGCTGCATTTAGCAAATATGTCAGATCAATTAGGGTCACATCATTTTCAGTCATATAGTAGTCCTTAACAAACTGACTATACGACTTAGGAAGCGAGTGAAGAACCAAGTCAATAGCTAGCTCCTTTGGAAAAACTAAACCCAACATTACCAATCTATCAATGTGAGACTTCATGTTTAGAACATCTGCAAACACAAAATTTTCATCTAGGTGTTTGCATACCAATAGGGCTTGAGTGATCTTGAACTTTTCAAGTCGACGAAAACGTGGGTCAGGGAGAATCACTGGAGGAGGTGGAGGAAGAGAAGAATGATTTCCTGTTTCACCAATGCACGAAGAAGGGGGTGATCTTTCACATTGATCGACATGTAGAAGATCATCTTCAGACGGAAAGCTTTTTCTAAAAGGATGAGGAAGACCATAGTTGTTTGAACTCGACATCTATAAAATGAGAAAATTCAAGTTAGTTGATTTAAATCCTTAATATAACACCCAAATGAAATATTAAGGCTAGGACCTAACACAATAATTTACAATTCGAAAGAGGGATGCCGTAATCCAATTGTAAATTATTTGAAAGTAGGTAAATGACGATTTACCAATTCCACCACAAAAGCAAAATTTTAAACAAATTAGGTTTTTAAATGAAATTCCTAGATCTTTTGAGATTCATTGAACTTTTCAATGACATGTTTCATCTCGATTATGCCCTTCAAGTTTGTGACTGAGATACTGAGGATCACAAACAAGGTGTGAATAATTATGCAAATTAGCTTGGTACTCTCGATGTAATTTATCATCTAATCAATGTGTCGGTTAACCACACACGCTCCATTGATCAACTATAATTTACGAGCTACCCATTTCCATCCTTCATTAGTCCCATATTAGTGTGCTGGTTAACCACACACGCTCCACCAACGACCAATAAGGTGCAATGTGTAATTTCATGGGTTAGCATCAAATTCACATTTTTCCTAGAGTAACTAAGATTGGGAATTTATAAAAGCGTTTAGTTACTTTATAATTCATTATACTTTTAATGAGGATTTAGAGTCCTATCCTACCCGTTTGGCTAACGACCCTCCACTAGTCAAGAGTGCGGTGGGTAAGAGTAGATACCCAATGATGGTCATTTTACAGGTCGCTTCCTTAAACACCCATTATAGACCAACTTCGTGAATGAGGTCTACTAACGGTAAGACTGACTTATCTTATACATATATAATATATTAGACTTTTAATTTTATATAGTATAAGGGTGTATTTTAACCCTTAAAATATTAGGGGTTTAGTCTATCAATAAATTAAACTTTTAACTTAATTAAATCTAAACTTTTTATGGATTTATTAATTGTCTTTTAATTAAACACTTAATTAAATTATTAACAACATCCATAAGGATGTATTTTAAATCTATTAAAATACTAGGGTTCTAAGATTTAAGATTTCAAAAGTAAACTATTTAATTAAATTTTAAACTATAAAACCATAGGGTATAATTTAAAACTCTTCAAACTACAAGGTTAAATCCCAAATCAAAATAATTTTATTGTTATCCATATTTAACCAAATCCATTAATTTTGATAAGGATATCATGTTACCATTCAAAAAATTCAGTTTTAGGCAATAAAAATGAATTATGGTAATTATCCTATTCAAAATCAGATCTGAAAATCGAAAAATCTGGAAACTGACGAGTCGACTCGTCGATTTGGGCAAGGAACTCGTCGAGTTCACCCAACTCGTCGATTTCATACTCCAGACAGCAAAAACGATTTTCTTGTTCTCTGGACAGTTCACTATCGCATCCATTTAATTGAAAAACATCATCGGCTCTGATACCACTGATGGGTTATGAGCATATCTACATTCCTATGTGATCATGCAACCCTAATTGCTTTGGATCTAAGTTTTTCACTAATTGAACATGCAAATTGAATACCAAAGCAATAACCCTAGATCTAGCATACAAGAACCGAAATTCATATGAAATTAGGGTTAGAATATTACCTCACTTGTTATATTGTAATTACAAGAACAATCCTTGAAGATCATTGATTCTTGAAAGCTTAGTGCCCAAAGTGTTGCACCTCTAATGGAGTTATAAGCACCCAATGCAAAGGATGAGATGGAGAGAGGTGGAAAATCGACTAGGGTTTCTATCAAGAGTGCATTGCCTAAAATCCCATGACATGGAGGTCTTTATACAGCTGTGGGCTGCTAGGGTTTTTGGAGGAAACCCTAATTCTTGCTTAAGGCTTAAGAAGCCCATAGACTCCTCCTTATGAGGCCTTAGACGAAATCTATAAGGCTTCCCTATAGGATTTCGTCCAATCCTAATTAAGGAGTCCAATAGCCCAATTCTGCAACTATCAATGATTTGCAAAATAGCCCCTCCATTATTAATCAGTTCCCTTAATCCCAAAATTAATATCAAATTAATTTCTGATTAAATACTAATTAATAATATGATTTACAAATAATATATTAATCTTATAATATATTAATAAAATCATTTTTAGTACCAATTTATTATTTCAAATAATAAATCCTACTCTCTTTCCACTAGTCATCCTGTCAAGTTGCATGAGTGAATACAACCCAAAAGGACCATGATACAATCAAATCAAGTACATACCAATTATAGTTATGGGCTTAGACACCTAATCCAACATGATCATCATCTCTTGAGTGGTTGAGAAGTTTTAAACTAAACAATAGACAAAGTAAGGGGGTGAGTTTCTAATAGTAATTCTCGCCTTTACATCAAGATTCAATACTCTTTTCTCTTCCTTGTTATATCCATGAACAAATTTTCCTTTCAGCTTACTATCAGATGCATCAATATTGGATGCATGGTTGTAGAACTTGCTACTGGGTACCTGTTCGGCTGACTACCGAGTAGCGAGTACTCGGGAGTACCCGGGAGTACTCGGGAAGTACTCGGATTCAGTAATTCATGTAGAAATATTTCTAGGGAAATTATATATGTCAAAATAATAAGTTAAAACCATAAGTTGATTGAAATATATAACAAAGTTAGATACATGTGAATACACAAAAAGTGAAAAACACACAATAGTCCCACTTCGTGAATAATTATTGAAAATATAAGATGTATATGTAGTAATAATCACATGTGTATGTGTTAAATAAAAAAATCATTAATTATATTATAAATATTAATCATCGATTTGGCCGAGTTTTACAACATTGCTTGCTTTAATAAGGGGCCGATCGGGGAGTACTCGGACGAGTAATCGGCCAACTCGACAAGTTTTACAATCTTGATGGGATGATTGATGCAAAATAGCTAAAAGACCTTTTTTTGATGATGTCGAGCATGTCAAAGTCCATGAACTAGTGAGTTTCCATGGCCTTTGATTTTCAGCCAAAGAAGTTGAGTTCATCAAACAGACATATCTCTTTGCAAGTGGTTGATTTTGGATTGTAAGAGGTCGACATGATTACTTGAGTGTATCAAAAATCTGCTCTGATACCAATTGAAGGTTTGTATCATTCAGATACACTTCAAGTATAAAGAACAAAAGCAAACTAATCTAAACAAATAAGGAACATAAAGTAAAGAACACAACATATTCTCCAAACTGTCTTTCACTAAGAAAGAGTTTGTTTTCACCAAGAAAATGGGTTTGTCACAAGGACAATCACAAAGACGATTAACAACACCAAGCCGTTCAAGATACACATTAGGGTTTCACCCTAATGTTGAATATATACTAGTCTATACAAGTATATCCCTTGCTAGAAGGGATTGTATCGTATCTATACTAAGAACCGATCTTCATAACAAAGATATTGGATCTGCTATCTAGTCTATACTTATCTGAATCATTACCTAATATACAACAGATTACATGACGCTGATAGAATTGATACGCTGGCACTGATGATGATGTATACGTTGATGCTGACCGATAGTGTAAAGTATTTAACTAATCAGATCATAAGGTGTGACCTTACATGTCTGCATCCCTTAATTAGTAGGATATCAGTTATTGCAATTGTATATAATCAACATTGGGGTGAAACCCTAATGTATGTCTTTGTGACCTCGTTCTCTTGGTGAGAACATTCTTTCTTAGTGAGAGTATCTTTATGATTACTCGTGTTCTTTTGTTTTTTTGTTTAATCTTTGTTTAGGTTGTTTGTTTTTTGTTATTCCTACTTAAGTGTATCCGATTGATACAAACCTTCATGTAGCATTCACTAGGTTGGCAGGTAGTGGTAGAAGTGTTGAAAGACTGTGGGGTGACCCGTAGCATTCACCTGGTCAATAAGCAATTGTAAGGGTGTTGTGAAATAATTATATGGCTTGTAGCTTTCTCCAGGTAAGATTAGACCATGGCAGGAAGAGTTTTGAGACTATGGAAGGACCACAACATCCATGGGATCGAGGATGGATGTAGGCCGATTTGAGGTCGACTATGATGTAAGACAACGGATGGGTCGGTAGCATTCACCTTCGCATTTAAACCCCTCTAAACCATTTTTAGGGTTTATTACCAACCTCCAACACCCTTATACCTCATAGAAACCCTAACTCACATTCCCTTGGTGATTTGTGTCCTTTTTGGATCATTGTTGGCTTGGAGAAGAAGAGAATACGTAGAAGAAGCTACTCCATTGGTGGAACTTTCAAGGAACTAACATCATCAACATCTCACATAAGTTCTGGACCTTTATAAGTGTCAAAGGATCAAACTTTATGGCTTAAAGTGGCTAGATCTAAGATATTGTCCCATTTTCTTCATGTTTAAGCAAATTTGGAAGGAAGGAACTCATAAAGTTGGCAACTTTATGACTCTCCTAAGTCCCATGAACATCATATGTTATAGATCTAGACTTTGGTTGGAGTTCTTATCATTGCAGAAGGTTTTGGGCATTTTTAGCTTATTATGACCTAAAATGGATTCTAGACATCTTTTGGATATGCATGTCTATCAAGCTTCCACCTTTATGATAGATCTGGTATTAGAAACCCTTCTGGAGTGGTTGGGTTAAGGACTTTTTCATATTAAGGGCTTAATGGTTAAGACAATGTGGCATTTGGCTTTACTGGGACTTAGGGTTTGAGATCTTGATCTCTTTGGATGTCTTAATGGATAAATTTGGAAAATTTATCCATTTAGACCATAGAATGGACCAGATCTGAGTTGTAGAGGTCTTGGAATCAAAGAAAACAACTTAATCCATTAATTTGTTGGAATCTCAACTCTCACGATGTGGCCATAGGTCGCCACAGTGTGGCAACTAGGAAATTCCCATCTGCTTGATCGAATGAGGGCCACGACGTGGCCAAGGAAGGCCACGACATGGCGGTTGACTAAATTCAATGTTGGCAGTTAACTTTGACCGTTGAGAGCTATTAGTTAGGAGGTGTTTATCACCCATCTTTTGGCAGTGAGAGCTATTAGTTGTGGTCGACACGACATTGATCTGGGTTTTAGTCGGCTTTGTGATTCAGGTGAGTCTCCTCACTGTACTTATAGGTCGAAGGTACCAATATCGGCCTACTGGATAATGTGATGTAGAAAGACCAAGTTGAGGCACCTGTAAATTGCATGAAAGACTCGGATATGGCTCCTGGAAATTGTATGAAAGACCTGGGTATGGCTCCCAACAAATTATATGCAAACCCAGGTTCTGGACCTTGGCAGTTATATGTAGTATGCTAGTTGTATTTGTGATACTTGAATAGAAGACCAGGAGGTGGCTCTTGGCACTTGTTTTTAAGACCTGGGTTTTGGTCCTTGGCTTGGTAAGGAAAGACCATGATACGACATATAACTGCCAAGGTCCAGAACTCTTCCTGCCATGGTTTTATGTTTGGTACATAGCAATCTTTATTATACATATGGTATGTGGTATTTTGGGGAACTCACTAAGCTTTGTGCTTATGGTTTTATGTTTATGGTTTCAGGTACTTCCGGTTCTAAAGGGAAGGGCCCAACGTGATTGTATTGCATCCCCCAAAGTTTCCGCATTGACTACTTATGATTTGTACTCTGATGATTCAAAATGATGTAATCACTTTGATTGGTTTTGGAACAACTCACTTGTATGGTTTATTGTTCTAAAAATGAAAAATTTACTCTTATCTTTTGGGACGTTACATGAGAGTCTGAGAGGGCGGAAGGGAGGTTGAAGTACAGTGTGTCCAGAGCCATGAACCAGTATGTGTTAACTGTTAAGGCATGGCCCATTTAGCCTGGACCAGACCTCAAGATCTGGAGCAACAGCCTTGTCTGGCGACCTCCGAGCGCTCGACTGATGACCTCCGGGCGTGCGCCTGACGATCCCTGGAGGCCTGGCCCAGCTCCTTGCTACCTGGGCCTGAACTGGATGGGCCCAAGGCCTGACCTAATCACCCTTTGACCTAATTACAAGAGGAAAAGACATAATTGCCCTTCTGACCAAACGATCCCCTATAAATACAACATGCCCCCCCACCTTTTTAAGAGATCTTCTCTCTCCTAGAAAACACCCTAGAATGGTCTTCCTTTCTTTCTCTCTCTCTCAACCTCTACACAGCCGCCATGGCTAGACATATAAACCACACCTCAAAGTGGTTCTCTCTACTAGCAGAAACTCATTCATCATCTTCACCGATCTGACTTGATCGGTAGAGCTTGTTTCCGGGGTTCGGCTCGGAGCAACTCTAATGATCTGTTGTGGTTCTTGCTACGTACCAATTTGGGAATACACATATGGCATCGGACTCGGATCTCCGACCCGGATTCAAGACTCAAGACCCGAAGACCTAGTGAGATGTCACAATATTTACCATTACCAATAACAATATGGGTTGGTCGGCTATAATTGACATAAGTTGACATTTCACCTTTCGTATTTGTCATGTGATTCATGGCACATGTTTCTAAATATGAATTAGGGTTCGAATTCATTCTCATCGTGTGCATGGCTTGTTCAATATTGGTTGGAGTGTACGAAGATTTGGAGACAGCATAAGCATGTGTTGGAGATGGTCCTAAAATATCGGCTGTTGGTGGGCAAAATTGACAATAAGGAGGAGTTATGGAGTATGGAACTTGCAGAGAGTTCCAAGTGGTTCCAATCCAGGTTATCCATGGAGGCTTCTACTGTTGTGTAACACCGAAATTTTTCAAACACATTTTTTTTCATTTCATGCATAAAAATCACATGTCATATTTCCCGAAAATCTCAAGTATCAACATTAATACAATTTATTTATCAAAAGTAGTTAATCACATAAACCAGGATCCTCCAAAATATGTCTCCAAGAGAGTGTGTGTACAATCAAGTCGGGGCCTTCCCGCGATCATCGGAAGTACCTGAAACACATAACACATGACACGGTAAGCACGAAGCTTAGTGAGTTCTCCAAAATACCACATACAACACTTTAGCCACTCGAGGCTATAACTCTGTAAGACCCTCCGGTCAATGTGTCTCAGTGGGACCCTGCGGTCTCAACTTAATAAGCTCATAATAACAATACTTAGCATAAATCACAAAGAGATAATGCAGAATATCAAATACACAGATAAACAGCTCAATCACACAAGGTACCACTCAAGGCAAGTATAGTGAGAAGACTCACCTCGTAAGTAAGTTAAGTGAATGAATACTCTCGCACACAAATCACCAAGTCTAGCCTCCTCCTAATCACATAAGATAACCATATCTAATTAACTCTTTAAATTGCACATTTCACTAAGTTATCTCTCTCTCTCTCTCTCTCTCTCTTGAAGTGGGAAAAGACCAATTTACCCCTCCATGGTTTCCCAAAGACAGGGTTAACCAAACCCTAAGTCAACAGAAGTCAAACTCGAGTCAACAGTCCATGTTGACCCTACTCGTCGAGTGCACTCATGGGACTCGACAAGTCTGCTCGCCCTCCACAGAATCACTCAAAAGTCTGACTCAACTCGCCGAGTTGACCCGTCAACTCGCCGAGTTGTAGAACGATCAAAACCCTCGGGACAACCCCATCCGACTCGTCGAGTCGGCTTCTTGACTCGGCGAGTCCATTCAGACTCAACTCTCATTCAGTCGTTTTCGAAGCAGAGAACCTCCCCAAACTCTGGATCAACACTCCTAAGGCTCATTCATCACGTAAAGTTACAGGCTTTACGTTCATGCATGGCATTTTGGGCTTAAAATGCTAAAACACACCCCAAAAAAGGGTTTTTCACTCAAGATCACTATTATGGTTGGATAAAGCAGGGACTTTTGGACTCTAGGGACCTCACATGGTCCAAATCTGAAGTTCAACTCTCTCAATGAGCATGGAACACTCAAGGACCTCATATTTGGGTGGAAAAACCCTAGATTCACCAAATCATGAGATCTATACAAAATAATGAGAAAGGTGCAAGCTTTATACCTTTCCCATAAGCTTTGAAGTGAAACAACCTCAGATCTAGTAGCACCCTCTTGTCCTTTGGCTTGGAAATCTTCTCTTCTCTTCACAAAATGCACCAAACACTCACAATTAGCAAAGCACTCTCTCTCTCTCTCTAGGCTCAAAGGTCGTTTAGGGTTTGCTCTCAAGGAAGGGTAGCCGCAAATGAGGCTATAAGTGCCTTTAAATAGGCCCCAAACCCAGGGATTTAGGGTTTCTCATCCCAGCGCCTACTCGGCGAGTCGGCTCTCGGACTCGTCGAGTAGGTCATTAATCCTACGTGGTAAATCGTGACTCTACTCAACGAGTTGGAGCACCGACTCGTCGAGTAGCTCAAAGGATAATTAAATAAATAACAACAAATGATATACCTGGAAGTCCGGATGTTACAATTCTCCCACACTAGAATCAGACTTCGCCGTCAAATATGGACCTTGTGAGGTCCCTCGAGCCCAAAGGACCCAACTTTATTCATCCATATGAGGAGTATGGTGTTTAACACCTTGTGAGAATATGTATTAGTGGATGGGAGCAAAACCACCATGCACGAGCGTAAAGATCGAAGCTTTACGTGACAATCGAGCCTTAGGATGGTAGATCTAGTGTTTGGAGTGATAGATCTGCCTTAAATCGTCTGAATGAGAAATCAGATTGAAAGGACTCGCCGAGTCCATGAACTGACTCGACGAGTCGGTTAGGGTTTGTCCCGATGAGCTAGACCATGAGATAGCTCGGCGAGTTAGGGGTTAACTCGACGAGCAAGACCATCACGAGACTTATGAGGAACGAGTGGACTAGACGAGTCGCATAAGTGCACTCGGCGAGTCAGGTCAAACTTGGACTGTTGACTCGAGTTGGCTGCTGTTGACTTCAGGGTTTGGTCAACATGAGTAATGGAGACCATGGAGGGGTAAAATGGTCTTTTACCCATTCCAAGAGTTGGAGAAAAAGAGAGAACAACCTTTGGTGTATTGAGTATGAGTTGAGTATTAATTAGAGATGATTATCCTATGTTTTAGGCGGAGGCTGGTTCGAGATTTCCGAGTACGAGACTTTTACTTGGTAGCTTATGAGGTGAGTCTTCATACTATACTTACCATGAGTGGTAGCTTTTGTGAATGCGATGTTTATTGTGCTTACCTGTGTATCTTAATATTTTGCATTATGTCTTTGTGATTTATGCTGAGTATTGTTATTATGAGCTTACTAAGTTGGGACCGGAGGGTCCCACTGAGACACATTGACCGGAGGGTGTAACGACGTAAATTTTCAAAACAAATTTTTCATTTTAAATCATATAATCTTCATAACACATTTCATAAAATCTCATTTGTTTAATTTACAAAACGCACTCCATGTTTAATTAATTAATCATCTAGGATCCTCGAAACATAATTCCTTCTCTGGTGTGTACAATCAAGTCGGTGCCGTCCCGTGATCCTGAGAAAACCTGAAACACATAACACATAACACGGTAAGCACGAAGCTTAGTGAGTTCCCCAAAATACCACATACAACACATAAGCCACTCGAGGCTATAACTCGGCAAGACCCTCCGGTCAATGTGTCTCAGCGGGACCCTCCAGTCCCGTAGCTCGTTGGACCCTCCGGTCCGGTCTAGCTCGTTGGACCCTCTGTTCCGGTCTAAATCGTTGGACCCTCTGGTCCGGTCTAAATCGTTGGACCCTCCGGCCCGGTCTAATATCACATAGCATACATAAATCACAATGCACGTAATCTCAAGCAAGCACATAACACATAAGACCCTCCGGTATGCACATAGATACCACTCTATGTAATGTATAGTGAGAAGACTCACCTGACAAGCAGCAAGTAAAGACCTCGCTCCCGAATCTCGAACTAGCCTCCACCTAACACAATCGATGAATATCTCTAAGTAACACTCTAATTACAACTCTAATCATTGACGGCTATTCTTCCTCTCTATAACTTTTTGAAGTGTACAAAAGACCATTTAACCCCTCCATGGTCTCTATTACTCATGTTGACCAAAGCCCCAAAGTCAACAGAAGTCAAACTCGAGTCAACAATCCATGTTTGACCCGAATCGCCGAGTGCACCCTTGTGACACGTCGAGTCCACTTATGTCCTCAGAAGTCTCGTGAAAGTCCAGCTCAGCTCGTCGAGTTGACCCCCAACTCGTCGAGCTATCGCATGATTCAGCTCTTCGGTACAAACCCTAACCAACTCCTCAAGTCGGCTCATTGACTCGGCGAGTTCATTCAGACCAAATGTTCATTCAGACGATTTCAGTCAGATCTATCACTCCAAACACTAGATCTATCATCTTAAGGCTCAATAATCATGTAAAGCTTCGATCTTTACGTTCATACATGAGGTTATTGCTCCAAAATGCTAATACATGCCTTTCATGAATGATTAAGCCCAAAATCCCTCATATGGATGAATAAAGTTGGGACATTTGAACTCTAAGGACCTCACAAGGTCCAGATTTGAGGTCTAGACTTCTTGATAACCCCTGCTACCCAAGAACCCAACCAAAAATGACAAAAGCCCTAAATCTTCATAGATATGAGATACAACTAAATAAATGAGAAAGGTGTGGGCTTTTTACCTTCCAGAGAAGCTCTTAGAGAAGAAATGTTAGATCCCATAACCTCATCCCACTCCTTGCTTGAAGCTGACTCCTCTTCTTCCAAAAAGGTCCATCAAAACACTTGATACAAGCTCAAGGACTCTCTCTTAGCTTCCATGGCCGCCTAGGGTTTCACACATGAGAGTTGAACAGAAGATGAGCCGCAAATGTGGCTATAAGTGCCTTTAAATAGGTCACAGGCCCGAAAGTTTAGGGTTTCCTTCACCAGCGCTGACTCGGCGAGTCAAAACACAGACTCGTCGAGTCAGCTCATTAATCCTCGTCACCCAATGCGACCCTACTCGACGAGTTGAGGCACCAACTCGTCGAGTCGCCCATGAAACTCATTATAACAATAGAAATGATATACCCCGGAACCAAGATGTTACAATTCTCCCCCACTTAATTTGATTTTGCTCTCGAAATCGTTCTTCATCCACACATAGGTCGAACCTATAACTCGGAAAGCACCACTGAAAAGGGCCTCGTACCCCACCGATATCCTTTCTATGGACACCTGATTCCAAATAGGAACTCCCAAATCCGGAACAAAACCGACCCTTCTATCGCTAAGCTACCCCCCTTTCTGACCTCCCAAAAATCTGGAAGCTCTAGTGGCCTGGCCCGCCGCAGACCGCCCACTCAAGATATCACTACGTTATTCGCTCCTCGAATAACAATCCTGATAACTCACTGCCCCTCTGATTCTCCCCAGACATAATCCAACAATCGGCTACCAATCACTCATACCAACATAGTAACGATCTGAATCACGCCCCAAGAAACGGTAGGCTTCACATCCCACCAGGGCTCATCCACTGAACTGCTATCAGAACCCATCCGAACAATGAATTCTCAACACTCTGCCCTCAGACACAAGAGAATAATCATACTCTCTCAGAAATGTCCTCAGACATCTAAAAATCACAAGCCTCAGCTCCATTCCTCATATCCCTTTCTAACACTGAGTACCAGGTCTGATCTCGACCCAACAGTTGAACCTCCCAGGTTATCCAATGCATCATCCCAACCGTCTCAATGGTTTCCTTCTCACCATAACTACATCGGCCCATTGTGACACACAAATCATGAAGTTCGCCTTACCCTAAGCAAATGCTACACTCCCAACTATAGATCGACTCAACCCCGACCTCTGTCGTCTACTGCTCATAGTTCCATGCATCTCGCAGTACCTCCCATACCCGAGTACTGACCCACACAGGTCTAAGACATCAGATGATAAACAATACCCCTCAACATGGAACCCACCTCAGAATCCAGAATCTCATCTCACCTACCCAACACACCACTAGATCCAAACTCAAACTCGAGGGTTTGGTCTGACCCAGAGTTGAAACCACTCGACCCAACGAAGCACTCAACTCATGACTCATGACTCGCAACCCGCGCGTATACCACTTCTCCACTTCCCTTGGTTTGCGACAACCACAACTCAATTCAGAGTATAACGATTCCCGACAAATATGGAGACCCCAGTCTCGCCCCTGGTTCGACCACCAGGCTCCCAAAAACTCAAATATTAGGGCTACCCAAGCCTAAAACTCTTCTGCGTCTTGCTCTGACCAGAGAGTACTCATCACAACACCCTCTCGCTCGCTAGTGAGTATTACAGCTCCCCGCAGCTTCACAACAATCTCCCGCTGACTAGTGAGTACTACGGCTCCCCGCAGCATCACAACAACCTTTCATTGACTAGTGAGTACTACGGCTCCCCGCAGCATCACAACAACCTCTCACTGACTAGTGAGTACTACGGCTCCCCGCAGCATCACAACAACCTCTCACTGACTAGTGACTACTACGGCTCCCTGCAGCATCACAACAACCTCTCACTAACTAGTGAGTACTATGGCTCCCCGCAGCATCACAACAACCTCTCACTGACTAGTTGGTGAATACTACAGCTCCCCGTAGTATCACCACACCCCTTTGCTAACTCATGGATGTTGCAGCTCCCTGTAGCCTTACAACACTTTCTCTTACCACCCACGGTCTCATCCTCAAGTCGACGCCACACACTGCATCCATTAACCCACGTTCCACGGCCCAACATAGATAAATTCACACATACCCATCCAAAAGTAAGCGTCACTACTCCTGACGGCAACCGACATGACAAACTCCTTTTCTCACTGCAATCCTCATTCTTAAATAATCTCGTTTAACATCAATTAGCCGAGGTGCTCCACTGGAACCATAGATACTTGCTATGCCACTTGCCAGCTCTCAACTCAGAACTCAAAAATAATAAGGATATCATACCCGGATACCTTGGTACACCAACACAGAATCTCACGATGTTTTGCCCAATCCAATGATCTCATACTCACGACCCCATGCTTAGATACCGCATTGTTCTTTCAGAATCTCTCAACCGATATTCCTCTCGCACCACTTGTAACCTCAGCGTATTCCATCTCCCAATTTGTAACACCGAGGCATCGTCAATGGCTCAGAACATGTTGTCGAAAACCCGAAACTCCCCCTCTACTGGTCACTACCCATACGGAACTACTCATATCGACCCTGAAATTGGTTGACGAATCAACTGCTGCCCTTCCAGGGGTATAGATTACAGTCTATACCTTCACTTGCAAATCTCAGCTATTGCATCCGCAATCCAGCGACCCGATCGCACTCGAACTCGACATATGCTAACCCCAAAAATCACAGTCCACAAGGGATTTTCCAATCCACTCATCCTTTCTTAAACACAAACTCATACATCTTACCGTCTGGCACCTCGCCTCATCCTCGGGCTCATGCGTCTGCACCGCAAATTCCCATAACCATTTCTCTGACCGCACATGAATGGATCACTGGTCCCCTAACTGGAAAACCAGTTCTCCCCCGCTCAGGGTTCGAACAATCACCAATTGGCACATCCACAACCTACTCAGAAGATTGTCTCACCAGTCATGACACACTTGACTCTTAAAAGTATTACGCAATCATCCCAGGGCCTTCCCAAAGGGAACCAAACACTCCCCAAGTTTCCCGTCCCTGGAAAAATCTTGGAATCCTCCCCACATGACTGCATCTAGTCACCTTGAAGACTCAGACTGACACACCGCCAGAAACCCCACTGTTCCGAATCCAATCTGTCTCTAATCCGAAAATAGTGCCCTATCACGCACTTCGACTCTAACTCCTCGACCCGCCTCCCAAATCGGGAATAATCATAAAAGCACATACCTCATTCTCATTTTCGATACACAATGTAGACCACGAGGGCCACTGCCCCGATATTCTCCTTTTTAACCACCAGAAACTACTAATAAAAGCACCTTTTCCCCACAAGGCACCTCTTTGTTCTCATCCGTCTTAGTCCCACTAATGACTCTCTCCTGGTATAAGAATACCTCGCAGCCAACATACTGCCCAAATATTCTGGTGAAAAGGTCACCATGCTTGCTACCCCACAGGGTTTACCTTCAACTCTGAACCAGAAACTCAGTATCTCTCCTGCTTCCCGCAGAAAACTGAAATGGCACCACTCAGGTCACAGAAAGTGACATCTCCACCATCGGCCGGTCGCTCAGCCCAGACCGTATTCTCCCATAACACACCATCCCTATTCATCCCTGAGTCTTGCGACTCCAACTGGCATCTCACCAACAATCCCTCGGAGCTAACTCGATTTCCCTCTCAAGGGATGCTCCATTAAAACTCGTTCATCATGGCCCTCTGGCCCCATACTCTTTCACAGCTGATCTCAGTCTAGACAATCACCACGGAATAACCGGTAAAACCAGAAGCACTAACCACCACGTGTCATGGTACTCAAACCATGTGACCACCTCTCGATCTGCTATGAATCATGGTACCTGAACCATGTTATCTCCTTTTAATCTGCTATGAATCATGGTACTCGAACCATGTTCTCTCTTCTCAATCTGCCTCAAATCATGGTACTCGAACCATGACATCACCTCTTGATCTGCTACAAATCATGGTACTCGAACCATGTCGTCACCTCTCGATCTACTAAAAATCATGGTACTCAAACCATGACAGCACCTCTCAATCTGCTACAAATCATGGTACTCGAACCATGACATCGCCTCTCGATCTGCTACCTAGATCCTCCGGAATACTCCCTGCATCGAATATGGGTCCTCCTCTTTCAGTAGTACGGGCCCATACTACCTGCCACATCTACCCATACTCTCTACACGGACCATCCCAGAGTCCCTAAGTAGCTGCTCAACCTTCTCAATCACCAATCCCAACACGCGTTCTCGCTTCCCAGCGAAATGCTCTACTCTGTCAGCGTAGTCATATGACTAAGGTCACTTCCTAGGCTCTTCCTAGGTTCTCACACTTCTCTGCCATCAGCTGCTGAGAAACTCCTTATGATGTCAGTCACCTACCTCCTGAATATCGTCACATTCACTTGGTAGTTGGCTCCCATCATCGGGAGTTCCACAAAGCACGAAGCAAGCAGCATTCGGGCATCGAATAAGCACGTAAAACCCACTCTAGGTGATAACTCCACTTGCTCTACTCATACTCAAAAGATATCACCGAACTCAGCAACTCTACCCCTCGCAGGTATCTAACTACTCCCTCAATAGGCTCCACAAATGCTCATCTAGGTATCTCTCCTAGATTACTCCTCTACTCAAATCCCTCTCTAAAAGGATTCCTGTTGGATACTCTTACTCAGCAGATACTCGAAAGCATATCACATATAACAGCAACTCCTAGGCTAAGGCATCACAAATCAGGCCACTCTAGTCCTAAAATATGAAATACCTAGCCTATCTCTAGCATGCATAATATTTCATACATATCTCATAGATGTCTCATAATACAAAAGTAAGGGTATTTTGGGAAATCACCGTTCGGGCTCTGGCTGATTGTACACACTGCTCCAACTCGTTTTCCCTTAAACTCTTTCTCATTTTTAGAAAAGTTTATCTCTTTTGAAAATCTTTCTCAATTCCTCAGTTTGAGTTCAAACACACCCGGAGGTGCATCCGAATCCCTCAAACCAAGGCTCTGATACCAACTTGTAACGACGTAAATTTTCAAAACAAAATTTTCATTTTAAATCATATAATCCTCATAACACATTTCATAAAATCTCATTTGTTTAATTTACAAAACGCACTCCATGTTTAATTAATTAATAATCCAGGATCCTCGAAACATAATTCCTTTTCTGGTGTGTACAATGAAGTGGGTACCGTCCCGCGATCTTGAGAAAACCTGAAACACATAACACATAACACGGTAAGCACGAAGCTTAGTGAGTTCCCCAAAATACTACATACAAAACATAAGCCACTCGAGGCTATAACTCGGTAAGACCCTCCGGTCAATGTGTCTCAGCGGGACCCTCCAGTCCCGTAGCTCGTTGGACCCTCCGGTCCGGTCTAGCTCGTTGGACCCTCTGTTCCGGTCTAAATCGTTGGACCCTCTGGTCCGGTCTAAATCGTTGGACCCTCCGGCCCAGTCTAATATCACATAGCATACATAAATCACAATGCACGTAATCTCAAGAAAGCACATAACACATAAGACCCTCCGGTCTGCACATAGATACCACTCTAGGTAATGTATAGTGAGAAGACTTACCTGACAAGCAGCTAGTAAAGACCTCGCTCCCGAATCTCGAACTAGCTTCCGCCTAACACAATGGATGAATATCTCTAAGTAATACTCTAATCACAAATCTAATCGCCGACGGCTATTCTTCCTCTCTTTAACTTTTTGAAGTGGATAAAAGACCATTTTACCCCTCCATGGTCTCTATTACTAATGTTGACCAAAGCCCCAAAGTGAACAGAAGTCAAACTCGAGTCAACAGTCCATGTTTGACCTGACTCGCCGAGTGCACCCTTGTGACTCGTCGAGTCCACTTATTTCCTCAAAAGTCTCGTGAAAGTCCAGCTCAGCTCATCGAGTTGACCCCCAACTCGTCGAGCTATCGCATGATTCAGCTCTTCGGGACAAACCCTAACCAACTCCTCGAGTCGGCTCATTGACTCGGCGAGTTCATTCAGACCAAATGTTCATTCAGACGATTTCAGTCAGATCTATCACTCTAAACACTAGATCTATCATCTTAAGGCTCAATAATCACGTAAAGCTTCGATCTTTACGTTCATACATGATGTTATTGCTCCAAAATGCTAATACATGCCTTTCATGAATGATTAAGCCCAAAAATCCCTCATATGGATGACTAAAGTTGGGACATTTGAACTCTAAGGACCTCACAAGGTCCAGATCTGAGGTCTAGACTTCTTGATAACCCATGCTACCCAAGAACCCAACCAAAAATGACAAAAAGCCCTAAATCTTCATAGATATGAGATCCAACTAAATAAATGAGAAAGGTGTGGGCTTTTTACCTTCTAGAGAAGCTCTTAGAGAAGAAATGCTAGATCCCATAACCTCATCCCACTCCTTGCTTGAAGCTGACTCCTCTTCTTCCAAAAAGGTCCATCAAAACACTTGATACAAGCTCAAGGACTCTCTCTTAGATTCCATGGCCGCCTACGGTTTCACACAGGAGAGTTGAACAAAAGATGAGCCGCAAATGTGGCTATAAGTGCCTTTAAATAGGTCACGGGCCCGAAAGTTTAGGGTTTCCTTCACCAGCGCTGACTCGGCGAGTCGAAACACAGACTCGTCGAGTCAGCTCATTAATCCTCATCACCCAGTGCGACCCAACTCGACGAGTTGAGGCACGAACTCGTCGAGTCGCCCATGAAACTCATTATAACAATAGAAATGATATACCCCGGAACCAGGATGTTACAGAGGGTCTTATTGAGTTATAGCCTAGAGTGACTAATGAACTGTGTGTGGTATTTTGGGGAACTCACTAAGCTTTGTGCTTACTGTGTTATGTGTTATGTGTTTCAGGTACTTCTAAGGATCACGGGAAGGCGCCGACTTGATTGTACACGCACATCAGCGTTTGAGTTATGATTTTGAGGATCCTGGAGTTTTGATATATGAACAGTTTTTGATATGAGATTTGATAATTTGACATTATGACATTTTGTGATTTTATTATTGATATAAAGGTGTTTTTAAATTGAAAATTTTGGTTCGAAAATTTACGTTGTGACAAGTTGATCTCAGAGCCTTGGTTTGAGGGATTCGGATGTACCTCCGGGTGTGTTTGGACTCAAACTGCGGATTTGAGAAGAATTTTCAAAAAGAAAAGAATTTTTGCAAAACGAGAAAGAGTTTTAAGAGAAAACAAGTTGAAGCGGTGTGTACAATCAGCCAGAGCCCGAGCGGTCATTTCCCAGAATACCCTTACTTTTGTGTTATAAGATATTTATGAGATATTTTGTTAAGATTGCATGCTAAATGGTATGCTAGGTATTTCATATTCTATGGCTAGAGTTGCCTGATTTGTGATGCCTTAGCCTAGGAGATGTTTTGATCAGTGTTATCTGTTATTTGCTTGAGTATGTGCTGAGTTCTGAGTCGGGAGATAATCTACGAAGAGATACTTAGATGAGCTTAAGAGGGGTCTACTGAGAGAGTAGTCTGTGATTCATGAGATATAGAGTATCTGTGAATTAGAATCCCAGGAGGAGGACTTGGGGTTACTACAGGTGGGTGTGGAAGGTAGTATTGGGCCCGTACTACTGAAAGCACCCGGTCTGTGTGCAATACAAGTAAGAATCATTAGGATGCTAAGGAGCAAGTAGGGATGAGTAGTCGAGTGTGAGTATGCTCGAGCGAGTCTCTGATGATTTTGTGTTGTGTTTCAGAGGCATCATTATAGGTACACGCCACACCCCAGAGAGCAATGGAGTTAGCGATGATGAGATTCGCAGGATGATTCACGATGAGGTGGCCACAGCCATACGGGAGGCTATTCCGGAGATGTTTGGGTCTATTAAGACCACTTTGATCGAGACATTTGACGAGCGATATGCTGCAGTTTTTGAGGCGGTTGCTGCTGCAGCCACCGCAGCTGTCGCTGCTGCCAGGCCACAGGGAGGTGACTTGTTGCTGTACCGAGAGTTCAGCAACACGAAGCCGCCAGAGTTTGATGGGACTCAGGATCCGATTGTTGCGATGAGATGGATCTCTGATATCGAGGCGTGTTTCTACACTTGTTCATGCCCATAGCATTTGAGGGTACGGTTCACGCTAAACCAGCTTCGCTTGGGAGCGAAGGACTGGTGGAAGATTGTAACGGCCTGTTTCACTCTTGCAGAGCATGCTGCAGTGACTTGGGAGAGGTTTGTTGTGATGTTCCAAGATGAGTATGTTCCCCCGGTGGAGAAGGAACGGTTGGCCCAGGAGTTTCTGTCTCTCAGGCAGAAGACAGAGTCGGTGACCATGATTACGCGGATGTTTCATGATAGGGCGTTGTTCGACTGAGCAGCCCGGTACTTGAGCATTTTGAGGAGGGATATTCGAGAGTTCGTGGCGAACTCGTCTTATCGGACATTTGCAAAGCTTCAGGAAAATTCCAGGAGGAGGGAGATCGAGCTGGAGACTCAGGCGAGGGAGGATGCGGAGTCTCAGGGGAGAGACCGGCGGCCGGCGCAGTTGCAGCCGGTAGCCAAGCGAGCTAAGCCCGCTGATTTGAGATCAGGAGGCCAGAAGGGCCGCACTTGTGGCAAGTGCGGCAAGAGTCATGAGGGATCTTGTCGGGCGGGGATTTGCTACAAATGTGGCAAGGAGGGGCATATGGCGAAGGATTGACCCAAGGGATTTGCAGTCTGTTTCCAGTGCAATCAGACCAGCCATCGAAGGCCGAGTGCCCTCAGCTTGTTCAGGGATCAGCCTAGGGTTCCGCTCCTACTGCTTTGCATGCTACTGATGTTCGGCCGGTGAAGGCCGAGGTTCCGAAGGCTCGTGGGAGAGCTTTTCAGCTGACAACGGAGGAGGTCCGCGCAACACCTGATGTCGTGGTTGGTATGTATTTCCTTATTTATTATTCTGAGATTTATTGTGCTTATTCTATGCTATATTTAGGTACATTTCTTGTGAGTTATGTACCTGCTTTAGTGTTATTTGACTCAGGTGCGAGTCGATCCTTCGTGTCTTTAGCTTTTAGTCATCACATCGGTATCTGGCGTGAGGCGTTGAGTCGACCTCTGAGGGTTTCTATAGCAGATGAGCATGCAGTTTTTGCTACCGATGTATTCCGACGATGTGTGCAGGAGATTTTTTGGTGTCAAGTTTCCGATTGACCTGGTACCGATCGCGATGGGTGGTTTCTGTGTCATCGTGTGCATGGATTGGTTGAGCCGCTTCGGAGCATTGATCGACTGCAAGCGTCAGTTCGTGACTATACGAGACCCTAGTGGAGGAGTTCTTACAGTGTATGGCAAGGGTACCAGATTTGGGTCAGCTTTCTACTCTGCTGCCAGGGCGAGGCAGAGCTTACAACATGGTTGCATGGGTTTCCTGGCATACGTGATGGATTCGCGGACTGTGTCAGAGAGGCCGAGTTCTATCTCTGAGGTTCTGATAGTGTGCGAGTTTCTTGATGTTTTTCCCGAGGAGTTTCCGGGTGTGCCTCCCGAGAGGCAAGTGGAGTTTCGGATTGATTTGGTTCCGGGAGCGGTGCCTATCGCCAAGGCACCTTATCGCCTAGCGCCACCAAAGATGCAGGAGTTATCCTCACAGCTTCAGGAGCTGCTGTGGAAGGGATTTATTCGACCGAGTAGCTCACCGTGGGGAGCGCCGATCCTTTTTGTCAAGAAAAAGGATGGTTCACACCGGATGTGCATTGATTACCGGGAGCTGAGCAAGTTGACGGTCAAGAACCGTTATCCACTTCCGAGGATCGATGATTTATTTGATCAGCTGCAGGGGGCATCTTGGTTTTCCAAGATTGATTTGAGATCTGGATATCACCAGATGAGAGTACGCGGGGATGATATTCAGAAGACGGCCTTTAGAACTCATTATGGGCATTACGAGTTTATGGTGATGCCTTTCGGGCTCACCAACACACCGGCGACATTCATGGATCTCATGAACCGGGTGTGCAGGCCTATGTTGGACCGGTCGATGATCGTGTTCATTGACGATATCTTAATATATTCGAGATCCAGAGTGCAGCATGAGGAACATCTACGAGAGATTCTTGGGGTTTTAAGGTCGGAGAGGCTGTATGTCAAATTCTCCAAGTGTGATTTCTGGTTACGATAGGTCCAGCTCCTGGGACATCTCGTTAATCAGAATGGGATATTGGTTGATCCGGCGAAGATTGAGGCAGTTATGCGGGGGGAGGTGCCGAGATCCCCATCCGAGATCAGGAGTTTTCTGAGATTGGCCGGCTACTATCGGAGATTTATCAGGGATTTCTCCAAGATTACGGTTCCTCTCACCAGATTAACCCGGAAGGGCGTTACTTTTGTTTGGGGGCCTGAGTAGCAGGCATCATTCGAGACTCTTCGCCAGAGATTGTGCGAAGCTCCGATGTTAGCCCTTCCGGAGGGAGTGGAGGACTTTGTGGTCTATTGCGATGCGTCTATCTCAGGGATGGGTGCAATGTTGATGCAGAGGGGTCGAGTGATAGCATATGCGTCGAGGCAGCTGAAGCCTCACGAGACGATGTACCCCACCCATGATTTGGAGTTAGGGGCGGTAGTGTTTGCCCTCAAGATTTGGCGCCACTATCTTTATGGTGTTCGGTGTACCATATACACGGAGCACAAGAGCCTGAAGTATCTCATGGATCATCCCAACCTAAGTATGAGACATAGGAGGTGGTTGGATGTGGTGAAAGACTATGACTGCGAGATCCTGTATCATCCGGGCAAGGCTAATGTGGTAGCTGACGCCCTGAACGTTAGAGCAGAGAGTGCCCCGATCCGAGATCTATGTATGAGGATGATAGTGATGACTCCAATTTTAGATACCGTTCGAGAGGCCCAGGTGGAGGCCGTGAGACCGGAGAACCGCAAGAAGGAGCGGGTGATTGGGCAGGTGTTTGAGTTTACGACTGATAGTCGAGCGCTTATGACTTTCCGAGGGCGGATTTTGGTGCCCTATATTGGCGGAGCTCGCCGTATTCTGATGGAGGAGGCGCATAAATCGAGATTCTCGATCCATCCAGGAGCCACTAATATGTACTTGGACCTGAAGAGAGATTATTGGTGGCCCTATATGAAGAGGGACGTGGCTTGGGTAGTCGAGAGGTGCTTGACCTGTCGACAGGTTAAGGCCGAGTACCAGCGTCCTCATGGAAATTTGCAGCCACTAGAGGTTCCCCAGTAGAAGTGGGAACAGATTTCCATGGATTTCATCACCAAATTGTCGAGGACCGTGCGAGGTGTCGACGTGATTTGGGTGATTGTGGACCGGTTGACGAAGAGCGCTCACTTCCTTGCTATTAGTGAGAGTTCTTCTGCAGAGAGACTGGTCGAGATATATGTAAGAGAGGTGGTAGCTCGGCATGGAGTGCCGACATCGATAGTGTCAGATCGGGATGTGCGCTTTACTTCCAGGTTCTGGAAGAAGTTTCATGAGGAGTTGGGTACGCGATTGCACTTCAGTATAGCCTACCACCCATAGACAGACGGACAGAGTGAGCGGACGATTCAGATGCTCGAGGACATGCTTCGAGCATGTGTTATGGACTTTGGTGGAAGTTGGGACACATATCTGTCCTTGGCTGAGTTTTCTTACAACAACAGCCACCATTCCAGTAATGGTATGCCTCCTTTTGAGCTTCTCTATGGGAGGAGGTGCCGGATTCCTTTATGTTGGGGAGAGGTGGGGCAGCGAGTGATGGGTAGCACTGAGATAGTGCTCAAGACGACTGAGCAAATTCAGCAGGTCAGACAGAGGTTACTGACGGCCCAGAGTCGCCAGAAGAGTTACGCAGACAAGCGACAATCCGAGCTTGAGTTTCAAATTGGAGATTTTGTCCTCCTGAGGGTATCTCCGTGGAAAGGGGTGATCCGATTCACGAAGAGGGGTAAGAAAGGGCCCCGATTCATCGGTCCTTTCAGGCTGACCGCCATAGTGGGTAAGGTAGCATACCGTTTGGAGATACCTGCGGAGTTGAGTCAGATTCATAACACCTTCCACGTGTCTCATCTGAGGAAGTGTGTAGCCGATGAGACGGCAGTGGTGCCACTAGAGGACATTCAGGTGGATGCGGGCCTGAATTATATTGAGAGACCGATTGCGATCATGGATCGAAAGGTGAAGGTTCTGAGGAACAAATAGGTACCCCTGGTTCAGGTCCAGTGGTAACATCGGAGAGGGTCCGAGTTGACTTGGGAGCCGGAGTCCGAGATGCGAGAGCAATATCCAGAGTTATTTCTAGAGCATGACTTCGAGGGCGAAGTCTGATTCTAGTGGGGGAGAATTGTAACATCCGGATTTCCAGGTATATTGTTTAATTATTTATTTTTGAGGACTATTGAGCAACTCGACGAGTGGGTGCTACAACTCGTCGAGTAGAGTCGTGTTGTGCCACGTGGGATTAATGACCTACTCGACGAGTCAGAGAGTCGACTCGCCGAGTAGACGTTGGGCAGTGAAACCCTAAATCCCCAGGTTTGGGGCCTATATAAGGGCATTTATAGTCTCATTTGCGGCTCATCAGCTGCTTAACCTTTCTGTGTGAAACCCTAATCGAGTGTAGTGAGCTAAGGGAGTCTCCAAGCTAACCTTGAAGGATTTTTAGTGCATCTTTGAGAAAGAAGAGGAGTTTGTTCAGCTAGGGTCAAGAAGGAGCTGTTGGGGTTCAGGCCATTTCGTCCAGAGCTTCAAGAGGAAGGTAAAAAGCTTAAATCTTTCCCCATTGCTTGGTTAGATCTTATGAGTTGAGAAATTAGGATTTTCTTCACATCTAGTTTAAGGCTTAGAGCATACTAAGTTATCAGAGGTTTAGACCTCAGATCTGGACCTTGTGAGGTCCCTAGAGCCCAAAGGTCCCAACTTTATTCATCCATATGAGGAGTATGGTGTTTAACACCTTGTGAGAATATGTATTAGTGGATGGGAGCAAAACCACCATGCATGAGCGTAAATATCAAAACTTTACGTGACAATCGAGCCTTCGGATGGTAGATCTAGTGTTTGGAGTGATAGATCTGCCTTAAATCGTCTGAATGAGAAATCAAATCGAAGGGACTCGCCGAGTCCATAAACTGACTCGACGAGTCGGTTAGGGTTTGTCCCGATGAGCTGGACCATGCGATAGTTCGGCGAGTTAGGGGTTAACTCGACGAGCTAGACCTTCAAGAGACTTATGAGGAACGAGTGGACTCGACGAGTCGCATAAGTGCACTCGGCGAGTCAGGTCAAACTTGGACTGTTGACTCGAGTTGACTTCTGTTAACTTTAGGGTTTGGTCAACATGAGTAATGGAGACCATGGAGGGGTAAAATGGTCTTTTACCCATTCCAAGAGTTAGAGAAAAAGAGAGAACAACCTTTGGTGTATTGAGTATGAGTAGAGTATTAATTAGAGATGATTATCCTATGTTTTAGGCGGAGGCTAGACCGAGATTTCTGAGTACGAGACTTTTACTTGCTAGCTTACGAGGTGAGTCTTCTCACTATACATACCATGAGTGGTAGCTTGTGTGAATGAGATGTTTATTGTGCTTACCTGTGTATCTTAATATTCTACATTATGTCTTTGTGATTTATGCTGAGTATTGTTATTATGAGCTTACTGAGTTGGGACCGGAGGGTCCCACTGAGACACATTGACCGGAGGGTCTTATTGAGTTATAGCCTAGAGTGGCTAATGAGTTGTGTGTGATATTTTGGGGAACTCACTAAGCTTTGTGCTTACCGTGTTATGTGTTATGTGTTTCAGGTACTTCTAAAGATCACGGGAAGGTGTCGGCTTGATTGTACACACACATCAGCGTTTGAGTTATGATTTGGAGGATCCTGGAATTTTGATATATGAACAGTTTTTGATATGAGATTTGATAATTTGACATTGTGACATTTTGTGATTTTATTATTGAGATAAAGGTGTTTTTAAATTGAAAATTTTGGTTTGAAAATTTACGTTGTGACACAACTATATTGGCAGAATTTTCAAGCTTTGTGTTGGTGAATTTTTGTTGAAGGTATAAAGCTCTGGCTGGTTTACTATCAATAAAATATGTTTTATTACTTTCCAGGCATCAACCACTGTTGTTCAGGGAGTGAGAATAATGATTAATAGATGCTTAGAGATTGTCTCATATATCCATTGCAGAACAATTGCATCTAGACTATTTCTTGGACTTAGTAGTAGAATCTTTGTCGCTGGCAGATGAGGGATCGACTATTGGTTATCAGCTAGGGTTGAGAGAGAAGATGATGCCATAATAGAATAAGACCAAAACTAATTTCCCTCTCGTTCACATGAATATAAATAGTTTACAATATTAACACTTGACTACCTCTACAAATATTACAAGTTATCACAATATAATTGGCTAGTGTAACAAATATCAATATGCAGAATTAAGAACAATTAATTGCAAATAATCTTGGTCAAATATAACGGCAAATCTATTAATCTACTTTATTCCTAAACTACTCATTAATTTCACCTATGTCTATCATCGGACTTGAACCCTCAACCTCAAAGAATGATAACAACATCGGATACCGCTCGGCTAGAAGCCCTTTATAACTACAAAGATATTGATACTAACTATAAGCTTTGTAGTGGGTAAATACATCACCAATAATAAACAAACCACTATAGATAATATATAAATATCACGTCATCGGTTTCGATATTTCAACCAAAGAAACTTATTATATAGAATAATAATACAGGAAAATGTTTGTAACACAATTCAAGTGATTATCCAAGTTTTACTTGATACTCTTCGCCATTATACATATTACAACACACCCTGCCAACCAGGCAACCACAATAGCAAGTCTCAAGTTTTCCTCTTTTTACACTTCTTAAGTTCCTGAAATAACAAGAACAAAATATTACAGTCCTTTTATTTGTTAAATTTGTTTTTTAATTTTTTCTTAATTTTAACACCTTGATACCCAATTTCATTTTTCTTCTTTTCGCATATAGACATATTGGCTAGAGGCAAAGCAAACTTCCTTCTTTGGTTTTGGAAAGAATGGGGCGGACACTAAAAATTATTTACAATTTGACCGATTCAATATATACGACCTTTATCGTTATTTTTTTTACAACCACCATCACAACGATTTTAAGTTTTTTAGTTGTAATTATGATATGATATAACTATTGTTAGTTGTATGTCTCAATTTTAATTCCTAGGTACGATAACATATATAGCCTTGGATGAATTCGTTGTTTTAGAAAACATGTACACTCGCTTTTTAAGTAAGAAGTACAACAAAATAGCAGAAGAAAATGAAATGATACTTAAATTAAATAATGGTCTTATTTTAGAGTTCTCCAATAGATATTTGTAATTATATGAGTTGTGTACAATGATTTATATTTCTATGTTAACCATCTAATGACTATGTAAATAATTCAGAATATAATAAGATTATAAATTAATAAATTAATAAAAATGTCAAAAATGATTTTATTTTTTGACGTACAATTCCATTTTTGTAAGACAATAAAAAGTAGGACAAGTTTTTAAATCCAATTATAAAAGAACAACATTTTTGAAACTTACTACAAGAACAATTAGAGTAATTCATTTTACTGCATAATCCATGCTACTTTTCATTTGTGTGTTTGAATTTTGAAAACATAATTTCTTTGAAGCAATTAAACAGAAGGACTTACTTGAAAATCCATTGCATCCTCAATCCTTTCTATGATTGTTTCCATTGTAGGGCGTTCTTCCGATTTGTGACTTATGCACTGAAATGCAAGTTCTTTAAACGTTGAAAAGCAACGACTATCAATTTCATCTCTTATAAATGGATCAATTAATTTTTCGAGCCCATTCTTATAGTAGCGTCTGACCAAACTTATTAGATATTGTGGTTTACCATCCCCAAAGCTCTTTCTGTAAAAAGCCAACATCCCACTCAACAATTCAAACATCACCACCCCAAATGAGTACACATCTGACTCTTTACAAAGGATGCCACTTTCATGATAAATGGGATCCATGTAGAAGTTGGTGCCTGCAGCATTTGTATAGATATGACTACGTTGTTGATTTCTCATGCTTTCTTTCGACAAACCAAAATCACAAATTTTTGCTTCCATATTTTCATCTAACAATATGTTTCCACTCTTGATATCTCTGTGTATTACTCTGTTGTCCTCCCCTAACCCCGAGTGAAGGTAGTTGAGCCCTCTTGCTGCCCCTAAGCAGATCTTGAGGCGTTGTGTCCATGTTAAGGAATGCCTCTTATTCGGGTCTTGGAGATGATAATCAAGGCTTCGATTGCTAGCATACTCATAAACTATGATCATCTCATTGGCTTCATCACAATAACCGATGAAAGGGATGATGTTTTGATGATGGAACTTGGAAATCAAGTTAAGTTCGGTAAGGAACTCATTCTTTCCTTGATGACCTTGCGGATCAAGGCGTTTGATGGCAACTGTGCAGTTTTCCCAATGCTCAGAGAGTTGTCCCCTATAAACCACACCAAATCCACCATCTCCGATCCGAGTTTCAGAGCTGAAGCATGCGGTTGCTAAAGTGATCTCTTTTAGTGGAATTAGATATCTTTCTAGGTTTTGAGATTTTTGGTCGGGTTGGGTAATTGTAGAAACTGCTCCATGGTTCTGTGAAAATAAATAGACTTGAATTTGCTTAGAGATGGCGTGCCATTATAAGTTTCCCTACGTCACATGCTTCATTCTTTCTATAAAATCTGATCATTATGTAACCTTGTTTATATGTATATGTAAATATCTACCAAACAACTCAAACCGAATGGTTAGAGACTTTAGACTAGGCAAAAAAAAAATAATGTATGTTTCTTAGAGCATCCACAATGCATAGTATAATGAAATGGTTGAGTGAGTTGAAATGCCCAATTGACATTCAATGTATTGAACTCAACCATATATAGTTGACGTTCACTTGACTGTTCAATAGGAAAAATAAAACCTTTTTAATATAAAATGATTAACAAGTTAATGATTTTTTTTAAATATGTTACGTTGAACTTTTGTAATGTTCATTGTTTTATAAGAAAAAAACAATAAAGTTGTTTGAAAAGTGGAATAATAACGTGGCAATCCATCAAGTTCTACAGCATTCAATCCTAAACTCTATTAAGCTCAATGCATTATCAATGGTCATAGTTTGTATGACCTTGCGTTCTGAAAGGCTAATGCTCTTTATAGGCCGGATTTGACAAAATTAAAACAAATTATAATAACGTGGCAATCCATCAAGTTCCACAAGATGTTTTTTCCTTCATCACAAAACTGGATTTCCTTAAAAAAAAGTTATACGAAAAAACTTACTTGAATATCTAATGCTTCTTCAATGCTGTTGATGATCGTGTTCATTGTGGGGCGGTCCTTTAGGTTCAAACTAATGCATCGATATGCAATTTCTTTAATCACATGAAAAGAGTGAGTATTAATTTGGCCTCTTATTTGAGGATCAATTAAGTTGTCGTGTCCTTCATTATAGTAGCGTCTGACCAAATTTAGGAGTGTTTGTGGCTGATCATCACCAATCCTCCTTTTACTATAAGCCAACATCCCACACAACACTTCAAAAAGTACAATCCCAAATGAGTAAATGTCTAATTCTGTCTTAACGATGCCACTTTCACTGTAAATGGGATCCAAGTAAACCGAATTTGTGTTTACTGCAGTATGTTCAGTGACTTGTCGTTGATTTCGGTCGACTGATACTGACCATTCAAAACCACAAATTTTTGCTTCCATATTGCCATCTAACAATATGTGTGCGCTATTGAAGTCTCTATGTATTACTTTGTTGTACTCCCCAAGACCCGAATGAAGATACTTGAGTCCTCTAGCTGCTCCTCTGCAAATCTTAAGGCGTTGTTCCCATGTTATGCAACGACTCCTTTGGTAGAGATAAAGATGATGAGCAAGGGTACTGTTTTCAGCGTATTCAGAAACTATAATCATCTCATTCCCTTCATTACAATAGCCAATGAAAGGGATGATGTTTTCATGATCGAAGCTGGACATCATCTCAATCTCATTATGAAATTTATGTGCTGCTTGGTAACGATTGGGATTAAAGCGTTTAAAGGCCGCTGTGAGATTTTTCCATCGTTCAGAGAGTATTCCTTTGTAGACCGAACCATTTCCATCATCCCCGATTCGAGTTTCTTTACTTAGTTCATTAGTGGCCAAGTTGATTGCGGTTAGTGGAATTAGAAAGCGTTCTAAATTTTGATATGGGTAGCTTTGAGCGATAGTGGTTGAAGTAGCTCCGTGGTTCTGTGAAAATAAACATAAACGACTTTGCTCAGGGAACCTTTTTATTTTGCCATGGTTTAAAGCATCACAATACATAAGGTTAAGGGAATGGTTTGAGACGGAGGTAGATAAACACCGGTTTTATACCAATTTCGGTTAAAATAACCGGTTTTTTTAAAAAAAAAAAAACAGTTATAGGAAAACTGGTTTCGGTTATAATCGGTTTGGTTTTTTCAGTTTCTTTCGAAATAAAATTTTGTTAAAAAATCAGGTTTTTCGGTTTAAAAACCGGTTTCAGTTTTGAAAAAAAAAAAACTATGTCAAATCAACAGTTTGGTTTTAACTGAACGGTTAAAAAAGCCGGTTCGGTTATTGTGGGTGGGTTACAAAAAACCGGTTAGCTAGTATTGTTCACCTCTAGTCTAATATGAGGTGCAATGCTTACTTGGTGTTCAATGAATATGAAGATCATGAAAAAAAATTAACTTTTTAATATATAATAATTAACAATTAAATGGTTTTCATAAAAATATGTTTTTTAAATTTTTGTAGAGTTTAATACATTGAATGATAAAAATAATAATGTTGTATAAAAATTAAAATGATCATGTTGTAAGGTATATTTTTATGACAATATTCCAATATATATATATATATATATATATATATATATATATATATATATATATATATATATATATATATAATGCATCCATAAAAATAGATAAAAAAAATGAAAAAAAAAACTAAAATTATAAAGCAATTTCATGTTGTATTAGTTATCATTATTGCGTATAAACTAAATTTCCTTTAAATTATTCAAATGAAACAAAAAAAAAAAAAAAAAAAAAAAAAAAAAAAGAAACAAACTTACTTGAATATCTAATGCTTCCTCAAGTTTCTTGATTATCATATCCATCGTAGGGCGATCCTCCACTACGAAACTGATACACTTATATGCTACTTCTTTAAACATCTGTAAAGATTGACTATTGATCTGATTTATTATACACGGATCAGTTAACTTCTCCACCCCATCATCATAGTAGCGTCGGACAAGATTAAGCAGAGTTTGTGGCTTATGATCATCGATGCTCGTTGTAGAATCAGCCAACATCCCACTCAACATTTCAAACAATACGACCCCAAATGAGTAAACATCTGACTCGATCTTGACTACACCACTTCCATGGTTAATGGGATCCATATAAAACCGGGTACCCATAGCCTTTGCATTGTTTCGAGTATTTCGCTGTTTTATGTTGCTAAATTGTGACAAACCAAAACCACAAATTTTTGCTTCCAAATTGTCATCTAGTAATATATTTGAGCTCTTCACAGCTCTGTGAATTACTGGGATGCCCTCACCTATACCCGAGTGAAGATACCCAAGTCCTCTTGCTGCCCCTATGCAAATCTTCAGGCGTTGTGCCCATGTTATGCAACGCCTATTAATCTCGTCTTTAAGACAATGATCAAGGCTACCACTGACAACATATTCATAAACAATAATGATCTCACTGCTTTCATCACAGTAACCAACGAAAGGGATGATACTTTGATGGTGAAACATAGAAATCATTTGGAGCTCGTTATGGAACTCGTGTTCTCCTTGTTTACTACCCTTATTAATTCGCTTGATTGCAACAATGCGGTTTTCCCAACGTTTTGAGAGCTGACCTCTGTAGATCACACTGAGTCTACCATTTCCGATCTGAGTTTCATGACTGAAATCTGCCGTTGCCAACTTGATCTCCTTCAGTGGAATTAAAAAACTTTCTAGGTTAACCTCTGAAGAAGGCATTGTTTTTGGATATTGGTGATTTTGTATGGTTATGGTTCTGTGCAGATAAACAGATCTGAGTTTGCTTAAAGAGATTAGACCCCCCTTAGGTTTTTTAAGAATATCGTAAAGAGGTTGACTTGAACCAAGTGGCTTTAAATCCAACTACTTCACATGTTATCATTTATGTTTCTTAAAAAATATTATAAAACTGTCGACTGGAACCTATATATTATAGTTATAAAGTGAGATTATTTTATAATAAATTAAAATTCATGGGAAATTAACAAAGATTATTTATAGTATTTGAAAAAAAGAATGATTTGTTTTTTGAAAAAAATGTATATGTTGAAATGGTTCTGTTTCTGAAAGGCAAAGCACAAGTATGTATACTTTTTATTCAAATTTGGAAAAGCACATTTGTTCTTTATTCAATAATCATGAACTTTGGTGTTCCTTTATATCATTATTCCAATTCATATTATTGGCTAATTGTTCATTATTTAAAACAATTTGCTGATCTAAATGAACATATGCTGATGAATTTTATGGAATTTGTGACCAAGTGATTTTTTTCGGGTTAACTTGTGTATATGTTTAGGGTTCTTCATTATTTGAATAAAACCGAATTGTCCAATTTGATAATTTAGATCAGACTATTTGGTTCAGATATTCAGATGTTTGGATTGGTTTTAGCAAAACCGAATTATTATTTTGGATTTTGAATTGGTTTTAGTTTATAATTGAAAACCGAATAGTCCAAAAAAACTGAATAATATTTATTATTTTGTTATTTTTAATATATATCTTTAATTATTTATAAATTTGCTAAATTATTTTTAGTAGATTAAAAGTTTTCATCTATTATAATATTTTAATATGTATTTCTTATCAAAAGCTTTTGTCTATAAAATGGTAAACTATAATATATTTTTATTGTAGTTGTTTATAAATTTTAATTCACAACTAATTAAATAATTTTCTTTGGTTTCGATTATAAAGTGGGTCAATACTAAAGTTATATATTTATTAAAACGTCTTGATTCTTGAAAATCAAATTGTAAAAACTGATCCAATCGAAATATTATTTGGTTGGATTGGATCGGATTTAAATTTAGATTAGAATATTTGATCCGCGTTTTTGAAAACCGAAATCAATTTCGATTCACTTGATCGGATCGGTTCAAACAGATCCACCAAACGAACATCCCTACATATGTTGATAAACCATGTATCACATTCCTTTAAGAATGTTATTTTTTTATGTATTTTAATTTTAATAGTAGTTTTTTTGTATGCCATTGGTATATTTTTCTTATTTTCTTTAAAATAAATTAGCACGATGTGTATATGTTAAATATTTTGGTAGATTTTTTATCTTTTAAAAGTTGTTTAATATTTTTGCATATTTTTTCAAGAATGAGAGTTTGTGCCGGCAGAATTGTAGGATCATTTAGATTCTATAAGATGGAAATCAAGATTCAACCAACATAATCAAATGAACACGATGATGTAAATAAGATCTGGTTTTCAATTAGAGAGTAAAAGACATACAATTACAATTATGTAAGACGTCTCTCAAAAGATACTCTCTATTACTAACAAAATATCCTTATATATGAGACATGCTCTGACTAATAAAGTTAGGACACTGTAACATCCCGACTCTCAGGTATAATATTTCATTAATTTGCATTCATGATGTCAGAGCAACTTGACGAGTTGGATGCCCCAACTCGCCGAGTAGAGGTGTTAATGGCCGCGTGATTCTTAGAGTCTACTCGACGAGTTGGAGGACCCCAAGTCGACGAGTAGGAGCCGAGTGAGGAAACCCTAATTTTATGAGTTTGTGTCCTATTTAAAGGACCTTGAGCCCTCATTTCCGCCTCCCTTATCATCTTATCACTCTGAGAGAAACCCTAATCGAGCTATAACCTTGTGTGAGGGAAAAAGAGGCTAATATTGTGCATTTTAGTGCATTTTTGGAGGAAGGTTGAGGAGCAAAAGGCTTGGGACGAGAGGGAGCTTTTGGATCCGGTGTTCATTCATTCCTAGCTTCTGTTTGAAGGTAAAAAGTTTCCACTTTGCCCATTGTCTGGTTAGATCTCTTTTCTAGGGAGTTTAGGGCCTTTTTCCATCCCTCTTTGAGTTCTAGAGTTGTTTGAGCTTGCCATGGAGTTAAGATTTCAGATCTGGTCAATATGAAGTCCCTTGAGCCCAAAGATCCAAGCTTTATCAAGCTAGTGGCAAGCTTTTATGCATTAAACCCTATATAAAGCTTGTTTTGGCATTTCGAGCCCTAGATGTCATGCATGAACGTAAAGCTTACAGCTTTACGTGGGATGTCAGCATTGGGAGGCTAGATCTAGAGTTTGGAACCTTATTTCTATTTGGAATCGTCTGAATGAGAATTGGTCTAGAGGGAATCGGAGAGTGCATGAGCCAACTCGACGAGTCAGTTAGGGTTTTCCCCGATAGACTGGACGCGCTACAACTCGTCGAGTTGATGAGACAACTCGACGAGTTGAGTTGGAATTTCCCGATACTTCAGAGAAAACGAAGGAACTCGACGATTCACATAGATGCACTCGACGAGTTTAGTCAACATGGGCTGTTGACTTAAGCATTGACTTATGTTGACTTTTAGGGTTTGGTCAACTGTGGACCGTGGAGACCATGGAGGGGTAAAATGGTCTTTTCTCCCTTTTTGAGATTTATTGGAGAAGCTGGCTTAACATCTCGGAGTGGTTATTACAAATTTCTTATTAAAGATAATTATATTATGTAGGCGGAGTCTAGACTATTCGTGGGTTGCTAGATCTACTTGCTTACTTACGAGGTGAGTCTTCTCACTATACTTACTTGAGTGGTAATACTGTGTGACCGTAGGGTCTTATTTGAGTTATCTACCGGAGGGTCCTATGTGCTTATATTGAGTTATGTGATATTATGCATTTTGTCTCTGTGATATATGCTATATTTATGTGCTTTACTGAGTTAGGACCGGAGGGTCCAAACCGAGTTGTGAGACCGAAGGTTCTTCACTAAGATACAGGACTGGAGGGTCCAACCCGAGTTGTGGAGTCCAGAGGGTCTTCACTGAGACACATGATCGGAGGGTCCACACCGAGCCATGAGACCGGAGGGTCCTCACCAAGACGCATGATCGGAGGGTCCATGCCGAGTTATAGCCATGAGAGGCTTATTATTTGTGTATGTGGTATTTTGGGGAATTCACTAAGCTTCGTGCTTACCGTGTTATGTGATATGTGTTTGAGGTACTTCTCAGGATCGCGGGAAGGCGCCGGCTTGATTGTACACACATGTTCTGTAACACCCCGACTCCCATGTATAATTTTCGAAAGCCTTATATTCATTTTACTGAGGGGACTCGACGAGTTGGAGGCCCCAACTCGTCGTGTCGAATCTAGTTGGCCCGCGTGATTTATGATTTCTACTCGACGAGTCGGAGGACCCCGAATCGACGAATAGAGTTTGTGCATGAAAACCCTAATTTTTAGGGTTTGTACCCTATTTAAAGGACCTTAAGTCCTTTCCTCCAGCCCTTTACTACCTCTTGACGGCCAGAAGAAACCCTAACCACCTTAGACCTTGTTCTTGAGTGTTCGTGAGGATTAAAGAGTGTTTTGGTGCATTTTGTGAAGGAGGCTTGAAGTTTAAGGAGCTTGGATCAAAGAGAAGCTTGTGGATCTGACTCTACTTCATCTTGGCATCATTCTAAAGGTATCAAGTCGTTACCTAGACTTATCTTTAGCTAGATCTCTTCATGCTTAGGTTTAGGGCCATTTATAGCATATTTGTGAGCCATTTTAGGCATTGGTCATGATCTAAAGTTGTAACTTCAGATCTGGACTTCTCTAAGTCCCTATATGTAACATCCATAAAATTCAAGCCAATTTAAAACTTTTTCAACCAATTAAAAACCATTAATTATTACAAAGTGTTTTCAAAATAGTTTCATGTCAGAGTATCCCAGAAATCAAAATCATAAAATGTGAAGAGATGTACGATCACGCATTCGCCTTCCTGCGATCATCAGAAGTACCTGAAACCAAAAATGAAATTGTAAGCTCGAAGCTTAGTGAGTTCCCCCAAAATACCCATACACACAACAATATACATATAATCACAAACAGCATATTATGGGTTCAGTCAACCATCGGGTTGGAATACCCCAGGCCCTCAACCATCAGGTTGGAATGCCAACATACTATGGGTCCAGTCATCCTCGGGATGGAATACCCCACGCCCACAACCATCAGCTTGGAATGCCCACATATTACGAGTCCAATCATCCTCGAGATGGAATACTCACGGCTCACAACCATTGGGTTGGAATGCCCGGGTCTGTTGGCTCTCGCACAAAGCAGATAAGCCTCAACCACCAATCAAACATGTGCACATATATATCAGATAATCACATAACAGTCTATAGACAATCAAACCAATCTAACAGATCATAACAGCATAATAACATCCTATCTACTAGGATACCGATCTAACAGATCATAACAGCATAATACCATCCTATCTACCAGGATACTGATCTAACAGATCATACTAGCATAACATATCCGGATAACAATCCAAAAGGGCTGGCCTTGGTGCCTTAGACCCTTGAGTATAGTGAGGAAAACTCACCTCACAACTTTCGGACTGTAGTGATAAGATCAAACCCTCAAATCACAGCCATGAACTCCACCACCTATATTCACCATAGGAACACTTCCATAAATTCCCAATTTACTAAAATACCCCTAGAAGTCAAACTGGTCAACCCTTGGTCAAGGTCAAAGTCCACGGTCAAGTTTAACAGTCCATGTTGAGTCGACTCGTCAAGTGCAGCTAGCAACTCGTCGAGTTCCTTAAGAACTCAAAAATCACCAAAACCCTAATTGATCCACCGTGTTTCCAACCAACTCGTCGAGTCCATGCGTGTCCAGATGTCAGGAAAAACCCTAACTGACTCGTCGTATCCTCTTACTGACTCACCGAGTTCATGCAGAATCAAATACGGACAGTTCTTCATCCGACTCGCCGAGTCGGCTATGCGACTCGTCGAGTTCATGCAGTCCATTTCTTATCCAGACGTTTTCAAGCCACCCCAAAGGTCCATATTGCAGATCTAACCTCCTAGAGCACGGTTTCCACGTAAAGTTGCAAACTTTACGTACATGCATGGTCCTAAATGCCAAAACCAAGGTAAGGGAAAGGTTTAACTCGAGGGGAAAGGCCCAAGCTTGCTAAATCAGATAACTTATGGCTATAGGGACCAAGAAGAGTCCAGATCTGAAGTTACAACTTCAGATCACCCCCAATACATGAAATGACTCCCAAAAATGCTAAAGATGGCCCTAAACCTAAGCATGAAAAGATCTCGCTAAAGATAAGCCAAGGTAACGACTTGTGTGACAACTCGAAAATTTTTGCCTTGTAAAGTCCAGCCATTCAATTCAACCGTGTGTCAGACTCATTTCTATTGCCTTCTAGCCTTGTTAAGAGTCATTCTAATGAGTTTTAAGCCTGGTACCTTAAAAGATAAAGTGTTAGGAAGTATCTGCTTTAGTTCACAGTACATCGTTCAAGCCTTAAACTCCATCTCAAGGAGTTTACGGCCGCAAACAAGGAGTTTACGGCCGTAAACTCTTGCCAGCCGTAAACTCATGCCCATTAGTGTCATATTCCTTCACTTTTCTTCATTTCTTACACTTTCACCTCAAGAACACTTGAATTCTATCTCAAGTATCATCAAGAATTACTCAATTTCTCGTCCAAATCATAAGTGATTCCTTCTTTAATTCCTTGATATCCTTCTCAATCTAGTACACCCCTATGATTTCATCCATAAAATCATCTCTTTTGGTTAGATCTTCGAGATCATCAACTTTCACCAAGAACACACACTTATTTTTGGTGGCCGTGAACTCCATAAAGCCTCCCAAAAGGTGAGTATTCCTTCCATACACTTGCTATCTAGTAAAAGCTCCTGATTTACATCCTTGAAATCAACCAAGTTCCTAGTACAATGAAGTTTACGGCCAGGAGCATCTCCCTTGGCCGTAAACCCTTGTTAAGGCTACTAGTTTGGCCATAAACTCTTCTTAAGGCTAGGAATGGGTCTAGAACACTTCCTTGATGCTTGAAAGACCTTAAAAACACCCTTTGGCACAAGACCTCATGAGTTTACGACCGTAAACACATAGGTCCGTAAACCCTATGGCCGTAAACACATAGGGCCGTAAACCCATGGACGTACACTCCCTATAGTGGCCGTACACTCCCCTTTGATGAATCACATGTGATTCTAACACTTGGTCCAAGTGTTTCCTAGTCCCTAAGAGTGTTTCCTTGCATATAGTTGCTTCTAAACACTATATTCATGCCAATATATGCCATTATATGTCATTTAGGACTCGTTGTGTCTCGGGACTTCATTCGTGGAACTTCTCATCCTTACGCGCATATTCGTTTGAATCACTCACATAAGGTGAGTTCATACCCCTATAATCAATCTTTTAAACTGTTTTAAATTCTTTTAAGGGGGGGGGGGAATATAAGTTGAACACACCGATAATTGTGTAAATGTTTGTTATAAACATCTTTTAAAATATTGCTTATGTCTTTTATAAATGATCAAAACATTTCAAAAACTCTTTTTAAAGTTATGTTACTTTATAGTTTAACAAAACTCCGTTTTTAAAGTACAATCATAACTTAGTAGATAAATGAGTCTTTTCAGTAACAGTTCAAGTAACATACTAGTAAACTATAAGAGGTATAGTTTAGGGGTTCAGTTCATACTAGATGCTAGAACATACTATAAAGAGAAACAGGGAGGAAGATACAATACATCAGAGAGACATACTATATACTATAACAGAACGAACATACTAAATGCTATAGCAAAAGAATAATACAGGATCTAATTATACCAATGAATCACTAACTCATTGTTCTAAACAAAAGGTGATAGTAAAAATTGGGTATACATGATCACATAACCTTAATGTGAATTTTACACGACCTAGCAATTTGTTTGCGGAAGTCGCGTTTGGTCCCCAGAATCTCTTGCATGGAGAGCGTATAGTATGGGTATTATCCATCACATTATGACCTTAATAAAAAAAAACATGTTTTAATCTGTACTTCAGGATGTCAATTCAAAAGACAACTGTGTACTTACATTTTCCCATTACTTTCATATTGTGACAGTTCCACTTGAAAGTTAATGTAAACTATTTTCGAGTTAAGATAGTTATAAACTAGGGAAAACTTACATTTTTTCAAGCGACAAATAGAACAGTCGGGTCTAGTACTTCCAGTAGATAGGGACCTATAATGCTAACTTTATGATTCCTTAGTTTATACATCAGGGATATATATTGAGCGGATCCGACAGGTAGTAGGATGTGTGCTTTCCGCTTCACTTCATGTTCTTTGTTTGGTTGTGGGCTTAGAACAGATTCACCCAGCCTACTATCTATTCGATCTTAGCTATATATATATTATGTATACACCAAGTAATTATAAGGGGTACCAGGTATGGGTCAGGTCATAGAACACTAATTCAATGCACCGTTTTCTAGTACAAAACATACTTTTCAAATAGAACATTTGATAAACAAAACTAGAAACTTACCACTAAAGGGTTTAATCCATTTTATTAAACCAGTATAACTTAAAGGACCTTAGGTGGTTAATTCTACAATACCTTAGTTTATACATCAGGGTTATATATAATTAATATCCAATAGATAGTTGGATGTGTGCTTTCCGCCTCATTTCCTGTTCCTTGTTTGGGTGTAGGCTTAGGGCAGATTCACACAATTAACTATCCGTTCGATATTGGATTGTATATAGCTTGTATAAACTAAGTGATTATAGAAGGAACTATTGTGGTTACTATTTTTACTAAAAGAAATAAGGGTTTTCTTAAAGAATGTTTTCATCAAATACAAAGGAACTATTACAGTTAACTCTGTGAGTACTAAGTGAATACGCCAGGGTTATATACAACGACGATCTAACAAACAATGGGATGTGTGCTTTCCGCCTTATTTCCTGTTCCTTGTTTGGTTGTGGGCTTAGGGCAGATACACACAACCGATTGTTTCTTTACTCTGGGTTTTATATAACTTGTATCCATTTAGTACTCATAGAAAGGATTGTAGAGTCATTTTTACTTATCTTTCATCAAAGCAGGAAATATAGGATTTTCTGGAGGAACAGGCAAACTTTTCTAAACAGAACTTGCAACTTACTACAACTTTCTTACAACTTACTTACATCACTAAAATCTTATGAAGTCACCAGCTTAAATGTTGATCTACGCTTTCAAAATAACTTGTATTCTCAGGTAACCAGTAGACAGTTACGCACATTGGGATTCAGAAGATGGAGCATAATAGCTTCATGTCTTGTTTGTTATTTACTTTTGTATTCTATGTTATGTGAACCACATACTTTGTAAATACTTTCTTTCTAATGAAATGGTTGTTTATTACTTTGATTACTATGATGCATGTCTTGTGATACTAAACATGACGTCCTCCACCCCCGAACGTTTCTGCCGTTCCGGTTTTGGGGTGTGACAGATTGGTATCAGAGCATTGTTTATAGTGATCTAAGTATATCAACCGATAAAATATATACAACTATAAATACAATGGGGCCGAAGTGCTCTGGATAAGAATATATTTTAAATATATAATGATACCTTATAAATGTATACATACATGCTTATACATATATACATACTAGGACAAGTATCACAAGAAGAACAGAACAGAAGTATTTAAAGGTTGAACACTACGGTCAAACCTGGACAGTTATGTAATCATAGCTAGGATCAATATTGTCTGATCAACTATATTCATTCGAGATGTGACCGACATGTGTTTGGGAGTGATGTGGTGTTGCAACAGTCTTAAAACTTACCTAACGCTGGTCAAGAGATTTCTAGATCAGAACATAAAGTTAAGATACTATGGGAGTATTTTATGATACTATAACACGACAACAAGTTTAAAACATACCAAGTACATTACATTAAAATACTATAGGAGTATTTTAGGCACTATAAATAACTTATTTGATAACTTAAAAGACCCTTACGGATAGATCTATAATTTTGGAGTGTATACTTCCAAGGTTTTATAGACTTAGAATTTGTGATCTACGCTTCACTACCTGTTCCTTGTTTGGTTGTGGTTTTGGAGTAGGATCACTTAGTCGAAGGTCTATTTAATCTTAAATTATATACAACTTGTATACATTGCGCAGTTATAGGAGGACTCTGTAAGGATCACCCCATAATGTTTCACTTAATCTCATAGATTCTTTAGTCACTTCCATTCTCACACGAAAAACCCAGATAGATGTAACCACTTCCTCATAGTAGTCAACATGAGAGTCAAGGAGGAACAAGAGCAGGTTCATGAGAGGTTTTCAAAGAAGGATCAGCCGAAGTAACCAAAACGTCTTATGTGTTACACTAATAAATAATAATCTTGTTTAACTTAATGAGCGAGTGGAGACACTGCTCACACTATGTGTTAGGATTATTTTCTTTACATGCAACTAGTAACAGTTATTCAGGTCACAGATATTCATTCGAGGATAGCCAATTCTAATTCATAAAGTTTATTTTGTATAGACTTCCTTTATGAATTGTTCCCAGACCCAGATACACCCAGAACTAGGATAACCTTGTCTTTCGGCTTTTGACTTATAAACCACTGTTATAGACTTTTTTCATCTCATCCTTGTATTCTTTTAGCAAAGATGCCTCCTCGCAGATCAAACAGACACACTACTCCGATAACTCCAACTCAACCGCCACTACCTCCTCCGCAGTTCGATCTTGCTGCTCTCCAAGCAGCGATATCAGCCGCAGTGACAACTGCTCTAGCTCACTTCGGCGAAAGTGGTACCCTCAGATCTAGTAGCGGTACCCACTTAACCAACCCCGGAGTTACTCACGAACATTCAAGGGAGTGTTCGTATAAGGACTTCATGAACTGCAAACCCAATTCCTTTATTGGAAATGGTGGAGTCATCGCTCTGATGCGATGGTTCGAAACAGATTCGGTCTTCGAGATATGTTCATGCCCAGAAGGGAGCAAAGTGAAGTTTGCTGCCTGCACCTTCTCAGACAGAGCCCTAACATGGTGGAATAGCCATGTTAAGTCACTGACCCTATCAGTGGCCAACTCAATAGGTTGGGAGAACCTAAAAGAAATGATGCTGGAAGAATGACCGAGGGGCGAAGTTCAAAAGTTGGAACAAGAACTGTGGGAGCTCACTATGGTCGGCTCAGACATAGTGGCCTATACTGACAAGTTTAGCAACCTAGCAGGACTATGCCCAGGGATGGTTACCCCGGAGAGCAAGAAGATAGAAAGATACATATGGGGTTTATCTGCCCCGATTCAAGGAGATGTACTGTCTTCTAACCCAGCCACATTCGATAGTGCCAAACGCCTGTGCCAACGACTTATTGACCATGGAGTCCGCCATGGCGTGGTAGTCCCCATTCCCGAGCCATCAAAGGGAGAGGACTATAAACGGAAGTCGGGGAACAAAAGGAAGAAGAAGCGAACAACACAGGAAACCCCGGAGGAGCAACAAACGAGTACTATGTACGCCTCCACAACACCTGCTACTCCAGCACCTGCCAGTCGATATGCTGGAACCCTCCCGAAGTGTGGAAAGTGCAACTATCACCACACCGGAGTATGCCGGGAAATGCAGTGTCTGAACTTCCACAGAAAGGGACACACAGTCTGTTTCTATAGGGCACTGGCTCAACCGATCTCCCAAGTCCCCGGTGTTGAAGAAAACCAAGCCTGCTATGGCTGTGGTGAGATTGGACACTACCAAAGGGACTGCCCGATAATAAAGAACTCAGGAGCGGATGGACGAATTCTGATGATCACGGCAAGAGAATCTACCCCGGAGTCGCCAGCGAGCAGCGGTACGCCTTCTAAATAATAATTACTTTAAAAATTAATTTATATTTATATAAGATTAAAACTTGGGGAAAACACTTAAAAGTAATTATAATAACTCACTTATCAGAACAAGTCACGGTATTCAAGAGAACTAAAAGATCCGTTCAAGGAAGCTATGATGGCTTAGTATGTAGATCAGGGTTGTACATAGCTAAGATTTTGCAGACCTAGAGTGAGTGAGTCCGCCCTAATTCCTATTCCTTGTTTGGTTGTGGATTTGGGGCAGAGTTACTCAGTCAACTGTCTAATTCATCTTAATTATTCCTATCTTGTATATTCCAGGCAATCATAGTGGTACCGGGTAGGATCGTAGTACAAAGTATCGACACTAGTTATCAAACACTTGCATTATATGTACTCGCTCATCGCGGTACGATACGTAGAAGTGTTAACATCAAAGGGAAAACAGAAAGCACTAGAACGTTTACAAAGAATACATTGTCGAGCACACTAGGGGTACATCATCGTATAACAGACATTTCTTTCAAATCGGCCAAACTTTTGTTCAGTAAAGAGTCCGTTGCTATCGTTCGTCATGAGTTGGTGTGGTCCTCACCATACTAAGTTCATATGTTTCTATCGCCTTAACTGTCAAATTCACGAAACCTTCATCATTCGTAACGCCAGTCCGACCCAGACCTCGGAATCGTCTACCTCGTATTCTAAACCCCAAAGTACTCGTGCGAAGAGTACTTTGCCCTCCGAAGCCTTGCCGTCGTATGTTCATCAGACCTTCCTGAAATACCACTCGTTCAGCAGACCGGGTTCAAGCATAGAGGCTAAGGACAAATACAGCCCACCTATCACTATTCAGTGTATACGTGAGGGTGGTATATGATTATGATTACGCAGATTTAGTATGTGTGTTTCCGCCCTATCTCCTGTTCCTTGTTTGGTTGTGGACCTGGGGCAGAGTCACACATCCGACCTTCTTACTAATCATAATTATATATGACTTGTATACACGAGGTAATGATAGATAGACCGAGTATGAATCTTATCATGAACAATAGGGCAAAGTTGTCAGGCCTACGAGTGGGTATTCTGCCAATCAGAGGAGTGCAACCCAATAGTACTGCTAAGAAAGCTAATTTTGGGACGAAATTCCATCTAACGGGGGGATGATGTGACAACCCGAAAATTTTTGCCTTGTAAAGTCCAGCCATTCAATTCAACCGCGTGTCAGACTCATTTCTATTGCCTTCTAGCATTGTTAAGGGTCATTCTAAGGAGTTTTAAGCCTAGTACCTTAAAGGATAAAGTGTTAGGAAGTATCTGCTTTAGTTCACAGTACATTGTTCAAGCCTTAAACTCCATCTCAAGGAGTTTACGGCGGAAAATAAGGAGTTTACGGACGTAAACTCTTGCCAGCCGTAAACTCATGCCCATTAGTGTCATATTCCTTCACTTTTCTTCATTTCTTACACTTTCACCTCAAGAACACTTGAATTCTCTCTCAAGTATCATCAAGAATTACTCCATTTCTCTTCCAAATCGTAAGTGATTCCTTCTTTTATTCCTTGATATCCTTCTCAATCTAGTACACCCCTATGATTTCATCCATAAAATCATCTCTTTTGGTTAGATCTTCGAGATCATCAACTTTCACCAAGAACACACACTTATTCTTGGTGGCCGTGAACTCCATAAAGCCTCCCAAAAGGTGAGTATTCCTTCCATACACTTGCTATCTAGTAGAAGCTCCTTATTTACATCCTTGAAATCAACCAAGTTCCTAGTACAATGAGATTTTACGGCCAGGAGCATCTCCCTTGGCCGTAAACCCTTGTTAAGGCTACTAGTTTGGCCATAAACTCTTCTTAAGGCTAGGAATGGGTCTAGAACACTTCCTTGATGCTTGAAAGACCTTAAAAATACCCTTTAGCACAAGACCTCATGAGTTTACGACCGTAAACACATAGGGCCGTAAACCCTATGGTTGTAAACACATAAGGCCGTAAACCCATGGCCGTACACTCCCTATAGTGGCCGTACACTCCCCTTTGATGAATCACATGTGATTCTAACACTTGGTCCAAGTGTTTCCTAGTCCCTAAGAGTGTTTCCTTGCATATGGTTGCTTCTAAACACTATATTCATGCCAATATATGCCATTATATGTCATTTAGGACTCGTTGTGTCTCGGGACTTCATTCGTGGAACTTCTCATCCTTACGCGCATATTCGTTTGAATCACCCACATAAGGTGAGTTCATACCCCTATAATCAATCTTTTAAACTGTTTTAAATGCTTTTAAGGGGGGGGGGGGGGAATACAAGTTGAACACAATGATAATTGTGTAAATGTTTGTTATAAACATCTTTCAAAAGATTGCTTATGTCTTTTATAAGTGATCAAAACATTTCAAAAACTCTTTTTAAAGTTATGTTACTTTATAGTTTAACAAAACTCCATTTTTAAAGTACAATCATAACTTAGTAGATAAATGAGTCTTTTCAGTAACAGTTCAAGTAACATACTAGTAAACTATAAGAGGTATAGTTTAGGGGTTCAGTTCATACTAGATGCTAGAACATACTATAAAGAGAAACAGGGAGGAAGATTCAATACATCAGAGAGACATACTATATACTATAACAGAATGAATATACTAAATGCTATAGCAGAAGAACAATACAGGATCTAATTATACCAATGAATCACTAACTCATTGTTCTAAACAAAAGGTGATAGTAAAAATTGGGTATACATGATCACATAACCTTAATGTGAATTTTACACGACCTAACAATTTGTTTGTGGAAGTCGCGTTTGGTCCCCAGAATCTCTTGCAGGGAGAGCATATAGTATGGGTACTATCCATCACATTATGACCTTAATAAAACAAACATGTTTTAAGGTAATCAGTACTTAAGGATGTCAATTCAAAAGACAACTGTGTACTTACATTTTCCCATTACTTTCATATTAATGTAAACTATTTTCGAGTTAAGATAGTTATAAACTAGGGAAAACTTACATATAATGCTAACTTTATGATTCCTTAGTTTATACATCAGGGATATATATTGAGCGGATCTAACAGGTAGTAGGATGTGTGCTTTCCGCTTCAGTTCCTGTTCCTTGTTTGGTTGTGGGCTTAGAGCAGATTCACCCAGCCTACTATCTATTCGATCTTAACTATATATATATTCCGTATACACCAAGTAATCATAAGGGGTACCATGTATGGGTTAGGTCATAGGACACTAATTCAATGCACCGTTTTCTAGTACAAAACATACTTTTCAAATAGAACATTTGATAAACAAAACTAGAAACTTACCAGTAAAGGGTTTAATCCATTTTATTAAACCAGTATAACTTAAAGGACCTTAGGTGGTTAATTCTACAATACCTTAGTTTATAAATCAGGGTTATATATAATTAAGATCTGATAGATAGTTGGATGTGTGCTTTCCGCCTCATTTCCTGTTCCTTGTTTGGTTTTGGGCTTAGGGCAGATTCACATAATTAACTATCCGTTCGATATTGGATTATATATAGCTTGTATAAACTAAGTGATTATAGAAGGAACTATTGTGGTTACTATTTTTACTAAAAGAAATAAGGGGTTTCTTAAAGAATGATTTCATCAAATACAAAGGAACTATTACAGTTAACTCCGTGAGTACCAAGTGAATGCGTCAGGGTTATATACAACGACGATCTAACAAATAATGGGATGTGTGCTTTCCGCCTCATTTCCTGTTCCTTGTTTGGTTGTGGGCTTAGGGCAGATACACACAACCGATTGTTTGTGTACTCTGGGTTTTATATAACTTGTATCCATTTAGTACTCATAGAAAGGATTGTAGAGTCATTTTTACTTATCTTTCATCAAAGCAGGAAATATAGGATTTTCTGGAGGAACAGGCGAACTTTTCTAAACAGAACTTGCAACTTACTACAACTTTCTTACAACTTACTTACATCACTAAAATCTTATGAACTCACCAGCTTAGATGCTGAACTACGCTTTCAAAATAACTTGTATTCTCTGGTAACTAGTAGACAGGTACGCGCACTGGGATTCAGAAGATGGAGCATAATAGGTTCATGTCTTGTTTGTTATTTACTTTTGTATTCTATGTTATGTGAACCACATACTTTGTAAACACTTTCTTTCTAATGAAATGGTTGTTTATTACTTTGATTACTATGATGCATGTCTTGTGATACTAAACATGACGTCCTCCACCCCCGAACGTTTCTGCCGTTCCGGTTTTGGGGTGTGACAACTTGTTACCTTCAATATGATGCCAAGATGAAGTCGAGTCGGATCCACAAGCTCCTCTTTGCTCCAAGCTTCTTATACTTCACACCTTCCTCACAAAATGCACCAAAATCACTTTTTAAGCCTCACAAACACTCAAGAACAAGGTTAATAGTGATTAGGGTTTCTTCTGGCCGTCAAGAGGTGATAAGGGACAGGAGGTAAGGACTTAATGTCACAACTAGCATGTTTAGCTAGGAAATTCTGTTTTCATGTAAACATCAACTCTTGTAAAACTTCTATTCTAAGTGGATATCATATTCTATGCTCAATCAAAAACATCCATTTGAATCAAAACTCCTGAGTGAAGTCCAAAACCTAACTTAATACATCTCATATACTCAACCATGGGTTTGAAACCCTAACAGCCCGGTTCACCTCAAGATTGACTAGGATCCTCTTATTGGGCCTAGTGGGCCCGTAAACCTTTCATTTGATGATTTTGGGCCAATGAACCCCATTTGGACTCTAAATGGACCCACATTCGTCAAACCATAGCATTTGGGCCATATTGGACCTAAAATAACTCACTTTGTAATCATGGGCCGTGAACCACTCTATTGGACCATGATGGGCCGCAAACCCATCTTTTTATTTTAATTGGGCCGTAAACCCCATCCCATTACCACCTTTGGGCCGTGAACCCATAAGAAGGGCCCAATGGGCCGAGAACCTTCATATTGGGCTTAAAATTTCGAATATTTTCAATATAGGCCCAAACACTTCTTTCTCTCTCTTCCTTCCTTCTCATTCACGACCCACTTTCAAAAAAAAGATTGGATTAATTAAGGCTTGACACCTCCTTTTTACATGGAGGATATCCATGTTAGTTACATCATAAACATCTATGATCAAGTGATAATCCTTCATGTAATGACCACCTATCAAATCCATTCCCTTCCCCTTCTTATTCTCGGCCAAGGACCAAGAAAACATCACCACCTCTCTTCACTTCCAATTACTTCAAACACTCTCTAGCACAAGAAATTCGCTCCTTCATCCTCCAAATTCTCGTGAGTTTTGAAGGGTGACTCTCCATCAAAGCTCATACCTCCTTGGTAAGTTATTATGAAACTCTATAACTTTTGATTTAAATTACTCTAGAAATCTCTTCTTAACCCACATCATTTCATGATCCATGCTCTTAGAACTTCATAGATCTCAAAAATCTCTTCAAGGAAGCTTATTAAAGCCGAGATCTCTTCCATTCTTCATCCAAAAACCGAAACCTTCAAAGCAATGTGAGTTCATACCCCCTATTTTCGGTTTTTATTATGTTTTGCGGGAGAATACAAGTTGTTTTTTGTAGATCTATGTGTATATGCATGACTATGTGTGTTTTCCATGACACATTTAGTGATTATGTGTTGCTTATTTCATAAATCCGACGATATGTTAAAAATATGAAGTTTATCACTTCGATCTTTATAAAAACTATGATAAAATTATGTGTTGTCTTATATATTACATGTAAATTTGTAGATCTGAAATTTTATACACTCAAAATAGCAAAAACAAGCGTTGTGTTCAAAAATCTATAACCTAAACTTAAAAATCTACTCTTAACATAAATGTTTTGGTCCAATTACAGACTGTTTTGATCACCTTGATGGTAATATTTTTCAAAACTGTTTTACATGCAGAAGGTTCAGGTTCATAGCTTTAAAATTACTACTCTCACGTATTCATACGATTTTTCTACAATTTTTGGCGATTTTTACAAAACTGTCTATCATTTCAGGAAGGATTTCGGACCAGTCTGTGAAGATGAACGTTTTCACACTGGTTTGAGATCACCAAAAATTATAATAAAAATTATGAAGAAATTAGACTCATTTTCCAAACTCTCAGAGTTTACGGATCAAAATTTCGACTTACGATGATTTTTCTATAATTTTTCTAAAAATAGGGACAGAAAGGCCAAATATCAGAAAATTGTTTTGACTTACTAAAAATGCTTATAGTTTTGTTAGATGCAAGTTCATATGACTTATACATACTTTTAAAACATCTAGACATGTTAACTTATGATCACCTTGATGGTAATATGTATTTATGGTTACAGAAAGTGGTCTTTTTAAGTCAATTTGACAATTAATTGGCTAAAATTTACAAAACAATAACAAACGGGATATACATCCACATCCTTATTGGGCCTGGTAATGATATACATGTTAGTGGGCCTTAGTTGTCCACTTACATGTTTATTGGGCCTGGAATATACCTTATATGTTTATTGGGCCTTAGTGACCCATTTATATGCTTGATAGGTCCTGTATACTCTTTACATGTTTATTGGGCTTTGTTGACCCATTTACATGCTCGACGGACCTTGTATACTCCTTATATGTTTATTGGGCGTTAGTGACCCATTTATACGCTTGATAGGTCATGTATACTCTTTACATGTTTATTGGGCTTTGTTGACCCATTTACATGCTCAACGGACCTTGTATACTCCTTATATGTTTATTGGGCCTTAGTGACCCATTTATATGCTTGATAGGTCTTGTATACTCTTTACATGTTTATTGGGCTTTGTTGACCCATTTACATGCTCGACGGACCTTGTATACTCCTTATATGTTTATTGGGCCTTAGTGACCCATTTATATGTTTGATAGGTCATGTATACTCTTTACGTGTTTATTGGGATTTATTGACCCATTTACATGCTCAATGAATCTTGTATACTCTTTATATGTTTATTGGGCCTTAGTGACCCATTTATATGCTTGATAGGTCTTGTATACTCTTTATATGTTTATTGGGCCTTAGTGACCCATTTATATGCTTGATAGGTCTTGTATACTCTTTACATGTTTATTGGGCCTTGTAACCTAAATACATACACAGAAACAAGTCGACGCCTGAAAAACATCATGACAGGTAGTTCAGTAATATCAAGTACGGTTATAACGACTCACTTAGAGGAATTAACGTTATAAAATTTATGAGAAACCATTCTATTTTCTTTTTGGATAACTCGGTAACATACTCGCGCTAGTACTCAACCTCGGGGGTTGAGATACCAGCATTCTCTTTCGCAAACAACATCGGGTTGTTTGGGGTCATTCTTTTTATATTCTCTTTTCATTCTCTTTATATTCTCTTTTTCTTCTCTTTATATTCTCTTTTCATTCACTTTATATTCTCTTTTTATTCTCTTTATATTCTCTTTGTCATTCTCTCCATACTCTCTTTACATTCTAGCAAACATTAACACACATGTATTAATACAAGATCGGACACAAACATATCAAACTGTTTTTCAGAAAATATCATAATTTCTGGTGTTTACAAAGTAATACAAATCATTTTCTCAAACATGCTTATGAACTCACCAACATTTTTATGTTGACCTTTTAAATTAACTTGTATTCTCATGAAACCGTTGAGCAGGTTGGGCAGAAAGAATTCATGGATATTTTGTTATATTTTGTTTCATCATACTTTGACTATTTTGGCATGTAATATTGAAATACAATATTTGATGTAAACCAATGACAGTTGTAATATTACATGTGTGATGATGATGATGTTATGTTTCAATTATATACTCTGTGATGATACTACAAGAATGAAGTCACCCGAGCCCTCGGACGTTTCCGCCGTCTGGTTCGGGGGTGTGACACTTAAGGTCCTTTAAATAGGGTGCAAACCCTAAAATTTAGGGTTTCATCTCCCAGCTCCTACTCGTCGAGTCCAGGTCCTCCGAATCATCGAGTAGATCCAATAATCCATGCGGGCTAACCCGCCTCTACATGACGAGTTGGGGGCAACCAACTCGTCGAGTAAGTCCATAAACATGTATATAATGCTTTAAAACTTATATCTGGGAGTCAGGGTGTTACAATTCTCCCCCACTTGAACTAGGCTTCGTCCTCAAAGTCTGCTGCGGCGAACAAGTCGGATCCCCTCCTGTGCTCCCACTGTACCTTTACCAAAGGTACCTCCTTATTCCGTAGAACCTTTATCTTCCTCTCTAGAATGGCCACTGGCCTCTCCACATAATTCAGGCGATCGTCGACCTGAATATCATCTAATGATACCACTGTCCCCTCATCTGCTATTCACTTCCGCAATTGTGACACATGGAAAGTGTTGTGGACCTGACTAAACTCCTCCGGGAGATCCAGTCGATAAGCCACCTTGCCAACCCTGGCAATGATGTTGAATGGTACAATGTATCGAATCACACCCTTCCAGGGTGAGACCTTCAGGAGTACCATGTCACCCACCTGGAACTCCAACTCAGATCGGCGTCTGTCAGCGTAACTCTTATGCCGACTCTGAGCGGTCTGCAGCCGTTGTCTGATCTGCTGTATTCTCTCGGTAGTCTGCAGAACTACCTCTGTCTGTCCCATCACCCTGTGACCGATCTCACCCCAACAGACTGGGGTCGGACATCTTCGTCCATACAACAGCTCATATGGTGGGGCACCAATACTGGAATGAAAGTTGCTGTTATAGGAGAACTCTGCAAGGGGTAGATAGGAGTCCCAGCTCCCACCGAAGTCAATAACGCAGGCTCTTAGCATATCCTCGAGAGTCTGTATGGTCCGCTCACTCTGGTCGTCTGTCTGCGGATGGTAGGTTGTGATGAAGTGCAGTCGCATGCCCAGTTCCTCGTGGAACTTCTGCCAAAAAAGGGAGGTGAACCGAACATCATGGTTTGAGACAATAGAGACCGGCACCCCATGGCGAGCAACAATCTCGTAGATATACACGTCGGCCAGCTTCTCGGCCGATGAACTCTCTGTTGGATAAGGTGTCTAAGTCCGTAACTATATTTGGTATGAACATGACCCGACCCGGCATGGTCCATTTGGGTTGCACTTCACCTAACAATTTGTATGGATATACTTTTGAGAATAAGATGTTTATGATCTATTAATATATTATAAGTTATAATATATTAATATGAAATCATATTATTTAATTAGTGTTGATCAAGAATTGATTTTGGAATTAATTTAATGATCAAAAGAGGTTAATTAAATATGGACTCTTATATATATACATATATATATATATATATATATGGATTGGGCTAAGATTTACTTAGGATGGGCTTAGATTATATGGAAGTCCATGGATAGTCCATGGAGATTTTAACCCATGGATCCTAGGTAAATGAAGTGTCATGGGTATTAGGGTGTAACCCTAATCCTCCATACTATATAAAGAGGTCCTTGGTTCTAGAATTGGCACTAGTGTGTGTGAGAAACAAGAGTGGGCCGATTTTAGTGAGCATCATATTCTCTCAAGTATTTCCAAGTTGTTTTGGGTGATTTGTGACACCACTTGAGGCATCCACACTATTGGTGCTAGGCTTTAAAACTCCAAGCAATCAACCACAAAAGAAAGGTATGTTATTCTACTTAAAGTTTTATATTACAAGTACCCCATAACATGCTAGTTAGGTTGTAAACCTTGGAAATCAAATTTGCATGTATTTTAGAGAAAACATAGATCCAAGGTTTCTAGGGTTGCATGTACACCATAGGAGTGTTAGAATGCTCAAATCCCAACAGTGGTATCAGAGACTAGGCTTGTTTTCTTGATACTTAATGCAAACTTGTTGAAAAAGCTCAAAAATCTGCTATCTGCTGCATGAACTCGCCGAGTATATTGGGGGGACTCGACGAGTCCATGTGATAATTCATCCTACTCGTCGAGTAGGTTCTTGCACTCAACGAGTAGGAGCCCCTGAATGCAGATTTTTGAGTTTTGCTGCTGGAAATGGACTAGAAACATTACCCTAAACTGTTTTGGTGTTTTAAAACTTGTTTTAGATGGTGTAATGCTTATGCTAATCCATTTATAATGGCTAATATCAAAATTCCATGTTTTATATGTGTTAATATGATTCTTGAAATTTTGATATGAATGTTCATATTCTTATGAGTTATTGTTAGATCATAGGAATTATTTGCTGAATTGTTTAATGATTAATTCTTGATCAATTATGTGTTTAATGGAATCCATAATTTGTCCTCAAGTTATGGATTACCAAAAGTCACTCTTTTAAATTCCATATTTAAAACACATAGGTTACATAAAATGAAAAGTCTCTCATTTTAATAAACCATTAACTCATAAGTTATGAAGTTGAAAAGTCTTGAATAGTTTCAAAACTTTCCCTCAAGTTTGGAATTTGTAAAGTCTCACACATTAATACTTTAAATTCCAAAATTAAACCTTAGAATTTTAAAAGTTTAAAATTCAACCCTTATACTTCTATAATATTAAAAGTTTAATTATTATATATATGTATAAGAATAAGTCGGTCTTACCGTTAGTAGGCATCATTCACGAAGCCGGTCTATAAGGGGGGTATAAGGTTACTGCCTATAAAATGGCGGTTTAATGGGTGTCCACTCTCACCCACCGCTTCCTTGACTGGTGGAGGGTCGTTAGCCGAACGCGTAGGATAGGACCTTAATCCTCATTAAAAGTATAATGAAATTATAAAGTAACTAAACCTTTATTAATTCCTAATCTTAGTTACTTTAGGAAAATGTGAAATAGGTGCTAACCCATGAAATTACACTTTGTACCTTACCAAGTCGTTAGTGGAGCGTGTGTGGTTAACCGACACACTAAAAAGGACTAGTAAGAGTGGCAAAGGGTGACTTAAGTTTTATCATAGATCGGTGGAGCGCGTGTGGTCAACCGGCACATCGATTGGGTGATAAAATTAAGGGTTTTGCATGGTTATTCACACCTTGTTTATGATCCTCGGCATCCCAGTCACAAACTTGAGAGGGCACAATCGAGATTTAAACATGCCATTGAAAGTTCAATGTATCTCAAAAGATCTAGGAGTTTCAAATCCAATTAAAACTTAATAATTTATTTTGTTTATAATGGTGGAAATTGGTAAATCGTCATTTACCTACCTTCAAATATTTTATAGCTTGGATTACGGCATCCCTCTTCCAAGTTATGAAATAGTTTGTAGGATCCTAGCCTTAATATTTCATTTGGGTGACTTATTAAGGACTCTTTATCTAATTAAAACTTGTCTTTCTTTTCTTTCAGATGTCTTCCAACACTGCTGCTGGCTCAAACCCTACAGGCTCTTTTTCCCTCATGAACTTGTGTGGGAAAGTCACTTTTGATGGTTCTAATTTCAATGAATGGATTAGGAACATCAGAATGATTACCCGCTATGAGGACAAGGAATATGTCCTTGACAAGGAGCTTAAGGTTATCAATGAGTCCACTGCTACTCCTGAGGAGATTGTGGAGTATGTTGCACATGAGAGGGATGCTACTAAAGTGTCCTGCATTATGTTGGATACTATGACTCCCGAACTCCAGAAATCCTATGAAGATTTCTACCCCTATGAGATGCACCTGGATCTGATGGAAAGGTACCATCAGAGCACGTGTCAAGAGAGGTATGAGATCATCTCCTCCATGATAACAGCCAGGATAAAGAATGGTGAACCCATAACCGATCACTTGCAGAAAATGCAAAGGTTCGTGGACCGGTTGCTGAAGCTTAATGTGGACTTCCCTGAGGACATGGCGATTGATATCATTCTCCATTCCTTACCTCCAAGTTATGATCAGTTTCGTATGACTTATCATATGAACAAGGAGGAAGTCACACTTAGCAAACTTCAAGGACTTTTAAGGACCGCTGAAAGTGGCCTTAAAGGTAAATCGGTTGTTACTTCTACTTCTACTCCTACAACAGCCCCTGTTCTGGCAATTAGGCAGGGAAAGGGGAAGAAGAGGAAGACCCCTTCGAAGGGTACCAAGGGAAGGTCTCTTGATGGCTCCTCTTCAAGTGGGACCAAGAAAGGTCCCATTCCTCCTTCTTCAAACCGAAAGGAAGCACAATGCTTCTACTGCCACGAAAAGGGGCACTAGAAGCGAAGCTGCCCTAATTACTTGCAGGATGTAAAGGATGGGAAAGTTAAACCCACCCGCAGGTATTTATACCATATTGTCTAATAACTCATTGCATACTAACTCTTGGGTGCTTGATACAGGTTGTGATATTCACATTTGTACTGATTTGCAGGGCCTAAGAAGTAGTGAAGAAGTGGAGCACGGGAAGATAAACTTAAGCATGGGCAATAGGAAAGCATCACCTGTGACCAAGATTGGAGTTTATTCTTTATTGCTTAATAATGGGTTAACTTTAGATTTGAATAAATGTTGTTACTCGTCAGAAATGGCGAGAAATATTATTTCCCTTCATAGTTTGTACAAGCAAGGATTCACATTTTCATTTGATAATAAAATTGGTGCTATTGATGCTTTTTATAATGATGTGTTTTATTTTAAAGCATTACCTTGTGATGGTGTATATGAAACTGTGTTGATTGTAGACAACTTAGGAAATAATGTATTTCATATTGATTCTTCTATTACTTTGCATAAAGCATCCTTGTGGCATTGTCGTCTTGGACATGTCAACAAGAAGCGCATAGGCCAACTCCAAAAGGCCGGAGTTTTGGAATCATTTGACCTAAAATCAGATGATAGTTGCGAGTCTTGTTTACTTGGAAAAATGACAAAGTCACCCTTCACTGGTTCTTGTGAGAGGGGTGAAGATTTGTTGGACCTCATACACACAGATGTGTGTGGACCCTTCAAAGCCGCCACTAGGGATGCTAATCGCTAATATGTGACTTTTACTGATGATTACAGTAGATATGGATATATCTACTTAATCAAGCATAAGTCAGAAACCTTTGAAAAGTTCAAAGAGTTCAAGCAGGAAGTGGAGAATCAACTGGGCAGGAACATCAAGATGCTCCGATCCGATCAAGGAGGAGAGTATCTTAGTATTGAGTTCCTTGACTATCTTAAGGAATATGGGATTGTCTCACAATTGACACCTCCAAGGACACCACAACTGAATGGTGTGGCTGAGAGGCGCAATCGAACCTTGTTGGACATGGTTCGTTCCATGATGAGTTGAGCTTCGTTACCAATCTCATTCTAGGGGTATGCCTTAGAGACTGTCGCCCATATCCTTAATCTAGTCCCTACCAAAAAGGTTGCCAAAACACCTCACGAGATGTGGACTGGGAAAGTTCCTAATTTAGACCACATCAAGATTTAGGGTTGCGAGGCTTTCGTGAGGCACGAGTCTCACGACAAGCTCGAACCTCGAAGTGAGAGGTGTATTTTCATCGGCTGCCCACAAAAATCCTTTGGTTACCTCTTCTACAGACCCAGTGAGAATGTGGTCTTCGTGGCAAGAAGAGGAGTCTTTCGTGAGAGAGAATTTATAAGCCAAGGAGACAGTTTGAGGCAAATTGACCTTGAAGAACTTCAAGAGTCAAGCGGTGAAGGAACCTCAAACACTAGCGACCAACCTGAGGAGGAAACTCCTGTTGAGCCGATAGATGAGTTTGTACCTCCGAGGCGTTCCACTAGAGTTAAGAACACACCTGATTTTTATTATGGTTATCACATCACTACTGAAGGTGATACATTTATCAGTGACAGTTGACTGATAGATTTGGATGAACCTAATAATTGCAGGGAAGCCATGGCAGGCCCCGATTCTGCTAAATGGAAGGAGGCTATGGATAGCGAGATTCAGTCCATGTATGATAATCAAGTTTGGAACTTGGTTGACAATGTGCCAGGTCGTAAGACAGTTGGGTGCAAATGGATCTTCAAGAAGATGACCGACATGGATGGGAAGGTGCACACTTACAAAGCGTGACTGGTGGCGAAGGGCTTTACTCAAATTCCGAGAGTTGACTATGATGAGACCTTCTCACCAGTAGCGAAGATCAAGTCTATTAGAGTTTTGTTAGCCATAGCTGCATTTCATGATTATGAAATATGGCAAATGGATGTCAAAACCGCTTTCGTTAATGGAAAGTTGGCTGAGGATGTTTACATGAATCAACCAGAGGGTTTTGTCGATGCAAAGTACCCTAACAGAATGTGTAAGCTTAAGAAATCCATTTATGGATTGAAACAAGCATCTCGCAGATGGAATCTTTGCTTCGATGAGAAAGTCAAAGAGTTTGGTTTTTCGAGGAGTGAGGATGAGTCCTGTGTATATGTTAGGACTAGTGGGAGTATATTTATCTTTTTGGTATTGTATGTGGATGACATACTACTCATAGGAAATGACATCCCAACTCTGCAGGAGGTTAAGTCCTGGCTTGGGAAGTGTTTCGCTATGAAGGACCTTGGAGAAGCTGCCTATATCCTAGGGATAAGGATATTGAGAGACAGGAGTAAGAGACTAATTGAGCTTGGTCAGAGTAACTACTTGGACAAGGTGTTGAAAAGGTTCAACATGCAGAATTCCAAGAAAGGGGATTTACCGATCCAGCACAATGCCAAACTGAGTAAGGCTCAGAGTCCGAGTACAGAGGCTGAGATAGCTGAGATGAGTCGATTACCATATGTTTCCGCTGTTGGCTTGATCATGTATGCTATGACTTGTACTCATCCTGATGTGGCCTTTGCTTTGAGCATGGTCATCAGATATCAGGGAAACCCTGGCAAGGCTCACTAGATTGCGGTAAAGAATATTCTCAAGTACCTACGGAGGACTAAGGACTGGGTTCTTACCCTCGGTGGGAGTGATGACTTGAGAGTAGTAGGGTATAGCGATGCTAGTTTTCATACTGATATGGATAATTTCCACCCTCAGTCAGGCTGGGTCTTTACCCTAAATGGAGGAGCAATTACTTGGAAAAGTTCCAAGCAGGAGACAGTAGTTGATTCTACTTGTGAATCAGAGTACATAGCAACAAGTGAAGCGGCAAAGGAGGCGATATGGCTGAAGAACTTCATTGGAGACCTTGGAGTTGTACCAGCTATACAGGAGCCTATGGAGATTTTCTGTGACAACAATAGTGCGGTTGCCTTAGCCAAGGAACCAAGAGATCATGGTAGATCCAGACACATTGACAGAAAATATCACTTCATAAGACACAAGATAGAATAAGGACTCCTCGTGGCAAAGAGGGTATCGTCAAAAGAGAACCCTGCAGATCCCCTCACCAAGGGACTGACTAGGGTTAGACATTTGCAGCATGCGAGGAGCATCGGGGTGAGAGACGATATTAGTTTTAATAATTAGATAGCTATTACTGAAACTTCTAAAATGTAATTCACATTTGATGATTAAATAAAAGTTTTTGTTTATTTATAAGGAAGGTGTTACTATCTTATGTTAATCGTTTACTATTGTTTCAATTTTGCATGTGTTGACTTCCAGAATAATTATTTTATTCAAAACTCTCCATAGTCGGTCATACGTTGGAAGTTGGTATTGAATTAAGACTGTCATGAATTTGTCTTGTATGATTTGTCTAAGGTGCATTAGACATTGCAATGGTTGCTACAACATTCATGAATGCTCATAAGGTCTGAGTATTTGATTAAACTCACGCTCACTTGTATCACTTCATGGAATTTATCTCGAGTGATCGTGAGACGGTAATATCATATATATATATATATATATATATATATATATATATATATATATATATATATATATCTTCAAACCTAGAGATGTTAGTTCTTGACTATGAGTTGGTTATCCATTGATTGTACGAAAACGCATCAGTAACTTGATGTCATAAAACGTGCTTTTGTGCATAATTCAACTAGTAGTTAGTATAAGCATATAAGTCGAAGTTTATCTGTTCCTTCTGGCAATAGAATCGATATCTGGGCCCCTCGATGATTTGGTTTTGACTTATGTGTCGGGCCCGGTCAGAACCTAATTGATGTGTTCAATTTAGTTATATGTCAAACAAATTAGAGATCGAGAAACAACTTCCAGACAATAAGTATGACATTGTTCCATGTATTTGTCCGGCTGATATCTTGAGAACAGAAGATTATATGATCACTTATCTAAAATGGCGCTTCATAGTTCAACATAGTTTTAAAGAGCTACGATTGCCGGTTGGTTCCTGAAGTTATACTTGCAACTATAGTTATCAGACTTATCCAAGTGGGAGACTGTTGGATAAGGTGTCTAAGTCCGTAACTATATTTGGTATGAACTTGACCCGACTCGGCATTGTCCATTTGGGTTGCACTTCACCTAACAATTTGTATGAATATACTTTTGAGAATAAGATGTTTATGATCTATTAATATATTATAAGTTATAATATATTAATATGAAATCATATTATTTAATTAGTGTTGATCAAGAATTGATTTTGGAATTAATTTAATGATCAAAAGAGGCTAATTAAATATGGACTCTTACATATATATGGATTGGGCTAAGATTTATTTAGGATGGGCTAAGATTATATGGAAGTCCATGGATAGTCCATGGAGCTTTTAACCCATGGATCCTAGGTAAATGAAGAGTCATGGGTATTAGGGTGTAACCCTAATCCTCCATACAATATAAAGAGGTCCTTGGTTCTAGAATTGGCACTAGTGTGTGTGAGAAACAAGAGTGGGCCGATTTTAGTGAGCATCATATTCTCTCAAGTATTTCCAAGTTGTTTTGGGTGATTTGTGACACCACTTGAGGCATCCACACTATTGGTGCTACGCTCTAAAACTCCAAGCAATCAACCACAAAAGAAAGGTATGTTATTCTACTTAAAGTTTTATATTACAAGTACCCCATAACATGCTAGTTAGGTTGTAAACCTTGGAAATCAAATTTGCATGTATTTTAGAGAAAACATAGATCCAAGGTTTCTAGGGTTGCATGTACACTATAGAAGTGTTAGAATGCTCAAATCCCAACACTCTCCCGTATCGCTAAAAAGTGGGCGCTCTTGGTCAATCGATCCATGATGACCCAAATAGCGTCGAAGCCCTTCATCGTCCTCGGCAGCTTGGTAATAAAATCCATCGTGATTTTCCCCACTTCCACATGGGAACCTCTAGAGGCTGCAGCTTACCATGCAGCCTCTGGTGCTCGGCCTTGACCATCCTGCAGTTCAGGCACCTTCCTCGTACCAAGCGATTTTTCGCTTCATGCACGGCCACCAGTAACTCAATCGCAAATCCTGGTACATCTTGGTGGCCCCCGGGTGGATAGAGAAGCGAGACTTGTGAGCCTCCTCCAAAATAGTATGTCTGGCCCCACAAGACATCGGAACCCATACCCGACCGCAACGGGTAAATAATCCCTGTCTATCATGCGCATACCGGTTGTTCTAATTCCTAATCCTCTCAAGCTTCCAGTTCTCCTGGCGCATACCCTCTGTCTGAGCTTCCCGGATCAAGCTCACAAGTGGAGAATCCACCGATATCCTCATACATGTCACTGGTGTAAAAGATCCAGCTGACTTGCGGCTCAGAGCGTCCACAACCACGTTCGCTTTACCTGGGTGGTAAAGGATCTCACAATCGCAGTCCTTGACTACATCCATCCACATGCATGCGTTGTCTCATGTGCAGGTTCGGCTGGTCCATGATGTGTCTCAAGCTCTTGTGGTCCGTGTATATGTTGCAACGGACCCCATAGAGGTAATGTCTCCAAATCTTGAGAGTCAATACCACCGCTACCAACTCCAGATCATGAGTAGGGTATATCGTCACGTGCGGCTTCAACTGACGAGACACGTAGGATATCACATGTCCTCTCTGCATGAGGACCGCTCCTAGTCCCGTGATGGATGCATCACAGAACACCACAAAATCCTCAACTCCCTCCGGGAGAGTCAAGACTGGAGCCTCACATAGTCGCTGTCTGAGGGTATCAAAGGCCCTCTATTGCTCGGGGCCCCATCAGAATTCCACCCCCTTCCTCGTCTGACGAGTGAGGGGTACTGTAATCTTGGACAAATCCTGTATGAATCTCTGGTAGTACCCCAGCTAATCCCAAGAAACTCCTAATATCCGAGGGAGATTTCGAAACCTCCCACTGCATAACCGCCTCGATTTTGGCCGGATCGACCAAAATCCCCTCCTGGTTAACGAGGTGTCCAAGGAACTGAACCTCCCGTAACCAAAACTCACACTTCGAGAACTTGGCATATACCAAAGATCACAGTGCAGAACGCACTCTGCCTCTCATCGCAAATCTCTAAAATGCCCTCCTTGATCATACCGAAGATCACAAGAGTCTGGTAAGTGATACTGTGCGTACTCTTAGATGGAATGAACTCCTTCATCTGACCATCAAGCTGCCCGACTCCAGAGTCCGAGCTTGATCCCTCGCCGACACCAGATGTGCCATCTGGTCTACCACGTAGCGTCACCGTACTCGAAAATATACCATAACAATCATCAGAATACTCACCATAACTCGAGGGATCTCACACACTATAAGTTCCATGGGTTCGTCTTAGCTTTCCTTGACTCGAGTACGGATCCTCTGCTTTCAGTAGTACGAGCCCATACTACCTTCCACATCTATCTGTACTTTCCTCAAGAACTGCCTTGACTCCACCAAGTCCCTTCTACTACTACTGCTCTCTGCTAATCTCATCCTAGGCTTGCCCTAGGGTAACCTCCGATCCACTCTTTGCCATCAGTTGCATAAGAAGTCCCTGATATCTCCCCCTAACTAGCTCGCGGATACCATTACATATCACTAAGAATATATAATTCTTCGAATGAGAGGTCCTACCCTACAACAGTTGGACTCAGGCAAGAGCTGCGAAATAGAGCTAAACCTAACCTTCTGAAATTATTTAGTCCTCGTAATATGTAACTTAACATATTCGTTTACTAGTAAGTTAAAGATAACTAGAACTCCTAAAAGCACATAGCAAGCAGCATTCGAGCATTAAGTTGTTGGATTAGATGTCTAAGCCCATAACTATTATTGGTATGTACTTGACCCGAGAGTAGCATGGTCCATTTGGGTTGCATATCATCAGGACAATTTGTTAGGATGGATTCTTGAGAGAAGGTTATATATGATTTATTAATATATTATCAGTTCTAATATATTAATATGAAATCATATGTTTTAATTAGTCTTGATCAAGAATTAATTAGGAATTAATTTTGTGATCAAAAGAGACTAATTAAATCTATGGGGAATAATTATGGTAATTAGTTATATTTATATGTGTTGGGCTTATGATCCATGTTGGACCAAGTTTATGTATGGATACATAAAGAGTTGGGCCACATGAACCATGGATCATAACACCCATGGGTATGGATTTGGGTTATACCCATGACCCTTGGAATCCTACATATAAATATGTCCATTCATAGCTAAAAAATGCCAACATGATGTTCTTGGAGTTCATGGGTGTTTTTTGGTGCATGGAGATTCTCTCTCAAGTTCCATCTTTGCTCATGATGTGTTGTGACTTCATTCGAGGCTTCCACACTATTGGGGCTAAGCTCTTAAGGCCAAATGCATCAAGACTTCAAGCTACACAAAAGGTATGTTACCCTAACTAGTATCTTGTATGGTATATATCTATTGCATGCTAGGTATAGGCTTAATACCTTGGAAACATCATTGCATGTATAATTAGTGAAAACATAGATCCAAGGTATTTAGGGTTGTATGTGTTGGGTTTTAGTATACTACAACATCCTATGGTGCACATACAACCCTAAATACCTTGGATCTATGTTTTCTCTATTATACATGCAAATATGAAGTTTCCAAGATATTACCCTATACTAGCATACAAATATCATATACTTGGGGTAATAAAATAGATAGAATACATACCTTTTTTTGATGTAACTTGTCTTCATGAAGCTTGAGTGCCTAGTGCCCCAAGTATGACACCTCAAATGGTTCACACAATACCATGAACACTTGGAATAACCTTGAGAATAAGGATACTTTGGTTCTCTCTAGTGAAATCGGCCTTGCCCTTTTGTGTACACACACTAGTCCCATTTCACCAACCAAGGACATATTTATATAGTGTGGAGATTAGGGTTAAACCCTAATACCCATGACCTTTCATTTCATATGATCCATGGGTTAAACACTCCATGGACTATCCATGAAAGCTTAGCCCAACCTAAATGAACTTGGCCCATCACACACATATATCTTAGAGTCCATATTTAATTAGTTCCTTTTGATCACTTAATTAATTATAAATTAATTCTTGATCAATACTAATTAAATAATATGATTATATATTAATATATTAGAACTTATAATATATTAATATAAATGACTAGTATCCTTTTTTTCCTCATCTTGTCTATCCAATTGTCCCGATGCCATGCAACCCAAATGGACCATGCCGGGTCGGGTCAAGTCTTACCAATTATAGTTATGGACTTAGACATTAATCCAACAGTCTCCCACTTGGATAAGTCTAAAACTATTATTGAGTATGACTTCAAACCCTGACTAGCAATCGTAGCTCTCAAAAGCTTCTATCGAACTCTGACCTTGCCGATGAACTCTGACCTTTGTCAATGACTTGTCCATTAGATAAGGGATCATATATTCCTCCATTCTAGATATCATATGGACTGAGACATGGATTATAAATCATTCTCTCTGTCCATTTGTTGTTTCCTGATTTCCGATTCATGATGACTGACTAATTGAACAAATCAAATCAGTCCTGGCTTGGCCAAGCACTCACATGTCTCATCACTAAATCATCGAGGGGCCCACAGATATCGCTTTTATCCCGAAGGTAAAAGGAATGGATAAACTTCGACTCATATGGCTTGTTCTACTACTTGTTGAATCATACACAAAGGCACGCTTTATAACATCGAGTTACCAATGCGTTTTCATGCAATTAATGTATAACCAACTCATAGTAACAACTCATATCTCTAGGTTTGAAGAATATAAGATATTATCGTCTCATGATCACTCGTGATAAAATCCATGAAGTGATTCAAATGAGTGTGGGTTGAATCCAATACTCAGAACTTATGAGCACTCATGAGTGTTGTAGCACCACTTTGTCCAACATCTTAGACCTCTACAAGCCAACCCATGACAGTCTTGATTCATATCTACTTCCAACATATGACCGACTGTGGATAGTTTGAATAACTTAGTCATTCAGGAAGAATGACCTAGTTTATTCTGGAAGTCAAAACATGCAAAATGAAACACAAGAATAAATGAATCAAATATGGTATCAAACCCTATGAATATAAATAGACCACTTTTATTTATCACCATACTGATTACTCATTATTTCATTGTTTCGGTTTTATCAACTTTATACCTGAATTAAAAACACTAGTTGTCCCATGCTCCAAGCATGTACACTATGTTTTTCTAAAAAATAGCTTTGGCATACACCAAGTATGCACTCTATATTTGTCTATGATCCTTACTTTGTGAAATAAACCAATTGAACATAATTTCAATGATTCTAATTTCACACTCCCAAATCCTTATCGAAAAATGTGAGAATTTCAAATTCCTATCATTTATCGAAATATGTTTAGATTTTAAACTTATATGCACTGACCCTCCTGTAATGAATATGTACAAAGTCACAAAGACTTGTCAACAGTCATTATAAGGTATTCCAATGGAGATCAACTCCATGGAAACTAAGTCTTATATTCAAAGTACATTGCTTTGGACATGCTTCTTGCATTAAGTTTTCTAATCTTACGAAGATAACTTCCACCTATGGAGACAACTCCATATTCTCATTTTGACTATCACTTCTGAATAAGAGATGCCTCTTTTCAGAATATGTCAATATGGTCCTTCCAAAATTAGCACTATACTTTCAACTGTCCCTGAGCAACCAATCTTTGGTAAACCTCAGATTGTCCTCGACAATTGCTTAATCATTTTAGTCATATCCAATTCTAGACCTTTTCCCTTCTTAATGCCTCTAGGCATTTGGAAAAATTTAGAAATGACAAATATTATAGCACATGCAATCGATCCTGTACCCAAAGAAAATGGTACACGATTCATGATGTCTCACATAAAGACATGATTCTAGACCAGTCTTTTGCTACAATATTTTTATTTGCCATGTTTTCAAAATTTGACTATGAAGAGGGATGTCGTAATCATAATCGAATTTTGAGAACGTAATATATAGAATTTCCTTAAGTTGAACCAATCCAACATGAAATTCATATATATATTCTTGACTAAAGATGATTAAGGTCTCAATCTAAGCCTTTAGAACTGAAATGAAGTATATCCTCTCCTTTAATTATAGCAAAACAACTTTTTCAATCCCTGCAGCCTCACGAATTGAAACTTTTGTTTTCTATAATTAACATTGCTAACTTGCAACACTAACAATGATTATCATGCTCCCACTAACATGATGATTATTAGCATAACACTTATGCTCCCACTAGCTTTGACATGTACTCAGAAATCAGTTGGACTTCTAGAAATCAATACTTTATTGACTTTCTTACCAAAGTTCAGATTTCTGATACGAGATGCTTTGATAAAACTTTATCAAAATCATACACCTTTCCTTAGATAGCATGCATGTGTGTCTAAACAGTTTCAGAACTATGAAAAGGGATGTCGTAATCATAGTCTCAATTGTTTAGACCTTTTGCCATCTGCTTCAAATCTACTTGGTGGAAGTGTTTCCTCACTATCATTTTCATGAATCGGAGAGAAACCTTATGACCCTTAGATTTTATGGTGTATGTGTTCTTATCCATGTGAATCGTCGAAACCATAGTCACAAGACAAGGATAATGACAAATCCAAACTCATATGGGCTGAACTTATGCAATCTTAACTTCTTGCCACCTAGCAGTACAGGGCCTGCGATTGCTTCCAAGTTGTTATGCAACCAATTGAGAACTTTCAGAACTCCTATGCAAAGCCAACTTTAACTGGAATGGGCACAGAATATGTCAACACGATAGGTTATAAACCTCAAGTCGTGTGCTAGTGAAGAACCTCAGGTTTTATTCTTAATTAGTTCTTGAAATTCTTTTTAGGATCTTTAAGACTCCCACTATCCTCTTGACATATAAGACTATCTTGCCAAATATTCAAGAGATAGTGCGGATTCTTTATCAAGACAAACACTTCACACAATTGGCCTTAGTTGGTCTTTGTTTTATCCAAAACATCATAACTTACCAATTTCAAATGTACAAGAGTAGGACACTTTTTCTCTTACATTTGACAAGTGTTTTAAACCTTTCTTTAAGATATGTCACTCAAGTTACAATCTTGGAGTATGACTCTAAGAATTGTTTTGGAACGAAGTATGACTCATCTTCCTGATCTAACCATTTCAAAAATTCATGACTCCTCTTCTTAGTCATAAGAATGCACTAAGATGACTTTTAGAGGACTAATTGTGATATGATTTCTAAATCATTAAGATGATCACAAACATGATACTAAAGTACTCTCCCATCTTTTCAGATTTGAGAAACTTTTATCTTTCTGTCTAATTTGATTCTTCCCATTCGTTCTGCCATACATTGAGACTTTTCCAATGTTTCAGAATTATACTTAAACTTGTAAGTATAACCATATTTACTAAACTTTAGTAAATCAAATAGTCTTAACGAGCTTAGTGGTGGACATGACCAGTGCACAAGAATGTGTACTCGATCCCTTTAGTCCTTCACTTGACTCACACATCCATGTGAACAAGTAATTAGTCTTGATTTCCCAATGCTTGAAAGTTCTCATTCATCATACTATTCAACTTGCATGATTCCAAGTTTTGGTCCAATTGAAACTTGGGCGATGAGGAACTTTCCTGATTTGGTAAATTTAGACACTACCACAAATGAAAGAATCAAATCCATTTTCCAATATTGCTGTCAGTGGAATCATATAAGCAACAATTTTCCACAAATGCCATTGTAAGGATACTTCAAATAAATAAAATTAAACAATTTTCTTTTATTTTAAAACTTTGCGGAAAAACTTATCCTTACAATCCACATGGAAAATTGTTGTTATCTATTCCTTAGCAATATATCATAACTTCTTAAGCAACTGCTCAAAATTCTGATGCGATCGAAATCCACCTTCGCGATCAGAATCAGCATATACTTCCTTTAAGATTTCTCTCTATTCTTTTATTCTTAAAACATCAACATGTGACCCAGTCACATCATGTAATGAGGATCTCAGAATAGAACTTAACAGAGTTAGATAATGGGCTCTACCTGATGTAGAGTCAAACTTATTGACTTTAACATCCTTAGGTAAATTTGGCAGCTTTGCAATCAACGCCCCTTCCTTTGGCAAAATAAACATATGGACCCTTTGGTAATGGGACTATCTCAGACTTAGTCTTTCTCTTTACCATTTGGTCAACCGGGTTGACTATGGCCAATCCCTTTCCATTGGGGAGAGAATACTTTTTCTGGATTTCCAGTGTCACCATTGTCACTGTCCATAAAGTTTTTTGGGAAGTTGATCTTCTAATCAAATTTGCTTTACTATCGTTCCAAATCATTGATGATTCAGCAACACCAAGCAAATAGATATGATCATTAAGGTTCATGTCATAGTCTGTTTCATAGTAGTCCCAAAGGAACTCACTATGTGACTTAGAAAGTGATTGAACATCCAACTTTCTCAAGACTTTGACACACAACTCTCCCGGCTTGTCAATATGTGACTTCATCTCTAAGATGTGATCACACATAGACCTTGCTTGCCATTAGGGCTTGAGTGACCTTGAACTTGTGGGTTAGGGAGAATAATTGGAGGAGGTGGAGGAAGTAAAGTTCCAAGAGATTTGGGAAGATCATAGATGTCTGAACTAGACATCTTTTGGGAGATATTCAAGATAGTTGATCTAAAGTCCTTAATATAACATCCAATATGAAATATTAAGGCTAGGATCCAACAACCTATTTATAACTGGAAGAGGGATGCCGTAATCCGAGTTATAAAATAGTTGAAGGTAGGTAAATGACGATTTACCAATTTCCACCATGAAAAACGAAATAATTTAATTAGGTTTTTAATTGGATTTGAAACTCCTAGATCTTTTGAGATTCATTGAACTTTTCAATGGCATGTTTCAATCTCGAGTGTGCCCTTCAGGTTTTGTGACTGGGATGTCGAGGATCACAAAACAAGGTGTGAAGTAACCATGCAAATATACTTGGTACCCTTAATATTTACCCCTCAATCGATGTGCCGGTTAACCACACGAGCTCCACCGATACTATGATAAATATTAAGTTACCCTTTGCCTACTTTGTTAAATCCAGGTTAGTGTGTCGGTTAACCACACACGCTCCACTAACGGTTTAAACAAAGTGCAAAGTGTAATTTCATGGATTAGCACCTTATTCACATTTTCCTAAGTAACTAAGATTGAGAATTAATAAAAGGTTTAGTTACTTAGTATTTATCATTAATACTTTTAATGAAGGAAGAATTATAGTCCTTGTCCTACCTGTTCGGCTAACGACCCTCCACCAGTCAAGGAAGCGGTGGGTGAGAGTGGACACCCATTAACCTGCCATTTTATAGGCAACAACCTTATACCCCCCTTATAGACCGGCTTCGTGAATGAGGCCTACTAATGGTAAGACTGACTTGCTCTTATACACACATATATATATATATATATATATATATATATATATATATATATATATATATATATATATATATATATATATATATATATATTATTAACTTATAATATTATAAAGTATAAGGGTTGAATTTTAACTTTTAAAATTCTAAGGGCTTAACTTGGAATTAAAGTATTCATTAGAGATAACTTTTCAAATTCCAAAACTTGAGGGCAAGTTTTGAAACTATTCAAAACTCTTGGATTTTCATAACTTATGAGTTTTAAGTAAAGCTTTAAAACCTTTAATGAAGAGACTCTTGGACATCCATAACTTGAGGACAAGTTATGGAGCCATAAAAACTATTTATAAGAAAAGACTCTTCATTTTTTTGTAACCTAAGCCATAAAAACTATTTATAAGAAAAGACTCTTCATTTTTTAAGATTCATAAATATGACTTTTCATATAACTTGAGGACAAGTTACAAAAAAACACATTTTATGAACAACTTTTAGATTAATTAGGATTGAAAACAACTAAAACACAATTTTTTTTCCATTAATCTAAACTAACTCATAAATCAAGGAAACATAGAACTTTTGGTAATCCATAACTTATGGAGTTAAATGCTTGTTTTATGATGAAACTTTTCATGTTCCATAACTTAAGAATAAGTTATGGAATTCTTTAAAACATTAACACCAAATTTTGTAACTCCATAAAAACTTTGAATCAATTTTTTTTTTTTAAAAAACCTTTTCATATCCATAACTTATGGAGGTTTCAATACTCTTAAGATCATAACTTTTAAAAAAAACTTTAGAGCTCCAAAATTTTATGACAAAATATGTAACTCTATAAAAACATTTAGATCAAACTTTTAAAACAAATAAAATAATCACATCATTCTATCTTTTAATAAATTGACCTAATTCAACTCTTGTAGTAAAGTGACTCAAATTTTACAAATAATTAGTTTTTCTTAAAATCAAGTAATTATCTTAAAATTTGACAAACTTCATGTTCTTTTCCTTTTTTTCCACTTTGAAAAAAAAAATACATTTGCATCAAATATAATAGAAAACAACCCATGGCTCTGATACCACTGTTGGGTTTTAGTATACTACAACATCCTATGGTGCAAGGCAAAAACTGACCAACTTGTCGAGTTTGTTCATGCACTCGACGAGTTGGTGCTCCAGAATGCAGATTTTCAAGGTTTTTGGCTAGAATTGGACTAGGATCATTACCCTAAACTGTTTTTGAACTTATAAACCTATTTTTGATGTGGTAATGATCATACTAATCCAATTCAAAAGATAATTGTCAAAAGTTTCATGTTTTGTATTAGTTTAATGGTTAGGCTAATTACATGAAAATTGTTTGATTTGAATTGTCTTGTTCATATGAGTTTAATCTAGATCATAGTTTTTCTTGACATGTTTGTTAGTTTAATTGGTGATCTTAATATTTTTTTAATGGACTCCATAACTTGTCCTCAAGTTATGGAAAACCAAAAGTTTTTCCTTTTAAAAGAATCATTAAAGCCATAGGTTATAAACTTGAAGAGTCTGTTTCCCATAAATTGTTTTATGATCTCCATAACTTGTCCTCAAGTTATGGATTTTCAAAATTTCTTCATTAAAGTCTTTAAAACCTATATTAAACTCATATGTTATGGATTCCAAAAGTTTTTGAATTGTTCAAAACTTGCCCTCAAGTTTTGGAATTTGTAAAGTTTCCCCCCATGAATACTTTAATTCCAAATTAAACCCTTAGAATTTTAAAAGTTTAAAACTCAACCCTTATACTATTATAATATTATAGGTTTAATATTTATATATTTGTATAAGAGTAAGTCAGTCTTACCTTTAGTAGGCCTTATTCACGAAGTCGATCTATAAGGGGGATATAAGGTTACTGCCTATAAAATGGCAGTTTAATGGGTGTCCATTCTCACCCACCGCTTCCTTGACTGGTGGAGGGTCGTTAGCCGAACGGGTAGGACAGGACATTAATTCTCCCTTCATTAAAAGTATAATGATAAATACTAAGCAACTAAACTCTTATAAATTCCCAATCTTAGTTACTTAGGAAAATGTGAATTTGGTGCTAACCCATGAAATTGCACTTTGCATATTGTTAAGTCGTTAGTGGAGCGTGTGTGGTTAACCGGCACACTAATCTGGGACTGAAAATGTGTGGCAAAGGGTAGCTTGATGTTAATCATATATCAATGGAGCGTGTGTGGTTAACCGGCACATTGATTAGGTGGTTGTAACATTAAGTGTACCACGTTAATTTGCATGGTTATTCACTCCTTGTTTGTGATCCTCGGCATCCCAGTCACAAACTTGAAGGGCACAATCGAGATTTAAACATGCCATTGAATAGTTCAATGAATCTCAAAAGATCTAGGAGTTTCAATCCATTTAAGACCTAAAATTCCTTTTCGTTTTTCATGGTGGAAATTGGTAAATCGTCATTTACCTACCTTAAAATATTTTGTAGCTTGGATTATAAAATCCCTCTTCCAAGTTATAAAATATTGTGTTGGGTCCTAGCCTTAATATTTCATATTGGGTGTTATACTAAAGACTTAAATCAAATAAACTTGAATTTCTCACTCATAGATGTCTAGTTATGACAACTATGGTCTTCCTTATCCTTTTGGATAAAGATATCCTAATGAAGATGATATCCCAAATGGCGATCAAGGTGAAAGATTAATCTCTTTTTTGTGCATTAATGGGACTGGAAATCATACTTCACCTCCTCCACCTCCTCCAATTATTCTCCCTAACCCACAAGTTCTTGAAAAGTTCAAGGTCACTCAATCCCTATTCTGCAAGCTGGGAGAGTAAGGTGTCGAAGTCGCAAGGAAGATGACTGTTGACTGGGTTCTTCAATCACTCTCCGAGTCATATAGTGAGTTCTTTAAAGGACTACTATGTGACAGACCACGAATTGACCCTTGATGATCTTACCTATTTGCTTGTTACTGCTGAATCAGAAATGATTTGGAGCACTGGTAAGGCAAATTTGATTGGAAGATCTACTTCGCAAACTTCCATGGACATTGACAATGGTAACATTGGAAGTCAAGAAAAGTCTTTTCTTCCCAATGGAAAGGGATCGGCCATAGTCAACCCGGTTGACCAAATGGTAAAGAGAAAGGCTAAGTATGAGATAGCCCCATGTACCATTACTAAAGAGTCCATATGTTTCTATTGCCAAAGGAAGGGGCATTGGTTGCGAAGCTGCCTGTTTACCTAGAAGTTCACTAGGATGGTAAGAGTCAAAAATTTGACTATGCTTCAGGTAAAATCCACTATCTAACTCTATTAAGTTCCTATTTGGAGATTCTTATTACATGATGTGACTAGGTCACCTTTTGATGTTTTGGAGAATCGGAAAAGGAGAGGAAGCTTAGAAGAAGAGTATGCTAATTCTTCTCGCGAAGATGGATTTCGATCGCATGATTCGAAGATCAGAATTTTGAGCTGCTGCTTAAGAGTTATGATAGATTGCTTAGGAATAGATAACAACATAGTTTTCATATGTATTTCGATTGTAAGGATAATTTTTTCCACAATTTTAAAATAAAAGGAAAATTTTTGATTTTATTTATTTTAAGTATCCTTACAATGGCATTTGTGAAAATTGTTGTTTACATGTTTCCATTGATAGCAATATTGGAAAATAGATTTGATTCTTTCGTTTGTGGTAGTGTCATAATTTACCAAATAAGGAAAGATTCTCATCAACCAAGTTTCAGTTGGATAGAAACTTGGGATCATGCAACTTGTATTGTATGATGAATGAGAATTTTCACCTTTGGGAAATTAAGACTAATTCCTTGTTCACATGTAAATGTGAGTCAAGTGAAGGACTAGAAGATCAGGTACACTTGGTTGTGCGCTGATCAGGTCCACCACAAAGAACGATAAGGCTATTTGTCATGATTTACTAAAGTTTGGTAAATATGGTTGTGCTTACAAGTTTAAGTATAATTCTGAAACATTGGAAAAGTTTCAATGTATGACAGGACGAATGAGAAGAATCAAATTAGGTAGAAAGATAAAAGTTTCTCCAATCTGAAAAGATGGGAGAGTACTTGAGTATCTTGTTTTATGATTATCTTAGTGATTATGAAAAACCATATCACAATTGATCCTCTAAGGACATCTTAGTGCATTCGTGTGATTAAGAGGAGGAATCGTGAATTGTTGAAATGGTTAAATCAAAAGATGAATCATACTTCGTTCCAAAATTGAGTCTTAGAGTAATACTCCAAGATTGTAACTTGAGTGACATAATGTTAAAAAAGGTTTTAAAACACTTGTCAAATGTAGAGTAAAATGTTTTTTACTCTTGTACATTTGAAATTGGTAAGTTGTGATGTCTTGGATAAGACAAAGACCAACTAAGACCAATTGTGTGAAGTGTTTTTCTTGATAAGAATCCGCACTAACTCTTGAATATTTTCTTTGTCAAGGAATGGTTCTTGACAAGAGAATCTTATATGTCAAGAGGTCAGTGGGAGTCTTAAAGATCTTTAAAAGTCTCAAAAACTAATCAAAGGTGTTGTTTATCGCTAACACACGACTTGAGGTTTGTAACCTATCGTGTTGACATATTCTTGTTTTTGTGCCCATTCTAGTTAAAGTTGACTATGCATGTGAGTTCTATGAGTTCTCAGTTGTTTTCATAACTACTTGGAAGCAAAGGTAGGCCCTTGTGCTACCAGATGGCAAGAAGTTAAGATTGAACAAGTTCAGTCCATATAAGTTTGGATTTGTCGCTAACCTCCTCTTGTGGTTATGTTTTTGACAAATTTACATGGATAGGAACACATACACCATAAAAATCTAAGTGTCATAAGGTTTCCCTCCGATTCATGAAAATGATGGTGAGGAAACGCTTTCACTAAGTAGATTTTAAGTAAGAAATTCTGATATTTGCATTCTCAAAGTCGTTAGTGGAGCGTGTGTGGTTAACCGGAACACTAACATGGACTAGTGAGAATGGCAAAAAGGTCTAAACATTATGTTTACGACATCCCTCTTCGTAATTGTTTAGACACACATGTGAGCTATCTAAGGAAAGGCGTATGATTTTGGGAAGCTTAGATAAAGTTTTATCGAAGCATCTCGTATCAGAAATCTGAACTTTGGTAAGAAAGTCAATAAGTATTGATTTCTAGAAGCCCAGCTGATTTCTGGATACATGTCAAATCTAGTGGGAGTATAAGTGTTATGCTAATGATTATCATGTTAGTGTGATCATGATTATTATGTTAAGTATTGCAAGCTAGCAATGTTAATTATAGAAAACAAAAGTTTCAATTTGCAAAGTTGTAGGGTTTGGAAAGTTGTTTTGCTATAATTAATGGAGAGGAAATTATACTTCATTCCAATTCTAAAAGCTTAGATTGTGAGTCTTTAATCAAATTTAGTCATGGTTACATTATTTGCGTTCTAAAATTCGATTATGATTACGGCATCCTTTTTCATAATTCGAATTATGAGAACATGGAAAATAGAAATTGAAATCTTAATAATTATTAAAAGAGAACCCTTAATTCCTAAATAAAGAAATTAGAACCCTTGATTTCATTTCATTAATAGGTTTCCACCCTTGGATCATTTTGCTGACATCACCATTGCCACATGTCTCTTTTCCCGCCTAAAGAAATTACTATCATATTATCTTGCATCTAGATTTCAAATAATTTTAAAAGAGTTACCATAAATCTTATACTCTATAATGGCATAAAATCAGGAAAATGATTTGGAGTTATGGATTTTCCTATTTTAAATGGTTACACAACCATTTAAGTTCCTCATCTTTAATTTTCTCTCTAAAACTGTAGCTTCGAGAAAGAACACAAATGGAAAACCCTTCGATTTGTGCTAGGACTGCTGCTATTATGCTATTCCAGTGCTTGTTACTTCTATTGTAAATCGATTTGAAGTTATAGCAAACAACCGACTCTTAGCCCAGGTAACAAACTCAATTGGGTTTTCAGTTTTAGGGTTTTACGTTTGTGTAATCGATTCAAATCACATACTCGATTACCTGCTTCCGTCTCTCATTTGGCCTCCATCTGATTTCCTACAATTTGATAATTAATGACAGGTATAAAATTTCGATTGAATTTATTTAATCACTTTTATGTTCTTCATTTTTCAGATGATGGCGTTTGTAGGAACCAAGAATAAACATTTTGCCATTTTTTCAAGAAGAAAGAAGGAAGATTTGGGGCTGTTTCTTTTTGATGTAATGTACTTAATTTATAAAAAAAATTAATAAATTCAGATATATGTTGGTGTTTCTTTTTTACTTAATCTTAATAAAATCTCTTATAAAATTAAGTGAAGAGTAGAGTGTTGTTAACGTTCAATGGTAATTTCATGTTTAATCTACCTAAAACGCCCTCACCTGATAACGTTTCCTACAAAATTAGGAGAGTTCTCTATCACACGTTAATGAAAATAAAATCAAAACAAGTAATTGTTGAGCATACTATTATATATTTCAAGCTACTTATCTTCTCCGTCTTACATCTTCTTTGTCTATACATTTCATGCATCGTGTTCTTCCTCAACAGCTTGAAATTGAGGTTAATTACTCCCACATATGCTTTCTTTCTTCTCAAGGTACACTTTCTTTTTATTATTTTGTATCGATTTTTCTAATAAAAATGTTGGATCTTGCCTGATGTATTCTTGTATCCCTTTATCTCTTGCCTGGAAATTAAACATCAGAACTAATTCTTGAAAGTGACTTTTCTTGAAATTGGCTTATGGTATTGTGATGGGTTATTATTTTTGCAATTAACCAAGTTCCTGTTATAAGTTTTACATTGTTATTACATCATTTATTTAATGAAATTGATTCTTGTGGGTTTAGTGGCTTCCATTTTAACAGTAATATATATTTTTTTGGGATGCATATTAGTTGTTTGATAAAATGCAGGAACTAAAAGAGTTTCAAAATCTTCAATTTTCATCAAATCTTCAATCCAAACGAACATATGTTTGTTTTATTTTTTTGTGCAAAGAACTTTTCCAAAGCCATACATAGTCGCTTGGTTTATTGAAGACCACACAACCAAAAAATGCATATATTTTTTTGATGCTCTGTAATAATTGTTGTATTAATTATACATGAAAACTTTTACATCATTTCCTTTTCATATACCGCCAAATACCCATTTGCCTCTTCTAGCTACAATACTCAGTTTTAGTAATTTGATAGACAACGATTAAGGTTTTCATTTTCTAATTATATAGGGTCTAAGTATTTTACTGATTGGTAAATAATGCAGATTATCTTAACTTTCCATAACTTTAAACAATTGATTATCAAATGAAAAAAGCTTGGTGGTCACAAATTGTTAGCAATGATGGATGGACTATACCAGTAAATAAGATCAAGAAGCTCTCCCACAACATTTTTTATTGACCATGAGATTTCATTTCATCTTTATTATGTTGGTGTTGCACAATATGGAGGTATTGTTCCTTTTCAAAGCCTATTCAATCTCTTTGTGTTTCAATTCGACGTTAACATATTTCTCTAGATGGAGGGAACACGTTGAAATACCTAATAAAGTTGGGTTTTAATTTTCTCAACATATGATATCTATTTTTTTTTAAATCCTAACCTCTGAATTTTGATTTCATGTACAGGTTCACATCTCATACACACTCAATCCTATAAACGAGCATTGCCTTCTTCCATTATTCAATCTTTGAGAAAGAGATTTTTATGTTTGGTTCTCTAGAGAAACGAGCAAATGGCCCCCAACTAATGAATAAAATTAAGTTTCTATTTCTTGCATTTAGTTTGGGTTGATTTCAAGAAGTAGAAACTTACTCTCATTAATTTCTTTATTATACTATATTTTAGGGACTAGAAAGAAGAATGGAGAATACATGCTTCAACTGGTTTGAGTCATCAGCTGAGTTTACCAAGAAGTTCCTTTAAGTTATCTATCACAGAATAATTATTGTAGTTCCAAGACAATAGCCTTTAAGGAGCAGGCTAAAAGGGGTTGTGCCACCCATCCACGAAGCATAATAGAAATTTTAAACAATCTTAGCTATTTGTCATTTGGAACTTCAAACTTATCATGAGGATGATAAAAACTGTCATTTTTGTACTTTTCTAGGTAAGGCAAACACACATAAGTGAAAGAATCTTTATATGGTAACTTATCATGAAAATGAACAATGTAAGATCAATTTTTATCAATTAATTATCCTTCTTAAATATCTACTAAGAATCTTTGTATATGATATTTGTGGCGAACGAACACAACATACATGTTGGATTTGGTTGCCGATTACATCTAAAAGCATTAAATATAAGTTCAGGTATGCTAGGAGAATGGGCAAAACATAGCAAAATATGTCTTCACATGGAAATAGAAATAAAAAAATTCTCCATTTAGTTAACCATATATGTTTATTTTTAAGATGATTTTTTTTTACGTTTTTGTTTAAATTTCAAGAATGCAAAACACATTATACTTCATCTCAAATTTGACGAAGGTATGATACAACCTAATGGTTAAGCTTAATTAGCAATCCTTGCTACCACACAATGGTAAAAAATAATGTTCTTAAATTATCATCAATCCGCTTGGAAGGAAGGAAAACTTTAGCATTAAAGAAGGCCTTTAATCAAAAGGTAACATAAGATGGGCTCAATTCAGAAAAATCATGGTAAGTAAGTTTTATATATATTGTCATCTATTTTGATTTATTTATTCAAATTGTGCATTTGAAGTAATATTTGGATAAGTTTTGATGTTGATCGTGAAGCTTGATGAAGCAAAACAAGAATCGTGCTAGAAAGATGAGTCTTTGAGCAAATTAGAATAGAATTCCAGATTTTAAATTTCATAAGAAACATTATACATTTCACCCAAACCAAAACCAACCTTCATAATATGAAAACCAGACATGGTTTTGGTTGTATTATTATAGATGTTGGTTTTGGTTGGGTTATTGATTCTGGTAGAGTAGCAGTAGCCATGGAAACAGGGGTAGTATATGGTCAACTAAAAAATCAATACCTGATAGTTTTCATATTAGGTTGGTCTATAATGTGTTTTGATCACAATTCCAAAAGCTATGGGAATCAAATTTTTAAGTGGGCCATTTTTATAAATTTTGCAAGCCCGATATATATATATATATATATATATATATATATATATATATATATATATATATATATATATATATATATATATGCATTAAGCACTGTTTTTTGTCTTTTATATATATATATATATATATATATATATATATATATATATATATATAAAAGACAAAAAACAGTGCTTAATGCATATATATATATATATATATATATATATATATATATATATATATATATATATATATATATATGCATTAAGCACTGTTTTTTGTCTTTATATCGACCAAATTATTTTTTTATTAACCATGGTTGCTGCAAAATCATATTTTCTTATTGATTTTTACATGAATGGTTATAATAAAGCTAAAAACGCAATCATGTTGGAGGAGCATTTTCCACAAAAAATAAAGGCAAGCTTAAACTTCCATTTTAAAAAAGTTGCATTAAACCATTAAAACTAACATTTTATTTGATAACATTCTAAGTATTTACGTTCCATTCATTTATATTTGTTTTGTCAGTTTACCCATTTCTATAATGGGTGGATTATTTAAAAACACATATTTTAATAAATAAATTAGAAAGTAACATTGTTATTAGCCTATTACCTATAAAACAAATGCAAGTTTGTCACACTTATCGGTAAAAAAATAAAGTTGGTATTATTTCCTGTAACTTTTGTCCTTATTTCAAGTAACCAACATTTTGATGTTGCTTAATAATGGATACTATTTGTGCCCGGTCAATGTGGTCAACCTTGTGGATACTCTACTTTCTTCTTCTTTCTTTTTAAGATTTTACGTGTTTTTGCAGACGTTGATGTCCAAACAAGTGATGCAAAGGATGCAGTGGCAGAAGCGACAAGATTGATGACTATGTCGATGAACTTGTCATCGTTAAATAATAGATGGTAATTATTTTTTTTATTATTGAAAGAGTTTTATAGTTACAGTTGCACTCAAATTGTTATTGCAGTTGGGGTCGTTGTCTCTGGATTTTTGAAGCAAAAAGGTTGTCTTTGATATACATGTCAATCATTCTATATTGTCTTTATGTTTTTTTTTTCTGTGGTTTTTGTTGTTGCTACTACAAGTAGATGAATTCATTGATTTTTCTATGTGGCTTTTTTGTGCATTGTTTATTATGTTTGATAATTACAACCATCCACCTATGTTGTTCATTCTTGTGATTTTTTTTAATTACTCAATTTAATTTATTTTTTCAAATAATCAACATTTGTAATAATTAAATGGTTGGATTTATTTTAATTACTCCTTTCAGTTGAATTTTTTATACATTATATGTTGCTAAAGAGTCGTTTTTCGGAATAATTGTTGGATTGCTTTGGATACCTTATATGTTGCTAAAGAGTCGATGTTTTTATGAATAATTGATTTTCTGAATAATTTCTAAAGCGCCTCTTCTTACCAACATAGCAACATACTTATGGCTAATTGCAAAATAACAATTTATTGTAATTATCATTGATTTTTTGTTTTTTTTTCAAGTTTTTATTTTTCTATTTTTTATTTTTTATTTTTTTATTTTTATATAATCTATACTCAAGAGTTTATACGGTTTTTATATACACATCTTTTATACCAAAGGAAAATAAAGCTCAGTTTGACCCATAAAAACATCATACATATGGCTCTTTACCAATAATCGCAATGCAAGAAAACATAACAGAAATGGTGCATGTGTAGAAAAAGACAGCATAATTGGTCCTTGTGGTGAAAAAAATTACATAATTGGTCTCTAGGCAGAAAAAGATTATATAATTGGACCCTGAATCCGTAAGGTAGAAAAATGTTATAGTAATATATCATGTGTCAAGAAAAATATTACATAACTGGTTGCCAATGGTGAGATTTTTTTTTTTTTTTTTTGCTATTTTAATAGATGGAAGTATGTTGATATAACTATAATTGGTAGATTTGTCATAGTACAATTCTATAATGATGAAACATTGATTGGTCCTTGTCATTAACAAGTCAAGGACGAACATTATCAAATTTTGGATATCCTACTTGCATAGGCCCGTTCACTCATACTAGTTATCTGTCGTTTATCACGTCACAAGTAAAAAAGGATTGAAGATACTCATATGTAACGATGAAGGTCGTCCAACTAATAGAATAAAAAATGTTGTTTACAAAGAGATCTTTCAACAATTATAGATATTTATGTATTTCATTGTTTTTTTTTCAAACATTTCAATGTTACCAATAACATTAAGTCTATTGCTATTAATTTATCTTTTTTTATTATTGTACCAACTTTTTTATACCGTTATATGTATTTTTTATATGTTCCCCGCGTTTAACGCGGGTCATAATCTAGTATTATAGCAAAAGACTGGTCTAGTATCATGTCTTTATGTGAGACATCATGAATCGTGTCCCATATGCTTTGGATATAGGATCGATTACATGTGCTATAATATTCATCCGTTCTAATTTTTCCAAATGCCTAGGGCATTAAGAGGGAAAAAGGAATAGAACTGGATATTACTAAAATGATTAAGCAATTGTCGAGGACAATCTGAGGTTTACCAAGGATTGGTTGCTCATGGACAGTTGGAAGTATGGTGTAAATTTTGGAAGGACCATATTGACATATTATGGAAAAAGGAAACTCTTGTTCAGAAGTGATAGTCAAAATGGGAATATGGAAATGTTTCCGTAGGTGGAAGTTATTCATTAAATATGTGTAAGATTAGAAAACTTAATGCAAGAAGGATGTTCAAATGAATATACATTGAATGTGAGACTTCGTTTCCATGGAATTGCCCTCCATTGGAATACTTTGTAATGTCTGTTGTCGAGTCTTTGTGGCTTTTGTGCATAGTCATTACAAAAGTATCAATGCATATAAGTTTAGAATCTAACAGATTTCAGTAAATGGCAAAGAATGTTGTATTCTTACATTTGCGATAAGGATTTGGAATTGTGAAATTAGTATCATTTGAAATGTTGTCAATTGATCTATTCCACAAACAAAGGACCATAGGTAAACATAGTGTGCATGCTTGGAGTATGGGCAACTGTTGTTTTGATTCAAGTATAAAGTTGATTATTCGAAACATTATACAATGAATAATGAGTAATCAATATGGTGTTTAAATAAAAGATGTTATTTACTCTCACAAGTATTGGAGCCATATAGGATTAGTATTATTCTTGTGTTTCACTTTGCATGTTTTGACTTCCCGAATAACTAGGTTATTTAAACCGTCCACAGTCGATCATACTTTGGAAGTAGGTATTGAGGCAAGCCTGTCATGAATGGGTCTGTAGTATGTCTAGATGTTTTAGACATAGCTGCAGTATTCATGAGTGCTCCTGGAATAAGATTCGAGTATTGGATTAAACCCACGCTCATTTGAATCACTTCATGGATTTTATCACGAGTGATCATGAGATGATAATATCTTATATTCTTCAAACCTAGAGATATGAGTTGTTGACTATGAGTTGGTTGTACATTGATTGTACGAAAACGCATCAGTAACTTGATGTTATAAAACGTGCCTTTGTGTATGATTCAACAAGTAGTTAGTACAAGCATATGAGTCGAAGTTTATCCTTTCCTTTTACCTCATGTGGATAAAAGCGATATCTATGGGCCCCTCGATGATTTAGTGATGACAAACGTAAGTGCTCGGTCGGGCCTGGACTGATTTGATTTGTTCAATTAGTCAGTTGTCATAAATCGGAAATCGGGAAACAACAGATGGACAGAGAGAATGATTATAATCCATGTCTCAGTCCATATGATATCAAGAATGGAGGAATATATTATCCCTTATCTAATGGACACGTCATTAACTAGGTCAGAGTTCGACAGCGGCTTTTAAGAGCTACGATTGCTAGTCGGGTTTTGGAGTCGTACTTGCAATAATAGTTTTAGACTTATCCAAGTGGGAGACTGTTGGATTAGATGTCTAAGCCCATAACTATTATTGGTATGTACTTGACCCGAGAATAGCATGGTCCATTTGGGTTGCATATCATCAGGACAATTTGTTAGGATGGATTCTTGAGAGAAGGTTATATATGATTTATTAATATATTATAAGTTCTAATATATTAATATGAAATCATATGTTTTAATTAGTCTTGATCAAGAATTAATTAGGAATTAATTTTGTGATCAAAAGAGACTAATTAAATCTATGGGGAATAATTATGGTAATTAGTTATATTTATATGTGTTGGGCTTATGATCCATGTTGGACCAAGTTTATGTATGGATACATAAAGAGTTGGGCCACATGAACCATGGATCATAACACCCATGGGTATGGATTTGGTTTATACCCATGACCCTTGGAATCCTACATATAAATATGTCCATTCATAGCTAAAAAACGCCAACATGATGTTCTTGGAGTTCATGGGTGTTTTTTGGTGCATGGAGATTCTCTCTCAAGTTCCACCTTTGTTCATGATGTGTTGTGACTTCATTTGAGGCTTCCACACTATTGGGGCTAAGCTCTTAAGGCCAAATGCATCAAGACTTCAAGCTACACAAAAGGTATGTTACCCTAACTAGTATCTTGTATGGTATATATCAATTGCATGCTAGTTATAGGCTTAATACCTTGGAAACATCATTGCATGTATAATTAGTAAAAACATAGCTCCAAGGTATTTAGGGTTGTATGTGCACCATATGATGTTGTAGTATACTAAAACCCAACTTAAGTAAACATAATCAAGCATATCCTAATCAGGCCATCATATCACTGATTAATCAGTACTAGCATGCAGTTCATAAAGCTCATACACATATAACAGGCACATAAGGCATCCTTCCTAGATCCTTAGTCCTAATCTAGCATGCAGTTCTTATAAAGTTGATACACATATAGCAGGCACATAAGGCATCCTTCCTAGATCCTTAGTCCTAATCTAGCATACAGTTCTCATAAAGCTGATACACATATCATAACATAAACTTGTGTAGGTAATTTGGGAGTACTTACTTGAGCTCGGCTGATTGCATGCACCACACCCTTTTCTCTTTTCAAAGTTCTTTTTCTCTTTTCAAAATTCTTCTCTCTTTTAAATATTCTTTTTATAAAAATGATTTTATGTTGCAAATTTTCATACCAAGTCCTCAGTTTGGGTCCAGACACACCCGAGAGTGTACACGGATCCCTCAAACCATGGCTCTGATACCAACTTGAAACATCCTAAAAAGACAGTCCAAAAAATTCGTTTTTATTATTTATAAAAACCATAAATACCATTTGTCATCTCATGAAAAGAACATAAGTAATGTATCTCAAATCATCATGTGTCAAATATCAGAGTCTAACATCCCAGACTAAATCAATGGTGTGTGCACTGCAATCATCTCGAGCTCTCCCCTTGCTACCGGATGTACCTGAAACCAAAAATGACAACTGTAAGCACGAAGCTTAGTAAGTCTCCCCAAACTACCACATACCATACACATAACATGCAGCTAGGAGATACGGGCTCCGCCCACTCTCATGGAGATTCGGGCCCCGTCCACACTCCGTTGTCTAGGAGATTCGGGCCCCGCCCACACTCCGCTATCTAGGAGATTCGAGCCCCGCCCACACTCCACTACTAACATGCATACAAGTATCACACAGACAACAAGTATATCTACTCCTATCAAGCAGTCACATATCTATACTGAAATAATACTACGAGATTCGGGCCCCACCCACACTCGGCTACTTATGAGATTCGGGCACCGCCCACGCTCGAATAATAATGAGATACGGGCCCCGCCCACACTCACATACATAAACAAACACGTACAAATATCACACAGACAACAAGTATAGCAATCCAACAATCTGACTGATATCTATACTCTGATAATAATGAGATACGGGCCCCGCGCACACTCCGTGTTCCTATCAAGAACATATAAACTATACAGTCCGACATTAGTGCCTTATACCCGTTCAATCCAGGAGGAAACTCGCCTCGCACTGCTGAAGTCCCGCGAATAAATCTTGGGCTGCTGGCTGACATATCCCCAAGCTGTCAACATCAAAACAAACCCCAATCAACCATTTGGTCTTCCTATGCATAACTCTAAAATCCCCACTTGGGGTAAAAAGACCATTTTACCCCTAACCTAGCTTGGTCCAAGATTAAGGCCCACACTCATACACTAAAAGCCCAAAAAGTCAAATAATCAACCAAGGCCCAACTATGGCCCAATTTTCCAAATTTGGCCCAAACCTCTACATGGTCTTGTCTTAAGGCCCAGCCATTTATTCTTGGTCCAATACTTGGCATTCTGATGGTCCAATATCTCATAATCATCAAGGCCCAGTTATGGCCCATATATGGTTCAATTTTCCCAATTGGGCCCAATCTTGTCTAATGGGCCTTATCCTAAAGCCCAATCCAAATATCCTAGTCCATATACTTGTTCCTGGATGGCCCATCAAGAGCCCAATCCCTAAAAACCAACAGAAAGGCCCAACTCAAGGCCCAACCAAAATTAGGGTTTCTCACATGAAATGATGATTAGGGTTAAGTATTCTTACTTAATCCATTAAGTTCATCACTCCATTAGGCCATTCATGCAATGTAGTTGGACATGAATTAAAATTCCAGTCTAACAGGCCAAACACGGGTCCCGGTAATTCCCAAACTAACATTCCCAGAATTAGGGTTTTCTAAACCCTACACACCCCCAAACGGGAACGGCGGAAACGTTCGGGGGCGGAGGACGTCATGTTTAGTATCACAAGACATGCATCATAGTAATTAAAGTAACAAACAACCATTTCATTAGAAAGAAAGTGTTTACAAAGTATGTAGTTCACATAAGATAGACTACAAAAGTAAATAACAAAACAAGACATGAAGCTACTATGCTCCATATTCTGAATCCCAGTGCGCGTACCTGTCTACTGGTTTCCTGAGAATACAAGTTATTTTGAAAGAGTAGATCAGCATTTAAGCTGGTGAGTTCATAAGTATTTTAGTGATGTATTAGTAAGTTGAAAGTTCTTTAGAAAAGTTCGCTTGTTCCTCCATAAGATCCTATATCTTCTGATATGATGAAAGATAAGTAAAAATGACTCTACAATCCTTTCTATGAATGCTAAATGGATACAAGTTATGTAGAATTCAGATCAAACAAAGAATCGATTGTGTGAATCTGCCCTAAGCCCACAACCAAACAAGGAACAGGGAATGAGGCGGAAGTCACACATCCCATTGTTTGTTAGATCTTTATTGTATATAACCATGGTGTATTCATTTGGTACTCATGGAGTTAACTGTAATAGTTCCTTTATGCTTGAAGAAAACATTCTTTAAGAAAAACCCTTATTTCCTTTAGTATAAATGGTAACCACAATAGTTCCTTCTATAATCACTTAGTTTATACAAGCTATATATAATCTAATATCGAATGGATAGTTAATTGTGTGAATCTGCCCTAAGCCCACAACCAAACAAGGAACAGGAAGTAAAGAGGAAATCATACATCCAACTACTTATCGAATATTAATTATATATAACCCTGATGTATAAACTAAGGTATTATAGAATTAACCACTTAAGGTCCTTTAAGTTATACTGGTTTAATAAAATGGATTAAACCTTTCACTGATAAGTTTCTAATTTAGTTTACTCAATGTTCTATCTAAAAGTATGTTTTTGTACTAGAAAACGGTGTATTGAATTTGTATACTATGACGTGACCCATACCTGGTACTCCTTATGATTACTTGGTGTATATGGAATATATATATATATATATATATATATATATATAGTTAAGTTCGAATAGATAGTAGACTGGGTGCATCTGCTCTAAGCCTACAACCAAACAAGGAACATGAAATGGAGCGGAAGGCACACATCCTACTATCTGCTGGACTCAATTAATATATATCCCTGATGTATCCACCGAGGAATCATAAAGTTAGTATTATAGGCCCTCTTCTAACTGAATGTTCATGTTACGAGTAAGTTATGTGGCGTTATTCTAATATTTGGACAACTACTAGAGGTAATGAAATCTTGTACTATTAATGCCTCAGTCGATACTGTTGTGAGTTTTGTATATATTTATGTGTTTTATTTATTATTGTCCGGTACATTGTAGATGTACCCTTTATAACTAAATCTGGTATGATATATTGTTACCTCGTGTTTGCTAACCCTGGTATGTTGTATTTGTACCTTTGTTAGTACAAACCCGGTATGATGTGTTATTACCTCGTGTTTGCTAACCTTGGTACGTGGTATTCGTACCTTTGTTAGTGCAAACCCGGTATGATGTGTTATTACCTCGTGTTTGCTAACCTTGGTACTTGGTATTCGTACCTTTGTTAGTGCAAACCCAGTATGATGTGTTATTACCTCGTGTTTGCTAACCCTGGTACGTTCTATTTGTACATTTGTTAGTGCAAACCCGGTATGATGTGTTATTACCTCGTGTTTGCTAACACTGGTACGTGGTATTCGTACCTTTGTTAGTGTAAACCCGGTATGATGTGTTATTACCTCGTGTTTGCTAACCCTGGTACGTTGTATTTGTACCTTTGTTAGTGCAAACCCGGTATGATGTGTTATTACCTCGTGTTTGCTAACCCTGGTACGTTGTATTTGTACCTTTGTTAGTGTAAACGCGGTATGATGTGTTATTACCATAATTTGTTATAAACAATGAGTTAAACATACAATCTCTTCCTAGGATGCTGGGAATATATAGTATAAGTGTGTAATTCATGATTTGTTCTTCTGTTATAGTTATAGTATGTTCCTCCCTGTACTAGTTATAGTATGTTCCTCCCTGTACTAGTTATAGTATGCTCTTGGTCCGGAACCTCTTGGTCTGGAATACCTTCTAAGGAGCCAAGAGGAATTTCACTTCGGAACCCATGTGCTTCGGACCTCCTTATTGCTCCGGATGGATTGACTCCGGAAGGTGCAAGCTCCGGAATGCTTCGCTTAAGCCTGACTTCAGAAGTTCTAGCCAGCCTTCGCATCCTCGGTCCGGACCTCAGGATTTCGCCTAGAGCCTCGAAACTTGCATGATGACTCCGGAACTCCTTGCCACCCAGCTTCGGACCCTCGCAGACCAAACCCTCCACTCCGGAATATGAAATGTAGCTTCAGATTTCACATAATGCCTTCGGAATTCACCTTTTAGCTCCGGATTTTGGACTATTCCGGACCTTTTCTTCATTTTGGGGTATTTTGAGGTCGGGAATCCCACCAAACTCGTATTTTTCCTATCCTAAACCCCTTAGACCCCTATTTTATGCTAAAATTAATTATTCTAAGCATATTTTTCATAAAAAAAATAAATGTTTGGGATTTAGGAAAACCTTATCCTAAATCAAGAAAAGGACAAAGGAAGTTGACTTCGTGATTTGATGAAATCCTCATTTCCCATGCAAATCACAGTATTCCATGCTTTACCCACCAAATATCCATGCATGGACCACCAGATCCCCATGCACCACAGATTCATCCCTTTTCTTATACTCCAAAGCAACGACAGTGAAGGAGTTTAGACTCCACTTTCTCTCTCACTTTTCCCATTTTCTCTCAAAACTCATCTTCAAGGCAAGAACAATGATCTTGCTGGAAGGGAAAATATTCTCAATTTCTCCCTGAAGTTGAAAGGTAAATTCCTCCACCCACCTAATATTTTATTATATTTCAAGATGAATCCATATTATTTTAGTCATAATAATATGTGATGATCATCCTTAGGAAAGCATCCCTCCCAGGGAAGTTCCTCATCTCAGCAAGAGTTTAAGCTTGAGATCTTCACTCCATAACTCCAAACAACTCCTCAACCAACTCAAGGTGAGCTTCATACCCCACCTTTTCAATGTTTTAATGTTTTTGGGGGGGGAGAGTACAAGTCAAATCTTGCCTAAATTCTTAAATGATTGCATATATACGTATGTTTGTATGTGTGTGTGAAATATTATTAAATTAATATTTTATTAATATACTCATGAACCTAGAAATTCTCAATTTCATAACGAACAGACGATACTTTGTACAAAATAGCCTCCCAACTATTGGGTGTGTCCAACTTAACCCCTTTAGCTATGCTTTCATGTCTAAATATAAAAGTTATAATAGGGATCTTGATAAGTGGACACCATTTCTAGTAAATTTTCGAAAATGGAAACTTTGTGACTATTTTGCAAACTATCAGGGAGTATTTTATAAATATTCAATATAAAAGTTTGCGTCAAGAAAATACACAAATAGAGCCTTTATGACAGAAATATTCGCATGTCATAAACTGCTGTCATAAAACCCCCAAGAACATAAGTAACGTTCTATGTGTCATAAAATAGAAAATGCGTGTCATAACCGGCAGTTATAAATTTATACAAATTATAACTTGACACTTTTTCTCTTGACTAAAATGACTTATTTTTATAAACGAAAAGGAACGAACACGAGCACCTAGTTAACGAGCACAATCAACGATATGGAACGAGAACGATATTTCTATTCAATAAGTACGAGTTTCATTATTTATCTAACAAATAATGGATCTCTAATGATTGCTCAAAAGGTTGTTAATATTCTAGTCAAACAAATCTCAAAAGTACCTAAATATAAAAATATTAGTGTACGTCTAAGTCCTGTAAGGAGTTATAGCCAGAGTCTCCGGGAGGGAGAGCGGGAATTTGTGTATAGATCTATACGGGCTTGACACCCCGCACCTTCGCTGTTCGCTACAGCTAGACAGGCCAGTCTAGGGTGACAAATGTGTTTTCCAAACCGAGGGCGCCTGAGAAACGCCAAAACAGACACTCCGTCAGATTAGTATGGTTATAACGACTCACTAGAATATGTTCTATTAACTAGAAATTTATGTAAGGAAAACCACATAAATAAATTTTGGCACGTTGTGTTGACTGTCCTACACGTGATAGGTGATGGTCCGCACCTGTGGTGTTGAATGTCCTTTTTTCATCACGTAGAATGTCCACAATTGCCATGTTGATTTTTTTTCTCCTAACAAATATAGAGTCATAATACTGCTATTTTTACAAATTAAAAAGCGTAGGACTCTATGGAAAACGTTTGTAAACGGTTTTGGTAACAATAAACTAGCCCACACATATACATAGTTGGAAACTAGAACTTACGATTATTTTATAGCAGAAAATATAGGATTTTCTGGAGAAAACTATTTTCTACGATTTCGATAACGATAAACTAGAACTTACGATTATTTTATAGAAGAAAATATAGGAAATTTCTGGAGAAAACGATTTTTCTACGATTTAGATAACGATAAACTAGAACACACACTCAATTTTACTCGATAAGAGGAACAAGATTTTCAACCATATTTCCTTTTTGAAAATAAGGGATTTTCCTTGAAACGGTTGATTGTTACTATTTAAAAGAACTATTCTCGGACACAGCTCGCTTTTACAAATCACACTACTTTTCAAAATCACTTATATAAGGATGAACAAAAGTAATATCCTACACACATATATCCATGATTTTCAAGGCAAGACTTCAAACGATTTCATAGAAAATGTTGGATTTTCTGAAAGTACAATGAGAACAATTCTAAAACAAGTGTGAACGATTTTATACAAAAATGCTTATGAACTCACCAACTTTTTAGTTGACGCTTTTCAAAACGACTTGTATTCTCAGGGATCTAGTAAGCAGGTAACAAGGGACGCTGATGCAAGACCAGTTAGCTGTAGTTTGGATTTTTTTCTACTTATGTATCTTTTGTGTAACTCGAAGAACAAATACAATATGTAAACAATGTAAGTTTGATATCTCAATGTATGATGTTTGGATTGCTCTGTTTCATTTATATTCAATTGTTATGATACTGCACAATAAAGTCACCCGCCTCCGGACTTTCCGCCGTCTGGTCCGTGGGTGTGACAGATTGGTATCAGAGCATTGTTTATAGTGAACTGGTATATCTAGCCATACAAGATATACAACTATAAATACAATGGGACTAAAACACACACTGCCTTAAAGTATACTATATAAAGATAAGTATTTTATAAAAGTATACATATCTACTAACACAGTATCATAACGAGAAGAAAACAAAAGTAACTAAAGGTTGGACGCTATAGTCAAACCTAGGCAGTATATTTATTTGAGATATGACCAACAGTAACTAAAGGTTGGACGCTACAGTCAAACCTAGGCAGTATAATCATATCTGGGATAAATATAGCCTGATCAACTATATTTATTTGAGATATGACCAACATGTGCTTAGGAGTGATGGTGGTGTTGCAACAAACCTAAAACCTACCAACTATGAGTACAAGAGAGTACTAGAATCGAACATCAAGTTTAAAATACTATAGGAGTATTTTAGGATACTATAAACCCCTCCCACACCTAAACTTTCCCCGTATATCTCGTACCTCGATTCTCGCACAAACAACGTAGTTGAAATTCCTCGTCAAGACTTCTACTACCCTGTCACGACGATTTGCGGATGGGGCAAAGAGAGACCAGAAGAAGTCCATGAGGAAAAATCTAGAAGTGGACCCTAAGGAATACCAAGAGATTAATTGTGAAAGTAAGGATTCCGACTAAGAACCCAGCAAGGATAAAAGCGCCGAGGAAACCCTTGGCGAAGCTCTACCCAATTGATAGTAGACCAGAGACCCTTTCACCTTTCTTTTCCCAGATACATAAACACCCGATATAGGTACTCCTGGAATAGACATACCTAGAAACAAAATGATACCCATGCAAAAACAAGTTGAGCAATTGACTCCTACCCGGTTCAGCGCGCATCTCCACAAAAGACAATCCAAATCCACAATCGACGCGCACCGAACTCCGATAGCCAACACCTTCACGAATCAGACATCCGTTTGGGTCACGAGTAACCCGAATTGACTCCCGATTTCCAACCCTCCGTCATGAAGTAATGGTGACCATAAGCAAAGCCCAGTGTGCAACAGTGTAAATTCGATCCCCCAAAAGAAACAAGAACACCATTCCAAATGCCTTACGAAACCCACCAGTAGGACCAGAAAACTATGCAGACCATGTACATTCTTTAAAAGAGGAAATGATCATTTGGAGACCACAACTCATAGCAATCAAGGCTAGGACAACCTTAGCAGCATAAGGAACACAAAAAGGGCACTCATAATATAAGTGGAATGGCCAAGCAATTTGTGCGCCAAAAGAGGATCACCAGACTACTCGCCTTAGGTCCATAATGCCCTTAATCACAACAAGTAGTAGTAAACCAAGAGGAGTACGTCCTCCAAGAATCCATACAACCGAATCCGTTAACAATAGTGCTAGCTATGTGCTATTTTGACGGACTTTACGTCAGACAATACATGTTCCCACTCAATACCATAACTGCATCATGGGGATGTAGGTTGACACAATTAGCACCAGTACGTTAAGATTATAGGAGTAAACCCACTTGAAACTAGCTACAAGTACTTACGAGCTCACTTTTCGTGTGCAACAGGGTCATGTCTTCTCATGAAGATAACTAGTACCCGGACCATGCACCGGTCCTACGAATAGACTCCGCCATTTTCCAAGCCACTGTAACAGCGGCTGTGGCAGCCGTCATGGCATACTTCAATGCCAACGACACAAGCGAAGTTGGAAGCAGTGTCGGTAAATTCAATCCTAACAATAACCAGGAAAACCAACGAAGGACGACTCGCCAATGCACCCTAAAACCTAAACCTAAGCTCAAGAAACGAAAGTTTGGAAATGAAAAAGGAGGCAGCTCGACTCAGAGGCCTACTAAAAGACAACAAGTGGAATCAGTCCCTACCCCCACTAACCCTACTCCACCCCCATCGAGACAATCATACCTTGGGAACAATCCACCCTGCAACAAGTGCAAATACCATCATTAGGGAGCCTGCCAGACATTTTGTTGCAAAAGGTGCAACAAGATGGGGCACACCTCCCGCTACTGTAGGGCTCCGGCCCCATGCGTTTCCCCAACCCGCAACCCAGAAGTAAGCGCAGTTTGCCACAAGTGCGGTGCAACAGGACATCTCAAGAGAGATTGTCCAACAGAGATGACTAACAAAGGAGTCGACAACTAGACAGGAGTCGACGACAAGGAACCCTACCGCAGTTTTTGGTACGTTCCACGATAAACTTAAGCATCGAATTATCACAAAAAGTTTTTGTCAATTAAAAACATAATCCAAAAACTATTGTCTCGTTAGAGCAAATCCTATAAATTACGGGAAGCTAGGAATCCTTACGAATGAACCATGATGGTCCCATATGAACGTTAGCATCACCTATGATTAGGATTCTGCAAACTAAGAATGTGCGATTCCGCCTTACTTTCTGTCCCTGTGCTGAATAGCGATTAGGACAGGACCCCACAGTCAACCACCTCTAAAGATCCTAAGTACGTACGGTTAGGTCACATCCATCTATAGTGGAAGGACCTGGCAGAATTCGGATTACGAATTCCTTTGCCTTATAAAAGCACCCTCGTGTCGCCAGAACACCTAACACGCAGAAACAAGATGGACCCAATAGTAACAACGAAAACAAAACTAGCAACGATAAGAACACGAACACTAGAACACCTAACAAGCAGAAACAAGATAGACCCAATGGTAATAACGAAAACGAAACTAGCAACGATAAGAACACGAACACTAGAACACCTAACGAGCAGAAACAAGATAGACCCAATGGTAACAACGAAAACGAAACTAGCAACGATAAGAACAGGAACACTAGAACACCTAACAAGCAGAAACGAAATAGACTGAATGGTAACAACGAAAACAAAACTAGTAACGATAGGAGCATGAACATAAAACGCCCTGTCATTCCTAACAACCAATACTCCTCAAATCAATGTAACAACAAGGAGTCCAATGTCATCAGTTGACACGAATAGGCTTGATTCTCACCTTACAAACCTCGAGCCCTGCAAATAGACTTTCGTCTTACTCAACCGAATAACGAAACTCTTTCAGCCGGTAACGACAAACCCCTAGCAACCAGACACTTAAGTCCTGGTGTAAGAAATGCCACACACTCTTCCCTAGCCCCGATAAAGATTTAAAAATCAAGGAGCAAAAGGCATCAAGGAAATTCGAAAGGCTTCCAACATTCCTCCAGAGGGTCCTATAATCCCTTTGGAAATCTGAACCATGTGCTAATCGGAGATAGAATCACCCCGACTCCTGGAACCACCCCAATAACCAAACACCCGATACCACTTAGCACAGTCACAAGAATAGATAGTGTCTGATCGCAAGATCGACATAATAGATAAGGGAAACATCAGACCCAGTCCCTAACCACAGGAAGCACCTGTCTAACTCATAAGGGAGAAAGACGAAATTACCATAGGCACCACCGACTACGAATAAGCCAAACAAATCCATCCTCAAGGATCGATACTCCCTACCCCGGAATCGGAGACATGTTCAACCAACAACGAGGACTGGCAGAGGCCGACCTACCATTAGCTCGGGAAAACTATAAGAAGAAAACCCCCAAGATAATCTAAGACTCATAAGGTTAACTACACCACTTGCAAACGCAACCTTGGTGACCATAGTACCAACTCCTAAGATCCATAATACTCTACTTCTAAGACACCAGGATTTCGATCCCTAGAAGACCATTCAAAAGGTATCGCCAAGAAAGGGCCCGATAACTCATAGTCTCCGATTAACCAAAGGACCCAGGTTAGGACATTTCTCCTTTCATGGGCTCAGCACTCATAAGTGTAAGACCACCGAAACTCTAGAAATTCCACCTGTCGAGGTCAAGGTAAACACGAACCCACATCCCGAAGAGAAGCATGTGTAGTGGACATTGACAAAGTTTGGATGCCCACTTGATTCTAATCAAGTATTCATATGACAATAACTACCACTCGAGCATAGGAGTTGCACCCCTTAGGGCCCTATGTGGCCAGAGGTGCAGATCATCCTCTGTTGGGCTGAGGTGGAAGATACCCAGCCGACAATATGACAAACGCCCAATAGCACACTCACTAGACCCGACATTATTCCAGACACCACGGAAAGCATAGTCCAAACCCAAACACGACCTCAAACATCGTAACACCGACAAAGGAACTATGTAGATAACATCTTAAAACCTTGAAATCCCAAGTAGGAGATCAGGGTATTATTTAAGAACTCCCCTCGGGGAAGAGTGACTCGAGTCAAAAGGAAAAAGTAAACTAAATTCCCGATGCACCAGACCCTTCGAGATCCTCGCACGGATCGGCCCGGTAGCCTACAAACTCGAATTACCCTCCAAGTTTAGTAACGCACACCCTGTATTCCATGTATCGAACCTAGAACGTGTCTATCAGACAACCCTCCCAGTCCCACTAGACAAGACTAAGGTGAACTAAAACCTCCTAATCATTGTCTTGATGCCTATCAAGACAATGAACGGGAAAGTTAAGAACACAAAACAAAGCCGCATCCCTATTGTGAAGGTTCGAGAGAACGTTATGCGTGAACCGGTATTCACTTGGGAACGTAAGGACCAAATAAATCAAAAGTACCCTCACCTATTTTCGCATTCATAACCCTACCCTTCGAAAGAATTTTGGGACGAAATTCCCTCTAACGGGGGGATGATGTCACAACTAGCACTTTTGGCTAGGAAATTCTGTCCTCAGGTAAGTAAGGACTATTGTGAGATTTGTGCTAACACTCCTAAGTGTTCAATATGAGTTCCTAAGGAGCCATAAAGTGTTAGAATGCACATCTCTCCAAGTATGTGAAATCTCTCCCAAATCTCTCTAAGTATGCGAAATCTCTCCAAGTATAGTGAATCTCTCGCAAATCTCTCCAAGTATGTGAAATCTCTCCCAAATCTCTCTAAGTATGCGAAATCTCTCCAAGTATAGTGAATCTCTCCCAAATCTCGCCAAGTATGTGAAATCTCTCCCAAATCTCCCTAAGTATGCGAAATCTCTCCAAGTATAGTGAATCTCTCCCAAATCTCCCTAAGTATGAGAAATCTCTCCAAGTATGGTGAATCTCTCCCAAATCTCTCCAAGTATGTGAAATCTCTCCCAAATCTCTCCAAGTATGTGAAATCTCTCCCAAATCTCTCCACGTATCTCAAATCTCTCTCAAATCTCCCTAAGTACCTTCCTCAGTCGAAAACAGCTCAAAACCGGAAGAGGAAACCCCAAAAGAACCCTCTTGGTCCGGAACCTCTTGGTCTGGAATACCTTCTAAGGAGCCAAGAGGAATTTCACTTCGGAACCCATGTGCTTCGGACCTCCTTATTGCTCCGGATGGATTGACTCCGGAAGGTGCAAGCTCCGGAATGCTTCGCTTAAGCCTGACTTTGGAAGTTCTAGCCAGCCTTCGCATCCTCGGTCCGGACCTTCGGATTTCGCCTAGAGCCTCGGAACTTGCATGATGACTCCGGAACTCCTTGCCACCCAGCTTCGGACCCTCGCAGACCAAACCCTCCACTCCGGAATATGAAATGTAGCTTCGGATTTCACATAATGCCTTCGGAATTCACCTTTTAGCTCCGGATTTTGGACTATTCCGGACCTTTTCTTCATTTTGGGGTATTTTGAGGTCGGGAATCCCACCAAACTCGTATTTTTCCTATCCTAAACCCCTTAGACCCCTATTTTATGCTAAAATTAATTATTCTAAGCATATTTTTCATAAAAAAATAAATGTTTGGGATTTAGGAAAACCTTATCCTAAATCAAGAAAAGGACAAAGGAAGTTGACTTCGTGATTTGATGAAATCCTCATTTCCCATGCAAATCACAATATTCCATGCTTTACCCACCAAATATCCATGCATGGACCACCAGATCCCCATGCACCACAGATTCATCCCTTTTCTTATACTCCAAAGCAACGACAGTGAAGGAGTTTAGACTCCACTTTCTCTCTCACTTTTCCCATTTTCTCTCAAAACTCATCTTCAAGGCAAGAACAATGATCTTGCTGGAAGGGAAAATATTCTCAATTTCTCCCTGAAGTTGAAAGGTAAATTCCTCCACCCACCTAATATTTTATTATATTTCAAGATGAATCCATATTATTTTATTCAAAATAATATGTGATGATCATCCTTAGGAAAGCATCCCTCCCAGGGAAGTTCCTCATCTCAGCAAGAGTTTAAGCTTGAGATCTTCACTCCATAACTCCAAACAACTCCTCAACCAACTCAAGGTGAGCTTCATACCCCACCTTTTCAATGTTTTAATGTTTTTGGGGGAGAGTACAAGTCAAATCTTGCCTAAATTCTTAAATGATTGCATATATACGTATGTTTGTATGTGTGTGTGAAATATTATTAAATTAATATTTTAGTAATATACTCATGAACGTAGAAATTCTCAATTTCATAACGAACAGACGATACTTTGTACAAAAGAGCCTCCCAACTATTGGGTGTGTCCAACTTAACCCCTTTAGCTATGCTTTCATGTCTAAAGATAAAATTTATAATAGGGATCTTGATAAGTGGACACCATTTCTAGTAAATTTTCGAAAATAAAAACTTTGTGACTACTTTTGCAAACTATCAGGGAGTATTTTATAAATATTCAATATAAAAGTTTGCGTCAAGAAAATACACAAATAGAGCCTTTATGACAGAAATATCCGCATGTCATAAACTGCTGTCACAAAACCCCCAAGAACATAAGTAATGTTCTATGTGTCATAAAACAGAAAATGTGTGTCATAACCGGCAGTTATAAATTTATACAAATTATAACTTGACACTTTTTCTCTTGACTAAAATGACTTATTTTTCAATAAACGAAAAGGAACGAACACGAGCACCTAGTTAACGAGCACAATCAACGATATGGAACGAGAACGATATTTCTATTCAATAAGTACGAGTTTCATTATTTATCTAACAAATAATGGATATCTAATGATTGCTCAAAAGGTTGTTAATATTCTAGTCAAACAAATCTCAAAAGTACCTAAATATAAAAATATTAGTGTACGTCTAAGTCCTGTAAGGAGTTATAGCCAGAGTCTCCGGGAGGGAGAGCGGGAATTTGTGTATAGATCTATACGGGCTTGACACCCCGCACCTTCGCTGTTCGCTACAGCTAGACAGGCCAGTCTAGGGTGACAAATGTGTTTTCCAAACCGAGGGCGCCTGAGAAACGCCAAAACAGACACTCCGTCAGATTAGTATGGTTATAACGACTCACTAGAATATGTTCTATTAACTAGAAATTTATGTAAGGAAAACCACATAAATAAATTTTGGCACGTTGTGTTGACTGTCCTACACGTGATAGGTGATGGTCCGAATTTGTTGTGTTGACTGTCCTTTTTTCATCGCGTAGAATGTCCACAATTGCCATGTTGATTTTTTTCTCCTAACAAGTATAGAGTCGTAATACTGCTATTTTACAAATTAAAAAGCGTAGGACTCTATGGAAAACGTTTGTAAACGGTTTTGGTAACAATAAACTAGCCCACACATATACATAGTTGGAAACTAGAACTTACGATTATTTTATAGCAGAAAATATAGGATTTTCTGGAGAAAATGATTTTCTACGATTTCGATAACGATAAACTAGAACTTACGATTATTTTAAAGCAGAAAATATAGGAAATTTCTGGAGAAAACGATTTTTCTACGATTTAGATAACGATAAACTAGAACACACACTCAATTTTACTCGATAAGAGGAACAAGATTTTCAACCATATTTCCTTTTTGAAAATAAGGGATTTTGCTTGAAACGGTTGATTGTTACTATTCAAAAGAACAATTCTCGGACACAGCTCGCTTTTACAAATCACACTACTTTTCAAAATCACTTATATAAGGATGAACAAAAGTAATATCCTACACACATATATTCATGATTTTCAAGGCAAGACTTCAAACGATTTCATAGAAAATGTCGGATTTTCTGAAAGTACAATGAGAACGATTCTAAAACAAGTGTGAACGATTTTATACAAAAATGCTTATGAACTCACCAACTTTTTAGTTGACGCTTTTCAAAACGACTTGTATTCTCAGGGATCTAGTAAGCAGGTAACAAGGGACGCTGATGCAAGACCAGTTAGCTGTAGTTTGGATTATTTTCTACTTATGTATCTTTTGTGTAACTCGAAGAACAAATACAATATGTAAACAATGTAAGTTTGATATCTCAATGTATGATGTTTGGATTGCTCTGTTTCATTTATATTCAATTGTTATGATACTGCACAATGAAGTCACCCGCCTCCGGACTTTCAGTCATCTGGTCCGGGGGTGTGACATATTCCCCCTTCTAAAAGCATTTAAAACAATTAAAATATTGATTATAGTGGTATGAACTCACATTATGTGGGTGATTCAATTGCAGATTCGCGTAAGGATGAGAAGTTCCATGAATGAATTCCCGAGACACAAACGAGTCCTAAATGACATATAATGGCATATATAGGCATGTAATTAGTGTTTAACACAACTAACATGCAAGGAAACAACCTTAGGGACTAGGAAACACTTGAACTAAGTGTTACAATCACATGTGATTAACTAAAGAGGGTTTATGGTCATGCAAGGGAGTGTACGATAAAGGGGTGTACGGCCATGGAGTGTACAGCCGTACACTCATGGGAAAACATGAAAAAAGAGGATGTTTGATCCATGGGGAAACTAGTGGGTCTAATGTTCAACAAGAAGATGGTTAAAACACTCGATTTAAAAGGACTTGAGGTGTGTACGACCACACCAAGTGTGTACGGCCGTACACCCTCTAAAATGGGTGCATTTTTTGGTCTTGATTCATAGGGATTCAAGGGTTCAAGAGTTCTAATGGATAACAAGTACCTAAAAAGTGTTTAAGGCCTTAGATTATGAACCAAAAAAGGGTATACGGATGTAGATAGAGTGTATGGCCATACACTCTTGATGTTCTTGAGTTTGATGATCTTTCAAGGCTTTGAATCATGGATCTTTACTAGATAATGCAAGGTATCAACTAATCAATGGAAGGAATACTTACGTTTTTGAAGAACAATGTGAAAAGCTTAATGATAGTTGAGAGAGAATTGACTTTCTTGACTTGGAAGTATGAAGAAATAAAGGGATGGCTTATATATGGGCATGGGTTCACGGCCATCTTGGGTGTACGGTCGTACACCCATGTGTGTTGCCGTACACTCCTCTTGATGGAGTGTTTGGCTCGAGTGCAACATGAAGAACCTAAGTTATCTCATCCCTAAACCCAAAACTTGAATGTACTAGGCTTAGAACACTCAAACAGACCCTAAACAATGCTAAAAGATAGCATAAATGAGTCTGACTCTCGATTGATTGGCCGGACTTACAAGGCAAAAAATTTTGGGTTGTCACATTAGGGTTTTCAACCCAATCACAAGCCCACTAAACCCAAGATTAAGCTATTGGGCCAATTAGGCTTTCACTATGTCGAGCACCACCCACTGCCACCTCGGACGGCGATGGTCGACGGCGGCAACCACCACCTCGTGGTGGTGGTGGTTATGGTTCTAGGACAAAACTGTCCAAGCATATAAAAAAAACAATCCATTCACATACTAATTCACACCGCCACCCAACACGGCGGCTGGTGACGGCAGAAGGCGGCAACCACCACCTCATAGTGGTGGTGGCGGGTTTTCTATGGATTATGATCAAGCAACACCCAAGGAAAACAACTTCAGCTAAAATAAGCACACACATAACACCATTACACACACCCACAGCCACCACTCGCGGTGGCTGGTGGTGGCAAGATACGGCAGAAAACGGCGGAAAGAAGTAGAAGTGGCGGCAGCCACCATTGTTGCCTGCCATGGTGGTCAGCTAGTGTTCCGGCCAACAACCCCCGCTATATTACACTGAAATATACACACACACGTGGGCGGAACCACCTATCAAACTGATGTACTGTATCTCCTTGGAGGTGACGACAGCAGAGAAGCAACAGATGGACGGTAAATCCTCACCACAACAGTGGCGGCGCCACCAGACGGCACCAACAAAAGTGAGGTCATTGGGCAGCGATGGCGGTGATGTGGTAGACGACGAGTAAGAGGGAAGAAACGTTGCACAACCGAGAACAGCAGCAGCAGTAGCGACGTGTTTCCACCGACGGTCCGTCTTCATCGGTAGCTTTACAGCGGCGGCTTCCGGCTTCTCGACGGAGGGGTGGCTGGACACGAGGTTGGCGGCTGGAGTCTCTCATGGCGGCTGGTGAATATGTTGAGCATTAGGGTTAGGGTTTAGACGATGGGAAGGGACATGGGTGTATCCCGTGTTATACCAAACTTTCATTCGTTTTAATAAGTTTAGTCCCTCCTCCACAAATCTTTTCCAACTTAAGTCCAGAATTTACCCTTTAGCCCTTGCCTTCCAAAAATCCTTTTATAATAAGTCCATAATTTACCAATCATACCCTCACTTCTAAAGTCTTTTTCAAATTAAATCCATAATTTACCAAACAACCCTCAACCCTTAAAATTCTTTACAAATTAGCCCAGAACCCCAAAGTACAAATTGAATCATTTAACCTCCGAAACCAATGTCTTGCTAAATTATTCCAAATTTAGGGCCACTATTCATTTATTAATTTTTATCTATTTATTTATTTAATAAACGAGATGTTACAAACAAATTCTTCTTATTCGTTCTGTTATTCTTTGAAAAGCCCTTTTCAAAATGTTAGAATTATGCTTAATCTTATAAACACAACCATATTTACTAAATCATCAGTAAATCATGACGAATAGAATTTTCATCCTTTGCGGAAGATTTGAATCGTCCATATCAATGGACTAGATTCAATAGTCCTTCACTTTGACTCGCATAAAATGTCACAACTGGCATTTTAGCTAGGAAATTCTATTCCTATGTAACCATTCAACTATTGTCAAACTTATATTCTAAGTAAATCTCACTCAATGCTCGGTTAGATTCATCAATTATATTCATCAAAGAGTCTGCAGCCCTAAGATCCATGGTTTAAGTCCATATTGGACTAGGAGTTCCTTATTGGGCCTAATGGACCAATAAGCACCCAATTCAACCTTATTGGACTTAGAAGCCCTAATTGGATCCTATTTGGACCCAATTCATAAATCTAAAACATTTTGGACCATTTGGGTCTAGAATGATTCATTCTAACCCTAATGGGCCTTATTGGGCCATAACTAATCCAATTAACCATTAGTGAGCCATAAGCCCATTATTTTATTCTAATTGGGCCGTGAATGCTTCCAAGAGCCCAATGGGCCGAAAAACCTTATGTTTAGGGTCCAAGTATCCTAGCTAAAGTTAATGGGCCCAATATACTCTTTCTTCTTGGCCCAAAAATCTTGGCTCATGTACAAAAAAGGGGAAAGAAGTGAAATGGAGAGGGTTGACTTTGGGAGGTGCCACCTCCATTTTTTACATCATATATCCATGCAAGGACCAACATGTATCCATACTAGTCACTTCATCTCTCCCTCTCTCTCCCCTCTCTTCTTCTTCTCGGCCGAATGCAACACACACACACACACTACACCAAATTCTCTCCATTCTCTCAAGGATCATCCATCTTCTTCCCCCAAAATTCTCAAGATTTAGCTTAGGTTTCAAGAGGATTTTCACAAGATAATCATCATTCTTGGTAAGCCTTTACACACTCAAGTTTTATAACTCCATCTTCATGATAGATCACTCTTTTAAACAAAGTTTTTGGTGATCATACTCCTAGAAATCTTCTTAAGTTCGAGATCTA